>NC_137128.1:43205265-43902765 GCF_949319135.1 Squalius cephalus | reverse complement strand
ACTAAATACATAAACGCTCTCCAAATACTCACAATGCAACTAAATACAGAAACACCCTGCAAATAATCACAACTAAGCCAACTACAGTAACGCGCTACAAATACTCACAACGCAACTAAATACAGAAACGCTCTGTAAATACTCACAACGCAACTAAATACATAAACGCTCTCCAAATACTCACAATGCAACTAAATACAGAAACACTCTCCAAATACTCACAACGCAACCAAATACAGAAACGTGCTACAAATACTCACAACTCAACCAAATACAGAAACACGCTACAAATACTCACAACTCAACCAAATACAAGAAACTCGCTTCAAATACTCACAACACAGCCAAATACAGAAACGCGCTACAAATACTCACAACTCAACCAACTGCAGAAACGCGCTACAAATACTCACAATGCAACTAAATACAGAAACACTCTCCAAATACTCACAACTCAACCAAATACAAATACAGAAACACCCTGCAAATACTCACAACTCAACCAAATACAGACACACTCTCCAAATACTCACAACACAACTAAATACATAAACGCTCTCCAAATACTCACAATGCAACTAAATACAGAAACACCCTGCAAATACTCACAACTAAGCCAACTACAGTAACGCGCTACAAATACTCACAACGCAACTAAATACAGAAACGCTCTGTAAATACTCACAACGCAACTAAATACATAAACGCTCTCCAAATACTCACAATGCAACTAAATACAGAAACACTCTCCAAATACTCACAACGCAACCAAATACAGAAACACGCTACAAATACTCACAACTCAACCAAATACAAGAAACTCGCTTCAAATACTCACAACACAGCCAAATACAGAAACGCGCTACAAATACTCACAACTCAACCAACTGCAGAAACGCGCTACAAATACTCACAATGCAACTAAATACAGAAACACTCTCCAAATACTCACAACTTAACCAAATACAGAAACGTGCTGCAAATACTCACAACTCAACCAAATACAGAAACATGCTACAAATACTCACAACTCAACCAAATACAGAAACACCCTGCAAATACTCACAACTCAACCAACTGCAGAAACGCGCTACAAATACTCACAATGCAACTAAATACATAAACGCTCTCCGAATACTCACAACGCAACTAAATACAGAAATGCGCTGCAAATACTTACAACACAACTAAATACAGAAACACGCTGCAAATACTCACGACGCAACCAACTACAAAAACGTGCTACAAATACTCACAACGCAACTAAATACATAAACGCTCTCCAAATACTCACAACGCAACTAAATACAGAAACACGCTACAAATACTCACAACGCAGCTAAATACAGAAACATGCAGCAAATACTCACAACGCAACTAAATATAGAAACATGCAGCAAATACTCACAACGCAACTAAATATAGAAACACGCTGCAAATACTCACAACGCAACCAAATAAACGCGCTGCAAATACTCATACAACCAAATACAGAAACGTGATGCAAATACTCACAATGCAACCACATACAGAAACATAAAATGTTAATATTCCTTGATGTGTTCTGATGATGAACATGCATATGACCTGAAAACAGTTGCATTGAGTGTGGATGACTGTGTGCTCAATTTCTCAGGAGGTAGAAAAAAATTAGTCTTGGACACATTTTCTGACAAGTGGTAAATTAGAGTTAAAAACAACCATGCTAATTACAGACGTGTGAAGAGCAGGAGAAATAACCTCAATTTAGCATCAACACCCACTTTGGGGGAGAGAGAGAGAGAGAGAGAGAGAGAGAGAGAGAGAGAGAGAGAGAGAGAGAGAGAGAGAGAGAGAGAGAGAGAGAGAGAGAGAGAGAGAGAGAGAGAGAGAGAGAGAGAGAGAGAGAGAGAGAGAGAGAGGAAGGGGGGGCGGGAGAGACTTACAGACCATGAGAGTTCATTCAAAGTTTGTGTGTCGAGTAATAATCCCACTGCAAATAAACAGATGTATGTGTTGTGCCAAAACAACACAGTACATCCTTTGTTTTCCAAGTTCACATATTGCTGTCCAAATCCATTTAGATGGATCTATAAACTAGAGTTGTGCTTGCTTGTGGAAAAATCACCACCGCAATACCTTAGGTGTTTCGAGTGGATCTTAGTGTGCTACTATACAGATGCAAGTTGTTATTTTTACCTAATCAAACCTGACATTCCACAACCAAATAAAAATGCACACGAGATCACAAAACTAATTACCTTACACAAAATTGGCTGACAGAGACAAATATACTGATCCACTGGCTATAATATCAGGACTTTTTGTCAAATGTTTTCTTTTTAAAATTGAACACAATGGTTTATATTATATGAATCATGAATATTTAAGATTCACCAAGGCTGCTATTATTTGATCAAAATTATCAGTAATAATCAATGATATTGTACTGTTTTAAATAACTGTTTTCAAAATAATTTTATTTTGAAATTTTACTTTAGAATTATTTGGAATCCAAAAAAATAAAAAAAAATAAAAAAAATAGCTGTGATTCACTAAATTGCAGGTTTAATTTAACATGAAGTATTAAAAAAACGATTATTTTGCAGCTTTCTTTTCATTCAAATTCAACAAATGTATACATTTTAAAATTAGTTTATTTTGTTTCCATTTGTACTTTTGTCTCATTCTAAGTCGAGTCAAAGGCGTTGCATTGTGAGATACACTATTCTGCACAGTGTGATCTGGTTGTATGCTGCATACTTTTCAGTAAGTAATCCTAGTATTCCATAAATACTGACAATTTTCATTCTGTGCATAGTACACATACTGCTAATCTAGCAGGTGTATAGTAGTATGTCATTCTGAACATGTATCCTTTAACTTGTCCGATAACATGTTGCTACCCTGTGAGGAAACATTAAGTCACTGTGAGAATCTGGATCAGATCTCTAGAGAGCGTTCAATGAATCACACACCTCATCCCATCCATCCCTGCTAGTGTTCAGTATTGGGAAGGTGGGTCTGTGAGAGAGGGATGGAGCTGGGTTTGCCCTGCGGATATGGAGGGCAAACACATGTAATGTTACATTAATCATACTGTATGCACACAGACCCGCCGCATGCAGAGGAAGATCCCATGATAAGGATTGAAAATGAAAGGATGGGCGTCCGTCCACAGAGGACGACCCAATGGGAAGACAAATCCCCTCCGTAACGACAGACAGAAATGGCACAGGAGAGGGAGAGAGAGAATGAAGGAGGTGCTCTATTTCTGCCCAGCGCTTCTCAGGAGATGGTATACTTGTATGTGTTCTCCTGGTCACATGACCCTGTTCCAGCCTTGGAATGGGAGAGAGAAGGGGGAGGGGGGATAAGAAATTGAAATAAATATGGAAATGGGAAGGAAAGAAAAATAAGAGAAAGTGGAAATTACTGTGGAAAGGAAACTAAAAATATAAATCAGACTTTGTTAGGGTCAGGTTTGTTTCTGTTGTGTTTTGGTTTGATTTTTCCCTTTTTCCTGATTGCCTGTGTCTTCATTCCTTGTTAGTCGTCATGGTTTCCAATTTAATTACTCATTATTGCCACCTGTCTCTTGTTTAGTTTCCTTTGTTTCTGTGTATTTAAGCCCTATATTTCTGTCGCTCCTGGTCAGTTCTTGTTAACACTTAGTGTGTTTTTTTATTAAATATTTTAATATTTGCTCTTATCATCGCCTGCGTGTGTTTAGTTTAATAAAAGGTTTATCATCTTGGAATTCTCCTCGCAGCTTCATCGTCGTGCTTGCTAGAAGCCAGACATTACAACCCTTTCTATCTCCACATTTATTTATGTAAATAGCTTTCAGAGGAATGTATTTTTCCCATGGGAAGTGTTTTTATGTAAGATCAAGGCTGGTTGGTGCTTGATGGCCTGGAAGGAACATTTACGCCACAGAATTTCTGCACAGAGACTCAAAGATGCGATTACATTTGAACACTGTTGCTTTCACACAGCGGCTCACAGTGACCCTGAAAACACTACAAGAACCAAACCCAGACTCGACTGATCCGCTCGAGGACAGAACGTGGATGTGGAAGTCATTGAAAGAGCAGGTGAGTGATAAAATAAAGGAATGGACATGAAAAAAAATGAAACCAGAAACATTTAAACTGAAGCTGTGTAAAATATGTAATATAGATGAGTTTGAGTTCTATATTAATGTATCATGCGTATCTGCCAAAAAACACCTACATTGCATGGACAAATTAATTATATTACTCTGTAATTAGCATAAAGCACCTTTTAGTGCCTTTTACTTAGAGGAAGAATTTCATTTTTACTGATCAAAGATTTTTGCCAGGTGAATGATAAAACGGGCAAACAGGCCATAGATTTTACCAGAATATGAGTTTTGAGAGTTTTGCATGGCACCTTTTTTTTTCAGATGTAATTTTTTTTATTATTGTTCTTAATAGTTCTGTTACTTTTATATTGCATTTTTTAAGAGCTGTGTCATTTAGCAGGTGCTTTTATCCTAAGGGATTTAACTATTAGCTACACTAAAAAGGGTAGGCAATTTGTTAACAAAAAACACTTTTTGTTATACAGGTTGAAGCTCCCTTCGCATCCTGACAGCAGTCATTAATAGAAGTGGTATAAATGTAAAAAAAAATGTACATATATGTACTATATCTAAGTCTCCGAACCAAGATATGTTCTTCCAATCATTGCATTCGGTCCGAACGCAATGATTCGGCTTAAATCGGACTATTTTCTCAATCTGAAATAAAGAATACCTTGTACACATGCACGTTTATGTATGTTTTACATCTTACAAACTTTATTTAGGCCTACGACGTCTTATTAACGTGATGGAGGAGACTGAATATTTGCTAAAAAAAAAAAAAAAATCTCTTCGATATGTCATGGTAAAAACAACCAAGAAAATGTCCAGTGACATTATAGTAGTGGTTCTGAACTCGTTTTGTTACATAAAAACATATATGCGAATCGGATTGCAACATGTAGGATTCATATAAGCAGTGCAGTAGACTGTAGTCAGCACGAAGAAATCATGGACAAAAATAGGAGCATCAAAATTCACATTTCACGCAGGGAACAGTTTAGTGCAGTTGTTGAGAGTCACCGCCTCAGGGAAACGCTCTTATTGCCCATCACTGTTTTTTCTGATGGCTCTGAGTCGCTTTATGGAGGATGGTGGAAGATGTTGACTGGCAGGATGACCTCCAAAAAAGCCATCCAATATGTCAGTAACTGCATTTTTATTAGCAGGATGAAGAAAACAACACAGAATGAGAATTTCCTTGGCTCTGCCCTGAGGTATTTTGAGGATTGCTCAAGGCCTGTATGTCTGACTCAGTCAAGAGACATGAGACATCCTTCAAACCCCAGCGGATCTTCACTCGTCGAGTGATTCATGGCTCAGCATTCAGGACCTGGAGTTACAGAAATTAAATAGTGAAAATAAGATGACACGTTTAGGCTGCATTTATCACAGCAAAGACAAGCGTTCACGATAAAACGGTTTGTTTTAGATAAATGTTCAGTATTAGAATCCGTGAATTATGAGAAAATACTATGCAAAATTATTTTATTTTATTTCAGAAATTCTGTGTCCATCTCATTTTCTCTCATTGTGGATATAAAAAGTCTACAGATCCCTGTTAAAGGGTTAGTTCACCCAAGAATGAAAATTCTGTCTTTATTTACTCTGTTTACCACAGCTGATCATGTGTGATAAATGTTTAAATGTGAATAAAAGCCTAAATTCAATCTGTTCATCATATAAAGCAATCGAGCCTCTTCAGAAAATTAGTTAGTTTTAGATTAGTTTTACAATCTCTTTATGAACTTTTTGAAGCGTAAAAGTGGATGTTGCGTTGCTGTGGAGGGACAGAAATCTCTCAGTTTTCATCAAAAAAGATCTTCATTTGTGTTCTGAAGATGAACGAATGTCTTTCAGGTTTGGAACGACATTAGGGTGAGTAATGACAGATCTATATGACAGATTCATGATCTATAATAATAATAAAAAAAACATCTGTTTTAATAACTGGTGTTGAGTCGCATTCAGTCACATTAAACCTTTTGGGAGTGTTCTAATAAAATAAAAATAAAACGTATCTGAACAGTGAATGACGACATTTTTACTGCTTTTGGTAAGTTTATATGTGTTGGGTCTGTCCTGTTGATCTGAGGATGGAGCACTAGTGTCCTCTTGTGGAGAATATTCAACACTGCAGTGGCCCCTGATCCAGAGTATTGCTGGACAATGACCAATGCAATGGTGCGGGTCCAAGAAATGTCATTTCAATACATGTGTGACTTTCAGTTTCAGCCAGGTATGCAAATTGAAATATGCAAAGCTGCATTGTGCATATTTTTTGCTTAATGAGTAGAATCATACTAAAACCATTAGTATGACAAACCACACACACACACAAAATGGTTTAGCCTCAAACTATGCCTTGCATAGTATTTTTAACTTCTTATTTTAAACAGTTTTACCTAAATACAAATTTAAACAGTTTAAAAAATCCTATAGATAGAATTATATGAAATGCAGAGGCTGATGTAATGCTGTGTAATTCAAGCATTTTTTTGAACATGGTGTATGCCTATTTTATTTAAAAATAAATATTTATGCATCCTAACGTTTAATTCAACATATGCACACATTTTGAAACACAAAAAGAAACGCTCTGAATAAAGCAAAGGCCTGTTCCTCCAAAGCTGACTGACGGAATGACAAAGAAAAGTCTAGGTGCATCTTGGGAATTGTAGTTTCGTGAGTGCTTATAAAAGTAGTAAACATTTTCCCACTCATAAGATTAAAAATAACATCCGGAGAGATTTTATTATCTCTCATGATTTGTATCCAGGTGTTTCGTTAATAACTCTTTGTTTAGCTGGATTTTATTTTCTCATTCACACGGTTGCAGTCGGACACAGGAAGAATGTGTGTCCGCCCCTTTCACACCCTCAACTACATTTCCCAGAATGCCCTTTCCGCTGTTTGCTCTACTCTCCCTAACAATGCATTCTGGGAATTGTAGTTTAAACCGGCCGTGCCAGGTTGTTGCCTCGCGTCTGGACGAGCATTATACATGAGGATCTGCAGAGGGAAGTCCATCATAGACATGAAAATAGAGGCCAGGTAATCGTACTTTTCTTACGATTTATACAGAGACATATGGGCACGTAGAAATAAGAGTATGTATGAAGACAAAACACGAAGGTAAAGCGGAGTTTACCGGTTGCGCAAAGGACAGAAACGCCAGCGTTTTATAGCTGCGTTGGTGTTTTCCATGTGAAGCAGCGAAATGACCCGATTTTGTGGCTTTGTATAGACTCTAAACACTCGTTTACTTGCATTACTGATGTCTGACATGTTTGTTATGATGTATATGTTACATTTTGGCCGATATATGTTGAAACAGCACAGCTTGCACCATTAAGACATGAAAAATAAACCGGCCTCTTTTAGCCTATGCCGCAATATTGTGGACGTCTCATGTTCTACGTGGGTTTCACATCAACTTTAACGCGATATTAAACCATAAACACCTGAATACATGCCGCAGATTCGATGTAATTATGCAACACGGGCGCTGTTGAGTCATTGTCCAATCAGAGGCCAGATTAATATGACAATGCTATAAAATAACAAAAGATAACGTGGCGTTACATATGTAACATGCATAGGTCACACCTGATTAACAAGACTTGAAGCATTGTAACGTGAACAATGTTGCAGATGTAGCTTAAGGACTGAATGGAGCTGTCAAAACCATGTGGTCGACAACCACCATATGTTGACACTCCCATCAGTTTCTAAATGCAGAAATGAAAGTAATATCTGCAGTTGTGCCATATGTATTATTGCTCTTAGCCCTAAAAGCAATCTAATGATATTCCAATAAAGCCAATAAAAAAAACCTTGGGTATAGAGATAGGGAAAACATTTCAATTAACAGCTATCACCACACTTCCCCGTTTGATTAATCACAGTCCAGTTAGACAATTGCTTTGTATCACATAATTTCTGAAAAGTTATATTTAAATATGCAAATTAGGTATTATCTGATTATTAACATACATCTCCAGAACAGAAATCTAAACCTTGAAACCTTCAAATTTTTTTTTATTTTTTTTTTCATTTTGTTGACAGTTTTACAGAAGCGATTTTGGATATCTGTTTTTATCACTCCAATAAAAATGTACTCCATGTCTTTAGAAATAAAATAAATCAGGCAAATGTTTTACAAACAAAACTCTGTTTAAAATATAAAAAAATTGTCAGAATTTAGGTAGGAATAAAATAAGACTAAATGTTTGGTGTATGGAAGTGCTGCAAAAGTGGAGCTTTCTGAAAACTAATTTTTTGAGAAACGGCCTTTAATCTATTGTAAGTGAAATCTTTAGACGCAAATAAGTGTAAAAAATAATAATATAACAAGTACTTCAGTGTGTATTTTGGATGTTTTCTCTCCAGTAGTCTGAAAGCAAAATAGCCCACGCTGGTTTTACTTGAAGTGTCTTGCCAGAGGACAAGCAAACCTATTGGTTTACTTATAAGTCTGTCATTTTTCTCTTCTAGACGTGCTTGAGGTTTTGGAAACATGTCCAAGAAAAGGGGCAGGTGAGTAAAGACAATATAAACACACTTTAACATTGAACAATGATGGTATCAGAACGATGATATGGTTTACCATATGGTTTACCATAGTGATGTGCAATATGTTGGTGAATCGTTCTCTTGAGTTCATTCTTTTCAGTGAATTGGTTGAATCAGTTCTGATTCACTAGCAGATCAGTCTAAATCACATATATTTGATTGTGTTGAGTTATATATTATAATATTTGGTCATTTTGACATTATCACCAATAACCAGTTGGTGTCAGGTATAGTCATATCACTTCCACAAACTACTTATAGCCTTATCAGTGGATAAAGCACATTGACTTTCAGCCATTGACTAATAAGTGTTCAAGTATACATCTCATTTGCTGTAATTAAACTGTGTTATATAAAACTTAGAAATTTGTTTCAGAATCAGCCCACATCGGTCGATCTCTAATATATAGTCCAAAATCGACTAATAATGGTTGTGCTCAGATTATCAACAGGACCAGGCTGGAAAGAATATATTGGTGTCAGGCTGGATTATGCTGTGATATTTCCAGGACTGTGTTTTCAATGCTAGTATTGTTGAGTGACAGACATTCTCCAGTAGAAGTGAATTATTAAACTGAGCTCTGACTGAACTCGGCTGAACTATAGTCAGTTGTTAGTGGTTGGTAGTTTTACTGACCATTGGGTCGGCCCATTTTTTGTGTTGGCTTTTGTCGGACCCCATCAGGGCTTTTTTTGGCCGATTGAGCTTGTTAAATAGGCATCCGTTGGCATTGGCTTCATCGTTGAGAGAGAGAGCTCTAATTGGCTGTTCAGCTTAAGGCAAGCTCACACTACATGACTTTTAACTGGATGTTGCTATCACGGATAGATATCCAAAGTCTGCGACGAAAACCGGCCAAAGCGGCGCACGTTGAGGTCACTGATGCTCGTTGAGTATTGGTGCGTTCAAGCCCTCCTGGGAAGTCGTGTTTATGACGGCATGTGCTAGGGCTGCACGATATTGAAGAAAAATGTGATATGCGATAACTAATTAAATAATGCGATATGCGATACGATAATGCTTAAATTGTGTAAAATAAACTTAAATTATCTTTAAAATATCTTTAAAATGATATAACCTACATACGTGTTTCACATTCTTTTTTTGACAAGAAAACATCCCTACAACTTCTGAAAGTGCACAGCAGTGTTTTACTGTAGCATAAGAAGTGTGTGTAAACCACAGGGTTTAGTGTTTCAGGACGGCCTACATTAGGTTTATTTAACAGAACATGAATATTCAAATGTAAAAATATAACACTGCTTAGTTTTCACTGTATGAATTAAATATATCCTGATTCTTATTAAAGCTACAAAAGTTATTCAGCCAAGAGCAGTGAGTGATTTCTCTTTGTCTTTTAATCATGACCCCAGTTATCGCAAGCTGTTGCGATATGCATATCGCGATATACATTTGCGATATTTCAATAATTTTGATATATTGTGCAGCCCTAGCATGTGCGTTCAAGTCACTTTCGTCGGATTAAGATGGCGGTGTAATTTCTCTTAATTACACAAAAATAGAGCAAGTTTCTTAAACTCTAGTTCTAGAAAATGAAGAACAAAGAAAGAACAAAGTGCTTCAAGTGTGCTTTGCTTTTTATGTTTTTAATTAATTTATGAAGCCACGTGCAAACTTTATCGTTACATATTACATTGTAAAATAATGCCATCATATTCTGTGCAGGCAATTAGCTTACTTCGCTGTAAATAGAAAAGTCTAGCAATATCACTGCTAAATACCATTAAGTATTGTGTTATTCCGCCATGTTTCTCAGTGACGCGCCCTCAACTCGTAAAGATCGGGGCTTAAAGGGTAACTCTCGCCAAAATTGAACCTAGGCTCTTTTTGTTAATCCACCCGAGTTAAACTTTCGTGTAAATGCATAATTAGAATGGAAACGCCACTTTTAAGTTTGACCGTATTTTCGTTTTAGGTCAAATTGCCTTTTGAATGGGAGTGAATGGGGCACTTCTATGATAGCATCAAAATCGTTATTTTTAAAACACTAAGAAGGCTCGACACAACATGAAACTTTGCTGGAAGTATCACCAGGGGCTCTACACATGAACTCCAGCATTGACTACATTGTTTGTGTACACAAATTTTCTCACTTTATCAGTTAGTGTTTCCGGTGGCTGGAATTTTGTCAGTCAAAAGTAGTCGATCTCCGAATGCTACGTAATGAACTGACTCCATATGAGGAAATGTCATGAACTTGTAATTTCAATGAAAAGCATGATAACTTTAAACAATTATCCATGATTTGATATGGAAACAAGCTTTAGGAGCTTTCCATCTTTACTCTCCTCATGTGACGTTGCATTCAGAGATCAACTACTTTCTCAATCCCATTCAAAAGGCATTTTGACCTAAAACGAAAATACGGTCAATCTTAAAAGTGGCGTTTTCATTCTAATTATGCTTTTACATGAAAGTTAGATTAACAAAATCTTGTTCATGTGCGCTCAACTCGTAAATCACCCACATGAGCAGGTAAGCGACGTGATCTGAGCAGTCACAGACACTGCGATATTTTCAAACCTTTTTGATATAATCGCCACGATCTTATAGTGTGTCAAATGCAATGACAAGGTGGAACTAATCCAGCCAATCAAAGTGGTATAAATGGAAAAATCTCATAATCACTTGCATGAGTTTCTCGTGTGAGAAAATGCCAAGAACTGTCTCTTGACCAAATGTCTTGTGGTTTGTGCACCTCGTCAGCGTTGTGTATATGTATACGACAAGTGTATGTGAGCTGCTATGACAAGACGACGACAGATGACAAGAAGCCTTGTTGTGTAGTGTGAGCACCACAGTGATTCATATCTCTTCATATCTCATTAACTCAACAGTCTTACAGTCGTGTACTGTGAGCTTAACCTTAGCGAACGATTCAGTGAAAGTGATGAAAAGTCTAGAAGTCAAGACGGCACAGACAGAAGTCTGTTCTTACTTGAGCATAATCTTACTTGAGCACACCAATGCACGAATATTTTCATAATAACATGAGCCGACTGTAAGGAAGAAAGTGATCAGCGTGACTGATATTCAACAGCGCTGCTTTGTTTACGGTTTGTGTATCTGCAGTCACAGTTTTTGTTTCTCTTTTTGAATGATGTATATATATGCTGATATTTACTTACACACAGCCGCAGAACACACACGTTAGTTGGCAGTCGCCTTTAGTCCTTTCGGTGTGTTCAGCCGACGATTAGGCGCCTGTAGAGTCCGTGTGAACCCATTTTATTTTGGTAATCTGATGTGTTTCTGAGTGAAATAGGATATTAAAGAAAAATACAGGGCAGGAGTTGTTTTGGAATTGGTTGGATTGTGAAAAGTGGCTGTTACAGGTCAGAATAGATCAAGGTGGTTGAAAAATTGCAGGGCTTAGCAAGTTATTACATATTAATGAAAGATTATGAAGACAATTTTTTTTTTGTACACTACTGTTTGGATTCGGTAAGATTTTTAAAATGTTTTTGAAAGAAGTCTCTTCTGCTCACCAAGTCTGCGTTATAACATTATAAGTGTCTTTACTGGCACTTTTGATTAATTTAATGCATCCTTGATGAATAATAATTTCTTTCAAAATATAAAATTAGTGTGTAGTGTACTCTAAATCATGCAAAAATTGTATTTCATTCTTTATCAAATTTTGGAAACACTTTACAATAAGGTTTCATTTGTTAATGCAGTAACTAACAATGAGTAATACATTTGTTACAGTATTTATTAATCTTTGACTAAAAGTAGGTCATTCTTTGTTCATGTTAGTTCACAGTGCATGAACTAATGTTAACAAATGCAACATATGATTTTAATAATGTATCAGTAAACGTTGAATTTAGATTAATAAATGCTGTTCATTCTTATTTCACTTTAACTAATGAAACCTTATTGTAGTGTTACCAGCAGTTTTATATCATGCCCAATTTTTAGACTGCTGATACTCATATTAATACCACTTTAGATTAACGTACAGTGTGTATCTGTCACGTGAGCCATATGCATTTGATATCATCTAAGAGAGAATGCTGTGCAATATAAAATCGATCAATCAGTGTTTGAGCGGTAAAACGATGCTTGATTAGTTATTTCAGCCGGACTTTTAGCCCATTATTATTACGCTCCTGTTTTTCTCCTCTCGTCAGGAAGCGCAGCAGTGGCGAGCTGAGCGACAGTCTCACTCCAGATCCCAACAACCTGCTGGGCCGACGCATCCAACACAGCTGGAGGGAGAAGGGCGCGCTGACCAAGTGGAAGGGCACCGTGCTGGACCGCCTCAGCGTCAACTCCTCCCTGTTCATGGTCAAGTACGACGGCTTCGACTGCGTCTATGGCATCGAGCTCTTTAAAGATGAGAGAGTCTCAAACCTGCAAGTTCTCACTGAGAAAGTGGGTGAGTAGGTGGATCTGTTTTGCTGCAAACAGGAAACAGGAAGTAGCACATGTGCAAGGATGAGCAATATTTATAGTGCATGAACGGCAACTAAAGCATTCTGTGACATTATGCATGACCAAAATGTCACGGTATGAGAAACTGTATATCCAGATATACACACACACACACACACACACAAAAAAAAAATGTCTGCGAAATGAAAACAATTTCAACAGATGACTTGAATAGCTCTGTTTGGAAATAATTAATCATTCTTTAATTTTGTAGGGGAGTGAATCTGCATAGAAAATAATAAACAAATTAAAACATTGATAAATACAATATAACGATACAATATACTATATATAATAAAATATAAAGATACAAATTAAATAAACAGTGCTTTATGTTTTTCAGTTAATTATTACAGTATTCAGGTACAGAAATAATCAAATGTAAAATAACATTGCATATTCTTTACTGTGTAAAGCTACAAAAGTGATTTTCTCTTTGTATTTTGTTGTTTGATTAGCATTAATGACACTGCAGCATCAGCAGGTTTATTAGGCTGCTGTCACTTTAAGACCGAATGCATGTATCTAATATAATAATACACATCCGTTTTCTTTCTCAGTTGTTTACGTACGCCATAAGTGACTGTTTATGAGGATACTAGCCGAGACAGTGTGTATGTGTGTCCTTTCATGCACAAAAAGATGAGAAAGAGAACTGAATTCGGTGTTTCCTTCTTTCGCTCAGATGGTTTAAAATCGCTAGAATGTTTAAACTGACAGGACCTAAAACACTAGCAAACAGAAAACTTTTGCTCTATGATGGTTAAACTGCAATTAATCCGAGAATCACGTGCGTTTCGAACCGTGGTGTCTGCTCCATACGGTTCAACTACGATTCCTATACTTGACTTTGCACATCCTGCAATGTGACTATCTTTAATTGCAATATCGATGATAGAAGGATATATCGTGCAGCCCCTGCAGGGTTTTTCCTGTATGCAATGATGTGCACATCTGTTCCCCAGTAATCATAATAAAGTTAAAATAGACAGAAGGGAAAATAAACGAACTGATTACTAAAGCACAGAATAAATAAGACTGAATTGGAAGACATTTGTTTTTGATGATGTTTGTGGTTGAAATAATGATGGAGACTGATTATGTATCAGGGTTATTTTACTTTACTGAAACTAAAACAGTTTTCATTGATTCATTCAGTTTTTATTAATAAAAACTAAAATCGCATCCTCAAATAGCACTGTTTTGTATGCATAGATTTACAATATCACAATTGAGAATATATGAAAACAGCACGATATGTGGCAAAGTAAATGAGGGTTTCATCTAGAAAAAGATGAATATGAAATATTGTGACAAGAATTTTGGTGCCTGTTGTTTTGCACAGCTTTAGTTTAGATAAAACGTCAATGCTTACTATATCTTAGTCTAATTAACTATTTTGCATAGTGAAAGAATAGTTGTTAGATAGTTAAAATAAATGCAATTATTTCATGAATGAAGATTTAATACTTTAAAGACATTTATATGTTATAAAATATTTCTATTTCACTTAATAAATAAATGCTGTTCAATTTAGCTTTGCCATCACAGGAATAAATTTCACTTTATTTCCCTCCTTTTTATACCATGTAAAACATTTTCTTGAGAAATCAATACAAATATTTTATCGACCCCAGACATTTGAACTGTGTAGGTACAGTAACTTTGATCATAGATCACAGATAATCTGAAGACCACGCCCACCGGGGGGGGAAACAATCCAACCGTCTCCATTGACTTTGCATTGCGAGAGGCTGCCTCCTTGTCATTTATGACTTATAACAAAAGACAGAACAATGCCTAAAAGCTGCTGTGTGACAAGGTGTACAGCAAACAAGCTAAAAAAACCCAGAAATACATTTTTATAAGCTTCCGAACCGTAAAAGCCAGCCAAAAGTGGATACAGGCAATAAGACGTGAAGCATCAGCAGGAAGAATGGGTAAATTGTGGGATGCTGACACTCAGTATGTCTACGTGTGCAGTAAACATTTTGTCACTGGTAAGTCAAATATCCAAATGTCAGTTTTATATATTAAAATTAGGGCTGCACGATATGAGGAAAAGCTGCGATGTGCGATAACATTGTTTAATATTGCGATGACGATATGACTTGCGATAAATATTCAAATGTGAATGTTAGCTATACTGTTCCCATGTCTGCTTTAATAGGTTCTTTGCGTGTTAGGTCAAACGTTTATTCGTTTGCGAGTGAGCAAGTGTGTGTGTGTGTGAGAGTGAGTGAGTGAGCGTGAGTGAGTGAGTGAGCGAGGGACAGTGGGTGTGTGTGTGCGCGCGAGCGAGTGTGTGTGTGTGTGTGTGCGCGTGAATGTTTGCGAGTGAATGTGTGCGTGTGACGGCAGGCGATGACTGGTCGGAAAACAACGTGTAGTCTGACACTGTCCACGACACGACAAGATTTTAGGAGTCAAAATCGTGTAATCTGACACCGTGACTATCGTAACAGACACAAAAATCTTGTAATCTGAACCAGGCATTATTCATCGTGTCAGGCTGTCTGTTGCGATGTGTTCATCGCGCGAGTTCATATCGCGATGACGATGAAAATTCGATGTATCGTTCAGCCCTAATTAAAATATATATTTTATATATTATATTTATGTAAGCTAAGCTGTAGCCGTTCCAGTGGGCATAGTTCTCAGAGTAGTTCGAGAACTAGTTGCGCTCTGTCTCAATTGATCCACTTTTATGTCCTGAAACAACCGTTTTTTTGGGGTCGACAGCTTATAAAAATGTATTTCTGGGTTATTTAGCTTGTTTGCTGTACACCTTGTCACATAGCAGCTTTTAGACATTGTTTTGTTTTTTGTTATAAGTCATAAATGACAAGGAGGCAGCCTCTTGCAATGCAAAGTCAATGGAGACGGTTGGATTGTTTCCCCCCCCCCGGTATGGGCGTGGCCTAAATATGCTCTATATTGCTGTTTATTCATTTACATTTATGCATTTGGCAGACGCTTTTATCCAAAGCGACTTGCATTGCATTTCAAGGTACACATTTACATTCTTATCAGTTCTTGCTTTCCTTGGGAATCGAACTCATGACCTTGGCGTTGCAAGCACCAACGCTTTACTGTTTGAGCTACAGGAAGGCTTTATAGTTGCATTAATTCAACCAATTACATGTGTTGCGTATTTCAGTGTGATTGAACATGGTTCATACAATCCCAGTCAGATTTCAGAGCTTTTATGCCACAAGAGCTCTTAACCAGGGTAAAATCACTGTAACACTGTAACATTGCTGTTTCCTAACCCTTCGTAGTGAACAACAAGATCAAGGTTCCTCATGACGCAGAGGAGCTGGTGGGAAAAGCCGTGGAGCATCTGTTTGAGAAGGAGGACGGTGAGAAGAACGAGTGGAGGGGGATGGTCCTGTCCCGAGCGCCCATCATGACCAACTGGTACTACATCACGTACGAGAAAGACCCTGTGCTCTACATGTACCAGCTCTGGGACGACTACAAAGACGGAGACCTCCGGATTTTACCTGAAGCGGGTAAATAAGCTGATGTTTTTAATAAAAGTTTACTGAAGTTAATTCCGTTTGAAGGTTATTGAATATGATATTACTCACCTTTTTTTACTCAAACTTTATATTATGATACTAGAAAGTGTTACATTCAAATGTATGCAATTAGCAGACACGTTTAAATTGCTACTCTGCCTTACAGAGCAATGTTTCACAACCAAGATTGTTTTTTTGGTTCTGTGTGACTCAGACTTCTTACGAAGCATCTCTTAGGCCCTGTTTACATCTGGTATTAAGATGTGTTTCAGTCGTTTACACCTGGTGTTTTAATCCGTGTCTTTTGTCCACTTTCAAACACTTCTGTCCTGAAATCTTCAAGGGGAGGGTCTATGGATGGGTAAATGTATGTTTTTTTCAGATCTTTTGAGCTAATGGCCAAAATAAGCTCACGCAATTTACACATGAGCACGATCGGAGATGACGTAAAAACACACAGAGAGCATCAGCTTTAGTTTCTGTTCTGACAGACACAAGACCAGCCGAACGCTGTGAGTGTGTGTTAGAAATCAGCAATGATGAGAGAACATTGTGCTTCGTATGTTTTTCATCTTCAAACTAAACTTGGGTCTTCAGCCGACAGTTTAAATCTCGTCTGGCTAGAGCGCTTCACATAATGTTACGCATTACTTCTGTAGACGGAGAGTAGACGGTCTTTTGTGGCTGTTCAAACACATTCGACCACATGAGTGTTTACACTACAAAAGCAATCTGATCAAATGCATTTTCCTCTGCCTCTTTAAGTGGTCTAAAGTGGACAATCTCAAAACGTTTTAGACTTCGTTTACACCTGTATTTAGTGTCGTCCACTTGTGATCCAATCGACCAAAACACACACCAGGTGTACACAAGGCCTGAGAGATCTTTTATCTTTATCTATCTGGCTGGATTTCTCTACGGTCTGTCAGTTTCTACATTATCAGCCACCTCATTATCTCTACCTTGATGATAAATGCTGTTCTTTTGAACTTTCTATTCACCATAGAATCCTGAAAAAAATGATAGGAAATGTTTCTTGAGTGGCAAATCATCATATTAGAATGATTTCTGAAGGATCATGTGACACTGAAGACTGGAGTAATTCGGCTTTGAATCACAGGAATAAATGACATTTGAACATATTCAAATATGAAAATTCTTATAATATTACTGTAGTTCTCACTGTATTTTTGATCAAATAAAGGCAGTTATGGTGAGCGTAAGGGACTTCTTTTTACAAACGTTTGAATTTTATATTATTGTTCTGTATATAATTATCTAAAATACTAATATTTAAATGAATAACATGCATATTTATTGGGTAACACTTTACTTTACAGTCTCCTTGTTACATATATTACATGTACTTACCATAGTAATAACAGTAAATTATGTATAATTACATGCAACTAACCCTCAACCAAATCCTACCCTAACCCTATAGTAAGTACATGTAGTTGCTTAATATTACTCAGTACTTAAATATATAATTACACTGTAACAATTCCACCTTAAAAAACAACTTTTGTATATCATTTATTCTATTCTATTAATAAAATAGGTAGGTTGAATTCAATCATTCATTGCAGTAAAGTGAAGTTTCAGTTTACTGTCTCCGTTTCTTTGTTTCCGCAGAGAATAAACACTTGCTGCCCGCAGACAGGAAGCCCGGCGAGGAAACAGAGAGCCTTGTGGGTAAGCAGGTGGAGTATGTGACGGATAAAGGAGTAAAGAGAACAGGCCTCGTCATCTATCAAGTCCCCGCCAAGCCGTCTGTCTACTACATCAAATACGATGACGATTTCCACATCCACGTGTACGACCTGGTCAAGACCACCTAAAAGAAACAGACAAAACAAAGAAACCCGAAACAAACCCACCGCTTCACCTCTTCGTAGCTTAAGTATCATCGCCTCTCATTGTACAGTCTGCCATGCGAGGAGGGACTGTATGAAGCGTACGTGTACAGGGTTTGTTATTTTGAGTTGATGCCATTGTCCACAATTGTCATATCAAAACAAGTGTATTTATACGTGCGAGTTGGGCATCATTTGGTGTTTATAATCCCATGGAATATCTTCGATTCAGCCGTAATCCCTGGAAAAAGGTCAGTCTCGTTTTTCGAGATTTGTGTATGAATGTTGGGACTCGCGAGACTGCGAAGGAGGTTCTTGGTTTTGAATTGTAAATAGTACTGGTAAAAAAAAAAAAAAGAAAAGAAAAAAAGACTGTAACATCAGAGAGACATTTGATTACAAATGAAACTGTCTAACTGATCTATTTATAGAACTAATATGCTTCATAACAAACGTTTGCTCCCAGAAATGCAGTTGAAACCTTCGAGTGTGTCGCTCTTTTAGTTGCGATTTCCCCCAGATCAGATCAGATATGCAACGAGACGGACGTGTTTCTGCTTTCGGCCACATTTAAAAGATGGTTTTGGGATTTTTAAAGGCGAAACTCCAGTCAGGAAAGGCATTAAACTAGGACTATATCTGGTTTTGAACAGATGTAGCATAGAGGAAGCACTGGTTTGGAAATGGTTTTCTAGAGTGATTTAACCTCAGATGAGTATTAAATGACTAAAGTGACATAACGCTCTACGAATAGGGTTGCCCGTTTTGTCCTGTGTGAGATCATCTGTGTTTCGTTACACATTCGTTTTTTTGTTGACTGTATAGCACTTGTTTCTAACACCAAGCCACGAACTACAGCTGCGATTTTGAATGTCAGGCATAGCAAAAATGAAACCAGTCTCCTCTTTTGATTGTAGAAAGATGACCAATGCAGTTAGATATGACAATGCACAGCAGTTTGAATATGTTTCTAATTGATTAACAATCAGTTATCGCAAAAACAAGATCAGTCTGATTCGACGTTTGGTTTAGTAAAACACGAGTCCAATCCAGCGGGCTGGATAGAGCTGTTAGACCTCTACAAACATCTAAACATCTTCTCCACTGTGAATAAAAGGCAGGTCTTAAATGATGAGAAGCTCAAATTCACCTTGCATTATTGTCCCAGCTGATCTGAGCAAAGCTTCAGGAAAAAGACAGTTTTGTTCTTTTACTTGACTTGGGGATACGTTTCCCCTTGTGCACGACGAGCTTTATCATCACAGCACTTTTAAAGTGATAAAACAGCAAAACTTTAAATGTCTTTTGTGGCTATTTTTTGCTATTTTTTGGCATTGCGTCACGTTTTGTTGTAAATACTGCACATGAGCAAGTTCATGTAGCTGATTTGGCCTTTTTTTTTTTGCTTGTAGTTTTTGCACTTTATTCTTACACTGTCAAGCATTTCTCCAGTGTGTTTCGCAGGAAGTCAAAGATTACAAAATGAGTCAATTATACATGGAGTGTCTTACTGATTGGCATCACCAAAATGAAATATGCAGGGGAAAATTGCTTGAAAGCATCAAAACAAAATTTTGCATGTGTTGGTTTTTAATATGGCCATAGTTTGCCAAGAATCTACTTCATTTTTATGCAAATTCTATCATTTTTATGATTTAAATCTAACACTATTAATTTTATTTTTTTGCAAATGAATTTAATTCGATCACACCACTTCTCTCAAAAGACCTGTACATAAATTAATTTGGTTATGTAAATGTAATGTAAACATGAGGATTTGATATGTAAATGTTGGATGTTCAGCGCTGCTCTCTGATTGGGTGTGTTTGCTGATCTTAACTCATTTTCCTGCTGTAGTTTGCATGTGGTTATTATCATCTCTCGGACAGACTTAAGGTTTATGAATTTTTTTCAGTACATTAGCGCCTCGCTCAGATTCATCAGTTGTTTATTGTGTAGTTTTCTTCTTGTTTGGTATTCAGTATGTCATTATCAAAAACACACAGCATGTTTAATTTATTTTTTTGGAGAAGATAAATTGTTCGTTTGTCCTGACGCCAGTAAATCTTTTGGGCAGCCCTCTTTGGGATTAGGGGAAAGTATTGTTCAGTGAAATGCACATTTCTCTAAATGACTTGTTGAACTTTCAGCTGTGGATATGGATTGAGTTTCCGGTCTGTTTGCCATGATGACATCAGGTGGAATATTTTCTGTATATTCTCCGTTGTGCTTTAAAAACACTTGTACTATATTTCTGCTTTCCCTGTGTAGACAAATCTTGGATGATTTCAAGCCGTTGGAAATGCTCAAGGTTTCACGACAAGGCTTCTGCAGTTTTTCTTTCTCCTAACTGTGAACGAGTAATTCTCTTTCTGGCTTCTTTGTAAATGTGTTTTATTGTGTGGTCCGCGAGCTTCTGCCGGTTCCTCTGGTTCTTCTATTTAATCTGTTTAATCTTTTGCTGCTTTTTTTTTTTACCAAAGTTACGTTTCAGTAGGTGACATTGACGACGAGTGTCAAACTATTCATCCTGTCTGTTTGTTTGATGTTATCGTAAATAATAAAAGAGATATTTTTTGCACTGAAAATTGTTGTTGGTGTTTTGCTGTTTATTGACTTTTCACTTGTAACTCACTATAACTCTTTCCCCACCATAGAGTGCAACAGTCGGGTTCTGGAAGTAAAAGCTCCATACACTTTTTTTTTTTTTTTTTTTTTCATAGAGAAATTGATTTTGAATGATAATTTATAAACCTTTAAAGACAGAATACTGTAATCTACGAGGTTGTTAATGGATGGTATTTGCTTCAGTTGAAGCCGTCAGCCCACATTATTTCAGCTTATTTTTAAAAGAATTGTTTAACAGTGGAATTCCTGGTGAAAAACTACATTACCCATGATGCTATACAGAAAATTCCACCAATAAGAGTAAAAAAAAAGCAACATGTGCCAAAATAGCTCTTTCCCAGATCACGGAGACGTAACGTACGTCTGCAAGATGTCTGTTAAAGATCACTTAATCTGGAAAGCATCTGTTGTTTACTAACATCTGATAGACATCTTTAAGATGTCAGTTTAACATACATTCTAAATCATTACATCTTAAAGACATCTTCTAAACGTCTATTTGACATCTGACAGGAAACGTCCTATAGACGTATTGCAGATGAGCAAACACTCTTAAAAATACGTCTTCCAGATGTAAACACGCACATCAAATAGACGTCTCCGTGATGTACGTGTGCTAGTTTGTGATATAAATAAATATATCACATTATTTATATGCATATAAATAGTGACTATTTTAAAATCCCATATTGGAAAAATGATAAAAAAATAAAATACTTCCGGCTTTTGCCAAACCAGACTTCTACCCAATATTCGCTACTTCCCTTGCCTTGCCTTTTTAATATTCACTATCACCACGTGGTGATAAGGCATACGATCTAAGGTGTTAGATCACCAGATGCCGTAAGTCATCCTGGTTGTTATGAAACTACAAGACATTTTTTATTTTATTAAAGAGGTAGGGTTTAGGGTTGGGGGATAGGTAATTACCAGATAGCCTAGGTCTGTATTTTATGCACAATTTATTTAATGTTTTAGAAGTTATTTCGTAGTTCATAAGATTCGAAAGCCTTACACACATTTGTATACATACAACAACATATAATATACTTGAAAAGATTATTTCGGTTAATGACTGTTTGTTTGTGGAAGGCATAACTTGTAATTGCGTAATTTTTTTTATGATTTGTTAGAATTGTTGTATCTTCACTACAAATTGTCCTGAGATTGACCCAGTGTTATTTTAGTTTTTATTAATGTTTAAATAAGCTTTTATGTTTTTAGTTTTCATGTTCATTTTAGTTTAATATTTAGTAATTTCATAATTTTTTTAATATTGCTATTTCGGTTTAATTTAATTTCAGTTTGAATTTGTATTTATTTCCTGTTAATAATTTTAGTGCTTCAACTTCAATTTATTGCTAAGGCAACATTTCAAATTTTCATTTAGTTTAAGTTTTTCAACTAAAATTTGTTTTATTTTATTTAAGCTTTATTCGATTAACGAAATGTTTAAATGGTTTCAGTAAACGATAATAACCCTGATTTTAATCCAGTGCACTAACTCAAAATAATCTGAGCTAAAACATTTACAGTTCAGACAAAGCTATTTAAATGATGTCACACAGAGCAATAGAGCAGTTTTAATTTGATCTGCATCAGTTTTTTCTTCTTTCATCTGTTTGTAAAAGTAAACAAGACCTTCAGCCTCCTGATCTGTCGGTCATCATGATCCAGACTCAGGCAGGTTCAGGTTGAATGGGTGATCAGGCACGGTTTATGACTCTGTAACACACAACAGAAGTGACATTTCTCAATGCTCTCGCACAGGATTCAGACATCAAGCTTCTGATCGAGGATACCAGTGAAAATGAAGGTGTATTTGAGCTTTTTTCTGCTGAGCGCTGCCCTCGTGGCCTACATGTGGAGAGATACGTTTGATCCAGGTCAGGACAACAGATTTACAATAATATATACTCTTTTTATTATTGCATCCCTTCAGATATTTGAGTTATTTTATAGTAAACGTATAAAGCATAACTCATACAGTCGCCGCCTTTGAGAAATCCCGATAGCTGTGTGTGTGGGCAGTTTATGCATGGAAAAGCAGAATGAATAAATATGAAGAAAGCCTTGCATTTTCCAAAGGCATTATATATTTTTAGATGATTTAGCGCTGGCTTTGCTACCAATCTTAAACTCAAAACGTTTGCAAGTATTCACTAGTTCATTAACTAGCTAAAGTCATGAAAACTGTTGGCAGACTCATTTATTACAGTTATGTAACTCATAACCTTGGTGAAAACAGTGTGCCCTGATGATCTAGAGATTATAACTTTTGTAGGTACAAAATAATTAAAAAAACTTTATGTAATATATATAATTTAAAGGACATTAGTAACTTTTTACCCTGTTAAGCCTGACATATATATTGACTAATATTCAGATAAATCTATGTATTTTTAAATTGTAGTCTATCAAACCTTCTAACAAAATATAGGAAATTTATAAATATACAACGTGTTTTGTTGAGTATCATATTTGATTCATCAGGCTTTTATGGCTCATGATATAGTGAGAATATGGAGGAAGCCCAAACTTCTGATAGCTTGTAATGTAAATCAATGATAACAGTATATCATTCTGACATAAAATACATATAAACATCAGTCATCACTATATCTCCCTATAATATGTCTTAGTAAGATGATATTTAAATGCTTAGTTTTATGATCAAAGCTCATATTTCATGCAATTCAATACAATGAGAGATGAACAATACTCAAACTTTAACATGATTTTTGTAAAATCACGATAATCAAATGAAGTTGCTTCAGTCCAGTAAGTGTTCATCTTAATATATTACTAATAAAAGGTACTTTATAAAAATCAGTGCAGATTCACAGCAGAAAGACACGTGATCCACGAGCTGAAGGTGGACGCTTTTACAATTATACTAAAAGGCTTTTACTTACCTCCTGTCGTCTGATTGATAGTTTATACTTTTGTTTTTTTAGCATGTGTGTAACAGGGTTTCAGCATTTTGATCATGTTGATGATTTAGAGGCCTTAGAAATGCATGTATCAAATATGATAAATAGGCTTTAGTTAAATTGCTTCTAACTTTGTTTTAACCTGCTTGGGAGTTCAATCCTTAATAAATCTTGTGATGAAGATGAAGCGGTGGGTTGGTTAGTTAGTTAGTTAGTTATTATACTTTATTGTCCTTTTTCAGGAAATTTGTCTTGGACTCAAAGCTGCATTAGTACACAACATATATATACACACACAAACCAAAAAGAAAGGAGTTAAAAAACTACATCTTGCTATTTAACATATTAATAGATACAGGAATAGATGATTTTTTGTAACGGTTACTCTTAAACAGTGGGACTCTATACCGTCTCCCTGATGGCAGAAGCTGATACATTGGAAATAAAACATGGCTTGAATCACTCACTAGTCTGTGCATTTTTACAAATCAATGATTCGTAAATTGATTGAAGTGATGAGTACTCTCTTACACCCATAACTTTCATTGCAGTTTTCACAAGACGTGCAAGCTGTGATTTTAATTGGACCGAAAGATTGCCATACCAAGTTTGCATCCCATAATTTAAAAGACTACCTAAAACGGCAAAATAAAATAATTGCATAATTCTGATTTACACCAAACAGCCTAAGTCTTATTAAAAAATACAATCGTTGCTGGAATTTTGAACAAAGATGATCAATGTGGGCTTTCCAAGTAAATGGAAAGAAGTGGTCCTCTTGGTTAAGAGTTTCACTGAGAGCCGTGTGTTGTTGAGCACAGAGTCAGTTCGCGGGGCCCGAGTGTTGATCACAGGGGCCAGTTCAGGGATCGGGGAGCAGATGGCCTACCATTACGCCAAGTTTGGGGCTCAGATCATCATCACTGCGAGACGATTAGAGGCTTTAAAAAAGGTCAGTTCGTTTTTCAAAAACACTTTAAGACGTTCCCAATACCTTTTCAATTACTTATGGACTTTAATCAGTAGATGGCCATATTTTTATTTGTTGAAAGTAATGCAGAGGCTGTAAGGCTGTGAAGTTTTAGACTTTTAAGGGTAGCAATACATTTTGTATGAAAGCAAAGGCTTTAATGAGCTTTAATGAAAGTCTGTCCTGTGGATGTCCAGGTGGCGCAGAAGTGTGTGAAACTGGGCGCACAGAAGATGATGTATATGACCGGAGACATGTCTGACCCCGCCGACCCTGAGAGAGTCGTCAAATACGCTGTGGAAAAACTGGGTGAGAAATGATTCAATATATTATGCAATTTATACACTATCCATAATTAAGATTTTTTTTAGATGTTTTTGTAAGAAGTCTCACCAAGTCTGCATTTATTTGTTAAAAAAGCAGTAATATTGTGAAATATTATTACAATTTAAAATAACCATTCTCTATTTGAATATAAACAATAAATTGATAATAACTGAGCAGCAAACCATCATATTAGAATGATTTCTGGAGGATCATGTGACACTGAAGACTGGAGTAATGATGCTGAAAATTCAGCTTTGATCACAGGAATAAATGACATTTTAGACTATATAAAACTAAAAAACAGTTCTTTGAATATTTCACAATATTATCATTTTCCTGTATTTTTGAGCAAATAAATGCAGCCTTTGTGAGCATAAGAGACTTCTTTCAGAAATAAAACCCTCATTTAATGATTCCAAACCTTTGACTGGTATTGCATGTGGTGTGTTTCTGTCCTGCAGGAGGACTGGACTTTCTAGTGTTGAATCATGTCGGAAACACGAACGTTGAGTTCTGGAACAGAGACGCAGATCACGTCAGGTCACTCATGCAGGTCAAGCACTGAGAGAACGGCTTCTGTCGCTCCTGTGGAGTTCTCCGTTCTCTGTTCACACTGATCTGACTCGTTGCAGGTGAACTTTGTGAGTTACACACAGATGACAGCAGCAGCTCTTCCTGTGCTGGAAACATCCGCTGGCTCCATCATCGTAGTTTCCTCAATGGCAGGCGAGTCTAACTTTGTTGGTGAAAGTTTAGTTAATATTAATCTAGTTAAAAGCACTTTTGGCTATGATTTGGGCAGAGACAGCCTTTGCAAATTCGGATGAATTGCAAACCCTGCCATATGAGGAAAAAATGACAGACAAAAGCATTTCATGCATTGAAACTGTGCAATTACTTTATTATCTCTGTTATATTTTACATTTAACATCTCATTCATTACATTCTATCTCTAACCATAATGAAATACTAATATGAAACTAAACCGCCAGTAGGTGACGGCAAATCATTGTCTTAACAAGTGAGTCATTGAATCGTTCAGTTAAACGATTTGATCAAAGCGGCTAATTCATTTACGGACAAAGCAAGTGTGACTGGAAGCGTCCGAAATCACATGCTCTCTCGAGTAGGGGAGACCGGGGACGGTTGCAACACTTTTTGCATTTCTCTCAGTTACTCAGAGACTATTTGGACTAGACCAACCAAATTTGTATATATTAAACTTGCATCTGTCTGCTAATTACCCATACCATTTAAATATGATTACATATGACATATCGTTCACAGTATTTATTTGAATGGAAGAAGCCAGATGTTGGGGACGGTTGTAACGTTAAAAATACCTTCAATTTCACTAATTAACTCAATGAGCATAGAATTCTGAAAATATGAACTGTTTTAGGCTTACTATAATATTATAGTATTATTTATTTATACAATAATATTATTGTAGCCTAGTCATATTTATCAAATAACAGTTACTGAGTTTTGTTTGTTCATGTGTAGAACATAGGCCTACACAGATTAAGTGTGCAGGCGTTACAGATGCTATTCAATCTCTCCATATTTCAGTGTCAGACAGGAAGAACTGAACAATATGCAATGCAACAAACTTTTATTAAACATGCAATTTATAACTTGTTGCAACCATCCCCAACCCTATCAGAATCTCACCGTAAGTCTCAGCTCATCCGGGTACTTCTTTCCTGCTCTTTTATGAGTACTGTGAAATCTTTGTCACATACTGTTTTTTGTCTACTATATTGTAGGGAAGTATGAGATTTCGTTTGTGAGTGAGTCGTCATTCATTAGAACGATTCATTCAGTAACGAAACATTACCGTGTTGCTCTGAGACGCGTGATGGCTGTGGATTTGTTAGGGATTATTTTAAGAGTCTTAAATATGTCACCTAATAGTAACTTCATGTTTATTGAATTGTTGTATAAAATTAATTATGACATTCGCAAACGTGCTGAACTTTAGCTTGTGTGGTATTGCCTAACTATATCCTTTATATATATTAAAATTAAGACTCACACGGAGACATTTTTGCCCCATATCTTGAATTTTTGGGGCATTTTTATTAAAATTCTTTTATTCCTTCTTTTTTAAAGAGAAACTGTTGAAACACAGCAAAGGCCGCCACTGGATTTGGGACACAATCACACATGTGAACTGGGATTCATTTCTTTGTGTAACAGTGTTTGTCAGTCACATACAGTTATAAATGACTAAAGGTTAACGCTGTTTCCCTCTCTGATCCAGGTAAGCTGGCGAGTCCGTTTGTGGCTCCGTACACCTCTACTAAGTTTGCGATGAACGGATTCTTCGGAGCGATGCAGAGTGAACTGGCAATCCAGAAGAGCAACGTGTCGGTGTCCATCATGATCCTCGGACTGATCGACACAGAGTCGGCCATGAATAAGATCAGGTAAGTTTCCCACTGCAGAACTGATGACACTGACTAAATCTAGCACTTCTGAAATGTGACCCTGAATCATTAAACCAGTCACACGTCGCACGGGTATATTTGTGGCAATAGCCAACAATATATTGCATGGGTCAAAATAATACATTTTTCTTTTATGCCAAAAATCATTAGGATATTAAGTAAAGATCATGTTCCATGAAGATATTTTGAAAATTTCCTACCGTAAATATATAAAACATGTATTTTTGTGAGTGAATGCTGCACAATCGTGAACAGAAATGAACAACTTTAAAGGAGATTTTCTCAATGTTTCGATTTTTTTGCACCCTCAGATTCCAGATGTTCAATAGTTGTATCTCGGCCAAATATTGTCCTATCCTAATAAACCACACATCAATGGAAAGATTATTTATTCAGATTTCAGATGATGTATAAAGCTCAATTTAAAAACAAAAATTAACCCGTGTGACTGGTTTTGTGGTCCAGGGTCACATATTGCAAACTTGAAGAAAACTTCACCTTCATCATCATCATCAAGTAAATCATAATTGGTTAGGATCTTACAACCATTTTCTTGAATCAACATTTCTATCATACAGCAAGCAGTATCTCATAGTTAATAAATGCTGAATTTACAGTTTGCTTCTTAAGTGTTACATCAGGTTAATGGTAATTTTCATTAGAGTTTTTATTTTAATAATCATCATGTACTATTTTATGGGACATCTTTTCTTTAAAATGGTAAGAATGATTTATTTACATGCAAAACATTTTATTTCTATTATATATTTACAATGATTTATATATTTTAAAATATGACATATTTTAGCTCAATTGTTTGACAAAGATCACATTAAGACCGTTAAGAAGTCCACTGAAGGCAAGCTTGGAGAACCCAGGTGCAGCTTTATTTCCAAAACCAGATCAAACATAAAACAAAGACTTGACTTGGCTTGAACAAACACAAACTCACCCAACAGTGGTTACAGGAAACACAATACTTGACAAAGTAACAAGGCAAACATGAGGGCTTAAATACACACAAGACTCTTTGTGCACAATCAAGACAATGAACCAATCAGAACATGACACATAAGACAAGGGAACACATGGCAGGATCACATGACTAGAACAGGGGATCACACATGACAGACATGAACCAAAACCAAAACAAGATGTGACAAAGAAAAAAGTACCACTTTGGTTCTAGTTAAAGACTAGTGAATAGTTTAAGTTTTTTTTAGTAACACTTTGCAAAAAGGTTCCATTTGTTAACAATAGTTATATGCATTACTTAACATAAACTATGAAAAAATACTTGAAAAAGCATTTATTTATCTTGATGTTAATTTCAACATTTACCAATACGTTCAAATCAAAAGTTGCAATTTAATGGATCTGTTAATGATAGATAAATGGTAACAATGATAAATGTTAGGTAATGCATCAGCTAATGCTAACTAAAGGGACCTTATTATCAAGTGTTTTTATTTTTATAATTTTTTTAAATGTTTGTTCTGTCCAAACGTTTCGAGGACATTGGTGTGGTCCAAAATGCAATCAAAGTTTCCATTCTGTTCTGTACATCACTCAAGATACATTTAGGAAGCCGGTTATGAGTTCATTTGCAGTTTGTCCTCAGCACATTTATCTTGTTACTTTGGTGATCTGTTCATGGATCATGAATAATAATTCTACACTGAAAAAAAAAGTTGCTGACTTAAAGTTTTAAAGGAGCCGTATGTAAGATTGTGGCCAAAACTGGTACTGCAATCACTTTCAAATTACTGTAGAGCGGTGTATTACCTCCCCCTCCCCCCTGACTCGAGGTTGCCAGATAGGCTGCAGGATCCAGCAGGAACGTTTGTAGCTGCAGCTGTGGTAACTAGAGCAGAGCTGGCAACCCGGATGCCGAAACACTACTGACTCCGTGATTGGTAGATAGGTGGAGGGTGGCGCTTCAGGTCAAAACACAAGATGACAACATCAACATCAGTTGAGGGCTGCAACTTCACTTTTTAAATGACAATATCCTGGCCGAACTACTGTTGTCAGTGATATAAGTATTTGAAATGAACATGATTTCTTAATGTCTAGTGACATATCAGGGCCATTTTATGATTAATTGAAATACATTTCTTACATACAGCTCCTTTAAGTACACTCAACTTGGATGTTTAATTCATTTAAACTTTACACTAAAACGTGTTTAAAAAATGAGTTGATCTTGTATAACTTATAAAAAAGTTCGCAAATGTTTAGTATGTGTCTGATGGCCCCATTTCAGTGACTCAGTTTGTTGTTGTATTTTTCTAACCACACATGAACATGATTTTCTCAAAAATACATATTTTTTACATGCGTTACATGCTGCTCACTTCTTATTACTCATTACTCCAGTCTTCAGTGTCACATGATCCTTCAGAAATCATTCTAATATGATGATTTGCTGATCAAGACACTTTTCTGATTATTAACAGTTGTGCTGTTGCTTCATATTTTTTGGTGAATAAAAATGATACCTTTTTTCCAGCATTCTTTGACTAATCTTTTGTAACATTATAAATGTCTTTACTGTCACTTTTGATCAATTTAATGCATCCTTGCTGAATAAAAGTATTCATTTCTTAAAAAAATTAAATAAAAAAAACACATACCCCAAACTTTTGAATGGTAGTGTACACACACACACACACACACACACACACACACACACACACACACACACACACACACACACACACACACACACACAGTAACTGTACAAAATACAATAGTGGCCAAAAGTGGAGTTCGGCCAAGGAAAATTTGCATCTTCACCCTAAAGATTGGTTAGATTTTGTAAGCATGTTGCATAGCTTGGAGTTGATTGTTTTATTTGTGATACTGCAATAAAACATGCCAAATTAATGCTGACATAATTTTTGGCCAAATTATGAACAAAAACAAGAGAGAACCAGTGACATATAATGACTGATTATGTTAAAGTGATATGCTTTTTAATTTTTTTTTATAGTCATAGTAAAATAAAACCTGTAGCTTTAGTTTGCATTTTTCCAAATAATTTTCTCAGATAAATGCCTAAACCAAGTTTAGTTTTTCCCTAATATTTTTAAGGTTCACTTGTAGGGTCATAAAAACAAACACGCCCCCTCGAACATCACTTTTAGCCACTATTGTATCGCTTCATTAAAGTGTTTGGTTAATGCTTTTAATCCATAGCAACTTGCTTAAGTGATGAAAATGACCTGGACGTGTTTTCGCGAGAATCCCCCATAACTGTTCTCTCTCGAATCTCTCTCAGAGGATTCAGCACGATGACGGCCTATCCTGCGAGTGAAGCGGCTCTGAGCATCATCAAAGCCGGGGCGTCCCGTCAGAAAGAGGCCTACTACCCCTGGTTCCACTATTTCACCTGCCTGATCAACAACGTCTTCCCCTTCCTGAAAGATCTCGTGCTGTCAGGCCTCAGCATGGACAACAAAGACTAACACATGTGCACATCTCAGACATTCACGGGATTATTCCATGAGAACATATGTATAATGAGGAGTGAATTATGTATGCGCACTTGAGTCGACTTTTACATAGTGCGTTTAGGAAATTGAAAAATCTTTGAAGCATTATTTTTTATTAATTGTATTGTATTTTGTACCCCAATTTATAGACCCAAAATACAAGCAAAATCCTTGTAAATAATAGTAAAATACAACCAATTCATCATAAATCAGTTACAGAACAAATAAGATTTCATTAGTTAACATTTACATACTATAACATGATGAACAATACAGCTTTTATTAATCTTCGTTAATGTCAATCTCAACGTATTTAAGATCAAAAGTTGTATCTGTTAACATTAGTTAATGCACTGTGAACTAACATGAACATAAACATTTTTATTAACTAACATTAACAAAGGCTTTTAAATGTATTGCTCATTATTAGTTCATGTTAGTTGATGCATTAACTGATATTAACATATGAAAAAGTGTTACGTAAATATCATTCAGCACAAGATGAACAAAATGCTTTTAATTACAGTTATGAAGCTACTTCTGAGAGAGCCACTGCTTAATTATTAAAATGTTTTCTGTATTTATTTGTCTGACATTTTCAATTAATTTTTGTACCAAGACTCATATGCATTTGGGATTTTACACTTCCAGTGATATTAAAGTGTGTGTAATTAAACATGACGTCAGTCTGTGATTCTGTGTCTGTATTCTCAGTCTTTCTATTAAAACAAATGCTGAAGTATTAACATCAGACCTGTGGGCTTTGCAAAAACATAAAAAGATTTTTCCTATGTGTGAATATGTTTTCTCCTAAAAAAACGAAATTAAATGGGAGACCCAAACCGTTTCCCATAATGCCGTTGGACTCTGAGCATGAGTTTGTCAAAACCACTGAAGCATGTGAAATCTCAAATTAAACACTCAGAGACTCAATTGGGATAATTATTTTCCATTTGTATAATTTTTAATTAAACATATGAAAGTCTCCAACCATTAAATGCTTTTTCTGGTTGCTCTGTGCCACTATCAAAGTTTTAAAAAGTATAAACATAATTTACAGGGTCATATAGTTAATGAGCAGCCATGACAAGCAAGGTCAAAACCATTAAAAGTCAATGTGTTGCATTGTCATCGTCTGTCAGTAACTGATAACATTGATCTACAAAATAGTTAAAACGCAAATGACAGATAGTATAGAATAGATAAATAGCATATTGACTGGATTCTACTTGATTTTATGCGCTCAGCTGCTGTATTTCAACACTTCTGTTTTATTTCTGCTCTTTTGATCTGGGAGAAACTTTCAAGGTCAGTAGATCTACAGAATTGTGGGAACGCAGATAAAAGCGTCAGCGAGCGGGAATTTACATATGACAGACTTTCAGTTCAGCGATTTGATTTCTAACAACATTCCCTTGCGAAAAAGAAGTTCATTTAAGTGTGGTATTAGTATACTTCTTTCAAACAAAAAATACTTTGTCTACTTTGTATGTACTTCTCACAAATGTGACCCTGGATCACAAAACCAGTCTCGAGTCGCACGGGTATATTTGTGGCAATAGCCAACAATACATTGTATGGGTCAAAATTATCCATTTTTCTTTTATGCCAAAAATCATTAGGATATTAAGTAAAGATCATGTTCCATGAAGATATTTTGTAAATTTCCTATCGTAAATATATAAAACATTTATTTTTGTGAGTGAATGCAACACAATCGCCAACAGAAATGAACAACTTTAAAGACGATTTTCTCAATGTTTTGATTTTTTTGCACCCTCAGATTCCAGATTTTCAAATAGTTGTATCTCGGACAAATATTGTCCTATCCTAACAAACCATACATCAATGGAAAGCTTATTTATTCAGTTTTCAGATGATGTATAAATCTCATATCTCAAATCTAAAAAAAATTGACCCATGTGACTGGTTTTGTGGTCCAGGGTCACAAATATACTTAAAGTTTCACTTAAGTATACTTGACTTTTACTGACAGAAAGGTCTAAGTATATTTGGCCTATACTTGTACTCAATCTTCTCCTAATTAAAAGTAGCCTATAATTAAGTATTCTAAGAATAATTGGCTTGTAGTATGTAGCCTATTAAATACTTTTTGTCACATAGTTTTACATACTGTTTAAAAACCGACATTGTTTGAAAATATTGATTTATAAAGAGAAAAGATATGTTCCTAATTCTGAGTATCTGATTTTTTGTGTACGCTAGTCCACCGGATGAATTGACTCTTTCCACAACTCAATTTTCCGCCAATTCATGTTTCTCTGTTAGGGGGCGCTATTACGCATCTTTTAGTACAGAATCTCCTGATCAAAACAGGTGAACGAAGAAGCAATAGAAGCGATAGAAGATTGCTTACGCAAATGTAAAACAACGCGATTATCAATCATTAAACACTAAACAGCAAATAAATCAAAACTGCCTAATGTTACTGAATGAAATGTTGAACCAATGAGGAGGAAACAACTGTGAAGCTTTGATGGTGTTGATGGACTTAACTTAAAGGGATATTTCACCACTGGAAAGATGAATGTGTGTTTAAATTGGGTCATTTATGTAGTAGAAATGTGAAATTATTTTAGAAGTTGGTGTCTTCTAGACTGAGAAAAGCCAGAAAATTTATTTTTTGGCTCATGAAAGACAACAACTCCCAGAATGCACTTGCTTCGCTGCCCTACGAGGACACTCCCAAGCCACGCCTACCGGTTACAGAGGGCAGTATCGGGAGAAATGATACAGCTAGGCTACTAGTCGACTGGAAACTGAAAAGACGGCGTTTTATCGTGAGATCCCCCTATGGGCGGGTTGAACACATGCGGGACGAGCTCCTCCTACTGGCTGGAGTCTCTCGCCTCTGGACAAAAGAGACTCTGATGAGCTAAATGACGATTTTTGCGTCATCTGAGGTTTTTTTCCAGACACACAATACAGAAATCTCTCGTCTCAGGGGGACATGAGGGAGGGAAGCACGGTCACTCGAAAATACTACCGGGTTTCTACCGATACAAAGCTTAATGCTAATCGGTGAAGTATCCCTTTAAAGAAAACTTGCATACTTGCAGTATAAAACTACTAAACTAGTAGTTTACTGAGAGTATACTTCAAAGTGTACTTTCATAAACTAAAAAATGCGCTACAAGTATTTGACTAGTAAACTCATAGTTGTTTAACTATAAATTCACTTGTAGTAGTTGTAGTTGTGTACACAAAGTTTAGTACTGTTACACTTAAAGTTAAAAGGATACTTTTATAGGCTACATTAAAAAGTGGGCCAATTTAGTTCCAAGTAGTATTGAAAAACTACACTATCAAGTATACTTCTAGTACATTGATATTAGTAAACTACATAATGTATAGTAGGCTACTTAAAAACATACTCAAACTTTTCTAAAAGCGACTTATTTTTCATAAGGGTTCTGCAGTACAAATTTCTGTATGAATGTATATTTTTGAAACACCTTGTGAACGCTGGTTTGAATGTTGAGTTTTGTTTTACTCACCATCATCTCCCAAAAAGTGTTGTTGTTGCTTTCACACATTGACTAGCACTGAATTGAATGCACAAGAATATGAATGACAACATAATAGTAACGGCTTGTGCGTAAATATGATAAATCAGCCACTGGACAAAACATCTACTATTCTAAAAACACACACAGAAGAACATATATACTTTTAAATGTCTGTCAGCTTCAGGTTGATGAGATCGCGACTGCCTCTGGTGGACGGGCGCGGGAACTGCGATCAGAACACGTGACAGAGGGTCCCTGTGCGTCACAACTGCTCCAGCGTTGCCATGGTGACCTCACCTCATCCAAGAGCTCTTTGCCAAGTGTGATGATGTTGCCAAATTTCAAATCAGCAATGCAATAAACCACACTGTTCAACAGCACAGGAAAACATGTACATCGCTCCATTAAAAAAGAGAGAGTAGCGTTAAACATCATGATAAATAGATTAAAATGCAATCAAATAAAATACTTTGTATTTCAAATGCATTCAGAGCTCATTATAGAGACGAATTGATGAAATTAGCAATGTTAAGAAAATAATTATTAGGCTATAGGCTACAGTTGCCCCAAACTATCAAAACATATTTGGACACTTAAAGGGATAGTTCACCTAAAAATGAAACATTTGTCATCATTTATTTAACCTCAACCTGGATGAGTTTCTGCAAAATATCTTCTTTTGTGTTCAACAGAAAGAAAGAAACGGCGAGTAAACGATGACAGATTTTTCATTTTTGGGTGAACTATCTCTTTAAAGCCTTGCTTTAAAATGTCTGCATCATTGCATTACATACAAATTATAAAAGAAAGTGTGATTATTGCAAAGAAAGATGCACAAACACACTTTGCACGTAAACATTTGACAATATACGACCACTAAAAAGATCACCAAAACACCAGTTAAATAAAAAGACCCTAAGCAAAAAAATAAAAAACAAATAAAAGCCGGAGAAGAGAAAAGATCCTGCAGAATTTGAGTAATTTAAGTGTCCAAATATGTGTAGTTATATAGAATATAAGAACATTAAATTGCACGGTCAACCACAGGGTGGCGCTATAGGGTAAAGGATTTGTGACCAAAGGAAATCAATGAGTTGGGAATTATATTTTTACCCCGTCACCGCTAGTATTTCTTGCTCAAGGACGTGTCAGGATTTACATCCTGAGATATTTTCCGGCAGAACTGAATGCGGTTCCTCTTACATTTGTGCTACTAATTTCACGTCAGCTGAAATATTAAATCTTATAAATGGCTGTAGTATATTTGCCTCCCCGCATAAACTTTTCTGTGATTAGGCACGGCTGGTTTAAGGACAAACCTGTATTCATATAGGCTATATGTTTAGAGTAACGTTTCCTTGCCATTACTAGTCAGACATCTGGAGGTCATGACCTCGTGTGGTATGTCCCTGATAAAGAGCTCGTAAACGGATCGATGTCTCATTTAAACAATCTCTTTACGAATGATAAAGAATAGCAAGAGGGGAGAAGATGCAGAGAGACTGATTCTGATCTAACGGCTGTTAGAGAGATGAATCCTCTGGTTGTGGGATCTCTGATGTCCAAACCACAGTTTTTGTTGATTCAGGATGAAGTAGCCGATGACAGACATCAGCAAACCAGCGATGAGCAAATGAACACTTCATCTGAGCAGAGATCCATCCCCATGCAAAAAAGTTCATTTTATTAAGTATACTTTATGTAAGTATGCTAATATCAATGTACTAGACTTGCAAGTGTCCTGTTTCAATACTACTTAGAACTAAATTGGCCCACTTTTTAGTGTATAAAGTATGGATACGTTAAGTATAACAGTAAACTTTGAGTACACAACTAAGTTTTTCGTTTACCTCAACTACACTAAATGTAAACTTATAGGTATAGCCTACTGATAGTTTACTAGTCAAACACATTTTTTAGTTTATGAAAGTACACTTTGTTGCACACAAAAAGTATTCTCGTCGCTTTATAAACTTAAGATCGAGCCACTGGAGTCACTTGGACTATATTAACGATCTCTTTAATACATTTTCTGGGCCAGCAAGTTTCAGTCCCTTAGAAGCCTATGGAGGAGTGAGACAACTCTCAGATTTAATCAAAAATATCTTAATTTGTGTTCCGAAGATGAACGAATGTTTTACGGGGTTGGAACAACATGAGGGCGAGTAATTACTGACTGAATTTTTATTTTTGGGTGAACTATCCCTTTAAGTTCAACTTAATGCATTTGTTAGGTAAAATCAATTGAATGCAACCACTTACGATAATGTTTTTTATTAAATTCAACAAATCATTTTTTTCAGTGTACTTGTATGTTTTCTTTAAGTGAACATGACTTATCATAGGCTACTTATAGTTCACTATTATATATTATTTTTGCACTTATACTACTATGTTCCAACTTGGGTAAGTTTCAGGAAAAAAGTTAGATGGGATTCAGAGCGATGATCAAAACACAGACGGAGTAGATCAAGTCCATCAAAGCTTCTCAGTCGTTTCCTTCAACGTTTCCTTCAGCAGCGTTAGGCAGTTTTGAGTTATATGCGGTTTAATGTTTGATGATCATGTTATTTTACATGTGTGTAAGCAATGCTTCTATTGAGACAGTGTTGAGATCTCTTCTTTTTTCTCAGGAGAAACATCTGAGAACAACTGATCTGTCATGGAGTCAAACTTATTAAACTTCAGATGTTGTTTTACTCCATAGACAGGATTTATAAGGGCTCGGCAGACGAGATGCTTGTCCTTCACGCTCCGACACAATCAATCTGTCCGTTTATCGCTCTCAGTCGTATTTTCTCTCATATCGCTTGCAGACCGAGCCCTCAAACTTTTAACTCATGTCAGACTTTCACCTTCTACGAAGAAAGGGTCATATTAAGACAATTCATTATGATAATCCTAATTCATAATGTGTGACCCTGAGAGAGTTCAGATGAGATGAGAGTGAGATTGATTCTCATTAACTGACAGTAATAAAGATGAACTGATGCTTTCAGTCATCCTCCACATCAGTTTCTTCATTAAATGTATTTAAGAGTCACTGCTGTTTGATATCTGCCACATTGAAAGGAAAAGAACACGTTCTTTCATTGGATAAATGTGTGGAGTAACGGCAGAGGTCATCTCGAACTTCATCTCTTTAAATGTTTCACCCCAAAATAAAATCCTGTCATCATTTACTCACCCTCATGTCGTTCCAAACCGGTATGGCCTTTTTCCCTCTGTGGAACATATAAGAATTGCCAAAGTTGTTTTCCACACATAATAATGATACAAAATCTCTAAAAGCATGTTTAGTGCTATCACCATTTAAACGGTTACACACAATATATTATTATATGACATTAATTAATGTTTCAGAATAAAAAAAGCTAAAAATGTCCTTATAGCAAATATCATGACCCCACACACCATTATACACCAGTATTTTTGTACAAGGCCAGTGTGTCTAAACATAATGTCTTAACATTACAAGAGAATCTTGTTTGTAGTCAATGTGTCAATTTGTCACATTTTCAAAAATTATGTCTGTAAGGTTAACCAATTTTTTTTAAAGGGTACATAACATGCACAGTTTCACCTAATCTCATGTTAATCTTGAGTACCTATAGAGTAGTAGTGCATCCTTAATATCTCAAAAAAGTGTTTAGTTTTATTAAATTTATAAAAGAAAAATACAGCTTTCCGATTCTCTCCGGAAAAAGCCGAGGTCCTGGAGGCGGAGCTATAGAGTCAAGCGTAGCTGCTAGCTTTCCAGCAAAAGACAGAAATCTGATCCAGTTGTACTTACATGAATGGGGTCTTTTATCACTGGGACCACTCCACGTTTTAATAGCAAACGATTTGCAAATCCAGCGTCGACCTGAGCCTTGTTAATAAAACATTCGTCACTGAAATGGCCAGAACACACAACCGCACTTCCTACACTCCGTTGCTGCCCCGGAAAAACAAACAGCATCCACTGTTCCTGTAACACTGGGTTCTTTGGAAAGCTGGACACGGTAAGCTTTCCCTCACATCCAAAAACACACTTTTTTGGAGACATTCTTGAACAAATCCTATGCAGCGCTGGCTGCCGATGATTTCCTGTTGAAGCGCGTTGATGTGCGCGGTCTCGCTCTCCTCTGGTCGACGTGCGCGCGGGCGAGCTTTTCCGAGAGAAATGCTCATATAAGGAGTTCCACTCTGGTCTACGTCATTAAATTCACGGTCGAAAAAAAACCAGCCGAAACTTGTACCAACCCGGAAGTAAGATTTTCAGCACAGAAATTCTCCGTTATTCGTCCAAAATATTTTTTTAAAACTTTGCCCATGTTTAACATGAGAATCCATCTCTTTAACACTGTAAACAACTCTGAAAACATGAAACACCATGGTACCCCCCCTTTAAGTAAATACAGCATTATGGTGGTGCACAGAAGAGACAAAATATAAATAAATAAAAATATTTAAATTACGATATTTTAGGCGGAATTTTATATTTTTTGTAATACATAGGCTACCTATTAAGATTTATTAATATTGATTATTGTATGCATGCAAACTGGCTGACATCCTGATGAAAAAATATGTAGTTTCATTTTAAAGTTATCTTGTATTACATATTAGCTAAATCTAAACAAAATGCCCCCCATAATTCTAATCAGAATTCTAATCAGGATGTGTTTGAATTCTTTAAAACCTTTCAAACAGAATTCATTCCATTGTTTTGCTATATGTCTACATGGCGACTGCATCAACACAACACTAAAAAAGTTCAGGTGCTGGCTTAAATTTTTAAGTAGGCTTCAGTAATCAAATTGTTTGCACAAGTCACATCAACTTTAAGGGGTGTAAGAATGTTCCTTTAATAGCTTTTTATTGCCAAATGTGTGAGCAGCTTGTAACGAAAATTAAAAAACGAGACCTTCCCCGACTTCCAATGTTGTCTATGAAAGCCTGTAGAATGATTTTTATGTGAAGGAGGGTCGTTTTTGCCGGGAAAATCAAAAAGATGTGATGTTTACACGCGCTCGTGAGAGCCTCTCTTCCGTTCAATGACAAAAGATACAAATGCTTACACTGTTCAGGATAATGCCGGAATAAGATACACTTTACTATAATGTCAGTGTGTCATGCAAAGAAAAGCGATTAATTCAAACTATAGCATCACATAGCTAGATATACAGTATATATTGTCTCAAATATAGCCTACTTTATAATCAAACTATCATAACAGTATAGCCTAACTTTAAATACCTCATCTGTCGACATTGATGCCGGAGAATCGCAGAAATGGTGCAAAGTTAAATCCACATCGATATGATCAGATGCTTTCTTTAATCGCTGTTTTCTCTGTCATTTTTGTTGAGTGTTTATTTTGTTGAGAGGAAAGTGTGCAGCACATATAAGGCCTGTTCATCTGAACGTAGCGTGGACGGCGTCTGCAAAGTGCAAAGGTATTTCCAACTTCTTTTTACTTTTTAAGCAAAGAACAAAATAGAAATGAGCCGTGAATATATCGGGTCATTGAATCACATTCAGTTCAGTCTCTTGTAAGTTATGTGAGCAGCGAGCACGAGCAGTAATGTGCTGCTGCAGTTCACTTAACGGCCACCGGTGTCGCTAATAACAAGAGTTTCTGAATTCTACATCCCCTTGAAATTATTTTAAAGGGGTGGTATAATGCCCTTTTCACAAGATGTAAAATAAATCTCTGATGTCCCCAGAGTGTGTATGTGAAGTTTTAGCTCAAAATACCCCACAGATATTTTTATATAGCATGTTAAAAGTGTCAATTTTTGAGGGTGAGTAAAAACGCACCGTTTTGTGTCTGTTCCTTTAAATGCAAATGAGCTGCTGCTCCCGGCTTCAACAGCTCGTGTCCTTTTACCTCACACACACATGCACTGAAAATTTCAAAAACTTTTAGCCTTTTATGTTCAAACCGGAGTCAGACAATGATGGAGAGACTCAAGAAGAAGTGACAACATGTAGAAGCAACAGGACATTTCTGAATGGTTATTAGATGAATTTATGTAGCTTATGTGTAGTTATCTTCTAGTCATTGATTAGCATATTCTGTCTTGATCTGTCAAATCGCATTCAGGGGGCGGGGTTTATGTAAATTCTAGGGTTGGTGATGTCATTAACCCAGGAAGCTTGTGTAGTCTCTACCAGCCATTTGTTGTAGTCCTTAAAAAGCGATTTCTTTAAAAGCAAATATCTCCCTTTGCTTTGAACTTTGAGCGTTGTAACTTTGCAGATGTTGTTTATGCTCAAACAGCAACATTACACACTAACTAAAGTTAGAAAAGTCAAATCATAATCAACCACCCCTTTAAACTGAAATCGTGTTGAATCTCGTAGAACTTACACATGTTGTCATGATTTACTGATCACATATACATATTTATACAATGAATGATCCGAGAGTGCTGGTAAGCATTTATTATTTTTATTGTAAAATTGAAAAAAGAAGAAAGACAGAAAAAGCCCCAATAAGCATCATTTATACACATTATGTCAGAAATGATAAACTTAAGAGTTCATACATAAATATATAAATAAACAAATGCAAATGATCAAATTCTAATAATAAAAATAATCAAATAAATTAATGACCGAAACAATAAATAGAACACCGTAATTAAAACCTTTTACACATTTAATTGTCAAAGCAGCAAGTTCAAGAGGGAAGATAATGGGACAAAACTGGTCTGTTGTTCTTCAGAAATGAAACCAAAAGGAAGGTTTGCTCCTTTACACCTCTTAAACTCGTCGTGCAGATGTTACGGGAACATCTGGTTGTGTCCCACACTTCCCTCCATAGCATTTAAACATAGATTCATTATTTAGCTTACATCTGTTTGTATATTGTGCTAAGAAACCCTAAGATATAACACAATCGTCCATATAGCAAAGCCGACCCGAGTTGTTTCCCGTCCCGATCCAGGTCTTGTGTTGTTCTCATACGTAGAGCTGATCCCGGATCAGTCGTGACTGAAAACGCCCGGGAACTTTTGCATGAATCCCCATTGTACCTGAAAGAAGCGTTCTGTGCTATCAATATTCCCAACAAATACAGAGGACAGATTTCATGAGCCCATCCCTATGCATTCAATAACTTGACGTATATATTTATATAAAGAGTCCAACCATTCATAGGAATATCATTCCAGTAGATTAATCTATAACATCCTAAATCAAACCATTTTCTTCTGTACAAAACATTCCGAGTATTGACTGGAACAAATCATTCTATCAAAAAATGCAGGAAAGAAAGCAAACATGGATTGAAAGCTTGAGGTTTGTGTGTTTTGATACTGTATGCAGCGTTGGCTCTAGCAGAGGACTATGGCAGTAGATGGGGAGTATGAAGGAAGAGGACATGGCTTAGTTCAGGTAGTAACATCATATGAATAATAATAAATAAATAAAAAACACAGTTTGTAAAACATACTCCCAAAATAGCCCAAACCCTGAAGAGCATGTCCAGCGAGTCCAAACACACGGTGTTGGTTTGGACGCTCTGCGCAGCGCTATGTTTCCATGATATCCTTACTGCATGATAACACGTTAAAAACTCTAAACCGTTACCTCCGCTAAGTAGCCTTGAAGCTTCGGCTGTTACCCGTGGAGGTATTGGCTGAAAACCAAAAACAAAAAAATGGTGCAGTTTTATGTTTTCTATGTCTTTTACTATAAAAATGTCTCTCTACGTCTCTAGCAATTAGCATGCACAAAGAGTGATTTAAAGAACTATAGGCAGGGCAAGCTATGAAAGAACTAGTTTTCTCTTCTTTTTTTTTTTTTTTTGGCAATAAATAGAATAAAAATTGAAATAGAGCATGAGAATTCACGTTTGTACAGCATGTATGTTAGTATGAGCCACAGGTTTAGAAACATCCAGACACATGTGCCACTGCGTGGAACGGCTGCCGCACGGCTAGGAATGCTCTGTTGTTGATTTTTTATTTATTTAGTATTTTATATCTTATTTTCCAGTAGCCTACAAATATCTAAACATTCTTAAATCAAGATTAATTTAGCTACTTGAGAAGCAAAATTACTTAAATGGTTAGTTCACCCAAAAATTCTGTCATTAATTACTCAACCTCATGTCGTTCCGACTTTCGTTCATCTTCAGAACACAAATGAAGATATTTTTGATGAAATCTGAGGATTTCTGTCCCTCCATTGACAGTCTGAGCAACTACGACTTTGACGCTTCAAAAAGTTCATAAAGAGATTGTAAAACTAATCCATATGAATTGAGCGGTTTATATGATGAACAATTTAATTTAGGGTTTTAATCATTTATTTTATTTAGTTACCATATTTTATGGCATTTTTATGCTTTAGCACAGTCAAAAAATAACTATAGATATTGGGCCCTATTTTAACGATCTGAAACGCAAGTATCAAGCACGAAACGCAAGTAACTTTGTGGGCGGGTCTTGGGCGCCTTTGCTATTATAATGGTGGGATAAATGACTCACCCGACGCAAATCTAAAATGGGTTGGTCTGAAGTAGCTTCATTACTCATAGGTGTGGTTTGGGCGTAACGTGAAATAAACCAATCAGAGCGTCATCTCACATTCCCTTTAAGAGCAGGCGCGCTTGTTCCATGGCGGATTGCTATTATAATGGCGGATTTGCCAGGAGCGGTTCACAGCCGAGGAGACCGACGTTCTCGTCAGGGCCGTAAAACACAGAGAAGTGACATTGTATGGGGATGGAGAAACCCACCCAAATTAGCTTCGGTTAAACAGGCGTATAATAATTTGGGAAAATGTGTAAGCTAGATTTATGCCTATTTTTTCACATCTTCATGGACACCACAATGATTTCCCTCGTGTGGTAATATTTTTCCTTGTAATTATGTATGATTTGCAAAAATGAAAACTGCTGCTTCTGTGTAGATGAAAGAAGCAAAGTGTATGCGCGTTGTGCACACGCTACATTGAAGCGCCCTTAAAATAGCATCTGAATAACATGCGCAACGCGCCACTGACTTTAGACTAGGTTTTTCCTGGTCTGTGGTGGAATTGTTTTCTGAAACTGCAAAATAGCACCAGGGAACGTTTGTGCCGGAACACGCCTCCTCTTTTCGCTGAACCACCTCCGGGAGTGCAAGTTCATTCCCTAATTTACCGACGTGCGTCTGAGGAGGGAAAAGTCCGCTGTGCGTAGGGTGCAAAATAGGAATGAAACATGCGTCGGTGTACAAAGTCAATTGCACTGGGTGCAAGATAGGGCCCATTAAGCTTTGCTTCATGAAAAATGTATCTAAATTTTGTGTGTTTATGCTGAAAACAAGAAGAAAAAAATGCCTGGCAGTGGAGTAAGAAAAATTTCTTACTTCAACTTTCTTGATTCTTTATATTTCACAGATATTTTTCTTGTTTTACGCAAAAACGCAATTTTTTTAGATTTAATATCTTAAGTCAATTTGCTTCTCAAGGAAATGTATCTTGATTTAAGAATATTAGAACTGGAAAACAAGACAAAAATACTGAGTGAGGAAATAATTTTTGCAGTGTTCAGAGTAGAATGCACACATAATGCACACTGCACACTACCTACTGTCAATCTGTGAAAATGTGAGTGATACCAATGCAAGGTGGTTGCTAGGGTGTGACTTTAACGGGCTGCTGTGTGGTTGCTAGGGTATTACCGTGTTGCATACTGTGCATTCGACAAATGTAGCAGAGACAGAAAAGAACAGCACACAGACATACTGCAAAAAGAGTACAGTACACACTCTTCCAAACACATCCATGATTCACTGGGTCCAGTCTCAGAAAGATGATATCACTTTAACAGTTCAATTTCACAGTGTTAAAAACTGACTGAATGGAAGTGAACAGAAGTGCCCTTGAATGCTGATTATATAGTCACCTTCCACTGTGATCATCTGATTGGTGTTTAATTGAAAACCTGCTCTGTCCCTGATTACTAATTTCAGTTCTGACAGACAGATGGCAGGCGTCCCGCTTGAGCCACTAATGTTTGCGCAACTATTATCTGTGCATTTGTGTGTGTGTGTGAGGCCTAGTTTTTATGATCCATTCTGCATTATGGATGAAAAAAGAAAGCTTATTTTAAGACCATTAAGATTTTTTTTTGACAATTTTCATGGCAAATAAGGACATTTCCCTCCCAGAATCTCATTAACATAATAAAACATTGCGATTGTGAATAATCTCATTTTAATTCATAAAAAAAGTCAAGTATTTATACATCATTATAATATTTGTTGCTAATTTATTCTGATTTAAATTAAACAGCATTATATTACAGCTATTTTAATGTTTTATTTTGGATATTGTTACAGTAATAAGAATCTAACTGAAAATGGTATTAATTATAAATCTTGACAATTATAATAATAATGATGATTTTTGCTTTACAGTAATGAACATTTGCCTGGCAGGAAAATGTGCTAAATTGTCATGAAAATAATGTCAAACATTTCAATATATATATATATATATATATATATATATATATATATATATATATATATATATATATATATATATATATATATATATATATGAAGAGTTCAGATGCAAGAGCCTCTAAGTGCCATCTGAAATTTTCTTCTAGAATGATCATTTTTATCAAGCTTGTATATTTAAGTTCAGTAATTTCACTTAAATGGCAATGAAAATTACCTATTAATTGTCATTTAAGGGAAATTATTGAACTTAAATATACAAGCTTGATAAAAATGATCATTCTAGAAGAAAATTTCAGATGGCACTTAGAGGCTTTTGCATCTGAACTCTCTCTCTCTCTCTCTCTCTCTCTCTCTCTCTCTCTCTCTATATATATATATATATATATATATATATATATATAATTAAAATGATGTTAAACATGTTTTGGTGAGATTCATCCATTCCTGAAGGGAAACCTGTCATAACAGTTTGATGTTTTGCGTTGACACATCAGTCACATCATCCATCCTGCAAAACTTTGCTCATTTCTGCCTAAATATTAAATCATGCACTGTGTTTGACCTGTAAAGCTGTCCAGTCATTTTAGCTTAGACTCCTAGACGAGCGGCAGCTCTCTTTTCCTGACTAAATATTAATGGTCCGACTGCACAGAGCAAATGGCTTGTTTTCATTGGAGGAAACTGTGACTTGTGTGGCACGTGGCACATTTGACTGATCATGTGAAGACAGAAAGATATCTGATGAAATGGGTTTGGTCCAAACAGTTGTAACAGTTTCTGTGGGTCAAAACAACCGAGCATGAAGTGAAGTGTTTTGCAACCTATTTTAGGTTTAATCATACTTCCTAGAGAACATGAAATGTGGGGTTCGCCATTTAATTTGATCTTTTCGGATTTTTGCAATTGTTTGCACTGCTGAATCATTCAAAATAACACCAGAAACGTGCATGAAGAAAGTAAACAGGGTCCATTTGGATTTCATGTTGACTTCAAATAAATGTTAGCATGTTTGGCAGGTGGTGATGTGGCCTCGCTGGTTTGTTTCTATATGTTTTCACCTCTAAACACTATTTTTTCATACATTTTTTGTTCCTTTACATCACTTCTCTGGTTTTTCTTGGCCGTTTAGGCCGTAACTGTGGCCTGGCTCTACATTAGTACTACGTTTACATAGGCATGCACAATACAGTGTAACTATGAGCAATTACGAAGTTCATTTAAGTGTAATAACGCATGAAATACCTGAATAAAGCATGAATAGAAGAGAACTACTGTCTTTAAAAGTGTCTCTCGTGGTTTTCCGAGACGTGATATCTCTGTGTGCTGTGTTTTACGCTGTAAAATGGTTTGATTTGTCTAATATAAATGTTCTAGAAGGCCCTTCTGGCAAACAGCATATCAGTGTAAGCCACTGAAACAAATTCAAAGCTTAACTATGGCACGATTTTAGGCTGTTTCTAAATGAAAGATTTTCCTGAATTCTATCTCAAAACAGCCCGTTTTCACAGTGGAAACATCACTGCAGCGCGCACCGCCAAAACCTCTTTCTCTGGCTGTTTTACCTCGTTTTAGAGGATTCAGTAAAGCCTCGGGTATCTTCAGATGTTTAGGACAGAAGTAACTAGAGCAACAATTCAGTTCAATAGTTGTAGATAGCTGTATGTTCAGCACTATGCATATTTAATGCAACGGTAAGTAAGCTAATATACAATGTAGCAAAGTCAAAAAAAATAAAACAAACAGATAAATTGACAGTAATGTTAAAGTATGACTTGCTGTGTAATTTTATTTTATTATAAATAAAATAAAATAAAACACAAAATAAACGTAGAGTAGTAATGTTATTGTAAATAAAAAAATTCAGAGTAATTTTAATGTAAGCCTCGCTCTGCACTTGGTAAGCTGGAAAAAGAAATACATTTAAAAATAAATAAAAGTAATGTTAATGTAAGCCTTGCTGTGCACTTGGTAAGCTGATAAATAAAATAAATAAAATAAAATAATGAGAGTAATGTTAATTAAATCTTACTGTGTGTACTTGGTAAGCTGATAAATAAAATAAAATAAAATAAAATAAAATAATGAGAGTAATGTTAATTAAATCTTGCTGTGTGTACTTGGTAAGCTGATAAAAAAGTACAATACAATTTTAGAGTAATTTTAACGTAAGCCTTGCAGTGCACTCGGTAAGCTGACAAATAAAAAAATAAATAATAATAATTATAAAGGCTAACATGATCCAGTCAATAACAATCCAAAGATCATTGAGACTTTATGAAATCCTCAGATACAATGTTAAAGCAGCCACTGGGAGTTCTGGTGGTGCATGGGAAAATATCACTAGAGGGATATTTCCTTGTGAAACTGTGAAGCTCAGAAACAAGAGCTGTTGTTTGGCAAAAATATCTGGTTACTGTATATGTTCGCTGTGGTCATTTTGTTTACAGTATGTGCATGAGTTAAATGATATCGCGAAGGATCAAATGCCCTTTTCTCCAGCCGGCAGCTTTCCGAAACGAGACGTGGAGATAAACAGCCCAATTCAATATCAACACACTTCATAGTCTATAACAATAGCCTAAAATACCCCACTAAACATCATCTATCAAAGTCCTTTAGACGCTTTTGCGCCGAAAAACCCGGAAACTAGGTTTTTCGCAAAAGGTTTTCAATAAAACACACCTCAAGTCCCCGTATACCTACACTATACACCCTGAATTAATTGTGTCTAACTCTTAATTGGCATATTATATGAAGTAGCATGTATGTAGCGTAAGATAATCGATCGGTGGTCATTTTGTACATGGTTACGGTACCGACAGAGATTAAAAAGATTTGGTCCTCTGGGAGAGAGAGAGAGAGAGAGAGAGAGATAGAGAGAGAGAGAGAGAGAGAGAGAGAGAGAGTTATACTGCGTCAGTGTCATATACACATTTTTACCATTAAACCCTCATTATTCCTCGCAAATAAAAGCTACGACTGTCTCTTGATATGTGCATGGATCCGTCTTTTGCTTTAGTAACTCTACCAGTCCCAGCCATGCACTGTTCTTTCAAAGTGTTCGGTATATAGCATTTTCCAGTTTATTTGTTTTCGTCCTCGTCTTCGCCCCCGGCACGCCAGTCTTTCATCGCTGTGGAAACACACGCTTTCCTTAAATCCGATATGCTTCTCAAAACTCCCTTTGTTTGCTTCTCCGTGTGTTTTTTTGTGTCGTTTTTTTTTTTTTTTTTCGTGTGTTAGTTTTTCAAGAAAAGTTTCCATCCGTCAAAACGTCAAGACTACAACTGTTCAAAACCTGGCAGAGAGAAAGAGAGAGAGAGAGAGATGTCAGATGAGTTTGACTCGGGAGACAGGCTTGACAGCTTGATACCTGGATGTGGAACCAGGAGCCATCAGTCACGGCGAGAGCCGTGGGAAGCTAAAACTCTTGACATCACATTCAACATGATGGAAGGATTCGGAGAGATGACATGATGCAGGTGTGCTGATAGATTGCATCATCCACAAAACATTTGACTGTTTGCCGGGAGAGTTTATCGGAGACGTTTGAGGCTTTAAAAGGAAAGATGACTTCATTCAGCACACTCTTTTAGGATGTGTTCACACTTGGCATGTTTGGTTGGATTAAAACGAACATTGGTGCGATTGCTCTGTTAGTGCGCTTCATTTGAATAAGTGTGAACACCATCTGAACCCTGGTGACACCAAACAAGCTGAAGAGACGAGTCTCGATCCGCTTCAAACTAACTCTGGTGCGGATCGACTGATTTATGAACTCAACACGGACCAAAGACATGTAAACGAACCAAAAACAGGAAGATGCGACCCTAAAAAGGACAGAATGCTCAAGCACACCTGTTTTTCTCATCATAGTCGAGATGTTGCTCATCACAGTTCAGTTCAGGCATCACAGCAGATCTTGGTGTGTGTGACGGAGGGATTCCTAACGCTGTTTTGACTCCTTTACACATTTTAGGGTGCTTTCACACACCTGCCTCATTTAGTTCGCTTGAAGCGAACCAAACAAGCGTACCGACACTTGGTCCAAAAGCTGGTCTCGGTACGCTTTCAAACGAACACTGGAGCGGTTCGTCTGTGGTGAGAAATGAGTTCTCAGCTGGTCAGAATATATCATATGTAGCTACGCACACACAGCGAGTGCATTTAGCCCAGAACACAGCATTGTTTCTGTCGCGAAATATGTGACCCTGGATCACGTCACCAGTCACATGTCGCACGGGTATATTTGTGGCAATAGCCAACAATACATTGCATGGGTCAAAATTATCCATTTTTCTTTTATGCCAAAAATCATTAGGATATTAAGTAAAGATCATGTTCCATGAAGATATTTTGTAAATTTCCTACCGTAAATATATAAAACATGTATTTTTGTGAGTGAATGCAGCACAATCGCGAACATAAATGCACAACTTTAAAGGAGATTTTCTCAATTTTTCGATTTGTTCGCACCCTCAGATTCCAGATTTACAATAGTTGTATCTCGGACAAATATTGTCCTATCCTAACAAACCATACATCAATGGAAAGATTATTTGTTCAGTTTTCAGATGATGTATAAATCTCAATTTAAAGAAATTGACCCATGTGACTGGTTTTGTGGTCCAGGGTCACATATATATCATAAAAGCCGACCAATCAGGTTGTGAACGTGTCACTATGCCTTTAGGTTCAGTAGCTTTAGGTTCGGTGTTAAATTTTTTTTGGATTTTGGTCCGGATCAAACAAACCAAGCAAACCGAACTACAAGTGTGAACATACCCTTATACTCAAAACTTGTGATGTAGCAATACAGATGTTTTGGCTGATAATTATGTCTCATTGTGGCCCATTAGAATGGCTGATATAATTATTATGCATAATAATTTTCAATAAGTAATTATTATAAAGTATAAAAACAACAAGAACAACAATAATCATTTTTTTTAATTTTTTTGTAAAAAAAATTATTGCTGTCAAAAACACTTGCAAAATCAGACATTATAAATGTATGATTTTGTATATTATAAAAAAAATATTATTACAGTTATGATAATTGAATATTATTTTGTATTGTATCAGTTTGTATGCCATATTAGTTTTCAATTATGATTTAGAATGTATACACTAGAAAGGATATGTACCTGTTTAATACTCTGTATACAATATTGTATTGAGAAAAATGTTACTGTTCGAAATAAAAAAAATAAGGCCTGATATTATCTGTTTGCCGATAATTACAATGAATAAATAATATTACAGAATTGAAAACTATACTTAATCCTTACAGCATGCTTCTCAAAATTATCACTATCTAGACAAAACGTTAACATGTTTGCAAATTAACAAAAGCAACTTAAACTGACCTTTCCTTTAGAGAAAAGACTATTATAAAATACACATTAAAATAAACAATTATTAATGCTTTTTTTACAAAGCCAATGTACAACTGGAGAACAAAATATTTTTAATAAAGACTGAGCCTACTTAGATCAGCATAACTAATTTATTGCAAAAGAGGGATGAAATACTGAGAATGAGTCAAGAAAGCCAAACATGTTATGATGGATCCATCATTAAAACAGTGACTTTCTGATCCATGTGCTGTGTCCTACCTCTCCTAATGGCTGAGAGTGCACGTGTGCATCCCTGGTTGTGGTCAGTATGGACGACTGGCGTCCTTCGGCCGTTTCAGCTGCACTTTCAAGCGTTTCATGCCGATCTGGAAGCCGTTCATGGACTGGATGGCAGCCTGAGCGCTGGCAGGGTTATCAAAGCTCACGAAGCCTGCAGAGAAGACAGAGCCTGGATGAGACTGTGCCGATTATGTGTATACACACACACATACACACGCACGCACGCACACACGCACGCACGCACATGCACACACACACACACAAACACACACACACACACATGCACACGCACGCACGCACACACACATGCACGCACGCGCGCACGCGCACACACACACACACACACACACACACACACACACACACAGAGGCCCTGGCACCCTGGGTCCCAAAAAATGAACATTTGGCAAACACTGAATGCATGAAAAAAATGGCTTTGGCGTGCAAATAAAAGGGGTTAATTGCCAATTGGCTGCTAATATGCTAACTGAAACATAATGCATGGTTTAAAACACAATGCAAGAATGATAGTCTAACATTAGGTGTTTATACAAGAAGCCATATGTGTGTTTTTATTGTTTTAATAAACAGAACTCTGCATGGGAACAAAACAAAAATATAAGCAACTGTATATATATCTATATGTATACAGTACTGTGCAAAAGTCTTAGGCATGTTAATGTCCCCCCCCCCCCCCCCCAAAAAAAGGTTTTAAGTCAGTTATTTCTATCTTTTGCTGTAGTGTGTCAGTAGGAAATATCAGTTTACGTTTCCAAACATTCTTTTTGCCATTAATTGTAATAATCCAGTGAGATTTCTGTATGCACAAGGAGTCTGACAACAGCCGGTATGATCTGATCTCACCATCATCGAGTCCGTCTGTGATTACATGAAGAAACAGAAGAAACTGAGACAGACTAAATCCAGAAGAACTGCGGGAACGTCTCCGAGACGCTTGAAGAAACCTTCCTGCAAAGCTACAGGACTGGGAAAAGCACTGGCACTTGTGTTAAAATGCTGTAAAGTGAGAATGCTCTCAAAAATAAAATCACAAATTGAATTTATTTATGATTTAACTTCTATTAACTAATTCAAATCAACATATGGTGTAACGACCCTTTGTGTTTAAACCGGCTTTTGTCCAGGTACACTTGTGCATAGTTTTTCAGGGAGCTTTGCAGGAAGGTTTCTTCAAGCGTCTCGGAGACGTTCCCGCAGTTCTCCTGGATTTAGTCTGTCTCAGTTTCTTCTGTTTCTTCATGTAATCACAGACGGACTCGATGATGGTGAGATCAGATCAGACCGGCTGTTGTCAGACTCCTTGTGCACACACAAATCTCACTGGATTATTACAATTAATGGCAAAAATTAAATAAAAATTAATTAATTTGGAAACGTAAACTGATATTTCCTTAACATGCCTAAGACTTTTGCACAGTACTGTGTATATATATAAAATTGAAAAAAAAAAGGGATAAAGTGCCAGTATTGGACCCTGATAGTTGATCAACTGATCAGAAAGAGGTACATATATAGATCTAGAGTGTGTTTGAAAGCAGGAGCAGTGTCTGACCGAAACATTTGCTCTGATTGGTGGCTCGATCCATGAACACCTTTGAGGAGATGACGGATCCGAACGGAAGAAACATCTGCATCAGCTCATTATCACCAAACTCCTGCGGCAGGTGATAGATGAACAAGTTGCAGCCCTCCGGACCTGAAACAGACACACACATATATTCAATACGCTGTGGCTAACATGAACTTGTATTTCAAACACAAATGAAACATATGATTTATTATTTATTTAGTGCATCAGTGAAATAGGCAACCAATGCATTTTATACGCGCAGGCAACACAATTAAACAAATCATAACATGCTCCACTGAGATTTTCTGGTCATACTAATTGCCATATCAACACTATATATATATATTTTTGGAAGATATCCATAGACATTTATTAAATCATAGCAAAAATAAATTTCTTAAGTTAATTTTTCATCTCAATTTTTTGTGTTTATTTAAAATGAGACAAATCGGATATTATTTTAATCTCCAATATGTTATTTAACAGTTGATATGGTTATTTAATGCTTAGAAGACAGTAGCAGGGTTTAAATCCCAGTTGTGCAGACGGGGCATGTTGTCACACTGCGTTACAATGAGCCCCTAATAGAAATATGCTATTATATTCTATACTTTTATGAATTCTATTGAGAAAACATGAGAAAAAGGTGAAAAAAAAGAGTCAATGTTCATAAATTACTAATTATTAATATGTTTTGAACTATGTTGTATAGCTGTGTTTTCCGGTGTGTTCGTATGTCAAACTCAAAAATGAGTTTATATTTAATTATTAAAAAATTCCATTATTTTATATGAAAAAGTTATTAATTGTATTTTATTGAGAAAATATTTTAGTTTGTCTTGTATGTTTGTTTGATTAGATCGGATAGCATTTTAAGCTGTCATATGGTCATGCTACAATGAACCCCACCTATGGGGCATGTTGTCACATTTCACTTCCATTCTTTCGGGGTATATCAAGAAAAAAGTATACACTGTATTAAGAAAACAAAACCACATAATTGTACTAGACATGTGTGAAATTAATGTGGGAAAAAATAAATACTAAGTAGATTTACACAAACTGAGCGTTACTTTGTGCCCCGCTCTCCCCTAACTAAAAATGAAGATTCTAAAAACGAACTTTAGTTGTAAAATCTACACAGGAAAGCGGTTAACCCTTTGATGCTGATCTGAATTTCATTGGCTCATTGTAGTTTAGGGAAATGAATGAAGAATATCTGTGAAATCTGTCACAAACCTTCCCGCTGCTGCTGCTGCTGTTGCTGGATGATCTGAGCAGGCTGTGGCAGTGTCTGACCTATAGGGGTCAGTGTTGTGGCAGGATATATGGCTGAAGTCAGAAGCGTAATCATAGGAGAGAGAGAGAGAGAGAGAGGGACAGATGAGGCAAGAATAAGGACAAGACGAAGGTTAACCTTTATATGCTAATGAAATATGACAGGATCACAGTGCAATGAAATCTGAAAGCATGTTCATCATATATCAAACTGATTTAAAATGACAGATCTCTAGGCATCCGTATGATAGATGTAATATCTAGGAAATTCGAATACAACCTGAGGTTTCAATCACAGCAAAGTCACCTACCAGCAATAACACTCCATGAGCAAAGTTATTTTTTTTTTCTATGAAAGTGACATTTGTGTCTATCTACTCTATGGAATGAAAAAAAAAACACAAATCAGATCTCTATAACATCTGTTGTTTCTGCTAAAAAGCAGATTAAATGGAGAGCAAATGTTTCTGAAGAAATGTCTCAAACTGTGCTCAGGTTTGGAAAGATACATACATGATATTTCAAACATAATATCTATGGTTTCTCCTGGACAACTATGACCTTAAATGGAGAACAAATTGAGAGTCTCCTGAGAATAAGACCCCGGTTTCAGACGAGATCTCACTAAATCTCAAACACAATATCTAAACATAGTAATATCTCAAATACCTCAACTGTTTCTCCAGGGTTCGTACAGATACTGTAAAATAAAATCCCAGGACTTTTCAAGCGCTACTTTTTTTGGTGTTCGAGGACTTCAATCAGAGATCTCATTTATCAAAGACTATTTTTATTTTCTTTCAAATTCTAAAAAAAGTTAAACTGATAAACCAAAATGATACAAATAAAGTGCAGCACATGCAATGACTGTGGTAACTTTAACCATTGAACGGGATACTATGACAAAGATATTTCTTTATTCAAACTGATTTTTTTCTCCAATAAATATATATGATTGACCTGAAGCATGAAAACACTATCATATCCGTGGATATTTATGAGCAATATCACGCTCACAGCCATGCGAAATGACTGCAGCGTTAATTTTGTGAGAAAAGATTGTTTTATCAATAAAAGTAAGCAATAATTTCACATGTCTTTTAATAATTCAAGTACACTAAAATAATAATTCACTAAAATCACAAAAATTTTAATAATTCAAGTACACTTTTTTTTCAGAAAAAAAAGGTACAAAAGCTGTCACTGGGACAGTACCCTTCAAAAGGGTTCTAATATGTACCATTTAGGTACTAATATGTACACGTTTGGTACCAATATGTACCTTTGAGGGACTTGTATGCACTCTTTAGGTACAAAGGTGAACCTTTTGAAAAGGTACCGCCACAGTGACAGCTTTTGTACCTTTTTTTTCTGAGGGTGTACCTTTTCATAAATATCGCTGTTTTCAAGGGTTTTCCAGGACTTCAATTTCAAAAAGTCAAATTCAAGTACTTCAAGCACCATGTACGAACCCTGTTTCTCCTATACACTGAGATTAACTGGAGAACAAACTGAGAGTCTCAGATGTTTCTCCTGAGAAAGAGAGCCCGGTAATCTCACACGTGTCACCTCTAGAGTTTCAGAAGAGATCTCAGCAATGTCTCAAATTCGCAAAGATAAAGTCTGCAATCAAAAGTCAATATGAACTCATCAAATGAGCTGAGCTGCTCCAAATTCGTTTTTAAGCTCTTTACTCTTACTGGACGACAACTATTGACTCTTTTGAGTTCAATGGAATTTTAGGGGAAATATTGACACTTAGATGAAACATAAGTGAGATCTCCTATACACAAAAGTGTGCGCACCTGTGTATTGCTGGACGCCGGTGAAGGCCTGCTGAAGCGTGTCGGCTGCGCTCGGGCTCTGGGTGGAGTACGACTGCAGGCCATTGGTGTACATGGCCTCGACTGGATGACCGTTGGGTTGGTGAGGGATCCCGCTGAATCCGTTAACTATGGGAGTCACGATGCTCGGGACGCCAGAGGAGCCCAGATTAGCTGGAGGAGAGCTCAGACCTGAGACGGACACAAACATCACTGATCCGAGACTAGCGTCATGTTGAAACTGAACTTCACAAGCTGCAATCACTTTTAATTACGGCAGTTTTAATGATATTTTGCTGTTTCAACTAACTTTTCCACATTGATTCTACATCGTAATTGATTCCATGTCAGAATGTGCTGACAGCTGATATTGATTCTGCACACTGTGGATGTAACACCAGTTTATGCCTGAGGGCAAATTCAGTCATGATCTGGGGTTTCTACACACACACGTGTTCAGACTGAATTCTAAGTGAATTGCACGCACACACACACACACACACACACACACACACACACACACACACACACACACACACACACACACACACACACACACACACACACGCATGTGTTTGTTTCACTATATTAGTGAGGACATTGATTTCCATTGATCAGGTTATGATACTTTCTATTGCCCTTCATCACAGAAACATGTGCAAAACACTAGACTTGAATACAAACATGTTTTGACCACTTTATAAGCCTTTTTAAATAGTGAGGACCAGTACAATTTCCTCACTAGTTGGTTGTCATAATACATTAGTATATAAGTGAGGACATTTGGCCCTCACAAGTAAAGCCAAACCTATACACATGTTGGGTTTTGATGGTTTATGGGGACTTTATATGATTTGTTTTTACTGTGTATTCTATCCCCTGCATTTTTTTTTTTTTTTTTTTTTAAACATTGCTTAGTATGATTTATAAACAATTTTTCTCATGGGGACCAAAAAAAAGAAGAAGTGTTTTCAACATTGATAATAATAATAAATGTTTCTTGAGCAGCAAATCATCATATTAGAGTGATTTCTGAAGGGTCATGTGACACTGAAGACTGGAGTAATGATGCTGAAAATTCAGCTTTGAATCACATGAATAAATTACATTTTAAAATATACTCAAATATAATCTTCTCAGTTATCTTAAATTGTAATATTTCACAATATTACAGTTTTTACTGTATCTTTAATCAAATAAATGTAGCCTTGGTGAGAAGAAAAAACTTCTTTCAGAAACATTAAAAACATGTCACCAACCCCAAACTTTTGAACGGTAGTGCAAGTCTACAACTGTACATGTGCTTAATATTCCTTCAGGTAATTGACAGGTTTCAACACAAAGCCTCACAAACAAAAAAGCGTGATTATGAATATGTCTGACGTGCTGCTGGCTGTGTCTCTGAACAAATCAACACAACTTTACTGTCAGTCAAACTGTGAAATAGCAGGTGGTTGGAAAAGGAATAGTTCACTTGAAAATGAACCTTTATGTTATAATTTAATGCATTTCTTCTGTGAAATGTTTTCAGAATGTCAGAGCTTCTGTTTTGCATAAGGAACAGAGAAGTTGTTTCAGGTGTTAAACTGGATATATAGCACTCATGATGAAATCACACAGAAATACAAAGAGAGCCAGAGAAACATCATCATCTCTCCTGACTGTTGTGTTTTGTGTAGTGTTCAGTGTGGTTTGTAGACTTTGAAGGGTGTGTGTTGGTCTCTCTGAGGACTGGGCTCTTTAATGTCTGATCTACAGTCGAATAGAAAGAAAAAAGCATCCGAGTCCGAGTTAAATCAAACACATCATGTATCTCTGTGCTGTCTGGTCTTACGTAACACTCTTTATTGCTGGAAAATCCAGAGAGAATAACCAGCTTAAAATGATACAGTAGCTGTATTTTGGAACATAGTAGCCGGTTTCTAGTCCAAACTGGTTTAAGGGCCCTATTTTAACGATCAAAGCGCATGGTCTAAAGCGCACGGCACGAGTTCACTTAGGGCGAGTCCGAATCCACTTTTGCTAGTTTAACGACGGGAAAAATGGTCTAAAAGTGTTGTCCTTATTCTCTTAATGAGTAATGGGTGTGTTTTGGGATTTACGTGCATTAAACCAATCAGAGTCTCATCTCCCATTCCCTATTAATGCCAGTTGCGCTCGCGCCATGGTAGATTCGCTATTTACATGACGGAATTTGATCGTGGAAAGACCGAACGCGTCTCCAGAGCGCAAACGGATCTGCTCGTGCGCAAGCAGAACATCTACAGGACAAGCTGGATTCCACCATATCTTTATGTACACAGTAATACATTGTAATCCTTTTATTTTAAATATTTGTCATGTTTGTGTGCTGCTGTGCGTCCCTGTGTGTTTAATAAGCAGAGTGTACGCACGTTGTGGACCCGCCTATAGGCGCACATTACTAACGCGCTCTTTAAATAACAAAAAATAATAAAATATTGCGCCATTGACTTTAGAGCAGGGTTCAGTTGGTCAATGGCTCAGTCTATTTCTGTTGCCTCAAAATAGCAACGCGCCAACAATGTGCCAGAACACACCTCGTTTTCAGACCAGCGCATGGGCGCAAATGCATTTGCTATTTAAATAACGTGGTGCAGGACGTGAAAATGATAACTGCGTCGGGCTGAAACTAGCAAAACACACTTGCGTCGCGCTTGGCGCAGCATTGCGCTGGGTGTAAGATAGGGCCCTAAGTCTCTGAGTATCTCAGGCGTTTGGACCTGGTTAAACTCGCAGATCATCCTGATTAAGGGTCCTGCAGGAAAAATCAGGTCATTATAAAGAATATTATAGATCCTGGCTGGCTTAGAATTTCTTAAACTAGAGATCCTTCTCAAATAGCCTGAGGGGTCTGAAGAAATTGTAAAGAAAAAAAAAAGCAATGTGATTTTGTTTTATCAATTATGAATATAAGTGAATATGAGATAAATCAGGGGGGGTCAGTATGATTTTCTTAAATAAATAATTTCTTTCGTTCAGCAAGGATGCATTCAATTGATCAAAAGTGCAATACATTTATATTTATAAATGTTTTTAAAAATCCTGACAAAAATGCATCATGTATTCCACAAAAATATGAAGCACAACTCATTTCAACATTGATAATAATCATAAATGTTTCTTGAGCAGCAAATCATCATATTAGAATGATTTGTGAAGGATCATGTGACACTGAAGACTGGAGTAATGATGCTGAAAAAACTCAGATTTGATCACAGGAACACATTACATTTTAAAATATATTACGATAGAAAATTGCAATAATATTTCTCAATTTTACAGTGTTTACTGTATTTTTAAACAAATAATGCAGCCTTAGACTTCTTTCAAAAACATTATAAAATCTTAATGACCTCAAATGTTTAAATGGTCGTGTACATTGTTGAAAATACACAAATACAAACTTGCTATAGCGTCTCAGTTGATTATGTCATCTACGAAGCTTTATTCCCCGAAACTTCTCTGATTGATGGATCTCAAACAAGGTCATTAAAGGAGTTAATGACAAACCCTGGTCAGCTAGAAACCGGTTATTATGCAGTGCTACGCAATGCAGCTATCGCCAGTCTGGTTTTAGCTGGATTTTCCAGCGGGATTGAGAAAAGGAAAGTGATAAAGGAGGAGTATAGAGTGAGCGTAGAGAGAAATGTGTGACAGTGAGTCAGAGAGTGTTAATAACACAGAGCGGCTCTCACATCCAAACACCTGACAGCAACTGAACGTGAATTCACACGCTCAGTGAAACACTGAGATAAATCAGACTTCTGAAGGGAAGAGCTACTCTTTTACGCTTATGTGAAACATGAAATGAGTTAGAGATTCATTCGAGGGCCTTTACCACAAACACACACACTATGTGCTCATTTATGCTTCAAAACACACGTCTTTTTTTTAAATATTACACTGTGAGAAAAATATGTGTAGAAAAATATAAAGTAATGCATGATTCAAAATATGATTAAACACCAGTGCAAATTAATACAGAAAATTCCTTCTTTTTGTTGAAAAAAAAGAAGTAAAAAGTAAAAGCAAAAACTTAAATGTAAATAAGAAATGTTTTTACTTACTGTCAACTAACAGAAATAAAGAAGTATTTGAAGTACTACAATTTCTAAAACTGAAATAATGCTGAATAGAAATATTAAATAACTAATCATTTTTTTAAAAAATCCCATTACAAACTTACTAAAACTTAAACAAAAATTCAAAATATGGACAAACACTAAAATAGTATATAAATAATACTTCACTCTGCAAAGTCATAAAAAACAGGGCCCAATGTCTTTTGTTAATATCAATTTTCAATAGTTTTAGTTTTAGTTAACAATAACAACAGTCACCTTCATGTTGTTCCAAACCTGTATGACTTTCATACTTCGGTGAAACATGAAAAAAGATATTTTGAAGAAGGTCTCAGCTGTTCAAATAGCTTAAAAGTAAATGGGGTCCAAAATAACATGGGACTGCACTGAATTCCATTGCATGAAAAAATAAATAAATAATAAAAAAGACATTGGCTTTTTTATTATTTATAATAAAATAATAAAACCACAACTGGCTTTTAAAGGGAATCGGAGATGAGACTCTGATTGGTTTGTTGCACGTTACGCCCAAAACACACCCATTATTCATTAAGAGAATAGGGACAACTGTTTTAGACCATGCGCCGACCATTTTTCCCGTCGTTAAACTAGCAAAAGTGGATTTGGACTCGCCTTAAGTGAACTTGCGCTTTAGACTATGCGCTTGGATCGTTAAAATAGGGCCCTGTGTGTTTTACAGTATAACGAAGGTCATAAAGGTTTGAAATTGCACGAGGGTGAGTAAATGATAAAATTAACATTTTTGGGTGAATTATCCTGTTTGTGACAACTTCTAGACAAAAAAACTTTTTTTGTTATACCTATGATAATCATGCAACTTAATTAAGTCACTTGGGCAAAGACTTCTGTAGAGTGCAGTTCTTAGACCGAAAAAGCTGCAAATAGGACAGAATTTTATGCTGACAGTCAAAAGTCTTCTCTAGTCGCAAGACTAGATGAAAAAAAAAAAAGAAGCTGTGAAATTCTGCCCTATAAAACTCGACGCTCAGGGTATTGTGTTGGTACAGGACTTGACTGCTAGCTAAACAGGTAATGACTGTATTTGCATTTAATGTTGCAGAAAGTCACATCACAGCACAGCTGTAGCAAATATTTACTCTTTATGGAGCAGGAATCTGCATGTGCACGGAGTGTGTGTGGGACAGCACAGGCCCAGGAGAGCTTTTGTCTCTTTTGCAGTGCTTTGTGCATTGTGGTCCCATGCAGCAATGATAAATTAGTCTGCCATGTCTACTACTGTCTGTTCCAGAGACTCCAAGATACTGCGCGCACACACACACACACACACACACACACACACACACACACACACACACACACACACACACACACACACACACACACACACACACACACACACACACACACACAGTTTAGAAGCTACAAAGGTCAATAGGCGGTCAGAGTAAAAATCAAATCAATAGGAGAGTGGATGCTGGGCGAGTGTATGGTGTTATAGTGTATATAAATGTGTGTGTGTGTTCACCTACAGTAGTATCTGACGTGGTCAGTGAGGAGAAACAGGGTGCATTATAACTCAAGACACGCTACACACACCATGAAAGCTGCATATATAGGGCCTGCATGTATGCATTACAGTAGCATTTATATATATATAGCATATATATATATATGTCAGTTAAATGATCATACATGTATGTATATATCTCTGTCTATATATATATATATATATATATATATATATATATATATATATATATATATATATATATATAAAATTTCAAATAATATTAATATTACTATATAATATTAGATATTGTAATATTACATAACTTTAATATTGATATCATATACTATCAGTATAATTAGAATTATATGAATTATACAAATCTACGCTAAGTTTGAATAAATCAAAGCAAGAGGGGAAGAGAGGGATTTAAACTCAGTTAATTGTGATCAGTAGCTGTTTGTCGGAGGGGAAGTGACCCCGGACACATTTGCATAAAGCATCAGAGCGCACTGGTCTCAGATCAACTTCCTGCTGGTCACATCATTAGTTTCATTAGGATATGAAAGGCAAACCCTGAGCCCAGAACAGCACCCAGACTAAAGGTCATCCTCTGCACAGATGAAAGCATCTGTTCTGTGTGGGCACAGATCGCTCGAGCGTGAGATGATTACGGTTGTCACTCAAAGTCCTGGCATTTCCAACAGCGTGCAATTACAGGAGACTAGAACAAATGTGGCCGCTTAAAACCCACGTGCCTGTTTGGGAGCTCCATGAACATAATTAAAGACCATATGAAATCAAAACTGGAGTATTAGTACATGTGTGTTAGCTTTAAGGTCAACTATATGCTTATTTACTCCTAAAAAATGGTCAAAATAAACTTGATATCTGCAATGTATCTTCTGAACCTCCATTCCAGAAATAAGCTAGAGTCTAAATCATGACCAGCGGATGGATTTTAAATGCTTCTCATATTCAAGAGCTTGTTTTCATGTTGGACCCAGCGGACTATCCTGTATCCATTTTTTAAACGTCTGCTAAAAAGAGCGAGACCCTGCAGCTGTGTTGTGTGTGTGTGTGTGTGTGTGTGTGTGTGTGTGTGTGTGTGTGTGTGTGTGTGTGTGTGTGTGCGGGACCAGCGGTCACCATCTGAAACGCATCCGTGAGATGTGCTTCACATCCAGGTCATCGATTTCTACGGATCAATAGGAATCTCTAGCGTGTCCATTACACTGATCAGGTGAGTTGGGAGTGAAAGCTGATATTCGACGTGAGATGCAGTTTGATGTACAAACGAAGTGTAAATCATGAATATTTACTACCAGTAAACTGACCTAATGTAACAAAAATGCAGCGTATACTAGTTTCACAGAGTTGACTTCACTACACTGTAAAAAAAAAAAATTTTTTTAAAAAAAACGAGGTAACACTTTATTTTATGGTGTCCTTGTTACATATGTTACATGCATTTACCGTAATAATAACAGAATTACATGCAACTAACCCTCAACCAAACCCTAACCCTACCCTAACCCTATAGTAAGTACATGTAGTTGCTTAATATTACTCAGTACTTAAATATATAATTACACTGTAACAATGACACCTTAAAATGAAGTGTAACCAAAAATGATTAAATTTTTTTTTCAGTGTATCTACACGCACAAAATCATACATTAAAAATGTACGGTTACACTTTATTTTAAGGTGTCATTGTTACATTGTAATTATATATTTAAGTACTGAGTAATATTAAGCAACTACATGTACTTACTATAGGGTTAGGGTTAGGATTAGGATTTGGTTGAGGGTTAGTTGCATGTAATTATGCATAATTTACTGTTATTACTATGGTAAGTACATTTAAGATATATAACAAGGACACTGTAAAATAAAGTGTTATCAAATGTACTTTTAAAGAAATCACAGTAATAAGGTCTAATTTGCTGAGCAATATATTTCCTACAGCATTTATTAATCTTTGTTAAAGGCACAGTATGTAAGTTTCGCCACTAGAGGTCTCTTATTCAAAACAATAACAAAGGCGTAGCTTGATGACGCCGTGAATGAGCATGGAATCATGGGAGTTGTCATCTTCATCTCAACAGAAATCATGTTCATGGGTGAGCTAATGTACTTAAGTTTTATTAACGTTACTGTGGTGTGAAGCAGGGCGGGGCCGAGAGCCGTGGGAGCGGAACGAGGACACTGGAGCGAATGCTAATGAGAGACGCCTGCAGGACACACTGGTCTCGAGTCCCATGGAGCTTTTATTATGCTTATATGGCACAGTCGTTTTGTTGTTTATGTTTATTTTACGATTAAATTGTCGTTTAACTTTGCCGGTTCCCACCTCCTTCTTCCCTGAACTTAAACTTTGTAGCGGTTACGTTTGATCACTTGAATTCACATTATTTGAACTCATTCAGATGAAACAGCCGCGAGTGCTGAATTATTACTTATACAGGTCACTTAATTTGACAAATTCAAATTGTGGGGTAACGCAGCATTGTTTTACTTAGTTAAAACAATCATACTAAAAATACATTTGAGTGTGTTGACAGTTATGTTATAACTTGTTGCACGCTGCAGTAAGCTAGATCGGTATTAGAATATTATATTAATAAAAGCTGGATGACTTGTGTTGCTAAATGACATGCAATTAGTTTTAAAATATATTGTATGGGAGAGAAAATGCTGTATTACTGTTTCTACGAAAAAAGCTCTTTCTGATTATGCTATGTTAGCCACTTGAAAAAGTGTTGTCTCTGAGGCATGATGCAAATATATTACTCGCGGTAAATCAAGAAAACAAAATATTCAAACAATAAGACCAATCGTGTTAGGCCCCACGGTTCGGCACATGTGATTCACGGGTTTAATCATCGTAGAGTCAAAGTTTATCATTTGGACGTGTCTTGTCTTGTCAATTTACACATTTTAAATGCAGAAGAAGAGGCGAAAGAGAGAAAGAGGCGTGTTTCAGACAACGCTTGAACACCAAATTGAATCCTCTTTCGCGTTTACTTGCGCTTGAACGGACACATACATACAAAATGATGTCAAAATACCTGTCTCGGCAAGTATTTGCTCGGTTATGTCATAAGTGAACAGTTGAGAAAGAAACCGGAAGCGTGTCAGTATATTTGATCAGTGCATTCGGTCTTAAAGTGACAGCAGCCTAATATTCCTGCTGTTCTCTGTGTCATTATTGTTAATAAAAAAACAAACATCATCATCATCACCATGTTAGAGAGAAAAGAAGATAGTGAGGAGATCATTCAGGAGGAAAGTGATGACGACAGCTCATATGTGCCATGTAAAGTGTGATATCAAGCAGTATCTCCAGGTGCTCCCAGACCATTTTTTGAACCAGACCAAAAAAGTGATGTGCACCCCTGTATATATAAATTATTAGTTTTCTGTTGTTAAAAGTATCCAAACAGTTGCTCACCTGTCTAATAAAATGCATTACATATCAAAGCATATTTGGTGTTTCCATGGATTCTATGGATGTAAAACTGGAAATCGACGGTAACGCAGATATGACATCATTGACAGGTAACACAATGACACAAGCCGGTTAAAATAGCTGATTTCTCTAGATTTAAAGGGATTTTTCGGAGTAAAATCAACTTAGGGTCCTTTGCACTATGACCTTGAGCCAAACACCCTTCCAGAAGCCTTTTTTCCCTTGGTCGAACATTATTAAAGTTAGAGCTTATTTAGAGATATCAGCCGAATGTCTTAGTGCAGGCGCTAATGGATCCAAGGCTGTATCTGGTAAATTACCCCACTAATAATGCCCAGAATGGCACCAAACTTCTACAGTAGTACAAATAGGTTCTGTACTCATAAAACGAGGCATTGGAAAGTTTGTAAGTACATCAGGAGTTTATTTAAATAACACTTGCCTGATGGCTAATGCTATCGCTAACCCGGACGTCGAGGTCACTTCCGTGATTTGGGAAAAGCACATAAAAGTCCTGGCCAGTATATCCAAAAATTTTTATTATTTTTTTTCCGAAGTTGCAAACTGGTACTACCAACTAAATATTAGTGCATTCCTGGAACTGGGCGTCGTTACACTACATCCTTATGCATCGCTTTCTGCCAGGACTTTTACGGGCTTTTCCCAAATCACGGAAGTGACGTCGACGTCCGGATTAGCGGTAGCATTAGCCATCAGGCAAGTGTTATTTAAATAAACTCCTGATGTACTTACAAACTTTCCAATGCCTCGTTTTTTGAGTACAGAACCTATTTGTTGGTTTTTTAAACCAATTTTTTTTATTTATCCAAAAATCCTACATATTGTGCCTTTAAATGCTAGTTAATAAAAATACTATTGATCAGTTTTCATTCATGTTAGTTCACAGCACTAACTAATGTTAACAAAATGTATTAGTAAATGCTGAAATAAACATGAACTAAGATTAATAAACGATGTAGAAGCTAATGTAGTTAACTAATGTTAATAAATGGAACCTTTTTGTTAAGTGTTAATGGATAAAAATATCTCTTACCCTACAATTTGATGTGTTGAATAACTATAGTTTCACAAACTATGTCACATTCCTAAAGTTCTGAACAGTTCTGCTAAATTGTAAGACATTTTAGGAAGAACATCTGAAACAAAGTTGGCATGTAAATGAGTGTGTGATCAGACTCACCTGAAACAGGTGTCATCGAGGTGGGAGGCAGGCCGTTCATGTTGAGCGCCCCCACCTGGTGAATCTGTGTCGCTGGATACGCAACGCTGGGCGCTAAATAACCCCCGTGAGAAGCCGCCATGATCGCCGCCTGCTGCTGCATCAGCTGAACCAATCAAACAACAGAGAGCTTACGTTAGAAAACATTCTACATTATATTAAACACAAAAACAAATATAAAATAAATCTGATCTTATTGGAAATGAAGGATTCTTTACAAAAAAGCACTGCAGGACAGTGATGGTAATACCACGGTAGGCTACTTACACGGTAATTACTACTGAAAGATTCCCATATTTATGTATGATATGATATTTACACTGTCCTCCAGGGTACTTTAAGAAATATGTTCAAAAACATAATATTATCATGGTATCTTGTTCACAAAAAATAACAACAGCATGGCACTTCTCTGTACTTGTTAGTTATAATAACTTGACCCTGTCGGAGATCCAACATGTGTCTGTAGGTGTTCAAATAAATTGGATCAAACGACATTCCTAAAATGAATTAACGAACACAAATGCACTGTAGCATAGCTAATTATTGTAATTATGTCACTATGGCAACAACCATCTGTGAAAACACAACAGTACAAAGCAGACGTGTAGAGAAACTAATATGTGCTGAGTCCTGAAATGACCCCAGAGCAGAAAATTTACATGCACACATTTGCTTATTAGCATTCATTTATATTGGCTAGTATTATGTATTTGATCAAAAATACATAAAAAACTGTAATATTGTGAAATATTATTACAATTTAAAATAATGATTTTCTGTTTGAATATACTTTAAAATGTAATTTATTCCTGTGATCAAAGCTGAATTTTCAGCATCATTACTCCAGTCTTCAGTGTCACATGATCCTTCAGAAATCATTAGAATATGATGATTTATTATTATGGAAACAGTTCTGCTGCTTAATATTTATATATTTTTTTTACCTGTGATACTTTTTTTGTAGTTAGATGAATAAAAAGTAAAAAAAAGAACAACATTAATTTAAAAAAGAAATCTTTTGTATCAGTATACACTACCGTTGAAAAATTTGGGGTCAGTCATTTTCTTTCTGTCTTTTTTGAAAGAGATTAGTACTTCTGTTCAACACGGATGTATTAAATTGATAAAAAGTGATAGTAAAAATGTATATTGTAAAAAAAGACTTATATTTTGAATACTGTAAATGCTGTTCTTTTTGATGTATGTATATATATATATACACACACACAATAGGATTTGTTTATGTGGAACTGATGCAAATTAGCCTTCTAGAAGACGCTTGTAACTACACACACCCACTGACCGCAGCTCGACGTGAGTGTAATCCATACATGCATCGATATAGACCACACTGATCTACTGGGTTAACCATTAGCATGCATTCTTAATGATGTTACTTTGTTTAGCCGTGAAGAGATGGTTTATCAACACAGAATCCACATTCATGAAACATTGGCAAACATATACATAAAAGTACCATGGTATTCTCTGAAAAGTATGATGCAAATCCATTGAACAGTACTGTACATGAATATGGTTATCATGTGGTAGCGGAGAATATAATAAAAACAAATCATTTCAGGTTAATCATAACTCTGTGGACAGCATCTGTGGCACTGTTTATTAATAATTTCAACAAACTCTATAAAAATGTCCATATAAATGTAACTGTGGTACAGAATATCAGTAGTGCCGCTTTAGTTCAGTTTAAATGAATTGCTAACACTTCTGCTGACCAAATTCACATGGCAAATAAACTCCCGTCCAGCCTTGAGACACAAAGACGAGGAGAAAGCCTCAGTGATAAACTCATTTACAGGAGCGCGTGTGTTTGTGTATGCATCTGCGATTTTATTGAATGCTAATGTGTGCTGAACTCCCCAGGTACTCCGAGGCAATCAGCGCTCCATCATGGGCCAATTACTGTTGTAGAGGCGCTTCGAGAGGCACAGCTCAATGCAAAGCCTCCAGCCGCTCAAGGGGTGACACGCGTGTTTGTGCATGTTCGTGAGGACGTGCTGACACGTCTTGGGGGGGGGAAGGCTTGGGAAAATGGAAGTGTTTGGTGCATGAAGAAATGAGATGTCCAAACCGCTGACAATAATTACTTGCTTTGCCATTCATTCAGACTGTAGCTGTAGTTTAAATGGTTGGGCGGTCTCACTGTGCCATGATAGAAATGTGTCAACTGATCCAGCTGTGGCGTTTATATCCAGCAGATAGCACGGAGATTACTTCATTTATTACAAAAAAATCTGATGGCTTGTGCACTGCAAAAATGATTTTCTTACTTAGTATTTTTGTCTGGCCATACAAATATCTCAGTTCCTAGAAAAAAAGTTTTTTGCTTAAAACATGAATTATCTGACAATGGCAACGTAATAAAAATAATCTTATTTTCCCTATCAATTAAGTTTATGTTTCTGACTCCACTGGTGGATCATTTTTTATTGTTTTAAGCATAAACTCACTAAATTCGGATACATTTCAGAAAAAAAGACTGAATATCTCAAGTGATTTGGCTTCTCAAGTAAATGGATCTTGATTTAAGAATGTTTAGATATTTAACTGCAAAACAAGACAAACATATTTAGTAAGAAAATATTTTTTTTGCAGTGGGTGCATCAAGTTCCAAATAATATATATATATATATATATATATATATATATATATATTATTTTTCATTTTTTTTAAAAGAAGTCTCTTATGCTTACCAAGGCTACATTTATTTGGTCAAAAATACAGTAAAAACTGTAATAATGTGAAATATTATTTAAAAGAACTGCTTTCAATTTAGATTTTTTTTTTTTTAAAAGCTGAATTTTCAGCATCATTACTCCAGTCTTCAGTGTCACATGATCCTTCAGAAATCATTCTAAAATACTGATTTAGAAACATTTATTATTATTATTATTATTATTATATTTTTGTGGAAACCCATTTTTTCAGGATTCTTTGATGAACAGAGAGTTCAAAAGAACAGCATTTAAACATGAGGTTGAATTTCCAGCCAGAAATAATAATAAAGTGATTTATATATATATATATAGTTAAAATCTATATATCAAATATAAAATCTATATATACACACACATATATATATATATAATAACCGTGATATAAAATGTCTGCCCACCCCTAGCTGAGGCTCATCATTGCTGGTTTGTTTGTGTGCTCTAGTCAAACAAAGCAGGCACAAATGGATTAGAATCAGAAAAATCACATCAAACAGCAAGTATGCTGAGAACAAATCATAATTAACATAACAAATACCTGCGTCAGGTTAATATCATCTGAAATGTTTGCTTATGATTTGCAAAAGCTGAGAGTCTGAGCAGGAGCCAGGCTCATGTGTGTGCAGTTGTGCCGAGATCCACCAGGAGGCGCTGCAAACCACAGACATCTTCTCCATCACAACACAACACACCCACTCCCAGTGTTTTCAAACTACAGCATGTTTTCATCAGTCTGGAGCTCTGTTCACCAAATGAACATCATCAGTGTGCACTAACTCCCTTCATGGTCAAAAGTTAAAGCCTTTCGATTGAAGCGTGACACGGCAGAATTGCACCGCCGAATGTAGTGGATTTGTGGCCTGTTCTTTGTTTGCACTGGGAAAGGTTTCTGAAATGCCCTTCAGTGCTCGACGGCTCGTGCTTTGGTTCTTGAGCAGAGCGCACTGGAACATTACAGCTTCCAATCCTCTCCCGCTTTTATTTGTGTTGTCTATTCCAGTGCCAGGCCTTTGAGACATCAGTGCAGTGCCAGAGAGAGAGGGCTGGAGCAGGGCATTATGGGATATAGAGTACAGTGCCCTGTTTGTTCCAATGCACTGTCAAATAATCCTTACTAGTGCAGTTTCAAATGATCTCACTTTACCTCACTGCATTTGTGTATGTATATTTAGATAATTCATCATTTTTAATTTTGCACTGCTGCTCAAAAGAATATACTGTCTATATATATATAAAAAAATAGATAAACTACTTGACATGACTAATCTATTTTGGTTTCTGGATGACTAAACGACCCTGCTTACGGGAAATCATTTCTTGACAACTTCCAGGTTCAAACCTTTCAAAACTGCTGTGGCAGCATTGATGAAAAACAATTAGCTGTTTTATAACAGAAGAAGTCTATAAGAACTACTGCAAACTCTTCATCTGTAAGAAGTTATAGGCAATATTAGCTGAAAAATAATGCATGAATACACACTTCAAAAATGCATCCTGGATACTTTGGCACACTATTTTTTAACATACTGTACTATGATTTGTAATGCACTGATCATGCACAAATTGAGATGTTATGCCTCCTGTGTTAATTCTACACGGGGATTTCTAAGAGGTTCTAGGTTTTTTTTGCTTCAAATGAAGTAAATATGAAATTAGAATAGAGATGCGATTCACAATCCATTCGGAGCATGAACGAGAAATAAAAACAACCACAGGCTGGTATTTAGGACTAACCTACCATTTCTAGCAATGAGCAGAAACCACAGTTACCGTCAGCCAGCTGGACTACAGGTTAACATGTCTTCATTTCATGACACCGTTCTATAGAGACACTGTCAAGCTGCAGAATCAAATTCCACCAACACTGGTTGCATAGCACTAAATATTCTATTCTATTCTATTCTATTCTATTCTATTCTATTCTATTCTATTCTATTCTATTCTATTCTATTCTATACCATTCCATTCCATTCAATTCCATACCATACCATACCATACCATACCATACCATACCATACCATACCATACCATACCATTCCATTCCATTCCATTCCGTTCCATTCCGTTCCATACCATACCATTACAAACCATTCCATTCCATTCCACACCATACCACTCCATACCATACCATACCATTCCATACCATTCCATACCACACCACACCACACCATACCACTCCACTCCATTCCATTCCATTCCATTCCATTCCATTCCATACCATACCATAGCATACCACACCACACCACACCACTCCATACCATACCATACCATACCACACCACACCACACCACACCACACCACACCACACCACTCCATTCCATACCATTCCATTCCATTCCATACCATACCATACCACACCACTCCATTCCATTCCATTCCATACCATTCCATATCATTCCATACCACACCATACCATTCCATACCATTCCATTCCATACCATACCATACCATACCATACCATACCATACCATAACATACTATACCATTCCTTACCATACCATACCATACACCACACCACACCACACCACACCATTCCATTCCATTCCATACCATTCCATAACATACTATACCATTCCTTACCATACCATACCATACCACACCACTCCATTCCATACCATACCATACCATACCATACCATACCACACCACACCACACCACACCATTCCATTCCATACCATTCCATTCCATACCATTCCATTCCATACCATACCATACCACACCATTCCATTCCATTCCATACCATTCCATATCATTCCATACCACACCATACCATACCATACCATACCATACCATACCATACCATACCATACCATACCATACCATACCATACCATACTATACCATTCCATTCCATTCCATATCATTCCATACCACACCACACCATACCATACCATTCCATTCCATACCATACCATACCATACCATACCATTCCATACCATACCATACCATACCATACCATACCATTCCATTCTGCCGTTTTTCTTCTTCATTCTACACTCACCGGCCACTTTATTAGGTACACCTTGCTAGTACAGAGTTGGACTCACTTTTGCCTTCAGAACTGCCTTAATTCTTGATGGCAGAGATTCAACAAGGTGCTGGAAACATTCCTCAGAGGCTTTGGTCCATATGGGCATGATCGCATCACACAGTTTCTGCAGATCGGCTGTCGGCTGAACATCCATGATGCGAATCTCCCATTCCTCCACACCTCAAAAAATCTCTATTGGACTGAGATCTGGTGACTGTGGAGTCCGTTTGAGGTTAGTGAACTCACTGTCACGATCAAGAAACCAGTTTTAGATGATGTGAGCTTTGTGCCTGAACTGCTGACAAAAGGCAGGATGGATCCAAGCTTTCATGTTGTTTACACCAAATTCTGACTCTACCATCTGAATGTCACAGCAGAAATGGAGACTCATAAGACCAGTTTTTTTCAATCTTCTATTGTCCGATATTGGTGAGCCTGTTCGAATTATAGCCTCAGTTTGCTGTTCTTATCTGACAGGAGTGACACCGGTGTGTGTCTTCTGCTGCTAGAGCTCTTCTGCTTCAAGGATGGACGTGTTGTGTGTTCAGTGATGCTCTTCTGCAGACCTCGATGAACGTGTGGTTATTTGAGTTTCTGCTGTCTTTCTATCAGCTGAACCAGTCTGGCCATTCTCCTCTGACCTCTGGCATCAACAAGGCATTTTCACCCACAGAACCGACGCTCACTGGATATTTTCTATTTTTCTGACCATTCTCTGTAAACCCTAGAGATGGTTGTGCATGAAAATCCCAGTAGATCAGCAGTTTCTGAAACACTCAGACCAGCCCGTCTGGCACCAACAACCAGGCCACGTTCAAACTCACTTAAATCCTTTCTTCCGCATTCTGATGCTCAGTCTGAACTCCAGCAGATCGTCTTGATCATGTCTACATGCCTAAATGCATTGAGTTGCTGCCACGTGATTGGCTAATTAGATATTTGCATTGACAAGCAGTTGAACATCTTAACCTAATAAAGTGGGCGATTAATGTACATCAAGGGAGTCCAAACTTGGTCAAGTTGGTGTAAATGGTTATTTTCTGTTCTGTTGTATTCTGTGACTCTGCTTTGTTAGATTCTATATGGTTCTGTTCAATTCTATGTGGATCTGTTCTATTCTACTCTATATAATTCTGTCTTCTTTTGCACCCTTCACTGTCAGTCAGAGTTGGCAATCTTTATGAAACGGTTCTGAAACCACAGCACACTTTTTAACCAACTCAACCCAAACCAGAAATCTTCCTAAAAAGCTCTCATGCTATTATGCAAATGCTGTTGGCAGGTTGTATAATCCCAACAGCTCCTGTGTGCTGCCGTATCACACTATGACCAAAATGAATAGTCTATTTCACTTAGTGTGTGTGTGTGAGACCGTGTGTGTTCGTTTGTTTCCCCTAGGGCAGGATTTCACGATTTAAGGCAATGTTTGAAGTGCTACTCATTCCCATTTAAATAATCCACATGCAATTTAAATCAGTCAGGTTACATGCAAGAAGAGTCTGAACCTGCTGAGAGAACTGGGTTTGTGTGTATGTGGTCTGTAATGTGCTATGCGTGTATCTAGAATGCACATACTCTATGCTTGCATGCTACATCTGTGCTATTAAGCCAGATGTGTAACTATTCGTGTGTAGGTACTGTCAGTTTAACTAATGTTAAGTAGCTGAACTGAAAGAGAAAACTCGCCTTAGAAAAAGACTTCCAGTGTTATTATCGTTAACTAAATCCACCCCCCCTCCAAATTAAAAAAAAAATTAAATATAAAAAAGCTTACACTTATTTTATTTCAGCTAGTTGTCAAGAAAATACTTCTCATTTTTGTTTAGTTTAGGTTGAAATTCTAAAATAACAAAATCTAAATAAAAACTAAAATCTAAAACTTAATAAAAATGATATAGTCATTTTCATATTTATTAAATATAAAATATTATATTTATATATTTATATTAAATATAAAACTTATAGAAACTTACATTTGTATTAAATATAAAACTTATATAAACTACAACAAAAAACCTATTACTTATAAAAAGTATAAAGTCATATTTATATTAAATTTTAAATTAATATTCAAAAATTTAAATAATTTAATATTTAAATTTATATTAATATTCATTTAAATAAAAAATAACCAATTTTATTTCAGCTATATGCCAAGACAATATTTCACATTTTCATTTACTTTAGGTTGAAGTACTAGAATAAGTAAAACTAAAACTCCAATCTAATACTTAATAAAACTGATATAGTCCATTTTATATTTATTAAATATAACATTTTTACATTTACATACTTATTTTAAATATAAAAAAACTAAAACAAACTAAAAACTAATACTTTATAAAAATGATATAGCCATATTTAATTTAAATGTTAAATATAAAATTACTATTAATATTCAAATAATAATAAAAACTTAAACATTTTAATTTAGCTAGTTGGCAAGAAAATACGTCTCTTTTCATTTAGTTTAGGTTAGGCTGAATTACTAAAATAACTAAAACTAAAAACTAATACTTAATAAAAACAATATAGCCATATTTATATTAAATATAATATTAACATATCAATATTACATATAAAACAACCTTAAACTTTAACAAACAAAAAACTAATACTTAAAAAAGTATAGTCATATTTATTTTAAATATTACATTTAATATTAATATAAATATATTCAAATTCATATTAAATACAAAAAAAATAATTTTATTTCAGCTAGTTGCCAAGACAATATTTCTCAGGTTGAAGTACCAAAATAACTAAAACTAGAAAACTAATACTTAATAAAAATGATAGCAATTAAAAAAAAAAAAATGAACACAACAAAATTAGTAAAACCTTAATTAAAATGAAACCAGAAAATCTAATTAAAAATAATAACACAACTTTAAATAGTATTTTAATGAGTAAATGAACACTGAATTCCTGCCGTACTGCTCCTGAATTCGGACACATTTTGTGAGGCTGTGTTCATGCAGTCGACAGCATGCCTCTGTGTGCACAATTCAGATTTTGTGTGTGTTTATACATGTGTGGTGGTATTTACTGTGTACAGGGACACAGAACAGGTGGATGATGGGATACCTGGGGGTTTTCCTTCTGTTGGCTCCATGTTTAGACGTCACAGAAGGAATTGCACACAGATATCCCAGTATGTTCACGCACGAACAGGATAATAAGCAGCAAGCTGCTAACATGGCGAGGAGGCGCACGCGGTTGTGGCGAAGGATCGTATGGATTATAAAATCAAAGCTGTAGTTTGAAATGTCACACACACACATATGCACACACTTCAGCGCAGTGTAATTAAAACCGAAGGCCTGCAGGGTATATGCTATATATAGAGCCCGTCTGACACGTGATGCGGATCCTCAAACTTCCCACTTCTGTGAGACTCCATGAGCTAAAAAGTATTTAAAATAGCGGCTAACTTCCACACTATCAGATCACAGGCTTAATCTGTATCTAATGCCGTTATCGTTTCAAGTAATACGCTTATGAATATGCACAGAAATCCATGTGCTTTGAATACATTATCCATTCCGTAAATGAACTGGGATTCATCTAAAGAAGATGAATTACTCAAAGACGCATTTGGCTTCTCCAACCACGCTAAGAGTGCCGAACTAGGCCAGGGTGATGAAGCTAATAAAAATCATCTTGATATTTTTCAGCCTTTTGGTAATATTTGATATATATCTCTATATATTTATGTATTTTCTCTGAAATGGCTTAAAAGGAACCATCATTTCAATGAAACAGCCGTGGCTGCCAAGTTGATTTAAATGATTCACATAAGAAGTAAAACAGCATTAAAAATAATCATGTTTTCCATTAAACGACACAAGGAAGAGTGATATTTAATCATTTTCATTTACATGCACCTAAATAATCCTACAAAGCACATTAAAAACGGCTTACATGCAGACTTCAGTGCATTTTTTAATTGATTGATTGATTGGTGCAAACTATTTATTGAATCAGAGTTCACTGGAATTGACAATTTGAACTGATTCATAGAAACTGTAATGCCATGTTTACTAAAGTTTAAATAAGAAAAGCTATGAAAATCTTGGACTTAATACTCGTAAGTCACACGACATTGAAGTCCTGGTCTTTTTACAATGTCTTTAGGAAACTTAATGACTAAATAAAAAGTGCATGTTGCTTATTTTCATCAATTTCATACCTTAAATATATTCGGCAATCACGCGGACTCAAAACCACAGGTTATAAGAGTGTGCTTTATAATCAAAGCCAACTATTCAAAATGCAAATAAACTGTAAAAACGGCACTCAGGATCAATTTGATTCCTGTTACTTATATTCTGAAGAGTCCGATGGGAGCAAGAGTTCAAATTGCACGGGAACTCTTGCGCTTTTCTGCAAGTATTCATGGGTCAGGAATTGAAATGATGTTCATGCATTATTCAGCAGAGTGAAAAACGTCTTGAGACAAGGACAGCGTTCATTAATCTGAGGCCGTTCGACTTCAGAAGCGTGTTGTGTGTGCTCACCGCGTGTGTGTAAGTACTGTAGGTGCTGCTGTAGGTGCTGAACGGCAGGGCCACGGTGGGGTTGAAGATGCCAAACTGACCCACCATCTGTTGCATGCGGCGTATGGTCCTCTCTTTATCGGTGTCAGCGAACTTTACCACCAAACTCGACGAAGCTCCCTGCGAGAGACACATGAACGGTTGTACATATCAGTAACATTGCAGGGAGAATCACACAAACACACCGGTCAAGCTCAGGCTAGTTTAACCTAATAATCCTGACCACATATTTCAGATTTCACTCACATTTTATGGCATGTTACATGCCATATTTACAATACAGTGTGTAACAGGGTGGACGTTTGCAGCCAATTTCAGGCCCATTACTAGGAAAGAACAAAATGCTAGCAGAAGATTAACATTTAGGGATTACCATTTTCATGTTCAGAAGAAATTGATACAACAGGGTGGACTGTTATGTTTTAGGCTATTAGATAAGTCACCTAAAAATGGGGAGAAGAGAGAAGTTTATGACTGAGTTGCTTTACCCGAAAGGAAATTATGTCACTTCTAGCAAGTCATGTGATTTAGGGCATACCTTTAAGATTTCAAAGGGCAAATAGCACCGATGTAACAGGGTGGACTGGAGTTTGAGGGACGTTAACTACTTTAATTTAAATATGTATCAATAATTTGTATTTTATGTCAAAGAGAATAAGTAAATATATATACTAATACTTAAAATTGCTAATTTAGAAATTTATATATAAACTTTATTTCAAAGTGAGGTTGAGAAAACACGACTGGGGGCATTTGCCTGTCAAGTGGTTGAAAAGTTTGTGTTAATTGGGGTACATCTATGCAAGAAAAAACATGTTGCATGAAAGTTGATTAACATTTTAGGCAAAATATGCACTGTAGGATGACCCTGCAATATATGGAGCCCCTAAAAGGACATGATGATGGAAGAAAATATGAGATGGGAGTAAAAGACATATTTCAATGCTTTTGCGTTTGCTTGCAAAAGTTCCGTGTTCCCCGAGAAACTTTGCGTTCGCTTGCAAAACTTTTGCGTTCATTTGAGCTTCTCAGGGGAAAGCAAACATTTTGCAAGTGAACACAAAAAGCACTGAAATTTATTTTCCCACCAATGTCATTTTTGTCCCTTAAGGGGCAAGCACAACATGCACATGCTTATACACATGAATTAAAATCATCATATTCTACACTTTTGTTGCATATTTCATTTTGTAGAAATGTTCGTTTCTTGCACTAAAAACAACTAATTTAGCTTCCAAATTTAATCTACCCCTCCAAATAAGGCTGTAATAAAGCTAACATATGACTTAAAAAGACTAGGACTAGTGCCTAACCCGAACCCTGACCCTAATCCCACCCTTAACCTCATTATAACCTTATCCCTAAAACCAAGTCTTGACCCTCAAACAGGCCTTTAAAGGCTCTCAGAAAGTGAGGACCGGCCAAAATGTCCTCACTTTACTCCCTTTGTCCTCACTCCAATGGTCTAAAACTCAAACTGGTCCTCACAAAGATAGTTGTACAAGTACACACACACACACACACACACACACACACACACACACACACACACACACACACACACAGGCTCATTAAAAGGCTCTTGATGATTTACTGCACCACTTGACCTTTCATCCCTAAAGGCCAGAATATTCCCCTCATCTGAGAGACAGAGAGAGAGAAAGACCCTGAAGGTCTGCACCTCTGGGGATTTGTAATGCCTGATCATAAGCCTACACAGCACTTCAGTGCAGATTATGGGTGAGAGTGAGCATCACTGAAGAGAGCACTCTGAAGGGTGCAGGCCATTACTGTCTCGTACTGTATGTGTGCATCCTACACAAACACACACGTCACTGCCACTTTATTGTGATTTTGCATTTCTTTTAGGGATGCACCAATATATGGGCCAATAATCAGTATTGGCTGATAAAAGCAATTATCCTCACTATGATCAGACATCAGCCGATATAGACATATATCCTGTCAAGCAAAAGCAGGCGGAAAAATGCATTGGAACTCATGCTGTGTGTGAAGACTATGTCTCTCGAGTGGAAATACTAATTCTGCTGTGAGTGAGTCTTTAAAAAAATCATAATGCTGTTCTGAACTGATGCACTGCTGCATTAATGCACTAATGCACACAGACTGGTTGATCTCTGGTTGGTCTCTCTCTATCTCCTCCCCCATCATGTGTGGACACGCCCCCTACTGCTGATTGGCTCTCTCTCCTCCCCCATCATGAGTGGACACGCCCCCTACTGCTGATTGGCTCACTCTCTCTCCTCCCCTATTATGAGTGGGCACGCCCCGAACTGCTGATTGGCTCAGCCTCTCTCCTCCCCATCAAGTGTGGACACGCCCCCTACTGCTGATTGGTTCTCTCTCTCTCCCCTCCCCCATCATGTGTGGACACGCCCCCTACTGCTGATTGGCTCACTTTCTCTCCTCCCCATCATGTGTGGACACGCCCCCTACTGCTGATTGGCTCACTTTCTCTTCTCTCCCATCATGAGTGGACACGCCCCCTACTGCTGATTGGCTCACTCTCTCTCCTCCCCCATTATGAGTGGGCACGCCCCGAACTGCTGATTGGCTCAGCCTCTCTCCTCCCCATCAAGTGTGGACACGCCCCCTACTGCTGATTGGCTCACTTTCTCTCCTCCCCCATCATGTGTGGACACGCCCCCTACTGCTGATTGGCTCACTTTCTCTTCTCTCCCATCATGAGTGGACACGCCCCCTACTGCTGATTGGCTCACTCTCTCTCCTCCCCCATCATGTGTGGACACGCCCCCTACTGCTGATTGGCCACAAGTGTGTTGTGCTTCTCGGTCCGATTCACTTTCAACTGTTTCTCAGAAATCGCTTACTGCACCTTTAATCGAGGGAAATTATGAGTGATTGTGAGCAAAACAGGAGGATTTTAGAATTCAGTTCATGTTATTGTGAATTAAGAACATCCAAAAGGTTTAGAAATCTTAATTTAATGTTCGGCATTTAGTTAATGTGAGTTTATCAGTATAACTTTCTAAAAGAATCATTATCATTAATTTGAAACAAGGTATTAAAAGCAAAACACCAAACTATCAGTATCTATCAGCAGATGTCATTCTAAACAATTGGACATTGGTATCAGAAAATCTTGTATCGTTACATCCATAAAATATTTAGGAGTAGTAAGAAACATGAGTGTCAAATTAAGTATTTTTTGTAAAGGTGTATTAGACACCTACTCTGTAAGAAGCTGGACTGTCAGGACAGGTTTGAGAGATCTGACATTGAACATCATTGTGACAAGCTGTAAAATGATGCTGAAATATCTGAATGCATTAAAATTGGTATGGTGGAAAGTTTGGCTCTGCAGGGCTCAAACAAACTGTAAGGCTGAGCTGTTAATGAGGCCTTTGCTAACTCAACGCATGGCTCTGAATGTGTAATGAGGAACTATTAAAATGTCCCTGAAACTCAGTACAGCTTAACACTCTCTCACTGGCTCTGGTCCAAAAACCTAGTGAGCTTCCTCGCTGTCGACTGCCTTCACCTGCAGCATCTAAACTAAAATGGAATTTCAAAAGTAACCAGTTTTGAATGCACTATTAGCAGCAACTGCATCAAAATAAATTGCAATATGCAAATTCTAATCAACATTTCCCTTGCTTTGTCTGTCATCTCAGATGGATGTTTTCAACAACCTTCTCGCATTGCATCCTGGGATCGTCTAATTTACACTACCGTTCAAAAGTTTGGGGACTGTAAGACTATGTTTAGTAATTTTTATATTTTTAAAAGTTGTTTTGAAAGAAGGCTGCATTTATTTAATCAAAAATACAGTAAAAACAGTAATATTGTGAACTGTTATTACAATTTAAAGTAACTGCCTATTTGAATATATTTTATAATGTAATTTATTCCTGTGATCCAAAGCTGAAAATATTCAGTGTCACATGATCCTTCAGAAATCATTCTAACATGCTGATTTGCTGCTCAAGAAACATTTCTGGTTGAAAACAGTTGTGCTGCTTCATATTTGTGTGGAAACCACAATACATTTATTTTCAGGATTGTTTGATGAATAGAAAGTTCAAAAGAACAACATTTATTTGAAATATTTTGTAACATTATAAATGTCACTTTTGATCAATTTAATGCATCCTTGCCGAATTTTTACTGACCTCCAACTTTGAATAGTAGTCTGTGATTAATTTTTTATTTATATAAAAAGAAAACATTGATATAAGTGAAGATTATACCTGATGATGCTGTTCTGAGCAGTTAGTGATCTGAATCTCCCCATCAGATTTAATTCTCTGTTTAAGTCAGATGGGATGCCATCAGTGCTAAACCCGCCAGCTGTTCTTACCCAGACATTTGGCAAAAGGTCTAAATCCATAATGAAGTTGCACCAGGAAACAATATAACGGACATTCAATAAGTCAAAATAAATTAGGAGAGGCTTTGTGAAAACAATATACCGTAATCACAGACATCGCTATGCGGACAGGATTAGATTTCTCAGGGTGGGTCATTTGCTTTGTAATTTTGTTCAGGAAAAATACAGACTTGTTTGATTTAGACAGAATTAAAATCACAAAGTAAGTCTGTGAAACACGCACTTTCCTGACCTTGAGGAAACTAGTCACATTCAAATTTCAAAGAGGACCTATTATGATCTTTCACAAAGTCTTGATTTTGTTTTCGGGCTCTACTAGAACAGGTTTTCATGCTTGAATGATTAAAAAACAACTTATTTTTCACAAATTCTCCATTGCTGCAGCTCGTCTCCTCCCAGTCTGTCAGTAACGCTCTGTTTAGTTCCTGTCTCTATAAAGCCCCTCCTTCTGAAAAGCACACTGTGCTCTGATTGGTCAGTTGTGATTGGTCAAGCACTTTGAGTGTGTTTAGGAAATGTCCCGCCCCTTACCATAACCGCGAGTTTCAACACACTGCTAACTAACTCAACCAGGCCCCGCCCCTTTATCCTGCGAATAAATTATTTAAATGAGCAATATTTTGATGTGTTCATTCCTTTAAGAAAACTACAATGGAGGCGTTTCAGGGAGTTCAGAAACACTGACAATGATATAGAGAATAACTTCTGCTGTGCTTTGTAAATCTGCAGACCTTTTTCATGCTTAAAGGGATGCATCGCTTTCTGCCAGGACTTTTATGGGCTTTTCCCAAATCACGGAAGTGACCTTGACGTGCCGGTTAGCGGTAGCATTAGCCATCAGGCAAGTGATATTTAAATAAACTCCTGATGTACTTACAAACTTTCCAATCCCTTGTTTTATGAGTCCAGAACCTATTTGTACTACTGTAGAAGTTTGGTGCCATTCTGGGCATTATTAGTGGGGTAATTTACCAGATACAACCTTGGATCCATTAGCGCCTGCACTAAGACATTCGGCTGATATCTCCAAATAAGCTCTAACTTTAATAATGTTCGACCAAGGGAAAAAAGGCTTCTGGGGGGTGTTTGGCTCGAGGTCATGGTGCAAAGGACCCTAGGTTGATTTTACTCCGAACCATCCCTTTAAACAGCAACATTACACACTAAAGAAAGTTAAAAATGTAAAAATTGCATAACATGTCCTCTTTAAGGCTTGAAATGGTGCCTACGTTGGAAGCTCACAAGGTTTTGGAACAAGACTTTCAATCTTTCATTCTGTCGTCGAATATGTAGATGCTTTAATTATCGGTATGCAAACTGTGTGAGTGTGAGATACGGCCTTGAACGTTTCATTTGAGGATAATTACTCTCAAGGTTGAGCTGATCGCTAAACACACATTCACAGTGGTTCATCAGAAGCATCCCTGCACTACCTGTCTTCCTTCTCTGTGACAGTTAGACACTGTAAGAGTGTGTTTTCCCTCGGTTTGATCTTCTGTAGCCCTCCCTGTCCGCTTCTTTCTCTCTACTTCTTGTCCTGCTCTCAGGGGATGGAGAAATACACCTCTTTATCTGTCCTTTCAATGTGTGGCAGAGGAATTATTCATCTGAACCTTCGAGTGTGAGATAGAGAGAGAGAGAGAGAGAGAGAGGTGGGAAAACATGCAGAGTGTGATAAAACGAGTGTGAGCTGTAGAATAAAAAGGAAATGTTCAGAATAGCATACTATATTTCATACGTAATACATATACTGTACATTTTTCTCTGTGAAAGGAATACCCAGATGGCCCGTGAACAATCTGCAGCATTTTTTTTTGTGTGCTGATTTTGCCGTAAAAGCTGTGGAATTCTGCAAAATAGATTTTTCACCAAAATTCTGCGAAAATTCTGTCATAATTTATCTACCGTCATGACATTTCCAACCTGTATAACTTCTTCCATGAAGCACAAAAGGAATGTTGTAACAGCAGTTCTTTTCCATGCAACTATTGCGAAATTCATGCAAAAGCATCATAAAGTAGCTATAATCCAAGTCTTCTGAAATCATGACTGAAACTGAATATTTATTATTATTAAATATTAAAATGAATATCACATCTAACACATAATTATCACATCGTTGTTTGTGCAAGTTAATATTAAATAAAATTAAAATAAAAAATAAAACATTTTATGAACAATAATATAGTAAATAAATAAATAAAATAGTTTTGAGAGTTTGTTATTTTGACATATTTAAAAAGATATTGCCCTTTAATTAGCTACTTTTCATTAGCGGAAAATTAATATTATGCAATCACCCTAATTAAGATTCTCATTGTTTGCATGTGCGAGTTAAATATTAAATAATTTATTTGTATAAATAAATAGGTTTATGATTAATACAAATAATTAAATAAAATGCAGTTGTAAGATAAAATAAAAATATGTTAAGACAGTTTATATAGTTAGTTATTTTGATACATTTAAAAGATATTGCCCCTTATTTAGCTACTTTTTGTTAGCAGACTGTAAAATAACTAAAATGTTTTGATCAATTTGATTTTGAACTATTAAAATTAATATAATGCAATCCCCCTAATTAAGATTCTCATTTTTGTTATTTGCAAAAACAAACAAACAAATAGTATGCACTGCAGTATCTGTGTAGTAGTAGTCTTGTAGTACTCAAGGCCGGTTTTAGGACCTTTTCTGAAGGTCTTGTTCTTGTCTCGGTCTCGACTGCATTTGTACACAATCTGTCTCGGTCTAAGACTGAGGACTTCAAGACCGGTCAACACCACAACTGCGAGGATATCACTATACTGCCGTGTATTGTCTGATTTTTGTGAATGTGATTAATGTGATTGGATGGCAAGTCTTGGTTCCAACACATTGTGGTCTTGGTCTCGGTTTGTGCGGTACACTAGTGTGTAGTAAGCAGTGAGCTAGTCCTCCATTCAGAAGAGAAGGTAGGATGACAGCAGCTCATTTGCACTTATATTGGCACTGATGCTGTTTGAGCTCAACACATGACAGCAGCTCACCGGCTTCAACATCAGCTGTGTGAGTGTGCGCTCGCTGTTACATGAACGTGTGTGTTCACAAATGACATTGTGAGTGTATAACTTGACGCATATCATATCCATTCATTTATTCTGCATTTTAGGTCAAAATGTGTAGGAGAAAGTGTATTGTTAGGTAATTTTACCTTGTGAGTAAATGTCTAAAATTAAAAATAAATTCTTGTCATCTCTATTAATACGAGCTCATAAAAGCAGCATGTGTGTAGTTGTACTCACAGGCATGGTCTGACTCCCGTGCAGCCCGCTGATGGCAGACTGAGCCTCGGTGTGTGTTGAAAACTTTACAAAGGCACAACCTGCAAAATACACACACACACACACACACACACACAAGCATAGAAATAATGAGGAACAGCAGTGGAGGTTTTCTGCAGAGAACTGTGTGTCTCTGGTGAATGCAACACTGGAGATGAGAGAGAAGACGTGCTCACAAACACTAACACTCACTGCTGTTTCTAAGGGTGTGTCACACTTGGCATGTTTGGTTGGATTAAAATGAACCCTGGTGCGATTGCTCTGTTAGTGCGGTTCATTTCAATAATTGTGAACATCTGAACCCTGGTGACACCAAACAAGCGGATCGAGATGCTGAAAAGATGGATCTCGGTCCGCTTCCAAACAATGCAGTCCGAAAGAAATAAGAACGCAACATGGACTACAGAATGCTCATGCTGTCATAGTCGTGATGTTGCTCATCACAGTTCAGTTCAGGCATCAGAAGCGCGTCTCCTCACAGCAGATCTTGGTGTGTGTGACGGAGGGATTCCTGACGCTGTTTTGACTCCTTTACACATTTATAAACTCTACACGGGTTCTCAGCTGGTCAGAATACCATCATATGTAGCTACACACACACAACGAGCGCATTTATCCCAGGACACAGCATTGTTTGGATGTTCGGTAAGTTTTGTCGCAAAATATACGCCATAAATGTATCCCTGTGCCTTTAGGTTCGGTATCTTTAGGTTCAGTGTTAAAATGCCAATGTGAACGCTAAGCGGAGCAGGACTTTTTTTTTTGTCCGGATCAAACATACCAAGCATACTGAATTACAAGTGTGAACACACCCTTAGAGCACATTATCCTTCCAAGAACTCCATGATATCTCTTAAAAGTGTTTTTAAGGCTACGTCTACATTAATCCGGATACATTTGAAAACGGCGTTTTGGTTTATAAACGCTCTCCGTCCACACTAGCGTTTTCAGGCGTTTTCGAACGTTTCAGTGTAGATGAGAAACTTTTGAAAAACGCCTGAAAACGCTAAATTCACCTTTACTGCGCATGCGTAAAACCCCACAAAAGATCACTGACATGATTCAGATGGAAAAATAAATAATGAAGTTATCACACAATTCTGACTAATGACTAAATTTCCGTCATCGTTTTTAAACACCACCGGTTTCTCAGTCCACACTACAACGCGAAAACGGCGTTTTCAAATGTATCCACTTTGGAGTGCGTTTTCAAAAAGCTTCGTTTTCATTAATAAAAACGCCATCTCAGTGTGGACAGAAGGCCAAAACGGAGAGAAAAATATACGTTTTCAAACGAAAACGTATTAGTGTGGACATGGCCTAACTCTACAAAGCCTGCTGTATAAGATTTGATACAAACATTTCTTAATTACCAATATGATGAAAACTTTGCTGCAAAACCTTTTGCACACAATCTCCAACATGCCTTCTGTCATCTGATTCATAGTTCATACTTTTTTAGCAAGCAAAGTGTCTTTTAGTGGCTAGTGGTTTTCTAAAGTTACTAGCCACTCAGCATTTTCACTGGCCACAATTTATACCATATACCATAGGGAAAAACTGACAATATCTCATAAAAATTTGCTGTCACTTAAAGACCTGATGCACGGATCCATTATACTGTTACACATGCGTTTTCTTTCTCAACTGTTTACGTTCACTTAAGACATAACTGACTGTATTTACATGAATACTCGCCAAGACCGGCTTTTTGACATTATATTGTGTGTGTTTGACTGTTTAAGCGCTATAAGAAGCGCAAAAGAACTCAGTTTAGTCCTGAGAGGGGGCTTTATGTGCCGCACTTTGGGTGTTTGAGCACAAAATCTGCAGGAATGTGTTAAAGTATGTGCAATACACGCACAATCCCATGGGGAAATTCAAGCCCTGTAACAGCAAAATGAAATGAGTGAGTGATTGAGGCGGGTTTGTGTGTCACTCGCTGTCGGAGAGATGAGAGAGAGAGAGAGAGAGAGAGAGAGAGAAAGCACAGCTGGTGTCGTCTATCTATTCTGCGGAAAATGAGTATTGGAAGTGTTTCAGATCAGTTCAATATCGATATGTATTGCAAAATCGATATTTTTGACAACACTACATTGCACTTAGTTTATTATTTCAGATGCCTTTTTAAAAGACTTTAAAAGAGATATTATATACAAAATCCAAAGACTGCGTTACACGCCACTGCTGAAATACAGCCTCGTTTGGCGGGTGTTAATGTGAAGCCCTGATCACAGCATATCTGTGCAGTGGAGGGTCATGTGATCGGATGCGCTGCTGATCATCAAACCTTCATGCTTTCATGTTGAGTTCAAAATCTCTTACGTCGATTCCCTCTTCACACATTTCAAACACGATTGACCTTTCTGACACTTTTCCCTCTTGCAGTGTGTTAATGAACGCAGCGTTTGGAGTCTGAGTAAATAACTCCTGCCTGGCCTGTGCCGGGGTTTGTCAGGTGGTATCGGCACCCTGCGGCGGAAAGGCTTGTGTTAGTGATGAGAAACCCATCACTAAGTGTTTCAGAGGAGCGTCGGGTTGACGTGCGTGTGTTTGAATAGACTGACGCAGTGAAACGTAATGTGTAAATGACAGCACTTCTGCTACGGCACTCAAGGTTGAACGCTGCTTTTCTGTTTGTTTGTTTTGACTTTGTCTTTTTCTGTAGAAGGTCACTATTCTTTAACTGCTCAGAATATAAAACACATCTCCGACGAGAACACGCGGATGCCTGTCATTCACTAGCTAGCACAAAAACTGCTGTGAATACTGAAGAGAGATACAACTACAACTCACCTTTACTGTTTCCATCAGGGCCTCGTAATACGGTGCACTCTTCAATGACTCCGTACGGCTCGAAAAAGCGGTACACGTCCTCTTCCGTCTGCTGCTTATTCAACATGCCCACAAACAGCTTCCGGTCCTCTGAAATACAAGCACAAAGACAGAATATAAACTTCTACTGGATCATCTCAGATTTGATCTGCTTTCACAGTCCAATTTTGCAGGCCTCAGGGCAGAACGTATTCATTGTATCAAATGTGATGAAAGGATAACCCTGAATATTGTCAAATAATCCCAAAACAATAAATAAACAACATATCTTTCTGATGCATCTAAACTCAATAGTAAACATACAGTCAGACACAAGCAAATGATACTGATGAACAAATGACTCTTTTGAGCTGATACTTTAAATCAATCAATCAATCAATCAATCAATCAATCAATCAATCAACCAATCAACCAATCAATGAACAATCAATCAATCAATCAATCAATCAACCAATCAACCAATCAATGATCAATCAATCAATCAATCAACCAATCAACCAATCAACCAATCAACCAATCAATCAATCAAAAAGGCTCCCACTTAAGACTGAATTGTATAGTAAGCAGTGATTTTGTGCATTTGAGTGTCACACACACACTCACACACTCTCTGAGTGTCCAGCCTGACGCCACAGCAGACTTTATCATCTTTATGAGTGTGTCCCCATCAGCACTGAGCTATATACAGCAACACACTAACGCCAGACACACAGACGGGAGCTGGATCTATATAAAGCAGCAGTAAAACGCCATCAAGTACCACGCAAGGCCAAAACCTGCACGCACACACACACACACACTTTACGGTCCTGATGGAAACAGTAAAGGCTGCACATCCTTCACTAACCTCTCCTCTGGGATGTGTTACGACTGTGAAGCTTTCACTTAGCTGTAGCAAACAATATATACAGTGTGGGGTAGTAACTGATTACATGTGATCTGAATTACATAATCAGATTACAAAAATTAAGTACTTGTAATAGATTATATTACGTTTTAACCAAACATTTTTGCCATGTAAATTGTAATCAGTCACCGACTACAATATGTAAGTAATCTACCCATCTCTCTCTCTCTCTCTCTCTCTCTCTCTCTCTCTCTCTCTATTTATATATAATTAATTTTAAGGGGAATTACGAGAGTCGTGCCAGTCACCAATCTCAAATTCTCATTGGTCGATGGATGTCGGCTGTCTCTCTCAGATTGTGAATCTCAAATCCTTGTGTTTGTCCTAGCCACGCTCCATCCCAATTGAAGTCGATGTATTTGCAGTTTCCTTAAGCTGTAGTGTGATACGTGCCCAGAGTTTTAGTCTAGCTGTGGATGCACTGCTTGTGTTAGCTATAAAAATAAACACACACCAACACAGCATGTATAAAACAACAGACTCTCGGCACTGAGACACTCATACATACAAACATCTCACAGCGACACGCGCGCTTTTACCATCCAAACACACATTCCCTGGCTGTTTACCCTTGAATCCAAGTTGCATCATTTGTGTGTGTGTGCGTGTGTGTGTGGGGGTTCAGTGCTTTGCAGGCAGTAAGTCTTTGAGATCTTTCTCTCTCCATCTTTCTGTGCCGCCGGGTTGCAGACTATTGCATTTGAGTTGCAGTGCTGCGGATCTCTGACCTGTAGCCTTTAATGAGAGAAACCACCTCACACACACACACACATACACACACACACACACACCAGGCAATACGCAGAAATTGTGCTTTGTTCACTGGCGCTGACGCTCTCTAGAAATAGACTCATAGGAAAGAGAAGCAGTGAGATCTCTTTAGGGTGTTTACGCATGTTTGGTTGGATTAAAACGAACCCTGGTGCGATTGCTCTGTTAGTGCGCTTCATTTGAATGAGTGTGAACGTGTCATATGAACCCTGGTGACACCAAACAAGCTGAAAAGATGAGTCTCAGTCCGCCTCAAAACTAACTCTGGTGCGGATCGAATGACAAACAAACCAAAAACAGGACATGATGTCACAAGATGTGATCCTAAAAAGGACAGAATGTTCAGGCAAACCTGTTTTTTCTCATCATAGTCGAGATGATGCTCATCACAGTTCAGTTCAGGCATCAGAAGCGCGTCTCCTCATAGCAGATCTTGGTTTGTGTGATGGAGGGATTCCTGACGCTGTTTTGACTCCTTTACACATTTATAAACTCTTCACGAGTTCTCAGCTGGTCAGAATACCATCATATGTAGCGACACACACACAACGAGAGCATTTATCCCAGGACACAGCATTGTTGTTCGGTAAGTTCCGACGCAAAATATACACTATAAAAGCCGACCAATCAGATTGTGAATATATTCACATGACTTTAGGTTCGGTATCTATTAAAATGCCAATGTGAACGCTAAGCGGACCAGGAATACCGTATGTGTTTTTTTTTTTGTTGTTGTTGTTGTTTTGGTCAGGACCAAACTAACTACAAGTGTGAACATATCCTTATTATCACAATTGTGTCTCCTCGGCAGCAATAGAAATATATGGAGAATAACTGGACATGTTTGCTCAAGTCTCCTGTTTCTCAGACGTTTCTCTTGATCTCACATGTGTCCTCGAGTTTCTGAGAAGATTGCTATTTTTGTGTTGTTTATATATTATAATAGTTTTTATTTACTAATATTTTGAATTCACTTTTATTTTAATATTTTCAGTTTTCATTTTAATTTTGTAATGTGTTGCGTCATTTTTATTGGTTTCTTATTTCTTTAGTTTCTTTTTCAGTTTTAGTCATTTTAATTCAAATTACAGTATTTTATTTCAGTTAGTTAACATTTTCTAATGTTCACTCTTTTTTTTTTATCTAATATTTATATTTACCTATTATAATTTTATTTCAGCTTTATTTCAATTACCAAAAACAATTTTTAATATTTTATAGTTAACAATAGCAACAGTGGCTCAGGGATCTCAATATAAACTCAAACAAGTCTCATCAAATGATCTGAGCTGCTCCACAATCATTTTATAGCTTTATATACTCTTACTGAACTATCATTTAGGAGAAATATTAAGATTAAATGAAACATCACGGAGATCTCATTCACTGAAGAGTGCGATTCCAGCACTAGTAGTGGAGCCACATGGAATTGAACAACTCCTAAACACGTTCAACTAAAGCTAATCCTTCTTGAGATGCTCAAACAAACAGCACCACAGTCACAGTGTGGGAAATCAACCTTACTTAAAAGTTGTCTCCGCATAATAAGCTGGGACAGAAGAAAGTATTTTACCATCGAATCTCTCGGGCAAGCTGTGTGCAATAAAGAGCTCCTCTCGGGAACTGTCACTTTGATTGACAGACAGACTCAATTGCTGATGATGCAGATAAATTACCTTATCCGTCAATAAACGCATACTACTGAGACACCATATTTACAATTTATATTAGACCACTGAAGCGTCTCTCTCTCGCTCTCTCGTGCCAGATCCTGCTGGCCACAATTCTAATTATCCGCACAGACCCCTTCATTTGCTTCTCATTAGCATGTTGAATATTCATGAGTCTAATCTGTTAGCCCCTCCCTCCCAGGGGTCCGTGGCAATCTACACACACCAGCTCTGCTCCGAAGCCTAGCGATCTGCATTACACACGTGTACACGGCGCCTCGAGAGGAAGTGACGGATTTGATGTCTATGTTTTCATCGTTCATCAGCTGGAAAAATAAAATCGTTCTGAATGTGATTTTAATAATATTGTTTCCCTGTGCAGTTGTGGTGTGGACTCTACCAGTCTTTTATAACTACCGATATAGATAAAGTTATTAGCGGAGATAGCTGAAATACAATAAGTTTACGTTTTTTTTACATATATATTTTATGTCAGGTAACGTTTATTTTATTTCAAGTAACAATTTTTTTTTTCTCATTTTCAAAAAAACATTTCTCATTTTCATTTATTTTAACTTGATGTACTAAAATAACAAAAAACTATACATAATACAAATACTAATATAGTACAAATGAGAAAAACTAAATTAACAAAATGAAAATGGAAAATATAAAAACAGTCAAAATATCAATAAAAACTATAATAGTATCGTGATAGGAAGGTGATGACCAACCTTTATGTAACATTTACTCTAAAGAGGTTTTCTAGCATTGAAAATAAGATTTCATTTTTATTTCATAGGAGTATGTGCATTAATGTGTGAGGAAAAACCCATTGTTCTGTGAGAGAAAGGCATCAGAGAAATGAGAACGGAGAAGCGGGAGAGGCTGAAGGGACATGAGAAAAAGTGGGAAAGGGAAGGAGAGATGATGCAAGGATGAGTTAAACGTGTGCAGTCCTGAGCTGTGCTTCTTTGTGCCGGAGGGAACTTTAATGTTCAAGACCTCTTCAGCAATAAAGGACACACACACACACACACACACACGTTTAAAATGTGCCATTGGGGTTTGGAGTAAAAATGGGAAGCAGTGTGTGTGTGGACATCGTCTGAAGGATGAGTTTATAACATGAATGAATAACATCTGGAGGAATTGTTGTCTTCCACCATCTAGACCCCAAGAAGAAGTGAACGCAAACGCTTCTACTTAAAGTCGGCATGAAAAAGTAGTTGCGCACCATCTTTTCTTCTCTATTGTGTCGAATATCCGAGTGAAATGGCTTCTCGAACAAGAACAAATGTTGGGCGGCGCTTGATTTTGTCATTGGAGAATTGATTGAATGGTTGTGGTTTGCTATTGGTGGATCTCATGTGACTGACAGGTTGCCCCGCCCTCATCTCTTCTCTTCTCTGAAGTTATTTTGAGTAAAAATTACGAAGCACATTTAAAAGAAAATAATGATGTGCATGGATAAATCATATATAATAAATTCTGTAATATTTCATAAAAAAACAATCATTGTCCATTTTGATTTCATGGTGACTTTAAGCATGCTTGAAATGCATTATGAAATGTGCAAGTACATAAATGCATTCTCAGTGTTGCCAAAAGTGCCACTAAAATGAAGAGAATCTTGCAGAGCAATCTAGTTCAAATTAACGTTCAACTGCATGCTTGTGTGAAGTATGTTTTTAGCATTAGCTATTCATACAAACTGTCTCATCTCTCCAAAATCCCATTTCAGCAAATCTGAAACGCTCAAAATTATGGAAGCTTGTTTCCGCCACAGAATAAAACATAAAAAAGGTAATTTTATGACTTTTTATCTCACAATTCAGATTTTTTTCCTCGCCATTGTGTGTTATAAAGTCAGAATTGTGTGATATAAACTCACAATTGCGAGATATAAAGTCAGAATTGCGTGAAATAAAGTTGCAATTGCGAGTTATAAAGTCAGAATTGTGTGAAAAAAGTTGAAATTGTGAGTTATAAAGTCAGAATTGTGTGATATAAACTCACAATTGTGAGATATAAAGTCAGAATTGCGTGAAATAAAGTTGCAATTGCGTGTTATTAAGTCAGAATTGTGATAAAAACTCGCAATTGTGAGTTATAAAGTCAGAATTGTGTGATATATAGTTGCAATTGTGAGTTATAAAGTCAGAATTGTGTGATATAAAGTTGAAATTGTGAGTTATAAAGTCAGAATTGTGTGATATAAAGTTGCAATTGTGAGTTATAAAGTCAGAATTGTGTGATATAAAGTTGAAATTGTGAGTTATAAAGTCAGAATTGTGTGATATAAAGTTGCAATTGTGAGTTATAAAGTCAGAATTGTGTCAAATGAAGTTGCAATTCTGAGTTATAATGTCAGAATTGTGTTAAGTCAGAATTGTGTGATAAAAACTCGCAATTGCGAGATATAAAGTCAGAAATGTGTGATATAAACTCACAATTGTGAGATATAAAGTCGGAATTACGTGAAATAAAGTTGCAATTGCGTGTTATTAAGTCAGAATTGTGTGATATAAAGTTGCAATTGTGAGTTATAAAGTCAGAATTGTGTTATTAAGTCAGAATTGTGTGATAAAAACTCGCAATTACGAGTTATAAAGTCAGAATTGTGTGAAACTCACAATTGTGAGTTATAAAGTCAGAATTGTGTTAAGTCAGAATTGTGTGATAAAAACTCGCAATTACGAGTTATAAAGTCAGAATTGTGTGAAACTCACAATTGTGAGTTATAAAGTCAGAATTGTGTTAAGTCAGAATTGTGTGATAAAAACTCGCAATTACGAGTTATAAAGTCAGAATTGTGTGAAACTCACAATTGTGAGTTATAAAGTCAGAATTGTGTTAAGTCAGAATTGTGTGATAAAAACTCACAATTGCGAGTTGTAAAGTCAGAACTGCGTGATATAAACTCGCAATTGTGAGAAAAATAGTCCGAGTTGTGAGATAAAAAGTTTGAATTGTTTAATTCAGTGGCGGAAACAAGCTTCCATACAAAATGACTGACAAGCTGAGAACGACTCTTTGGTTGGCTGAACAATAGTGTGTTTGGTGGATTGTGCAGGGCGTAGGGCTGTCACACACACAGCTGTGAGATCTCAGGACACTTATTTCACTGATATCTGTGGGACGTTTCCACGCTGTTCTGTAAAAATATTGCTTTCGGCACATTGAAATAATATCTACAGGATTTCACACACGTACTCGCACAGTGTTTGGCTCAGTGTGTAATCTCGGCCTGCCTCAGACTGACAGAAAACTCGCCGCAGATCAAATAAATGCCTTTATTAATAAATCAGGAGACATTAGAGTCTGTCAAACTGCATTTGATGATGACAGAGCAGCGGACAGAGACTCCAGCGAAACGCTGAGATATTCAACAGCGCTCGGACACTTCATCCCTCTGTTCCTCATCCATAAAGCATTTCACTGTGACATCACATCAGATGCTACCAGATGATCGGTAAAAGAATGAGAGTTTTGTATTTTGAAAGCAAAGACATTTTAAATGTCACAAAAGATTTCTATTTCAAATGAATGCTGTTCATTTGAACTTTCTATTCATCAAAGAATCAGGAGCAAAAATGCATCAAGGTTTTACTATATATAATGTATGTGTGTCTGACAAACCTGTATAGAATATATCATCTTTGACCGCACATCAACAACTCTGCGATGGACTCCTACAGGAATATATGAGCTGCCCTTTTCACCCTAATCTTAACAGACAGCAGGAGTGACACACACTCTTCACAGCCGCAACACACACTCCCTCACAGCTGCGGATCCGGGACAGTCCGACCGGCAGGTGGAACGTTACAAATCTGCAGAACAGCGTGATTTCAGACTTTAAAGTCTTTATGTGTCTGTTCTCGACTGAGACGGGAGTATAAACCTGCTCCTCACACAGAAATCAAACCGGCTCGCGAGTGTGTTTGTGTGCAGACAAACAAACCTTTAATCTGCGAGGAGAACAGTCAGCGTTTCACATGGAGAGAAACAAGGCGGCAGAGTTTAAATTCTGAATCTTAAACCTCTGATTAACCTCTGACCTCGAGTCCAAACTCTGATCAAAACCACGAAAAGTAAATCACTCATGAAACTTCAGTCCAACATAAACTGAGTGCAAAATTAGATGGAAGTGTTATCTTAAAATCTCCAATCTTCAACATTGTTGTTTATGCGGGCTGACCTTGGATTCAGCCTGCGTTATCATTTTATACCTCAAACTCCTTCAGTGTCGAAACATTGAAAAAAAATCGAAACATTGAGAAAATCTCCTTTAAAGTTGTTAATTTATGTTCATGACTGTGCTACATTCACTCACAAAAATAAATGTTTAATATATTTACGGTAGGAAATTTACAAAATATCTTGATGGAACATGATCTTTACTTAATATCCTAATGATTTTTGGCATAAAAGAAAAATCGATAATTTTGACCCATGCAATGTATTGTTGGCTATTGCCACAAATATACCCGTGCGACATGTGACTGGTGACGTGATCCAGGGTCACATATTAAAGGGGTGGTATAATGTCCTTTTTACAAGATGTAAAATAAGTCTTTGATGTCCCTAGAGTTTGTATGTGAAGTTTTAGCTCAAAATACCCCACAGATATTTTTATATAGCATGTTAAAATTGTCACTTTTTGAGAGTGAGCAAAAATGCACCGTTTTTGGGTCTGTCCCTTTAAATGCAAATGAGCTGCTGCTCCCGGCACAGGGGGCGGAGCTTCAACAGCTTGTGTTCTCTCATCTCACACACACATGCACTGAAAATTTCAAAACTTTTAGCCTTTTATGTTCAAACCGAAGTCAGACAATGATGGAGAGACTCAAGAAGAAGTGACAACATGTAGAAGCAACACATTTCTGAATAGTTGGTGAATTTATGAAGCTTATGTGTAGTTATCTTCTAGTCATTGATTAGCATATTCTGTCATGATAATCTATAAATCGTGTTCAGGGGGCGGGGTTTATGTAAATTCTAGGGTTGGTGATGTCACTAACCCGGGAGGAATGTGGTGTAGCCTCTACCAGCCGTTTGTTGTAGTCCTTAAAAAGTGATTTCTGTAAAAGCAAATATCTCCCTTTGCTTTGAACTTTGAGCGTTGTAACTTTGCAGATGTTGTTTATGCTCAAACAGCAACATTACACACTAACTAAAGTTAGAAAAGAGAAATCATAATCAACCACCCCTTTAATTGAAAACTGAAAAAAAAATAGAATAAAAAATAAAAGCTAATTCAAAACATTAATAAATACTATAAATAATACTAAAATGCTTGCTAGCAATCGGTACTAGCAATTATAAAAATAATGCTGACAGTTTAACATATCTTTGCTGTTGTTGTTTTAATTTGATCTATTACTTTCCTTAATTTCTTACTGGCTGTTTACTTGTCTCGAAAAATGATCTTCAAAAAGCCGTAAGCAAAGATCACTACAGTGAACAACACTTGAAGGCTTCTTATAATTGCTTTCATTTCATTTGTAAATATTTGCAATGAAATGAATTAGTTTTGCTGTGGTATCCACACTGATGTTCTTCTGGCATTGCTATGAAACACTGAAACGTCGGCATCATGTCAACCCTGGGTGACGTGCGAGTTTTGAGAAAGGAGTGCGTGTCCTAGAAACTAGAAACAGAATGGCAAATGTTCTGACGCACCTATAATGCTGTCATTTCAGACCCGAGGAGGATCAAATATTCATCCTAGCAGAGGAATCTATCCGAGATCTCTATAAAACAAGATCAGCTCAATCTCTCGTCCCCAGCTGAGCACGACACACACACTCACACACACTCCCGTCTCAGATGGCCTGCTGGGAAGGTCCCGCTCAGAGCTGGAGTGTAATTATACTATATCAACCCATCCGCTCCCTGGGAATAGAGTGAGCTTGTGGTGACAATACAACTATAATACACACACTTTTACAGGAGATTCCATAAGGAATTTCCAGTTGTTATTATTGTGTTCAAATGACACAGAAAATGGAAATAGCTACTGCCACAATATGGTAATTCATTTTTATAACAATACTGTATAAATAATCTTGAAATATATATTAGTTTGTTTGATAGCTGTAAATTCTGGGCACACAAATTTAACACGCTCACATACATAAAGCCATCATCGTGGTCAAGATGTACATCATTTTTTTGCGCATGTCATGTGCAGGGCTCTGTAATTTCTGCATGTCCGTTATTGGAGTCCACCGGAACATGAATGGACCGAGAGAGACCCCCATTTCCACTACCTCACACTGGGCCACATGATTGGGACAGCCAACGTTTTTTTTTATACTGATTGAAACTCTCTTAAAGGGGTGGTTGATTATGATTTGACTTTTCTAACTTTAGTTAGTGTGTAATGTTGCTGTTTGATCATAAACAACATCTGCAAAGTTACAACGCTCAAAGTTCAAAGCAAAGGGAGATATTTGCTTTTAAAGAAATCGCTTTTTAAGTCAAGTCAAGTCAAGTCATCTTCATTTATATAGGGCTTTTAACAATGTAGATTGTTTCAAAGCAGCTTTACAGAGATAAACGTATAATTTAAGGTAACAGAGATTGTTTTGGCTTTATAGCGGTTCCTTAATAAAGTTATTTTCCAGCTAAAGTACGGCTGGTAGAGACTACACGACATTCCTCCCGGGTTAGTGACATCACCAACCCTAGAATTTACATAAACGCCGCCCCTGAACATGATTTATAGATTATCAAGACAGAATATGCTAATCAATGATTAGAAGATAACTACACATAAGCTACATAAATTCACCAACTAACCATTCAGAAATGTCCTGTTGCTTCTACATGTTGTCACTTCTTCTTGAGTCCCTCCATCATTGTCTGACTTTGAACATAAAATGCTAAAAGTTTGTGAAATTTTCAGTGCATGTGTGTGTGAGGTAAAAGGACACAAGCTGTTGAAGCTCCGCCCCCTGTGCCGGGAGCACCAGCTCATTTGCATTTAAAGGGACAGAGACAAAAAAACTGTGCGTTTTTGCTCACCCTCAAAAAGTGACAATTTTAACATGTTATATAAAAATATCTGTGGGATATTTTGAGCTAAAACTTCACACACACTCTGGAGACATCAAAGACTTATTTTACAGCTTGTGAAAAGGGCATTATACCACCCCTTTAACATCATGAAATCAATCAATAATAGAAGTTGTCTAAATATTTTAAAACTGTATATATCTTCTGTGGAAGTCTCGGGATCAAACTTTTTTTTTTTTTCGTCCAAACATTGCATTCGGTCCGAATGCAATGATACGATGTCAGACTTTTATTTATGTGTTTACATGTCAACACCATCAACGCTGAAATGAATCTGCAGCAGTCAGGTGGAACAGGTCAGCGCTCTTTAAGTTGTTTATGTTCTTTATTATTATAATCTTATGTGCTTTGAGACATGAGGTAGTTTAACGCCGTCTCTCGTGACTCTTTTGTTTGCTCTCTGCTGTGAGTGTTCTTGTGTTTAAGAGGAGTCGTGGCTTTGGAGACGCTCTGAAGGAGGGACGGGATTTCATGCTTTCAAAGCTAGTTCGCTATTGCTAGGCTCTCAGAAACTGCCTACCCTGTTTTTAACTTCAGTGAGGACAGTAAACATGTAAAAATATGACATGAGTGACAACAAAAATAGGTCTAAAAGGTCAAAAAACTGACGGCAAGGTTAATGAAGACCTAATACAATTTCTCATGAAAGATACTACCAAATCACGCAAGTCAAAACCGATGACATGAAAATAAGCCCTGCTTTATGAAATCCTTCAAAATGAGATCTAGAGATAGCCAAGACCTTCCAAAAAAACATCAAAACAAGGTTAAAATGAAAAAAGAAATTGTGCAAAATATTATATTGAGTATACAAATATAGCACAGTGAATTATAAATGCCTTGCATGGTGCACTCAATTTGTAACTAGATATTTTGCATCTGCTTAGTATTACAGCAAAATTGAAATTTGAGCATTTCACAGGTTTCATAATCATCAATGTGCATGACGTGGAGTCTTTTATGGATGTGCACTGACAGATGTGCAGTGCGCTGACACCTGGTCTCCAAACGCAGACCTCTCTGAGTCGAGATGTGAATTCCACCGAGAGCCCAGCGCTGCTTTAACATGAATGAACTCACACTCGAGTCAAAGAGACAGAGCGGACGGGCTCTCCCATCCATCATCGTCATGACAAACTGACAACAGGCCTTATGAGGGACCAGAGATGCTCATGGACACGGCGGACACACACATGCGCTCCAGGAAAAGCAATAGAGGCTTGTAATGAATCTGTGCGGAAGGGAAATATGGAGAGAAAATGAATGCATTTGTTCATATTATCATTAACTGACATGTGCTGTGATAGGAATCACTACGTATACAACACACACACACACACACACACACACACACACACACACACACACACACACACACACACACACACACACACACACACACACACACACACACACACACACACACACACACACACACACACACACACACACACACACACACACACGAGTGCACAAGGCTGTCTGGACATGTCAACACAGTTATACTGCATGTGTGTCTGAGAGAGTGAATCTATTGACACTTAAAATAGACACTTGTCTATTCTATAACATCATCCTCCATCTTCATCTGTGTTTCACAATCATTCATCAGATGGTTTGTCAAAATAAAATACTTTCATTTTCTGCTTCTCTCTGTGTGTGTGTGTGTGTGTGTGTGTGTGTGTGTGTGTGTGTGTGTGTGTGTGATGCACAACAGCAGTCCAGCTGAGTACCAAGCCACATCAAAGAACACCTTTAAACTGTAAATTGCCTCTGTATTTTATGGGTGATGATTATGGAGAACAGTCTTTATCACGCTCATACACGCTGCATGCATGTAGACAAATCCATATTTAATTGCAAAAAAATAAAATAATAAAATAAAATAAAATAAAATAAAATAAAATAAAATAATGGAACAGTTCCCCTAGACTAAAAATGTGAAAAATTAAAATAATTAATTTTAATTTATTAATAATTAATTATTTATTATTTATTTTAAAAAATGATATATAAATAAATATATTAAAATAAATAAATAATAAAAATCACTGTCATTACTTTCATGCTATTTCAAACCCATATACAAAAGATGAATAATTGAAGTAAATAATGACAATTTCTATTTCTGAGTGAACTATTCCATTAATGAACTTTAAAGTCAGCATGAAACGGAAGTTCGCTAGTCCTTTCTTGTCTATTGTGACGAATATCAGAGCGAAACGGCTTCTGGAACAAGAACAAATGTGGGGCGGGACTTGATTTTATCCATGTGGAATTGATTGGATGGTTGTGGTTTGCTATTGGTGGATCTCATGTGAGTGACAGGTTGCCCCGCCCACATCACATCATCACAGAAGAGATGTTGCTGCGAGAGGGAAGGGAAATTATTTTTGATGAAAGATTAAAAGGGCACATGAATTTTAAAAAATAATAATGATGTGCACGAATAAATCATTTATGATTTATAATATCTAATACTCCATCAGTGATTGGTTTCTGGGTGTGCAGGCATTTGCCTCCAGCTCTTTTCTCTGAGGTGTAATGAATCCAAGAATAGGATGGACACTTAAAGCAAATGTTTAAATGGTTCCATCTCAAAACATTCATTTCCTATTAAAGGACTCGAGTGAATCTCACACACACACACACACACACACACACAGAGGACTGAAACTGCTCATTTACCAAAACATCTCCCAGGATCCCCATCTCAAACTAACAACATGACAAACAACCAGAGGGACCAGAGATCTCTCTAAAACACACTTTATTCAGTAGAAAACAGCTATGTAAGGTCAGTCCTGCCAGTTTCTCAGATTCATGCAGACTTAGTGATGCACCAGATGCATGACAAGAGCTTTCTTAAAATAAGATGCTCCAATCTGCACGCTGCAAAATGTATATTTCATAAGAATGCACACTTTGAATGGCCATGAAGGAAGAAAGATCCTTTATGGCAGCAGAATGGTGCAGTTACAGCATCTACCAGCAGGGGATAACTGGAGCATGCAAACCTGACAAACACTGAACACTTGAGGAAAGGTTTTTCATGTCTACGTGTGTGTTTCTCAGTCCGGAAGAAACTACATGGTGGGCATGACTTTGATGAAAGCCAAAAGTGGTTTTGAGGGACTACACGGCCCTTTCCAGTCTAAATGGACAGTTATTGATCAGAACAAGCAATCATGGCCTAGATTTGGTCAAAAGTCTGGCTGTGATGTTTCTGCTAAGGGAGGTTTTTTGTCAACATCAAACCATCAACGTTTCAGTCTTGTGTTGATCTCTGAATGGCTTTTTGCTCTGGCACTTTCTGTCTTTGTCTTTCTCCTTCAAAAACCCTCACCGTCCAGCCGAACGGCTCCCTTCACAGACGTAAATCCGGGCGTCTCCCTGCCCTTCACGCTCCTCGCTGGCCGGATCAATGAGCGCTTACATCTTCCATTTATCTCAGGAAACACTCACTCTTAGCCAACATGCATCAGCCTGTAACAACCCCAATTACCCTGCTGGATTTAAGGGGTCTGTGGTATCTGTTTAACATGCAAAAGGATGACAGAAGCTTGTTTAATGAAGTCCTCTTATGACCCAGTGTGTTGTTAAAATACTCATTTGACTATAGAGAGTCACTGTATATAATGAGAAACATTTGCCTTATGTTTGTACCGCTTAATTAGCGTTTTTAAAATCAGGATTGGGAGGTTGGGGTAAATGAAAGGAATATTCTGGGACATTTTCCCCCTTAATGTCTACTGACAACATCTGTGGCATGCTGTTGATTACCACATACAATCATTTCAAACCTGTCCCTCGGTTTGTAGAAACAGAAGAAAACATGTATTTACAGTAAAACACTTTCAATGGAAGCCTAGCATAAAAAAAAGTATAATATATACAGTATATGAAGAGTTCAGATGCAAAAGCCTCTAAGTGCCATCTGAAATTTTCTTCTAGAATGATCATTTTTATCAAGTTCGTATATTTAAGTTCAGTAATTTCACTTAAATGACAATTAATAGATAATTTGCATTGCCATTTAAGTGAAATTGTTGAACTTAAATATACGAGCTTGATAAAAATGATCATTTCAGATGGCACTTAGAGGCTTTTGCATCTGAACTCTTCATATATATATATATATATATATATATATATATATATATATATATATATATATATATATATATATATAGGGAGCAGAATCACCCTCTCTGTGTAAATTTATATTTTGTAAAACAAAATATAAAAAAAATGGGGGAAAAAAAATCAATGAAATGAAATGAAATACAAAAAAAAAAAAAAAAAAAAAAAATTAAACAAAATATAAAATAAAATAAAATACGGAATCATAAAGTTGTTTTTCAAGCATGCCTGAGGGTTTAAAAGCAGAAAAATGACGGTGAATTACAGAACATGGGTGAAATATTCCTTATTAAATATTCCTGAAATAAGCCAGAAAAACCCTCTGAATTAGAAGTGATTCTGTTCTGTAAACGGCCGTGTTTCTCAGAGTACGGTGACGCTCTCTCTTTACATCCCGTCTCACGCTAATTTGCACCTGGCCAAAAATATCACCCAACGGCGTGAAAAGCGCAGCAAAAGCGGAGGCGCGCGGCATGATGGGACAGGACAGACATGTCGGAAAACAGCTCTGAACGCCTGACGACTCCAGATGGAGAAATACTATTCATCACTCTGTTTTCCAGGAAAATAAAGAGGGTGGAAGGTGTTTCATTTAGATTATGATTAAAAAAAAACGGCAATACTGTATCCCAGGGAGCTTTTATATGAAAGCAACAGACAGATGCTATTGAAGCAAAATAATTAAAACCATTTTCTGTAATTTTCTACGAATCTCTCTCGCCACTCATCCCTGCAGTGTGTCTCTTTGGAATGGCATGGGCAGCCTAGAGCCTGCTGGGAAAAATCATTATGTATAATTACTGTGTCTCTGCATATCATTTTCATTTCAACCACAAATACAATTTCAGCTCTCATAAAACACAAAGAGGAAGCGACAGAGACAGAAGATAAAGAGGCGCACATATGTTTCTGTTCTCCGGTGTTTCTCTGTCTCACAGGATAATGTGTGTCTAAATGCTATGCTTAGAAAAACAAAACACAGCAACAGGATGAAGATTTACAGAAAATATCAACTCCAAATTAAAATGTCCACCATATTATGTTGTAAAAGGTGCTCTCAGACCAACCAGCAACCTTTGCTAGAGTCTGCGTGAAAATGTGGACTGGAATACAGTTCATAACAGTGACCACCCACTTTCTCCTGCTCATTTCTCCATAAGCATTTCATAAAAGATCGAAGCCATGAACCAAACAAACTTGCTCTGAGATGAATCACTTTAAAAGCTTTAGAATGAAGCAAAAAGTATATGAGGTACAAGAGTAGATAATGGACTATAATTGTGAACGATATAAAATTATAGCAAAAAATTCAAAAGTTTGGGGTCAGTACGATTTTTAAAGTCTCTTATGCTCACCGAGGCTGCATTTATTTGATCAAATATATAGTAATATTATTATAATAATATGAAAATGAATATATTTTAAAATGTAATTTTTTATTCCTGTGATGCAAATCTGAATTTTCAGCATCATTACTCCAGTCTTCAGCGTCACATGATCCTTCAGAAATCATTTGCTGCTAAAAAAAACCAAGATTTCTCATTATCAATGTTGAAAACATTTGTGCGAAACATTTCCTCACGCTGTACTTATATAAGGGGTGCACATAACTGGTGTGCAGGTGCGCATGCGTGGTAAAAATAAATGATACGTTACAGAAAACATGGAGGGAAGCGCTTTTAAGTACCAACATTTTTGGGGACAGGGACAAGTTTACTTACTGGAGGAGGATTTTTCTCCATCTCTGGTAAGATATCAATCATGATGATAAGTGTGTTCATTAATTATTAGGAGTGTAAGGGATAGCAGTTGATCCATGATCCGTACAGACCAGACCCCACGGTTCGGCGCGCATGTGATTCGCGGATTAACTGCCAAGTTTAACCATCGTAGAGAGAAAGTTTATCATTTGGATGTGTTTTGTCTTGCCATTTTACACATTCAAATGATTTTAAATGTGGAAGAAGAGGCGAAAATCGGGACTTGCGCAGAGAGAGAGAGAGGCGCGTTTCAGACAGAGTTCGAACACCGAATTGATTCCTATTTCGCATTTACTTGCGCTTGAACGGACACATACATGCAAAATTATGTCACAATACCCGTCTCGGCAAGTATTCTCTTGGTTTTGTCTTCAGTGAACAGTTGAGAAAGAAACCGGATGTGTGTCAGTATATTTGGTGCATTTGGTCATTTGATCATCATCATCATCTATGTCAGAGAGAAAAGAAGACAGTAAGGAGATCAGTCAAGATGAAAGTGATGAGGACAGCTTGTAGGACAAGTGTGCCGAGTAAAGTGTGATATCAAGCAGTATCTCCAGGTGATCCCTTGAGAACCAGACCAAAAAAGTGATGTGCACCCCTGTATATAATTGTGCAGTACGCAAGTATTCAAACTACGGGTGTAACGATTCGTTTTAACAACGATTCGATTCGTATCGCGATTCGTGGTTGTCGATACGATTCAAGGACGATATTGGTTCATTTAGAACGATACGATCCGAAACGATTCAGTGACTTGAAATCGATTCAGTGACTTTTTAACCAAAAATTATTGTAAGGGAATCAGGTATCAATTAATTATGGATATAAACAAACAAGTAAACAACAATTAATGTCAAATGCATTTTATTTGAATAAAGTAGGGCTGCACGATTATGACAAAAATCATAATTGTCGATTATTCCCTTGCAATTGTAATTGTGATTATTAATTACGCTTATCACAACATTGAATGATGTTTTGAATTGTTAGGCCATGGGACCCACATTTCCCTATGGTCATCAAGCCACGACCCACCTTTTTAGGAATTATATAGGCCTATTATAATACATTTGTTTACACAAAAAGTTCTGTCCCCCTTTACTTAACATACAAAAAAAATTGTAAGAATATGTCAAATACTGCTAAACAGTAGGCACTGCGAGGTTAAGCTATTAAATAGCAGTCCCAAACTAGTTTTTGTTAATACAATCTTGGTCTGAGCCACTACAGTCATATAAAAATATACAAAATAACCAGTAAGTTGCATTTTGTTATGGAAACAAACAACAATTAGGCTACCATGGTGATACACAATACTTAGAAGAACTGGTAAAGAAACATGGAAACTGCTCCTGATAAATAGCAACACACATGACGTACCAATAACGTAATTTATTGGTATTTTACTTTTATTTTGTAACTTCCTAATTTACGACGTTGCATGCTCGTATTTCTTTTGCGCTTTAGTGAAGTGATCCAGCGCGCGCCGGCGCATTTGCGCGTGCAATTGAAGAGTGCGCGCTACTGCAGTATAGTGGCTGAGAGGACAGGAAAGTCCGTTTTTCTGAGGTGAGAGACTTTGCGCTGCTTGTTGTCTTCGCGCTGCTGCTGGCACGTCACGCATGGCGAACACGTCACAGATAGGCAGACTGAATCGAGTAACGTTTAACGCCTTTATCATTAAAAGTGCTAAGAAAAAATCCACTTTTACGTGCTTAAATCCGATGCGTTATTTCCTAGTATCGATACAATCGATTCATTACCTTTTAAAACGATGTTAGATCGATATATGTCGTCCGGAAGGCCAACTTGCCGAGCACAGATCGATGTAGTTGGATCATAGGAATATAAATCGATACATAGATGTAGTTGATGAATCGTTACACCCCTAATTCAAACAAAGCCACAGTGTTCAAATACAAGCACATTAACCCGTCTACAGACGATTGTTAATGATCGTTAATGTCAATCTGTTTTAAGAATCAGGGCGAGACAGACACGTTCATCATGATGACGGGTTCCCAATTACAAATGTGAAAGTGCACAGGCATTCTGTCGTCCTGTAAGTGTGTGTGAAAGGCGGCAAACAGCCGGTCGTGTTTGTTTCGCGGGATGCACTTGCATGACCTTGACCTCTTTTGAAGGAGCTTATGCATATTAAAGGAGTAAGGGGAACAAATTAAAAAACATACACACACACTTTTGTTCCCTGGTAGAGACTCTCATTTCTTGCCCTGAACTCGACAAGCATCAAAGCAGAACAAATGTGGGCTAATTATATCCAAAATAAAATGAATGCTACCATGAACAATTCCCCATTGCTCCGCTCACAGGACACACACACACACGGCTCATTCTCAGGGCTTTAAAGGAATCATGCAAGCTGTGGTTACATGGCAAAGTGTTTAATGAGAGCGTTAAACATGTCAGCCATCTGTCCTGCAAGGCTCAACCACGTCAACTGATGCTATCGCTGATTTCATTCGGGTCTTTCATGCAAATCGCCTCACAAAAGCCAACGTTTCACTGGCAGGCCGACTGGGACAGGGGCGGATCCTCAGTCATCCGCAGCTTATAACATCGGGACTTTTGTTGCGTGGAAGTCATGCACTGAATATTCCATCAGCCTATTGCTGTTAATTTGTATGCAATTATGATAAAACTCCTCATTCCGTGTGGCTGATAAGCATCTCTTTGCAAATGGGAGGAAAAGTGAGTGAAAGTGAAATGTGGATGAAGGGAACGCCGTTGAGAGATTTACTAATGAGGGTTTCTCCGGTCTCTCTGGACTGATGTGGTTGATCCCTAATGGAAAGCAAATTGAAAATCAGTGGTTCTGTCGGGGGCTGCGTTAACCTCTGGGTCCACGTGCACATACACACTCCAGTCTCGCTGAAATCAACAGTCCCATCAGGGATGACGTTAACGCCGGGAAAGCGGGGTTGCTGTGGTGATCCAACCTTTTTACACACAACGATTGCCTCAAATTATTGTTGTTCAACATTCACTGCAGCTTAAAACATCACAAACTGAGTAGCATTAGAAAGAGTTAAGATTCCAGCTACGATGTTTGATAAAACTCAGTTGCAGTGACATTCATTTCTTAATTTATGTCAGGATCGCAAAATAATCAATCAGTAATTTTGATATTTTGAGTAGAATAACAACATATCTGCTGCAGTTTGTTTGTGTTCACATAGCTCCATGAGTATATAGTCAAAAAATGCTCATACCTGGAAAAATATTAATCATATTTACATATGTTTACTTCATATTTCTTTAGACAATCATAATTTCTATGAATTTTCCAACGATTTACTCGATCTGACAGGCATTAGCAGCTTCCAGCTTACTTCAGGGTTGCCAGGTCCACACAACAAAACACACACAAATGCTTAACAAAACTAGCCCAATCGCGTTATATTAACTCTTTCCCAGCCATTGATGGAAATGTCCATCATTTGTGAGAAAATGTATGCAATTTTCCGGCTTTCCACTTTTATACGGTAGGGGGCACTCTTACGTATCTTCTGAAAGAGTACAGAATCTCCTGATCAAAACACAGGTGAAGAAGAAGCAGAATGTGAAATGATACATGTAGAATGATATGTAACCATATGCATATGTAAAATAATGTGATCATTGACATTATACAGCATATAAATCAAAACTGCCTAATGTTACTGCATGAAATGTGGACCCAGGACACACTATAGGACTGGGAAGGTTCGGGGGTGTTGATGGACTCGATCTACTCCATCTGTGTTTTGATCATCGTTCTGAATCTGATCTGGATGTAGTCTTTGACAAAAACGTGATTTTCTCTGCTGTTACGGTTAGGCTCAAAATGTTGCTTTTTTTATGAAACTTTCCCACATTAGGAAATTTTATGATTTGACTGAGAAAACATTGCCTAACGAGACACCGTTTTAAAATCTAAAGTCTCCCTGTACATTCTTACAACGCAAACATATTTAAATGGGTATTTTATTAAAGTCGGAAATTTTTCCTGCTTATTAAAAAATTTAAAAACGGCAATTTCTTTGCAAAAGGAATAAAAAGCTATACGAGAACACTAGTCGGCCTTCACTGAAGAGCTATCTTCACAGGTAAGAAAAACAGTTTGATGCTATTAATTAAATAGTGAATGCTAAAGACCTATATTTTTGTGAATTGGTGAATATTCAGGTGAATATTGTTTCGTGGCCACGAATTAATAATAGGCTACATCAGCACATTTTACTAATTTGTTCCCTCGTTTTACTATATTGTGGCCACGTTGTAATTCGTTAAATCAAAATGAGGGATGGAATTAGTTAAACGTGTCCACGATTTATTAAAACGAGGGAACAAATAAGTCGCCGTAACAATATAACGTAACGTAACGTTATATAGATCAGTGGGAGCCATGATATTTTTGTGAAAATGATCAAAAACGCTGGCGATGGCTTTTCAAAAAAAACGCTGGTGAGGAAAGAGTTAAATATAAAACGTTGTTATCTTTATATGTCATTTATTTTCTTACTGTCCTAAATATATATTTTCTCAACATTTTTTTTTTGCAGCGCAACTCGTTATATGGAATGCAGGAGGTTGAGAAGAAAAAGAGAGGAATACAAAAACACAACTCGTGTTCCTTTTGAAAAACGCCATTGGTCATGTGAGGAAAGTCAGATTGAAAGAGAAGGATGTGAGAGCTGGTCTTTAATGGGATGAACACACTCATTCCTCATTTACATGAGCAGTCGCTCTGAACATAAAGCTTCAGTCGTGAAGTCCTGCAGTTAGGCCAGCGAACCCAATTAACAACAGCCAGACAAAGACACAAAGAGAAACACAGAAATACAAAGAGAGACAATTAATGGCATTCTGATAGCCATTAGAAAACACTGGATTCATCATTTAAGAGAATTTGCGTTGTTTTCCCTTCCCTGCAGTGTGATGTGATGTGTTAATTGAAAGCGGGCAGCTGTTATGTGTGTTTATATGAGCGTTGCTGTAGTGTTTTACGGTTGGGGATTAGAGTGTGCCTTTTCCCTGGATCTGGGATGCGCAATGGAGTCATTGATAAACCTCGGAGGAATTCTCTCCTTCTTTCAGTCCTCCATTTCATTCTTTCCCTATTCCCTATTTTTCCTCTGGAAGTTCTCACTATGCCGGTGGAGTATTTTCATGTATCCATTTCCTTTAATTCAGTAGCTTTATCACAGAAACACACCAGCAGGGACTCATTTTCATCAATAATGCAGCTAAAGTGCCTCGATTTTTCCTGAGCTTACACAAATCACCTGTGCTGTCATGTTGCTGCACTCGCCAAGTATGAGTAATAAGCTACTTCAGATCCACGCATGTGTGTGTGTGTGTGTGTGTGTTCTGCATGCTGACCTATATTTAGAGGAAACCGTGAGGCATGCGCTGATTAAATAATTTGGAGAAAGTGAGCACAGAGATGTATACAAAACACGGTGTGTATCTGCAGTCAGGCCGGGAAACATTTGACGCTGCGCAGTCATTTCTTTCTTAATGCATTTTGCATTCCATCTTTTTTTTTTATTAATAGTGCTACATATGGAAGCCCATTTCAGCCACTCGGAAAAATGACCCAGAAAATCATAATTACGACATAAAAACTCAGAATTATAAGATACCAAGCCAAAATGATGAGATAAAAGTCAAAATTATTACATTAAAAGCTGAAATTATGACATAAAAATGTGCCTTTCTATGAATGACTTTTATTCTCTTAATTATGATTTAGTGTGTCAATTTCGACTTTTTAGCACATTAATATTACTTTAAATGTATACAATTTTACTTTTTATGTCATAATTATTATTATGAGATGGAAATGGACATAATTAATGTCCATTTCATAATTAATTCTTAAACAGAATTGTGCTTGTATCATATTTGTTATCGAGAGTTTTTACCGAAAAATATCGTAGATGGTGAAATTACGTTATCTCTAATCATTTCGGATAGCTTTATGCTATGCTACTATCTAAGCTAACTAAAAAAAACACTAAGAGAAATGTTTAATTTCACAATCTATAGCTTCGGTTATATACTAGTATATACTAGTATATTAAACATATAAGTTAAAAGGTTGTTATAACGTAGTTCAAATAAAGTGATATCTGTGATTTGTAACCAGGCACTAAAGCGATTACCCATACAATGTGCTTTGAACCAATCGGATTGCTTGGGTCCTAAGATGGGACTCAGCCCTTCACCACACCGGCTCCGCCCACTTTGGGTTATAAAAACGCTCTTCAGAAACCTACGGGTGACGTCACGGACACTACGTCCATCTTTTTTTTTTTTTTTTTTTTTTTTACAGTCTATAGCCCTATTCGGACGGGACTAGTTAACATGGAGAGGAGGGGTAAATAATCACCAGAGCTTCTCTGTGATTTTAGTCTCGTCCGAATGTGTATCTCAGTGATCATGACGGACAATGTCAGTGAAGATTACAGCGACTTTTACCTTCAGTAAAAAGATCCGGAAAAATGACCTCAGGTGATACTAACCCCGTGCGAATAGACTCGCTGTAAACATGTACGCAAATATTTCCTCATTTCCTGTTTAAAAGTAGTTTTCCACTGTTTTTCAAATATGGAGTGTTCTAGACGCTGGAACGAGTCTGTGGCAAAACTCAGATCAGAGAGAAGATCGACAGCACTTGTTAGAGGCAAGAAACATCTTTTAGCGTTAGGTAAGTGCCTATTACCAACATAATCCAATCTGAAGTTAATTAATACATCGTTCTACCGGACATAACTGTTTTATATATAAATATAGGTTATATGTGTTTGCGCACGTGATATCAATAAGCATCGTAATACACACATGACGACAGGAGTGACGGCGATGCACAAATGGAGTCCCCTTCTGCTAGTTTTACTGAGATATCTTATCCCTTGCGAATTGGCCATTAATATTACAGACGTCCTGTGGTAAAATGACATTACTCCATCTCCCCTTGTACAGTTAATCCCGTCCGAATAGGGCTTATGGTTCTATTATTAAAGGAACACTGTGAATCCCATGTGAAAATATCATGAATCCATCTTCCAAACTGTGTTTTTGTCTTATCCTGAATCACAACGGTACACCTATAATATGTTTATTTTTTGACTGTTTTAGACTGAGCGGGACTGATGCGGAGTAGACCAGAACCTGCGTGACACGTCATACACATAAACAGAGAGAAGTAGTTCCGGCCACAATGTTCTTTTGCAAGATGCATAGAGCCAGAGCCTAGTGTACCTTTAACACAACTCGCATATAAACGCTCAAAATTCTTCGAGAGTTCTCGGCTGAATTGTTTAATTGCATTAAATCTCACTGCATCAGCTCACAGATACGAACGTCATCCAACAAGGGACCGTCCCGCGCACGTATGCACGAGAAACACACAGCACAGTTGCCTGGCCCAGTTTGTTAACGCTCCACTCTAAGGTCGAGCGCGCCGTCGTGGCGTATCTGTAGCGGAAGGAAGAAGAGAGGTCATTACATAAGCGTCTAGACATCAATGACAGTTCAAAGGATTCATTGCAGCAAAAAGTTAATTAGCCAGTGATTCCACCCCGCATATTCTCATCAGCTCCTCTCCACCTCGGTCTTTCATCTCGTGGCTTTTGAAGCACACAGGCCCGTTCCAATGCCGTGCGGGATTGTGGCTCCCGCTTTCCGGTGACACACTTGCACAACAGAAGTGCTTTTCAGGCGAGAGATCTGAGACGACGGTGAGCTAAACCTCTGAGCTATTTCAATGTGTTATTTTAGATTTAAGTATTTCAGGAGTTATGTAAGATAATGAAGACAGGCTTTGGGACTGGTTCAATGTATTACACAGAAAGAATCTCTGACAAAATACGTCAGTTTAGACTAAAAATGAACATTTCGTCATTCATCACATTCATGCCTTTCCAAATTGTGATATTTTTTTCTTCTTCTGTGGAACATAAAGGAGACAAATGTATGGAAGCTTGTTTCCGCCACAAAATAAAACAATTTAAAAGATAATTGTGACTTTTTACCTCACAATTGCGAGTTTATATCTCACAATTCTGACTTTATAACATGCAATTGCAAGTTTATATCTCACAATTCTGACTTTATAACATGCAATTGCAAGTTTATATCTCACAATTCTGACTTTATAACATGCAATTGCAAGTTTATATCACGCAATTCTGAGAAAAAAAAAAGTCAGAATTGTGAGAAGTCACACTTACCTTTTTTATTTTTTATTCTGTGGCGGAAACAAGCGTCCATACAAAAAACACCATATAATCAAAAGTTATGAAGTTATAAAGTCTGTAGTGATATGATACAAACAGGTAAAGTCTGTTTACCTAGGTAAAGCCCTAGGTAAAGTCAGTAAGATTTTTCTAAAAATAAATTAGATTATTAAGATTTCTATTTCAAATAAATGCTGTTCTTTTGAACTTACTATTTATCGAAGAATCATTTAAAAATGATTCACAGTTCCCAAAAAAATATGAAGCAGCTCAACAGTTTACAACATAGATAAAAAAACAATAAGAAACAAGACCAGCTGAACATTACTCACTTTATCTTATTATTATTATATTCTTTTTTTGAGTTTTTAAACCAGGGTTAAATGATGGAGCTCTACAATGTCTCAAACTGTTCTCAGATCTGTCAAGATACCAAAGTGTCAATCAAAAGTGAACTCAATATGAACTCAAACATTTCTCATCAAATAATCTGAACTGTTCCACGTTCATTTTATAGCGCTACACTCTTACTGCATGTCAACAAATTAATATTTAACTATTAATAGTTAACTGAGAACTCCACTGAGTCTCTTTAGCTCTCCAACACCCAGCCTCTGAGCAGCTAAATGTCCCTCTGGTAGCTGTGACTCGACTCTGAGAGACTTCTTTGTGAAGGTCAGTGAAAACTCGACCTGGAAACATCTGCACAGCCATCTGGCGGACATCTCCTCACCTCTCAAAGACATCTGCTGCTCCGGGGAGCCAGCTCAACTTTCCCATGAGCTGCCCAGGGTCCTGAACTCAACATAGGTGTCTGTGTTGCTGCCTGCTTGGAAACTAATGCTTCCTGCGGGAGGATAATGGACCAGGTGCTGGTCGTCGTGCTCAAACACTCTCACAATGGACACGTGCCCTTCAGAATTACCCTTGATCTGGGGATCAAATGCATACGACTTCACGTTTTTAACTGTACAGAACCTGTAGACCACTGAGAGATTCATATTCACTGGTTACTTCAGAATCTGAGAGACTAAATATGAAATGGATGCCACAATTAAAGGGTTAGTTCACACAAAACTCACAATTTCATCATCATTTACATCATTTAGTAAGGAAAAAGATAAGTCAATGGGGTCCATCAACTGTCTTGGTTACCAACATTCTTCAAAATATCTTTGTGTTCAACAGAAGAAAGAAACTCATACAGGTTTAGATCAACTTGAGGAAATTTTTACCCCTTTAAAAATGTGTGAATGTCACTGCATTAGATATAAAAAGAATATCAAAGCAAATGGCATTTATTTTAAAGAAAGATTGCACAAGCAGATTAAACAAAAATATCACACTAAAAGAAGCTTGTTAGCTTTAAACAAATAAATGAAAAGCCTGATGTGTTTGCTAGCTCTGTTTATTCCCAGTATTTTTTTAATAGTTAATGCACATACTATACACTTTCTCTGTGCACACATTTATCTTTTGTACATTACACATTATATTCTGACTGTGGTTTAAAACAAATGGCGCAGGACGAGCTACACACTTACACTTAGTCTGAAGCGATGGTTCAATCCACTAATGTAAAGAATGAGCAACAATAACAGAGATGCTTGACTCAGCAAACACCACTAAATATTTAGCTTTTTGAAACTATTTCTATCTCAAAGCCATCAAATCATGCTAATATCCAAATAGCCTACTTCAGAGTCTTTGCAAAACAAGGCTCCTGCTGTGAGAATGGGCTGGATAACAGTGTATTTTAGAGATCTGGAGCTAAATGAAGCTGAATGAATGATCTATAGTGTGAGGCTGGGACAAAATCACACCGTTAAATGCTAAATTAAACCTCGAAAGTAGATAGCCCGCTGCATTACTCTTTTTTTTATTGTTACTTGAGCAATACTGCATGCACAAAACATTTTCAAGAAATGCTTTGTTGTTGTTTTTTTCATATTCGTTCAGAGAGAGAAAGAGAGAGAGAGAGAGAGAGAGAGAGAGAGATGGGGGGGGGGGGGGGGGAGGGCGCTCTAAGCCGATTAAAAGCTGTAAATAGGCTTAAACATTGACACAACTGAGAGCCCAAACAAATATGCCCCTTTATTTCTCAGCAGGACTCATACGGAGGATTGCAAAAGCCTGAACGTACAAACCCTTTTCCCTCTTTGCAACTAAATCCTTTTTCCTTGAACAGATAAACAGACTTTGTTCTATCCCTGGGTTATATTTTTTCTAATATGCTAAGCAGTTGTCCTACAAACAGAAGCATCTCGCAGGTGGAGTGGTAGTTTACACCTTCATCATGTTCAGTGTGTTTTGTTTGCTCAGAGAGCAGTCAGATGGGACCGGCATGAACGCGAGAGCTTTTTATCTTTGTTTGTTTTTAAAAGCGATGACAACGAACGTCAGTGGATGTTTTTATTCCACGCAAACGCGACGGAGCGCGCCGATGTGTTGCAGCGAAATTAAAGCGCTGCCCCATTTAACCCGCATCAACACACTTTTGACTTGACAGGTGGGAAGAAAATCATGATAAAGTTAACTTTACGATCCGGAAAACAGCTCTAACACATGCAATGATCACAAAATAAAGCAATGAGTCATGAGAGGCTGTGTGTTGCAGTGATTTTACAATAGTTAAAGGGTTGGAAAACTGGCAATTCAATTATTAAACAAAACCAATGGTCTATAATTTGTATTAATAACCTTTTTTTTTTTACATCCTACAAAGGAAAAAATCACTGGCTTATATTAAGTCACTGTCACATTAGTAGGCTGTTAAGAGTTGTTTATAGTTGCTAGGTGTTCACAAGGTGGGTGGTTTCTAGGGCGTTTCTAGGTGGCTGCTGGGGTGTTGTGGGTTGTTTCTAGGGCGTTTCTAGGTGGTTGCTAGGGTGTTGTGGGTTGATTCTAGGGCGTTTCTAGGTGGTTGCTAGGGTGTTGTGGGTTGTTTCTAGGGCGTTTCTAGGTGGTTGCTAGGGTGTTGTGGGTTGTTTCTAGGGCATGACTTGGATGCTGTGAATAGTTTCTATGGCATTGTTAAGTGGTTGCAAGGATATTGTGGATTGTTTCTAGGGCATTACTAAGTCACTGTGGGTGGTTTCTAGGGTGTTGCTAAGTCCCTGTGAGTGATTTTTGGAATGCTGTTATATGGTTACGACTCGTGGATGATGTGGGTGGTTTCTAGGGTGTTGCTAGGACGCTGTGAGTGATTTCTAGGGTGTTGTTAAGTGACTGTGAGGGTGTTGTGGGTGGTTTCTAGGGTGTTGCTAGGATGCTATGAGTGATTTATAGGGTGTTCCTATTTGGTTGTGAGGGTGTTGTGGGTGGTTTCTAGGGTGTTGCTAGGATGCTGTGAGTGATTTATAGGGTGTTCCTATTTGGTTGTGATGGTGTTGCTGGTGGTTTCTAGGGTGTTGCTAGGATGCTATGAGTTATTTATATGGTGTTCCTTTTTGGTTGTGATGGTGTTGCTGGTGGTTTCTAGGGTGTTACTATTTGGTTGTGATGGTGTTGTTGGTGGTTTCTAGGGTGTTGCTAGGATACTATGAGTGATTTATAGGGTGTTCCTATTTGGTTGTGAGGGTGGTTTCTAGGGTGTTGCTAGGATGCTATGAGTGATTTTCTAGGGTGTTTATATTTGGTTGTGAGGGTGTTATGGGTTTTATGGGTGATTTCAAGGGTGTTGCAAACTTGCTATGATGCTGTGAGTGATTTCTAGGGTGTAAATATTTGGTTGTGAGGGTGTTGTGGGTGATGTCTAGGGTGTTGCTAGGATGCTGTGAGTGATTTCTGCGGATGGTTTCCAAGTCACTGGAATGCTGTGAGTACTTTCGAGGGCATTTTTAGTGGTTATGAGGGTGCTTGCCAGGTCATTGCTAATGTGTTTTTAGCGCATTGCTATGCAGTGGTTTGCGTAGTACATCCTGATATAGTGGCTCATCCAATCAGATTTTGAACCAGAACTATCTGCTTAATAATGTACATGTTTGTTTCTTTTTCTGTTTCAGAATAACAAAGTAAACCTGCAGTTCAGCTGTTGACACACACACACACACACACACACACACACACACACACACACTGAAGCCTGAATGTTCTCTCACTGCTGCAAACCCTTCACATAAAATCAAATCAGACTGGTTGAGCTCAGAACACACAAGTCTAGATTTACCTGCTAATGCACACGGCAACAAACACAGCTCTGAGAAGGTCATTAATCCGGAGCGAACACTTTATTTCACAGAGTTCACCGAGATGAACGCTTCACATTAATGTGCTGCAGCGAGGTGCAACAAACCTCTTAAGTTGAGAAAACCCTCCTAAACTAACTAAAGATTTAGTTTTTTTTTTGCAGCAAACTGGTCCAGGTCCTTCAGCACTGGTTCTGAATGTAAATAAGATGATCACAGAAGCAGAACAACGTCTATACAGTTACTGTAAATCTTCATTTCACAGGATCAGCACACATCAAAAGGCTTTTAAAGTAAGCTAGTATAGGTAGTTATCCAGAATACACTTGTATCTAAAGCGATTGGCCGTGCATTTTATATATATTTTTTTATGATCATGTGTAATGTTTTTATGATCAATGTGTAATTCTGCAACCATCTTGGAAACACCTCTGGGCAGCAATCTTATATGTAGATGAAAGCAGAAATCTCCAAAATTTTAATAACATATTTGCAATCAGCATTTTTTTTTTCTAATGCACACACATGCTTTAGAGTAAATAAACTCTATCCAAAAGGTGATTGTCACTTTTAACTTATAAAATGTCTCTTTTTCTGATCACCAGCCCTGAAATTTAAAGTCATGCAACACTAGATGGCGCAGGCTCATTAGTCCTTAACCCAGTCTGCTTGCAATCACATCACTCTCTATAGGGCACAGCTGATTGGTTCCCACTGAATTGGTAATAATTCATTACATTTATATAGCGCTTTTTCTGAGACCTCAAAGCGCTTTACATAGAAGGGGGGATCTCCTCAACCACCACCAATGTGCAGCATCCACTTGGATGATGCGACGGCAGCCATATTGCGCCAGAACGCCCACCACACACCAGCTTACTGGTGGAGAGGAGACAGAGAGATGAAGCCAATCAGTATATGGGGATGATTAGGAGGCCATGATAGACAGAGGCCAAGGGGCAAATTTGGCCAGGATGCCGGGGTTACACCCCTACTCTTTTTCGAAGGACATCCTGGGATTTTTAATGACCACAGAGAGTCAGGACCTCGGTTTAACGTCTCATCCGAAGGACGGGCCAATGAGCTTGCTGCTCAACATTCAAATTCTTGCCTACTGTTTGCTGAAACCCTCCACTTCCCCAGCTGTTTAGATCAGCTACAGGGGTGATTCATGTATGCTTGTACAGCAGCAGCAGCATGTCTTGCTTGCTCATAGCAGCATGTCATGTGTATTGGCAGTGGCAAGTTCAGTACTTGTTCTGCAGCAGCAGCGTAGTAGGGCTGGACCCGAATATTCGAATATTCGTTTGGTGGGTTGGTATTCGAGTTGAAAATTTGACATTCGAATATTCGTTTTTTTATTCATTCGTTTTCCCCCTCGAAACGGTTCTCATTCGCTCTGAATATGTTCAACACTATAAAATCTGATGAAATACAATAGTCTTTTTTTTTTACAATTATCTTATATAGCCTCGCTTTTTAATAGGATGGACAGTTGAAGAAACCCAACCCCGTTATACTTAAATACATTTGCTTCTTCTTGGCCTACTAAAGTGTTCCTGCAACGGGAGTGTTCTCTGGCTAGAGCGCAGAACAGCGGAGTTTGTATGGACAGAAGTGCAGGCCTGAGCATGTATTTCTGGTTAAGCTGCGTTGCTTTGACATTGTGGGAAACAGAGTTTTAACTTTTAAATTACTGTGTCAGTATTAAATATAAAAATATTAGACTACCTTATTAAAAGTATTGCTTAAGTTAACAGACCTGTGTGTGTGTGTGTGTTACGTGCGCGTGTATTTCCTTTGTGTTGTTCATGGGGAAGATGTGTTTAATATCACTAGTGCAGTGTCCATTCTCGGAGCATATAAGCCCTGCCCGCGTGAGGTGTGCCGCTTCCCGCTCGCGCTGTTCTGTAGTTTATTAAAAGTTTATTAATTCTGAATGTGTCGCGTCTTGCGTGTCTATCTATATTGCACCAAATGCGACACTGCACTCCCTTGTGAAGTCGATTGGACGAACGGTTCTCGAAATAATCAAAATGCAAACGGACAGACAGACACATACTGTAGAGAATACTGCCTTTATTAGAGAGAAGAATATCTTCAGCACCCTCTCTCCGAAGCTTCAAATATTCAATGTTCATTACTACCGAAGCTTCGAAGCTCAAAAAATGATATTCAGACCAGCCCTACAGTGTAGCAGATCTATCCCACCAAGACCAAACACATAACCATGCCAAACTCTCATAGAGTTGTTATGACACAACTTTATACGCCATTTTCAGAAGCCAAATATGTTACACTGCCGAAAGATCATCTAAAATAAAACTGGGTTGGTGATCAACTCTGCGATTCCCTTTGTCAAAAAGAAATGTCAATGCGTGCTTCGTTGCGTACAGCGCAAGTGAAGACAGATGAAATCCAGTGGCATAATGTTGGCCAGATCCCATCACAGCAGGAGAATATTACAGACAGAAGGCTAGAGAAGTCAGAACAGAAGGGCTGAGACACAAACACCTACAGCACCTCATCTATAGCTCAGATATATGAGCCGTCTAACGCAACGAACGACAGCTACACACCTCGCTGTACAAAAACCCTGCAACACTCATGACCTTACTGGATGTTGCGCTGAATTGCATGATGCGAGTGTTGCTGGTTTACAGGTGTATCGAGCTGGTTAGATCAACATGACTGGTCCAAGTGTCTTGGAAATTCTTAAATGGGTTGAAACCAATTAAAGCAAATTAACATTTTGCACTGTATGCTGTTGCGGCAAACCATCTATTATAGTAATAGAAAAAGGCACTTACTTGCATTGTGCAAAGCATTACTCATTTACAGGTACTATTATAAATTAGAAACTATTTGTTGCATGTAAAGAAAACATTCACATGATTTATTTAGCATTTTTGAGAGGTGGACAGTGAAAAAGTAGGCATGGACAAAAAAAAGCTCCTTATTATTCCTGCTGATCGCTATACACTCAGTGTATTAAAATTTAACACGTTACCATCTATAATGCAACACACAAGTCAGCACTGCAGTAAGCAAGATAACATACATGATGCAATACAATGAAAGGAATACAACCTAGATAAATTGACAGTAACTTTAAAATCACGAGATACTTGCTATATTTATACACCTTTTAAAAGAAATGTTGCTGGTTTACATTTATTGTAAACCAGTAACAGTGCACATTACTTTAAAGTAAAAAAATAATAATATTGTAATCACTGTAATAATTCACTCTGCTTCATGGACAGGGAAATGATAACCAAATATCTACTTATTATTTTAGACTCTACTGTTGTAGGTAATGCAGCCTGTCTGTATTTCATTAAAGCTGCAGTCCCTAACTTTTTTGGGTAAAAAATTATCCCAAATAAATTTTTGAGCAAGTACATAACCAGCCAGTGTTCAAAACTATCTGCTTGCCGTAGCTCAATTCAAAACGGTAAGACTGTAATAATGTTTTTAATTCCAGTGGTACTGGTGGATTTCTTTGGGAAATTCCGGTGAAAATTGGATGTTGGTCATGGTCATACTTCCAAAAAGTAGAATCTGTGATTGCGAATGCCAGGATCCACACTGGCGTGGCGATTGACAGCCGCACATTCTCCTCAAAACATTGGATTCATGCGTGCTGTGCTGTGCCGAGACACAACCCACGTAAAGTTGATCATTCCACGAATAACTGCAATTGCAGATTTCGAACAGAGATGGCGACAAAGAGACAAAAAAAAACTACGGACTGCAGCTTTAAATAAAATGTAAATGTTAAACTACTGTTGAAAAGAATCAGTAATATTGTGAAATATTATTACAATTTAAAATAACAGTTTTCTATTTGAATTTATTTCAAAATTTAATTCATTCATGATTTGGAATCATTAAATGAGGGGGTTTATTTCTGAAAGAAGTCTCTTATGCTCACAAAGTCTGCTCAAAAATGATTTGCTCAAAAATACAGGAAAAATTATAATATTGTGAAATATTATTACCATTTCAAAGAACTGTTTTTTTTTTTAAATATAGTTTAAAATGTAATTTATTCCTGTGATGCAAAGCTGAATTTTCAGCATCATTACTCCAGTCTTCAGTGTCACATGATCCTTCAGAAATCACTCTAATATGATGATTTTCTGCTCAAGAAACATTTCTGATTATTATTTCAGTGTTGAAATATTTCAGTGTACTCCATATTTTATGGAAAAGCATAAAACATTTTTCAGGACTGTTTGATTAATAGAAAGTTTAGAAATCTTTTGTAACATTATAATCATCTTTTTGTCACTTTTGATCAATTTACTGCGCATTTGCTGTAGAAAAAAATATTAATTTCTTTCAACTTTTGAACAGTTGTGTTAAGTCTTTTCAATTTAATTTTAGGTAACAAAAGGTTTAAAAAGACTAGTGGTAAATCTATGAAATCATGGTCAGTGTTCAGAGAAGCAGACCACAACCGTTCGACTGAAGTACACAGCAATGGCCGTTCCATTAAAGCTGTATTGGTTTCTTGAAAGAGCAAGCAATAACCAGTCTAAACCAACATATACGTTTCACTCAGCTAGTTCTGTCCAATTCAATCCATCACGAGTCAATTAACATAAAAAACAAAATCTATGATGCAGACTATAATACAATCATGATGTACAATTAGCTACAGTTTGCATCATTAACAGAACATAGCACAGCAAATCTTTCCATGCGAACACAAAAGCTAATGTTCAATCTAGTGACCCTTATAGAGTGGAACAAAATGTCAGAGTTTAACAAGCGTATAACAAATATCCATCCTCATTTGTGTGTGCCGTGATCATGAGATTTTAATGGCGGTTCTTTGAGGTGTAAGATTTCTGCAGCACGACCCCGAATGACACCGAAGAGTTACCAGACGTCTGGATAGTGTAACTTCCAGTGGTAACACTTTATTTTAAGGTGTCATTGTTACACTGTAATTATATATTTAAGTACTGAGTAATATTAAGAAACTACATGTACTTACTATAGGGTTAGGATAGGATTAGGATTTAGTTGAGGGTTAGTTGCATGTAATTATGCATAATTTACTGTTATTACTATGGTAAGTACATGTAACAAGGGCACTGTAAAATAAAGTGTTACCAATAAAGTGTAACCTTTCCAGTTTATTAGCCTGAGCTTTACTATAAATAAAGACTACACTGACATTGCAGCGATTTATTGCTTTTTTTTAATGTCATGACTCATGAGACACTAGCAGAAGGGCAGACATTTTCCTTTTTTTTCTTCTTTTTTTTTGTCAAATGCTTTTTTTAATCCATTTGTCAAATGGGTTAAAAAAAAATGGCATTTGACAATTCACTCATTAGGCAACCAATCAACGTTCAACTTAATGTTAAGAGCCACTCCCTCTCCCACATGCTAAAGTAGATACTGATAACTGATTTGTTCATTTGATTTGAAGTGTCACTCCTAGTCCATACAGGTCGCCCATCCATCAGAGCATGTGCACTACCCACCAGGTTACTCTAGCATGTTCTGAGTTTTTTATTATGGTCATCTGTCACCCTATGCAGATTGACCCTGGTTGAGTCCATCGTGTCTTTCTTTCTATCTCTGTATAGCCTTTGGAGCCAGAGAAACCTGCGTCACCCGTCCCAACAAAGCATTTGCTAAAATATGAATCACAAGGAATGCGGAGAAAAGAAAAATGGAGGATTTGAAAAAGAGAACGCACCACGCTGAGATTTTGATGAGGGTTTTCAAGCTGCCTATTTAGCTTTCTAAGACGATTACTATTTCTGTGGCGCAGAGGAGCTTCGCGATGGCTCCCAAACGCACTGTAAAACTCAGTAATGTCTCTCCCCTCCTCTAGCATCCATTTTCCTCTGTTCTTCTCACATCTATTACTGCTTCTCCCCAAAAAAACCCATTACCAACTCATGGACAGCTGTGATAGGTGGCCCTATTTTCCTCTGTATACCTCGGGGATCCATAGCACGGGTCCTACGCGGGCCGACGAGAGCCAATGCATTGGCCGAGAGCAGGCCGAAGGCACGTCTCTGAGAGCGCACAGACCATTTGCTTTGATTGTAGATCAATAGCTAAGAAAATGAAGGTTTTCTTTATTACGGCCATAATGTGTCAGGTCATCTGTTTGGTGACTCCGCTAATAACCGAAGCCAGAGCTCTCGGCTCATATCATCTCTAAACGTCATCCATCACGCGGGCCAAACCAGACACACACCGCTGCCCGTGTGCAAACCCATCTACAGGACCTGGACAATGACCTGCCGATGGAATCAATTAATACGTGGACAAATAATCATGTAGGAAAAGTATCTGAGGGTCAGCATATTATTACTGTTACGAATGCTCAGCGTTAGTGATACAAACAATCCCGTAACACTGCGCTGGATGGGCTCTTTTGACTTAAACGCAAGTGTTTTTTGCTAGTTTCAGCCTGACGCAGTTATCATTTTCATGTCCTGCGCCACGTTATTTAAATAGCAAATGCATTTGCGCCCATTTGTGCGCCCATGGGCGTGCTGGTCTGAAAACGAGGTGTGTTCTGGCGCATTGTTGGCGTGTTGCTATTTTGAGGCAACAGAAATAGACTGAGCCATTGACCAACTGAACCCTGGTCTAAAGTCAATGGCGCAATATATTTTTTTGTTATTTAAAAAGCGTGAATAATGTGTGCCTATAGGCGGGTCCACAGGACGCGTACACTCTGCTTATTAAACACACAGGGACGCACAGCAGCACACAAACATGCCAAATATTTAAAATAAAAGGATTACAATGTGAAAAGATTATTATTATTGTGTACATAAAGATATGATTTTACATAAAGGCCCATTATCGAGCGCAACTGGCATTTAAAGGGAATGGGAGATGAGACTCTGATTGGTTTAATGCAGGTAAATCCCAAAACACACCCATTACTCATTAAGAGAATAAGGACAACACTTTTAGACTATGCGCCTGGCGCAACGACCATTTTTCCCGTCGTTAAACTAGCAAAAGTGGATTCGGATTCGCCCTAAGTGCACTTGCGCCGTGCACTTTAGACCATGCGCTTATATCGTTAAAATAGGGCCCAATGTCTGAAATGATCCGTTTTTAAGTGGCGGCTCCTTTAAGACTTGTTAGTAAATGTCCAGTGTTATGATTAAATGTCAAACAGTATCAACACAGACTCGCTATTGCACCTGAGTAAGTGTTTTGGAAACATTATCTATATAAAACCGTCATTTACAGACAAAGCATTATGAAATGCTTTACTCACGGTTTGTCATGCAGCTGCTGTCACATTCAATCCAGCTGACCGCTTCATCTTTCAACAAAAGTTTCTTTGTGAACTCTCCATTACACTGTGCCTCATTTAGAAAACAAAATGCAGTCACATTCTGCAAAAAATAAACCATCCACTTGTTCCTGACGTTGGGACCCTTCTCTACAGAAATGAGCAAATGAGCAGTTTAAACGGGACGCTCCAAAGCAAATGATCCTTCACACCTATTCACGCTTCCATTTGTCCTGTTGTCGGCAGACTCAAGTGTGCGGAGTAAAGTGAACACAAAAGATCAAAAGGTCAAAGATCAAGGCAAATTTGATTTCTCATGTCATGACCCTTTTAACACCCACACACAACACTCTAGCATCATAGTAGCAAACAATACATATTATTTACTTTCAATTTAATGTCACTCTGAAGACAAAACAATTATATGACAGGAAATGTGTAGTGTTAAGATTACTAAATTATCTGAAAATAACAATAATATTCAGATATTATTATACTGTAGTGTTTATTTAATATTTTGAATAAATGTTAATTGTCATTTTTTTCTGCTTTCATTTTAATTTTACTTAAAGTTTTTGCATTTTTGAATATGTCTATGTCTATATAGTTTTTATTTTTTGAATATTAATTTAGTCATTTTTGTTATTTTGGTACATCAAGTTAAACTAAACAAAAATTTGAAATAAGAAATAGATTTTTTTTTTTAAATCTCAGTTAACGTTTATTTTATTTCACGTAACAAACATGTTTTTTAATGGTTTTAGTTTTAGTTTTAGTTTTAGATAACTATAATAGTATCTCAATGAAACAAAAATAACACTGGTTAATACTAATATACTACACTATTATTTTTTAGTTTTTTTTTTAAGTTTATTTGACCTATTTTGAACAGCTTTGGTAATAAATATAAGTGTTAGTCATGCCAAAATTGAGAAATAGGAAAAAGAATGACAGAGAGAGAGAAGACAGGTGAATAAGTACAGTGATTAAAATGTATTCTGAGCTTGCTGAACTGGACATAAATGATGTAGCAGCCAGTCAGAAAGACTGAACTTCAAAGAGAGAGAAGGAGGGAGGGATGGGGGTTGGGTTTTCATAGAGAGACTCATTTAGCATCATTCTCTCAGAGCTTTGAGGGACAGGACTCAACCGGCTTCACATCTCACACCCAACCACTTTAATAACACGAGAAAATGAAACACATGAGAGAGTGAGAGAGAGTGGCTCTGTTCTGAAAGACATCGACAGTATTTCAATGCTTTATAGACCTGAAAGCGGTTCAGAAAGCTAGGCAGCAAAGTGATGCTGTCTTCTAAGGTACGTTCTTTTGTCCAAAATTGAGGCATTATCACAGAATGCATTGGGGAAAAGGCCATTCAAGATTGCATGTGAGAGAAATGTTGACTATAAATATACTTTAATTTATAATAATTGACAAAAATATTGATTAAACAGGCTTGTTTAGCCAATAATTGAGTAGCCTGCGTCAGCATCATGCTGCTCTATTGAAAGCACTTGTCAGTGTCTATAGAGCATCCAAATCAGTCACTGAAGAGGTTTCATTTACATTTATGCATTTTCAGACGCGTTTATCCAAAGCTATACTCATTATTTAACTCACTGTTTCAGTTAGGATGTGCAGTAGACAGAAAGGCAGCTCACAAGAGCTTTGTGCTTTTGTGGAAGCGCAAAGTCTCTCCTTCTCCGTGTCTGTCCTTCTCTCTCCATCTGTCTGTCTCTCAGTGGTATCAATCCTAAAGACAGCTCAGAGAATCAGAATGGCGCTCAAAACCGACAGGCAGAAAGGGTGAGGGGAGATAAGGGCTCTCCAAAACTAGGGCATAAAATCAAACATTGGGCCACGGCCAGCGAGCGAGCGAGAGAGAGAGAGAGAGAGAGAGAGAGAGAGAGAGAGAGAGAGAGAGAGAGAGAGAGAGAGAGAGAGAGAGAGAGAGAGAGACAGACATTACATTTTCCTTTGAGGCAGCTGCGCGCACACACGCACACACACGCGCGTTGGGTTTTCATGTTTTATGGGGACTTTCCATAGTGATTTTTATACTGTACAAACTGTATATTCTATCCCCTAAACCTACACATCACACACAACTTTCTGCATTTTTACATTTTCAAAAAACATCACTTAGTATGATTTAAGTTGTTTTCTCATAGGGGCCAAAAAATTTCCCCACAAGAACAAGGATTTCGGATATTGCCATCTTTGTGGGGACACTTATGGTCAAATGGACACTTTTATGTTAATAAAGTATTGAAAACCAAGTTGAAACTGCAAAAATGTTTGGCTCTAAAAACCATATAATGAGAAGAACTGAGCGTGAAGCAGATATTAATATCACTCAGTGTACAATTGTCTCATGTTTTGAGCAACACTACTGAACAGTACATGACCTCCACTTGGGCTGTTATCATGTAAATCTGTCCTCGAGGCCTGGCGGACTGAATGAGATCTCTAAACCCTGAGCTCAGCAAATGTGACCGTGGACCACAAAACCAGTCACATGGGTCAATTTTCTGAAATTGAGATTTATACATCATATGAAAGCAGAATAAAAATAAGCTTCCCATTGATGTATGGTTTGTTAGGATAGGACAATATTTGTCCGAGATACAACTATTGTAAATCTGGAATCTGAGGGTGAAAAAAAATCGAAACATTGAGAAAATCTCCTTTAAAGTTGTTCATTTATGTTCGCGATTGTGCTGCATTCACTCACAAAAATAAATGTTTTATATATTTACGGTTGGAAATTTACAAAATATCTTCATGGAACATGATCTTTACTTAATATCCTAATGATTTTTGGCATAAAAGAAAAATCGATAATTTTGACCCATGCAATGTATTGTTGGCTATTGCCACAAATATACCCGTGCGACATGTGACTGGTTTTGTGATCCAGGGTCACATATGAGTTCACTTCATTAAAACAGAATGATGCCAGATCGGAGCAACAGCAGTAGAAACTGTAGTCTCAATGAGGCATGAGTCGACGACAACAGCGTTACACAAACACACGCAGGCAGACACACAATCATACATCACAGAGATAATTGCATATAGGGAACGGAGCGAGCTCCACCCATACACAATGAGTAGATCCATTACACTTGTAATCAATACTCCACTACGCTTTATCACTGCACAGAGACAAATAGAGCTTTGTGATGAATGAGACGTTTGGTTAACGATCAGGTCAGGATGGTAAAGGTCAAATCTTTATGAGGATTTGGTATGATCGCAGAGCAGGGGGTGCAGGACACACATGATCGCTGACATTATTCTTTAACTACCAGAAGAGAAACTCAAGTTGCATCTACATTCAGATGCAATTACACACTAAATGCCCAAAATATAAAAAAACATTGAAAACAGTTTGCTAAAATTCTCTTGTACTTGTACCTATAATTTCTGGTAATTTTTTTTTTTTTTTTTTTTTGTGTGCCAAACTATTCTACAAGCGAGCAACTTAATTTGTTGTGCAAAATTTGTCCATGACTTCACTTTTTTTTGATACAGGTGTGTGAATGTGTTTTGCACAACCCGATCTCACGACAATTCGTACGTATTTTACGAGGTGGCTAATTCGTACAAATTCATACGACCTCACTCGTACGAATTTTTGCTAAATCGTACATATTTTACGAGTTGCCCAATTCGTATGAATTCGTACGAATGACCTACCCCTGACCCCGCCCCTAAACCTACCCATCACTGGGATTTAGACAAATCATACGAATTTGCACGAGTGAGGTCGTACGAATTTGTACTGTGAGCGAATTAGTTTCTTAATTTGTGATTCGTATATAGGATTTGTGCGCCTGCAGTGAAGAATTTAAGAAGGTGTAACTGTTGTGTTGTGTTCTACATATTTGCAATTCCTAAAAGATTTTTCTCTGTGACTTCAAAATTAATGATACACATGTGAGGCTATTCTCTACAACTACAAATTCCACTGTCACAGGTGCTCAGATGTTTTGCTTCAGGTAAACCCAGCCTGATCTACCGGCGATTTGATTTCGCCCTGCAGCTCAGGCTGGAAACCTGTACATTTATCTCTGTTGCTTCCTTTACAAATTTGCGGGAACCAATCACAAACTAGCTTATCCACCTGGCGCGCTATTGGCGGGTTTAATCCAATCCAATTCCAGAGCCGTTACGGCTCTGCTCAATTCCTTTTAACCTCTCGACGATGCTCAATGGCTTCTTTTTAGCAAACAAATCACTCGAGTGGGTGTAAATACCACAAACTTTCATCTTTTTTTTTTTTTGCACAACCTGCAAAAATCGCTCGATTCCATTGCTGCTTCTGCAAACCGCTGATCAACACGTTTGGTTACACGTTTAATGCCTGGAGTTTTCGCGTCGCTCTGCAAAGTACATCACCCGGATTGTTGGTCTGATTGGTTGAAGGATTATCCAATTGCGTACAGAGTCATTTGAACTATGGCCATTGATCACGCCTCTTATGCAGTAGAAAATACATAGCAGACTCCCCAGACTAATGTTCAATCTTAAAACATTGAGCTTGGTCTGGTGATAGCCAGACTATCATAGTTCTGTTCCTTGCACAAAACTTTGTATTGACTTTATTTTATAGGGTGGTTTTTCATTGTCCTTTTTGGAGCTTGACAGTTGTGACAGTTGTGACAGTTTATATAAGAACAGCATTGTGCATGATTTACGCAGAAGTTCATTCTGCTTGTGTGTGTCAAACAAGTAAGTGTTAAAGCACAGTCAGTGAGATGTTATTTTGGGTGCAGTGCAGGTGCTGATCGAGTAAATGTCATTTCCCAGCATAGTAGATCAGTATTGAGCTGCTAATTGACCCTTTGTTAATTATAAATAATTAGTTTAAGCTAATCTGATAATGTCCTTCATCGCTGGTTTTCTGATAAGCTATTGACAGGAACTTCCCTTCCGCCCTGGACTGCCCACCGATCTGCCAATATCAGTGACATCAGTTAGTGAAGACACTGTGCATCCAGAGTTTGGCTGAAGAACTACCAGAGGGCAACTGTGTGATCAACATTGTCTAATAGTCTTGTAGCATCAATAGTAAAACTCATTTATACACCTTTAAAGAGCAGCATGGAATGCTAGGGGACGTTCCAAATGAAAGCAAGCAATGGAATATTCATGAAGACTTTACTTTAGCGAAGGGTAAAATCAATGGTTAAAGTATCAAACCAGGGCCATTCAGAACTGAATTGAGAATGCATTTAAATTGAGGTAGTCAATTTGAATGTAAGGAAGAAAACATACAATTATTTGTAATTTAAAGAAATTCATATACACACATACTGTATATATATATATATATATATATATATATATATATATATATATATATATATATACACTCACCTAAAGGATTATTAGGAACACCTGTTCAATTTCTCATTAATGCAATAATCTAATCAACCAATCACATGGCAGTTGCTTCAATGCATTTAGGGGTGTGGTCCTGGTCAAGACAATCTCCTGAACTCCAAACTGAATGTCAGAATGGGAAAGAAAGGTGATTTAAACAATTTTGAGTGTGGCATGGTTGTTGGTGCCAGACGGGCCGGTCTGAGTATTTCACAATCTGCTCAGTTACTGGGATTTTCACGCACAACCATTTCTAGGGTTTACAAAGAATGGTGTGAAAAGGGAAAAACATCCAGTATGCGGCAGTCCTGTGGGCGAAAATGCCTTGTTGATGCTAGAGGTCAGAGGAGAATGGGCCGACTGATTCAAGCTGATAGAAGAGCAACTTTGACTGAAATAACCACTCGTTACAAGCGAGGTATGCAGCAAAGCATTTGTGAAGCCACAACACGCACAACCTTGAGGCGGATGGGCTACAACAGCAGAAGACCCCACCGGGTACCACTCATCTCCACTACAAATAGGAAAAAGAGGCTACAATTTGCATGAGCTCACCAAAATTGGACTGTTGAAGACTGGAAAAATGTTGCCTGGTCTGATGAGTCTCGATTTCTGTTGAGACATTCAGATGGTAGAGTCAGAATTTGGCGTAAACAGAATGAGAACATGGATCCATCATGCCTTGTTACCACTGTGCAGGCTGGTGGTGGTGGTGTAATGGTGTGGGGGATGTTTTCTTGGCACACTTTAGGCCCCTTAGTGCCAATTGGGCATCGTTTAAATGCCACGGCCTACCTGAGCATTGTTTCTGACCATGTCCATCCCTTTATGACCACCATGTACCCATCCTCTGATGGCTACTTCCAGCAGGATAATGCACCATGTCACAAAGCTCGAATCATTTCAAATTGGTTTCTTGAACATGACAATGAGTTCACTGTACTAAAATGGCCCCCACAGTCACCAGATCTCAACCCAATAGAGCATCTTTGGGATGTGGTGGAACGGGAGCTTCGTGCCCTGGATGTGCATCCCACAAATCTCCATCAACTGCAAGAAGCTATCCTATCAATATGGGCCAACATTTCTAAAGAATGCTTTCAGCACCTTGTTGAATCAATGCCACGTAGAATTAAGGCAGTTCTGAAGGCGAAAGAGGGTCAAACACAGTATTAGTATGGTGTTCCTAATAATCCTTTAGGTATATATATATATATATATATATATATATATATATGTAATTGATATTTTTCATTGATGCCTCGCCACAGCCAATCATGCTGCATGCTTATTGGCTCACTGACAGTTGACGAGATTAACCCCTTACTGTAGGTATTGAAATTTTGTACCGAACGACAAGAGCTTTTTTGATACTCGATGGTATCGAGGCAATTCTGTCGGTGCCTAAAAAGTATCAAACTCGATACCCAGCCCTTTTCATTTGAGCTATAACTAGAAGCATTTGCATCAGGATTAGATCCCTTTCACTTCATGAGTGTGAATTTGATTTATATTGGTCACATATCCATCCATCCATCCATCCATCCATCCATCCATCCATCCATCCATCCATCCATCCATCCGTGTGCTCATATTCATTGACAAAGTAAAAAAAAAAAAAGTTTAAACAGCTTTGAAGTTTGAATGTCTGACTCTATAATAAAAATAAAATTCAAAGTTTGTGTTTTCTTTTCTACTTAAAAACAATAGTTTTTACCCGCTCACACGTGTAGCTGTAATGTGTAAGCGTCCCAACCCACATAGATGTAAAATATGTGGAAAAGATGTGGCTACATTTCACCAGACACAATGCCAACAGCGTGCAATGCAATTTTTGCAACAAGATAATTGCCTCTCTATAGGCGTGTGCGCATGATCTCTATACTGCGAAGATGACATGTCAGCAACGTCAACTTCATCTTTGCAGCCAACACTGACTCAGAAAACACTAAAGCTGAAACTCGAAAAATTTGAATATCGTGCAAAAGTTCATTTATTTCAGTAATTCAACTTAAAAGGTGAAACTAATATATTATGTAAACTCATTACATGCAAAGTGAGATATTTCAAGCCTTTGTTTGTTATAATTTTGATGATGATGGGTTACAGTTTATTAAAATTTTGAATTCAGGGTTTGCATAAGCTGTAAGCTGTAAATTATAACAAATAAGGCTTGAAATATCTCACTTTATATGTAATGAGTCTATATAATATATTAGTTTCACCTTTTAAGTTGAATTACTGAAATAAATTAACTTTTCCACGATATTCAAATTTTTCGAGTTTCACCTGTAGTTTATTAATAAACAATTAAAATGTGTCCTTGCTATTTTTCCCCTGAAACACATTTATAATCATTAGGCTACTTTTGCCAGTGCTTTGCGGCAAACTTTATAAGTACACTTGAGCACAAGGCATATATTCCGCCCCCTAGTGGCCTAAATGAGACTTTGAGTCTCTAAAAAAAAAGTCAACAAACTGAAAAACTAAAACCAAAGCTTTCTTTATAGGTAATATGTAATGTAATCTTGTTAAAACGGATTTCATTAATTTAGTATCAAAAAAAGTATCGTTCATGAATCGGTATCGAAGTCAAGGTATCAGTATTGCAAATTTTTGAATGATACCCAGCCCTACAAATGAAATTTTAAATTTCAAATCACTAACCCCTGGTATGAGAAACCATAATAGTGATGCTCGCCCTAGCGTACACCAGTAATGAAGAGCTCACTGCATGTTCTCCACATAAGCTGCATTCAAACAAGCTTTTTTTTTTTTTTAGCTTATTCCTCATCAGACGTCCAAAGAATGAGACCTCAAATCAGGGCACAAAAGATCTCTCTAAATGGCGGCGCATCAGAGCTCAGATTTGGAGACCCATAAGCCGAGAAAGCTCTTTTGTTTGGGGCGTTAAAAGCATTTCAGTTTTTTAGACACATGCCTCTATTTTCTGCTTCGGAGTGGGCGGCAGGCGGGGGATAAACACCGTTTATGACAGAGAAGAGTGAATTTGGCCTTGTGACAGAACGCTCTCATCACAGGTTTTTGTCCATCTAAACATTACGAAATACATGGGCTGTTTCCTCTGAAAGATGGCTGTCCACGTGTAGTTTTGTGCTTTTGTATATTCACTGAATGGTGACAGGAAAGACATTTATAATGTTACAGTAAATTTCTTTTTTCAAATAAATGTTCTTTTCAACTCTATATTCATCAAAGAATACTGAAAAAGAAAAGTGTATCTTAGAAGGCATAATTATACTGTCTACCTTCTGTAACAGCCTTCATGTGCATCTGGAATCTAATTGGTTCCTGAGGAATAAAATTTCATCACATGGGTCTCAGCCAATCAGGATCCAGTTTCTCCAAAGCCTAGTGTTCAAAGTCACTATTCTTGCCTAGATTTTGTCTATTGTAATATAGATTAAATAATAAGGTAAACAAGTTACTTATTTTTAGGTGAACTAAAATTATTTACATTTCTTGCATTATTGTAAAGATTTTTTTTAGAGTTTCATCCAAACCTTCTCCACCTCTGAAATGACTTTTTTTTTCCCTAATGATGTAATCAACGTCACATGGGAGGGGAAATATATCATGATACATAATAAATAAATAGCATCATGACCTACTTTTCAACATCCCTAAGGATAAAATCAAGTCCCACCCTACATCACTTCCCACATTCAACCACTACAGATGCAAATGCACAACGCCATGATCGTGTCAGTGAGACTGAGCTGTGTGAGCTCAGAAATGTCACATCACATTGAAAACACATCACACTAATTCACGTAAAGTGTCATCTCCTCTCTGTTTGTGGTCATGCATTTTTACACATGCGGATACATGACACGTCCGTTTGCCTGCGACCTCTTGACAAACACACAGAGAAGCTACAAAGAGAGAGACAGAGAGTGTGTGAGAGAGAGAAGGCTCTACTATTATATTGATTGTGCGTTCAAGCCCGCCTCACTCCAGCTTGTATATTTAAGAAAAGCAGGCCGAGCACTGGGACCCCTGGGTCCGCCGTCACAGCAGCAGATCGAATGACTATTTTATTTACAGTCGTATGCTAATGCACTTGGCAGGAGCAGGACGAGGTCTGTGCACACATCTGCACTCAATAACCCAATCACTTTAACCAAAATGAATACCCATAATATTCAACAGACAGACTAACAGCAGAGAGAATGGAGCGGACACACTCAATGCGTTCAGAAACAATGCAATAATATATAATTCCATATTCAGCATTATCTTGTTTTCCAGTAAGAAATATCCTACAACATGCATTTACTTGAGAAGAAAAATTGTACAAAATATTAAGACTTGTTTTCAGAGAATAGACAGTATATTTTGAAAAAAAAAAAAAAAAAAAAAAAAAAGGTTTATTATTTTGAATATTATTAGCAAACATATTTGTATTTATTGTACTAAGCAGAATCCTGACATAATTTGCACAAATGTTTGGTTTCTATGTTTTATGGGGACATTTCATAGACATGTATATTCTGTCCCCTAACCTTAACTTTCTGCATTTTTACATTTTCCTCATGGGGACAAAATAATGTCCACAAAAGGAAAACGATTTTTTGGTATTGCCACCCTTGTGGACACACACACACACACACACACACACACACACACACACACACACACACACACACACACGGGGGGGGGGATGAGTCTATTTATAAATGTCTAAAATGTTATATACGAGTCTATTAAAATTATTACTTGAAATGAATTATGTAAAAAATCATTTAAATTTTAATTGACGAAGGCTTGTTTCGAACAGAGTTTTTGAACAAATCTCTTTGAATGAATGATTCAATGATACATCATTCACATGTTAACAGTCACTGGTCACCACCTACTGGTATAATAATGTAATAGATACAATATTTAGTTTCAAAGGTAATTTACTGATCGCTACCGCTACAACAGGGTTAATATCCTAGTACTTTCATTTTTTGTTTTATGTTTGCAACAAATAGCAATACTATATAGTTAAAAACACAGTTTGTGAAGCAGTTTCAAACATATAGCTTACAGGATTGCATCTCTCTCTGGATCAGCGGTAAATATTCCGGTGTGCTCGTAATTTCAAAGGTTTAATAGACATAGTGGAATCATGGTCATTTAGGAGTAAGATCGTGTGTGTGTTTGAATGGAGATCACAAACTTTTAAGGTGTGTTCACACTTGTAGTTCGGTTCGTTTCGTTTGTTTGGTTCAATTAATTTAATTTTATGAAAACAAGTATCAATATCAATGTCAAAATCAATAGCAAGCAATTTTGCTTCTCAAGCTGATTTAATTTGTTTTAAGATAAATGTATTTTTTTGCATTGTAGATAGATCACAAAGATCCAGAATGGAGGGGTCTCGAGACACAAGGTTTGCATCGTCAGATACGTAGGCTAGCCGGAAACAACAGTAAAACATATTACAGATGCTTCCATAAACATTAATATGCTCAAAATGCAACACCTGCTTCATATGATTGGTCTATAATTGTGAAATTGTTGTTACAAAGTGCAGCAAATCAAACTATTTGCAACTTGATATAGCATCTTGCATGGTGTAAGAACCTGAAAAAAAAAAACAGTGCAACAACCAAAGATCTTCCATTTGTACATTCATTACAATTAAAACGTTAAAACGCTGCATTTGTGTTCAAATTCAGCCCACAAATGTTTCCTAAATCCTGTCCTGCGCCTGTCAATTAAAAGTGCCAAAAAATCCCATCAATGAAATAAATCTAACCAAGCACAGACAACAGAGTGAGAACACTTCCAGTCAAAGCTAATATCACCGGCACACAACGACCGAAAGAGAAAGCGAGTGCGAGAGAAAGAGAAAATAAATGAGTGTGGAGCAATAAAGTGAGGTAGAAATGAAATCTCTTTACCTCCTCGACTCTCGCTGTCAGCTGGCTTCACCTGAATAGGCCGTGTCATCTGCGGGAGAGAGAGAGAGGAAGAAAGAAAGGTTAATGTGGAGGTGTAGGACAGAGACAGCCAGAGGAGCGCGCCGTCTCGCTCATGGATTCACAGCTGTCAGAGACACTGAAGCTCAGAGACGTCAACTCCCAGAAGCCCATGGGGCGCGAGAGACTGCAGCCACTCACATGAGTCATTTCAGCGTCAGGCTCGTATCATCGCTGCTTTGAGTTACACTGAGATGCTGCTGGTGCATGTGAGATCCGAAATCAGAAGACAGGAGATTTGAGAACTTTGCATAAGTCTCCTGAGTTTCAGAAGTCAGAGATCTCAATAGCCCCTTCCACACAGAGATTCTGGAAAATACACGGATAAAGTGACCCGGGATTTGATTTTGGTTCATTCACACTGCCAGTGATTTTCCGGAATCAGAGAGTGCGTTCACACACAACCCGTAAAAATCCCGTAAAGACACGTGACATCGATGTGACTTGTAATGTCTCAGCAGCGTCTTAAAGGGATACTTCACCGTTTTTTCATATTAAACTATGTTATTCCCTTAACTAAGACGAGTTGATACATCTCAGTGCGTGCACTCAATCGCTCTGGCGCGCGGCGACACTTTGATAGCACTTAGCTTAGCCCAGTTCATTCATTAGGGACCAAACAGAGATGAATTTAGAAGCGACCAAACACCTCCACGTTTTCCCTATTTAAATACAGTTACACGAGTAGTTACACAACCAAGTATGGTGACACAAAATAAAACGTGGCGCTTTTCTAAGCGGGTAAAAAGGATAACTATTATGTATGGCGGAATAGCACTTGGGACTCGGGAGCACTTCGACTCGGCGCAGTAAAAAGTCACTCCTGAAAAATCCTCTCCCCCTCACTTCTGTCATTAGAACCAATGTGACTTTTTACTGCGCCGAGTCGAAGTGCTCCCAGTGCTATGCCGCCATACATTATAGTTATCCTTTTTACCCGCTTAGAAAAGCGCCACGTTTTATTTTGTATCACCATACTTGGTTGTGTAACTACTCGTGTAACTGTATTTAAATAGGGAAAACGTGGAGGTGTTTGGTCGCTTCTAGCTTCAACTCTGTTTGGGTCCTAATGAATGTCGTTCAAACCACACAACTTTGCGATGCTGTTTGCGAATGTTCGTTAGAACTATGTTTTCGGGAAACAGCGACTCATTGAACTATGCTGATAATGACGGAACTTGCAACCAAAGTAGGCTAATGATTCTTTTGGGAAAAACACCCCTGAGTTGATATTGTTTGCTATGTTTTCCACGGTGTAAATAATCACAGTTTCAGGAGCGAGTCGGGTTTTGTACACCCTTGGAACGATCATTTAGAGGACTCACTCCCGCATTTAAATGCAGTTGCCATTCCATTCCAGTTGCTATGCATTTAACGTTTTAAACATTTTACGCAACCAATCTATTGCACTGTAGCCTATCCCAGGTCCAATGTTCTGAATGAGATGTCATGTGATTGATTCTGTTTTTGATAAATTTACTACTTTTACTTCAATTAAGACTGTTGACAAAAACACTTGAATTTGTAAATTAGTTTTATATGAAATTGAAATGGGGAAAAAGTATTCAGCATATTCCCTGTCGTTATTATTAATGTTGTCAGGTGGCACAACTGATATTCATTAGGTGGTGCAACCAAGTAACTTCTCGATTTAAACCAACAAATAATAGGTCAAAGTGAACTAAATTTCGAATAGTTGTTGTATTGAATGCATTTATTTGTATACTTGTATGATTATTTTTCTGTGTTTAAAAATGAAATTGGATCCTAAAGATACTAAATACATGGCCACTGGAATGCAATAATTATAAGTTAATATTATTAAAATACACATACTCTTGAGCTTTTCGAAGCGTCAAAGTGGTAGTCGCGTAGCTGTCAATGGAGGAACAGAAATCTCTCAGATTTCATCAAAAAGATCTTCATTTGTTTTCCATATATGAAAGAAAGTCTTATGAATTTGGAACGACATAAGGGTGAGTAATTAATGACAGAATTTTCATTTTTAGTTGAGCTATGTCTTAACTATGGCCTTTGCCATACATTAAAGGAGAACTCCGGTCAATTTTAACATTGAGCTCATTTTTGTGTACATTTGGAGTGCTGTCAATACAGAGAACAACGACAAAAATCGGTGTTGCCTACACCGAGTTATTCTATTTTTAAAATTTGCACCCTGTTGACTTCAATAGGGCAAGTAGTAAGCCTGCTTTTTAGCCTCTTAACATCCTTTAAGTGTCATTACAAGTGCACAGAAAATGTGAGTGATTCCTTCCGAGTGAACACGGGTGGATCTGACTGCAGTAGATGTTAGAGATATTAATAAAAACGAAGTTAATTCAGCCAGCGCTCATACCTTTGTTTACATTCTGTTTTCGGTGGAAGGCCATAGTAATCGATTGTCGAGTTCACGCGCATAGGTTTAGTTACCAATGATCACGCGCGTGAACTCGACAATCGATTACTATGGCCTTCCACCGAAAATAGGATGTAAACAAAGGTTGAGCGCTGGCTGAATTAACTTCGTTTTTATTAATATCTCTAACATCTACTGCAGTCAGACTCACTCGTGTTCACTCGGAAGGAATCACTCACATTTTCTGTGCACTTGTAATGACACTTAAAGGATGTTAAGAGGCTAAAAAGCAGGCTTACTACTTGCCCTATTGAAGTCAACAGGGTGCAAATTTTAAAAATAGAATAACTCGGTGTAGGCAACACCGATTTTTGTCGTTGTTCTCTGTATTGACAGCACTCCAAATGTACAAAAAAATGAGCTCAATGTTAAAATTGACCGGAGTTCTCCTTTAATCCCACTAAGCTAAATCATGATTTCAGTTGATTTTACTTAATCAGGCAGCCATACTGGTTTGTCCATTTTCTGTCCATTTGTCCAAAGGAATTTCAAGAGAAACAAAGTTGACACTTTAAAGAAACCTAATTGCGAGTTAAACAGAGCAACCTCTGAACAATGAGATTTCTTCTGAGTTCAGATGAGGTCTATCCCATCTGTTTTACCCTGCTTTGTTCCATCACTCCATCTCTGCGTGCACTGTTCGCTTCTTAATTTCCATCAAAACTTTTCTCTCTTCATAGCATTTTCTCCTCATTACGGTTCTCGCTTAAAGATGGATGTTTTTGAATTCGTTAGATGCCTTTTTCCCCGAGCACAGAGGCACAAATTCATTGTGTCTTTCATGAATACGAAGCGTGTGCTGTGATGCACAGAAAGGCCCAAACACGCACATTTGCATTTGTTTAGTGTCTGATGTGAGGAGGAAGACGAGCGTGTGAAGACGACAAGAGAGAAAGACAGTCTTACACATCTAATAAGTCGACACTGAGATGTTTTGTGCGGAGCAGCTTTAAAATCTGTAATCTGATAAGGGTGAGAATGAAAGCTGATCAGATCACGACAGCATTATGCATCCTGTACGTGACTCTCCCCTCGACAACAGGAAATCACAGAACCTCCTCAAAATCAAAGCCGACGGGCCATGGACCAGGAACACGGTATATTAAACCGGGCAAACAAGCAGGGAGACTGAATGACAGAAAGAGAGAAATAGAAGTATTAAACTTCAGTGCAAAACTCATCCAGCACCATTTGTGCTCCAGGCATGAATGACTTCTCAAAATCACATAGCTGGTTGAGGCGAGGTGTGCTGTGAATTTACTAAGTGATGGGATTTATGCCCCAGCAACCAGTCAGAACACACTAGCAACCCCATGGCAACCACCCAAAACACCCTAGTGATGCCCTAGCAACCCGTCAGAACACATGAACAACCACATAGCAACTCCCTAGCAACCACACAGAATCTCTAGAAAACCACATAGCAATGCACTATAAAACCCTTTAGACAAACCAATTGCAACAAGCCAAAATGCCCTAGTGATGCCCTAGCAACCACTGAGCAATGTGCTATGAACCACTTAGACCACAGTCAGAACACCTGAACAACTGCATAGAAACACCCTGGAAATCACCAAGCACTTTGGCAAACACGGCATTTTCCTCAGTATACAAAAATGTCGTTTTGCATGTATAATAAATTCATTAAAAAGTATTATTTAAAAAAAGCACACAAACTTACAATAAAAGAGGGGCCTGAGATGCGTATATCTAGAAACCAGAATATTACAGCAATAATATAATAATCAACCAACCTCGAGAACACCCTAGTAATCACCTAGAACACCCACAGCAAACCGCATAGAAATGTACTATAAAACACTAAAAACACCATAGCAACCATGTGACAACCACCAAAATACCCCTAGCAACCACATAGTGATGCTCTAGCAACAACACAGATCATCCTAGCGACTACATATCAACCATCCCAAAAACCTTAGCAAAGATCTAGCAACCACCCAGAAAAACTAGCAACCATATAGCAACATGGAATTAACTAGGCCACCCTGGAAACCATCTCAAACACATGAACAAATGCATAGCAACAGCCTGTTAACCACTTCAAACACATGAACAAATATATAACAACACCCTGGGAACCACCTCAGATACATGAACAAATGCATAGCAACACCACACATAAACAAATGCATAGCAACACCCTGGGAACCACATGGACAAATGCATAGCAACACCCTGGGAACCACCTCAAACACATGCACAAATAGCAACACCCTAGTAACCACATGAACAAATCAATTGCAACCACATAAACAAATGCATAGCAACACCATGGGAACCACATGAACGAATGCGTAGCAACACCATGGAAACCACCTAGCACTATGGCAAACACCACATTTTCCTCAGTAAATATAAACATGCATTTTTAATGTACAATTACTTAATTATAACTTAACAAAAGCCAATTACAAAAACAGAAGAACAAAAATAAACAATTACGAATAAAAACAATGAATATTCAACCTAATTTGCAAATAAAAAAAATATTATACAACATTAGTTGAATGTAAAAGCAATAGCAATTACTGGCAAGGAAAAAAGGGGAGGGCGAGGAGAGCAGGAGCGAGCTAAAGCTGTACAGTGAAAAAAATGAAGATGTACAGAGAGACGGGTACAGCAGGTGAGTTGTGTGGTTGCCCGTGGCGACATCGCTGTGGCAGTGGTGATGAAAGACTCTCCTGTATGGAGTTGTCACGGCGACGGCACACGGGGGGGGGGGGGGGGGTGCGTGGCAACAGGAAGCAGCGGGTGAGACGGGCCACAGTCACGTCAGGAAGTCAACATCGGCGCTAATGGGGACCTATCGCTCACTTAGGAGACGAGCCGTACAGGAGCGATGCACAATAAAACCCTGCACGCCTACGCAGATCTCAAAAAGGGTTTGATTCTCACAAAAAAATAAAATAAATTCTACATCCCAAAAACAGGATTGCTTTCATTTCACTTACACACTCGCCAATGGGAGGTGAATTGAGAAAATTGAGGCGTTTTTCCTTTCCATTTGCAGCACACAGCACAGGTTATGGTGTCAATGGCAGCATCATGTATTATGCAGGCTACATGTGCAAGGTCTTACTTCCCACTTCTCAAGTCGCAATTAGGAGCATTTCACATTCAAGAGCTTTGTGCATGTTACACCGCTACAATGCATGCAGTCGAGTGAATACAAAATATTTCTGAGGGTGTTTACATGACAGCGATGTAACAAAAACAGAAACGTTTTTTGTAACACGGATCCATGAAACCGACTAAAAACGCTGTATTATGCTGCCAGGCCAGTAGATGGCGATGCCACAAGAAAAGCTATGCGCCTATAGACTGAACACGTAATACGTATGCGCATGACGTCACCGTTTTCACGAATTCGCGTTTTTGTAGTTTACGCGGAGACGATAATGGTATCGATTTCAAAAACTTGCACTTTGAAACCCGTTTTCAAAAGCTTGCATTTTCAGGCCCCCAAAACGTTGTTGTCGTGTAAATGAACAGCCAAAACGTATAAAAACTTTTCCGTGTTTAATTGAAATTTATTTACCAGCGGTGCTTGTTGTTTAGGTATTAAAGCTTTACATGCACACATATATGTTTATAACTAACAAAAATCAGCTTATTGATATAACCCACTTTACCTTCAAACCAATAACCAAAAATGCAACAAAACCATTTTTACTAGATAAAAAATAAAATAAATTACTTATCACAAGTTAATCATTCATACATCCGACGATGACTGCATTTGTTATGTGAAAATGGTTTAACGCGTTTACATGACCACACATGTCGTCGCTTTAATTAAGTAATTAATTCTTTCCCCGCCATTGATGGAATTTTCCAGCTTTCTGTGTTTTCACTGTTATACGGTAGGGGGCGCTATTACGCATCTTCTGAAAGAGTGCAGAATCTCCTGATCAAAACAAGAACAAAAAAGGAGCAGAAACAAACGATAAAATAATTGCTTATGCATGTGCAAAGAGGTTTTGTTCTTTCTTTTGATATATTGCATGTTCAGATATTCATACAACAAAAGATTCTGGGGACCTTGAAAGTTTTGTGAAAATGATCAAAAATTGCTGGCGGAGGCTGTTTTTTTTTTTTTTTTTTTTAAATGCTGGCGGGGAAAAAAAGCATAATTGGTTTAAGATTGTGCATGTAAATGCTTACTAATTAAAGTAGTCTGAATTGCATTTGATTTGTTAAAATGGCAAATGGTTAAAATGCTAAGCTTCTGAAAAAATACTTGCAAATATGCAAGTCATTTTGAAACCAGTTTGATAAAGGACCAGCTCTGATTGGTCAACAGAACCTTAGTCTGTTGTGATTGGTCGACTGCTTACAGCAAGTATTAGAAACCAAACAACCATTATTAAATCTGAATTTCAGCTCCGGATCTTCCTCAGCACTCTGATACACATTGATACGAACAGTAACGATGGTATTGGGTTTTATCGTATCAATTCTCATCCAAAACCGTATCAGTCCTCATCCTTTAGAAGTGCATAAAATGGATTTGTTTTGGCAATGCGTTCCTATATGTCCATAAACATGGCAATACTATGGTATTTTTTGTAAGAAGAGGGTTTAATAGTTGTAAACAGAAGAACATTTCAGAGAACTGCTCAATAAACCACAAATTTGTCCAAAAAGAAACAGCACTGAAGACTGCAATGTCTCAACCACAGACAACAATATCACAGAACAGAATCACACAGGGGACAGATTCGAACCCCACACTGCCAGACATCTTGTCTACGATTCATATCGTTTCACAATATATATTACAGTAACATTATCTTCAATGTACAGCCTGTTACCACCAAACTGCTCCCACGTGAAGCTGCTCGACATTTTCTCAGACATGTCAGCGCTCAATTATGCTTTATGGTGCTCATTTTATAATAATAAATGTCATAAAAGTGCTGTCATAAAGACAAACGATCCACCTGTCTGCACACACACATGCTATAGTAAATACATAAATCTGGATGCATATAGTGTTTATTCTCATGCTCTACTGTACTTACAGCTGCCCTGAAGAACTGATGAGTGCAGCACATTTCTGGGCAAAAACACTGACACCACATCATTTATACAGGACTTCCACTTTACGGAATCCCTGTTTACAAATGCTTTTCCTGTGAGCGAGGGATGACACACACACACACACACACACATACACACACACACACACACACACATTGTGTTTCGTGTTTTATGGGGACTTTCCATATACATAATGATTTTTATACCGTACAAATTGTATATTCCATCACCTTACACTTTCCCTACTCCTAAACCTACATCACAGGAAACTTTGTGCATTTTCACATTTTCAAAAAATAAAAATACTTTATTTTTATACCAGATTTACAAAAGAGAATGTCCCTAAAGGGAGGTTTTTTGGAGATTTTGGTCACTTCTGGGTACAAATTTGTTCCCAAAGTACAGTTAAGTAGGTACACACACACACACACACACACACACACACACACACACACACACAGTCCCCAGACAAGGATTTAATATATTGCCATCTTTGCCATGCGTTTAATGCGTTTACTGTACATTTAGTATCATTACTTTTAGTTTAATTTACTATGAATAATCTGAACACATTTGGGTAGAAATTCATGACAGTAAATGAACAGTCGATGAGCTGAATAGATCAAATTATTGATGACAATGACGTAATCATCTCTTAAACCCCCGCCTTCGCTTATATAATGAGATGTAGCGCATAGACGCACACATTAGAGCACACACACTTGGATGCTTGTACACACTCTGGTGTGAGGATGCACAGGTGAGAGTGAGTTGCGGGTCACGGCGTGGGTCGCTCATCATCGAGGGACGTCCTGTGAGCGGTGACCCCTCACGCCTGCTAGGAAACCACTCATTTTAATGTCTCTAGAGCAGGCTGATAACCTATTAGCATTTCACTGCTGGTTACACTTTCAGAACAACACACACACACAGGGCTGTGTTATCCAGCAGGATGCTAAAATGTAATGTGGCAGTACCGTGATACAGTGACGGAAATATCGCGGTATACTGACTTAAGTAAACCCTTATAAGCTGAATATAATCAAATAATGTATGTCCTCAATGCAATTAATCTCTCAAAAAGGTGATAAAATTTACAAAATATATGACGCTGGACCACAAAACCAGTCACATGGTTAATTTTTTTTTAAATTGAGATGTATACATAACCTGAAAGCTGAATAAATAAGCTTTTCATTGATGTATGGTTTGTTAGGATATAATAATATTTGGTCGAGATACAACTATTGAAAATCTGGAATCAGAAGATGCAAAAAAAATCGAAACATTGAGAAAATCGTCTTTAAAGTTGTTCATTTATGTTCACGATTGTGCTGCATTCACTCACAAAAATAAATGTTTTATATATTTACGATAGGAAATTTACTAAATATCTTCATGGAACATGATCTTTACTTAATATCCTAATGATTTTTGGCATAAAAGAAAAATCGATAATTTTGACCCATACAATGTATTGTTGGCTATTGCCACAAATATACCCGTGCGACATGTGACTGGTGACGTGATCCAGGGTCACATTTTGTTGTTGTTGTTAACTAGTTGCAAGTGGCCATGTAACTAAAAATGGTCTTGCTTTCCATCAATAATTTCAACTGAAGAAAATGTAAGCATTACTGTGACTGTGCAGCAGGTTTTCAGCTTCTATAAGCAAAGTTTATGTTGGAAAGATAATACAATACAGTATATTAACAACACAATACAGACTACTAATTCAATCTTTCAACTTTCTATTTATCAAAGAATGAATAAAAAAGAGTAGGAGGATCATGTGACACTGATGTGTGCTGAATATTCAGCTTTGATCACAGGAATAAATTACATTTTAAAATATATTCAAATACAAAACAGATGAACTGTAAAAATATTTCACAATATTATGTCTTTACAGTATTTTTGATCAAATAAATGCAGCCTTGGTGAGCCGTAGAGACTTCTTTAATTAAAAAAAAAAATCTTACAGACAGAATACTGGCAACTGTTTTCTTCCCCCCGAACAGTATGCAGTGTGCAGTGATAAACATTTCATAAAATCTTACCAAAGCATGTTTTTGAAGTATAGCATAGTGTACAAAAGACTCAAGTGGATGTTCAGTGGAGAGATGCATTATCTTGTTATTTAGAGAGTGAAATGAAGAACGCTATGAGGAATAAACAACTCGCCATCTGTCACAAGTACACGTAACCTGAATATTTACACACACACACACACACACACACACACACACACACACACACACACACACACACACACACACACACACACACACACACACACACACACACACACACACACACACACACCTTAAAAATGCACTAATATAGAATTGTTTCTCCAACTCTGTCTTTGTCTAGAGAACATGATGATGTCTGTCAGTAAATGGTTCACGACTGATCCCTGAAGGAATAATCAGGCTGATCTTATAGCCGACAGAGCATCTGTGGACTATGGTTGACCACAAACAATAAAGAGAAATGCATTTACAGTGGAAATCAAGCAGACAAGCAGACGAAGCAGAAATGTGAAGCTTGTATATATGTTAATGGATTATTCAGTAAAAACTGTTTGTTATTTGAGCTGTAAAACCAGCATGAAATCAAAATGGTCAATTCTTGTTTCTTTATGGAATATTGCTGTAATGATTTCTCCATGCACATTTTTATTATCATGTGCCTCGTAATCTTTAATCCAAATATCTTCCCATCCCTCTTGCAGCATCTCTTCTCTTCTCTGATGAAGAGGGCGGGGCAACCTGTCACTCACACCAGATCCACCAATAGCAAACCACAACCATTCAATTAATTCCTGATGGACAAAATCAAGTTCAGTCCTATTTATGTTCTTGTTCCAGAAGCCGTTTCACTCGGATATACAGTGTGTCACAACAGGGAAGAAAAGACAATCGCAACTTCGAATTTAAATCATTCTTCTACATGGATAACATGATCATGTAAAGTTGAAGAAATTGAAGAACAAGTCAAAATGTCTTTTTTGGAAAAATACACGAGGACGAGTAAATAATGACCAGATTTTCATTTTTGGTGAACTAGCGCTTTAAGCCATCCACTGCAAAGTGCTGCGTCCCCCTCACTCATCTGTCATGAATACAGCGGATCAATGCGAGGGTCTTGGCTTCAAAAGGTCAGCCATTCAATCGCACCTGCTATTGTGTGGCCTCTGGTTGTAGCGCACTGCGCCGCTAAGTAGAATTAATGGACGTATTGATTGCGCTCCACACAACTCAGATTGAACAGGGTGAGAGGAGCTCTCGGTGAGCCGGCGGCCACTGAAAGACGTCCGAGACCTCAGACTCACTCAGTGAAAAGACTTTATTTAGATAACACCGCAGCACCATTGATTAAAGCCGATGGTTGGAAGCAAAGGTGAGGCTGTTGTGTGGGTTAGCGAAGGATTGAAGATTGACGCAAAAAAAAAAGGAGCTAATCTGAAATCATGAGGGTCTGAAAGTCTTCCAGAATGGAGCACTTACTTTCAAACTGCGCTCGATCACATTTTATCGGGGACTTTTGTTCATGATTAATCCTTAGAAGCAAGTTGTCGGTGTTGTATCAAATCCTGTCAAGCTGTTTGTAATGCATTATCAAAAAGCCTTAACAGTATTTCAGTGGTGCTAACTTGGAATACTGGATTGTGAATGGTCGATTATTTTTGATTAATGACCATAGAAAAACTCCATTCAATTTCTTCATAGGGAAATTGATTTTAAACGATAACTTATAAATCTTTAAAGGCAGACATACTGTGAGCTACAAGGTTGTTAATCGATGGTATTTGCTTCTGTTGAAGCCGCCGCCCCGCATTATTTCAGCTTAGTTTTTAAAATAATCATGTTAAACAGTGGAATTCCTGGTGAAAAACTACATTACCCATGATGCTGTACAGAAAATTCCACCAATCAATCAGAGTCGAAAAAAGTAACACATGCCAAAATAACTCTTTAGGTCCGCCCACTCCCATGAAGCACTGCGAATGACGTAATCAGTCATTCTCTACACTCAAAATACTGAAATGTTTGTATACAGTGCTATGCATAAGTTTAGACACCCATACTAAAGTTGACTAAAAAGAGGAATAAAAAATCATCTTTTGGAAACTGAACTTAATGCCTTAATTTAAAAAATTAGGAAAAATCCAACCTTTAAGGACACCAATTTTCTTTGTGAATGAATAATGTATCGTAAATAAATAAATGTTCTTCCTTAAAATACATGGTGCATAAGTGAGTACACCCCTATGTTAAATTCCCATAGAGGCAGGCAGATTTTTTTTTTTTTTTTTTTTTTTTTTTTAGGATACTATGCATCCTGATAAAGTTCCCTTGGCCTTTGGAATTAAAATAGCCCCACATCATCACATAGCCTTCACCATACCTAGAGATTGGCATGGTTTTATTTCAGTTAGCCTAATAGCTAGTTTGATTTGCATTGAGAGATGATCTTATGGAAAGTACCCCATGCCAATCTCTACTGTAGGTATGGTGAAGGCTATGTGATGATGTGGGGCTATTTTAATTCCAAAGGCCAAGGGAACTTTATCAGGATGCATAGTATCCTAAAAAAAAATAAAAAAAAAATACTTAAAAATAAAAATCTGCCTGCCTCGATGGGAATTTAACATAGGGGTGTCCAAACTTATGCACCCTGTTGCTTATGGCTGAATTTGTTTGCCTATTTATTGGCTTATTTATTTGATTAAAAAAATACAGTAAAAACAGTTATATTTTGAAATATTATTACAAATTAAAAGAACTGTTTTCTGTTTGAATATACAGTAAAATGTAATTTATTCCTGTGATCAAAGCTGAGTTTTCAGCATCATTACTCAAGTCTTCAGTGTCACATGATCCTTCACAAATCATTGTAATATGATTTGCAGCTCAAGAAACATTTCTGATTACTATCAATGTTGAAAACAGTTGCGCTGAATAATATTTTGTGGAAACCATAATGCATTTTTTTTTCAGGATTCCGTGATAAATAGAAAGTTAAAAAGAACAGCATTTATTTGAAATTGTCTTGCACTTTTGATCAATTTAACGGATCCTTGCTGAATAAAAGTATAAAAAAATCTTACAGACCCAAATCTTGTGAATGGCATTATACATATATAAGCACTTTGGTTTCAGGAGCTCATTATAGGTGTTAGTGACAGCACTGGACTCACAGTAATAGACAGGTGTGTGTGTATTTCCATGCTCATGTGATCTGCTGACATCAACACCAACACTAGCTGTAGGCGAGCGAGTCGCTCTCTAGATTTCTTCTTCTCTCATTCTCTGTCTCTGTGTTTCTCCCTCAAGGCTCAGCTAAAACACATCCTGCTCTGCTCCAAAATAAAATCAATACAACAGAAGCGCACACACACACACACACACACACACAGAAGATGACTGCATGTGACTGCAGGCAACAACAACATACTCCTCTAATCCAGGTCACACACTCCGAAGGAGAGAGTTAATGAAGAGAAAGACAGCCCATAGGAGAAATACACATAAAAGTAGCTTTCAGATTACATTGTTTATTTTCTCTCGATTGTATCTCCTAGAAAATTATAATAAAAATTGTTTTGCAGATGTTGCTCCTCAGAAAAACATCCCATTATTCACCCAAATGTGTCTCCTCTGGAGTTTCAGGATTTGCCAAGATGCTACATTCTGCAATCAAAGACCTCAATATGAACTCAACAAATTGTCTCATTTTAGTTCCTTTAAGGAATTTTAAGAGAAACATCTGATACTTCAAAAGAAAAAATAATGGAAGCTATATGAAAGAGCAACATCTAAGCAATAAAATTCCTCACTCACACACACATGACAAGACTGAGGTAGAGCGAAATCAAGGCAAACTGGTGGGATTGAAGAAGGGAAGAGGAAATGAGAAGGGACGAGAGACTAGATAGTAGTTTGAGGCGAACAGCGAACGAAGGCCAGCTCCTACACAATGAAAAGTGTTTTACACCAGATTTGATATTCACACTTCTGTAAGACTCAGCACAGAGAAATGTCTACATAGCAGAATGGAGAATAGCCCGGGGAAGAGCTTCTGCTGCGCTGCAGATCTGCTTGTTTGTACTCTCACCGTGTTAATTCGCCTTTGCTCTGCGCACAGCTTCCTCCTCGGCTCGTGTGCAAGTCAAACAGGGCCGTGAATGCATGAGACATTATGAGTGTGTGTTTTAACTGTGGAAGATGGAGATGAGGAGGCGACACTGGAGGGATGGTTCACCCAAAAATGGTTCACCTCATGCTGGTCGAACCCCATGTGGATGATGGATGGATAGATGGAAAAAATGACAGACGGATGGATAGATGGATGGATGGATGGATGGATGGATGGATGGATGGATGGATGGATGGATGGAAAGAATGACAGACGGATGGATAGACAGATGGAAAAAATTACGGATGGATGGATGAAAAAAATGAAAGACGGATGGATGGATGGATGGATGGATGGATAGATGGATGATGGATGGAAATAATGACAGACGGATGGATGGATGGATGGATGGATGGATAGATGGATGGAAAGAATGACAGATGGATGGATAGATAGATGAATGTATTGACAGATACAGTAGATAGATGGATGGATGGATAGATAAAAGAATGATAGAACGATAGAACGATAGAACGATAGAACGATAGATAGATAGATAGATAGATAGATAGATAGATAGATAGATAGATAGATAGATAGATAGATAGATAGATAGATAGATAGATAGATAGAATTATGGTTGGTTGGATTGATAGATGATAGAATGATCGATGGATAGATAGATAGATAGATAGATAGATAGATAGATAGATAGATAGATAGATAGATAGATAGATAGATAGATAGATAGATAGATAGATGGAATAACGGATAGATGGAATAACAGATGTAATGACGGATGAATGGACGCAGTTTCCTTGGGCTTCAGTGACAGAGCGCATGCTTTGGCTTCAGGCTTATGCATATGTGTTTGCATTTAAACAGCACAGCTGTCACTGAGAATTACATCCCCTCACCGAGATATGACAGCTGTGATGTGAGAGGACGAGTCGAATCGAGAGAGAGAGAGAGAGAGAGACGGGTTACACTCATTCACACTCACCCCTGTTTACACCCGTGACGAGAACTAGAGCAGAACGCCTTCCCTGACATCTATCTGCTGATAATAAAAACTGATTGTTTATTAATAACCACACCTGCATTTCCAGAAAGATGTACAAGACCAATCACTATTCTGCATGCAAACAAATGTGAATATGCAAACTGCAATATCCGTATGCAAATATTACAATAATGACATCACTTTCATATACATTTTGCATGCTGCACGTTCTGTGTGTGAATGAGAAGTGGATGAGGCATTTTCAAAGTGTTACATTTAAAGCAAGACACTACAGGTGAACAGGGTTTAACTATTAGCAATCACCATACTTCCCAAGTTGAGTAATCACAGTACATTAATAAAACTGTATTGTATTGCAAGTTTTCTGAAATGTCAAATATGCAAACCAACTGTCTAAAGGAATAGTTCACTTCAAAATGAAACTTAATCATTTACTCAAGTTGTTTCAAACCTGTATGACTTTCTTACTTCGGCTGAACACAAAAGAAGATATTCTGAAGAATTTTTAGTAACCAAACAGTTTATGTAAATATATATATATATATATATATATATACATACATATACATGTATATATGAAGAGTTCAGATGCAAAAGCCTCTAAATGCCGTCTGAAATTTTCTTCTAGAATGATTATTTTTATCAAGCTTGTATCTTTCATTTAAATAATTTCACTTAAATGGCAATGCAAATGACCTATTAATTGTCATTTAAGTGAAATTACTGAACTTAAATATACAAGCTTTATAAAAATGATCATTCTAGAAGAAAATTTCAGACGGCACTTAGAGGCTTTTGCATCTGAACTCTTCATATATATATATATATATTTATTTATTTATTTATTTTTTAATAAAATATCATAGTATATCATAGTATTTTGTTTTCCTATGGAAGTCAATGGGGTCCATCAACTGTCTGGTTACCGACATTCTTCAAAATATCTTCTTTTGTGTTCAGCAGAAGAAATAAACTCATACGGGTTTGAAACAACTTTAGTAAATGATGACAATTTTAATTTTTAAAGGGGTGGTTGATTATGATTTCACTTTTCTAACTTTAGTTAGTGTGTAATGTTGCTGTTTGAGCATAAACAACATCTGCAAAGTTACAACGCTCAAAGTTCAAAGCAAAGGGAGATATTTGCTTTTAAAGAAATTACTTTTTAAGGACTACAACAAACGGCTGGTAGAGACTACACCACATTCCTCCCGGGTTAGTGACATCACCAACCCTAAAATTTACATAAACCCCGCCCCCTGAACACGATTTATAGATTATCAAGACAGAATATGCTAATCAATGACTAGAAGATAACTACACATAAGCTTCATAAATTCACCAAACAACCATTCAGAAATGTTGTCTACATGTTGTCACTTCTTCTTGAGTCTCTCCATCATTGTCTGAATCCGGTTTGAACATAAAAGGTTAAAAGTTTTAGAAATTTTCAGTGCATGTCTGTGTGAGTTAAAAGGACACAAGCTTTTGAAGCTCCGCCCCCTGTGCCGAGAGCAGCAGCTCATTTGCATTTAAAGGAACAGACACAAAACGGTGCGTTTTTGCTCACCCTCAAAAAGTGACAACTTTAACATGCTATATAAAAATATCTGTGGGGTATTTTGAGCTAAAACTTCACACACACACTCAGGGGACATCAAAGACTTATTTTACACCTTGTGAAAAGGGCATTATACCACCCCTTTAAGTGAACTATTCCTTTAAATATGCATTCATTAGATAAACCTAAACATTGGATAAAGCCAGGTGCAAAATTCTTGTTTCATTTTGCCATAGAGGTAAAGATTTTTACAGAGGAGATTTTAGATATCTCCGGTTATCACTCAAATATCTGAAAAACTGGCACTGTCCCCAGATTCTCACATCTAGTGACAAACTTCTCACGCACCAGTGCTTCAGACCAAAACACAGGCACACATTACACACACACACTTCCCACTTAAATGTTACACTGATTGGTGCCAAGCTATAATGCAGCAGACGCCAAATGCCAATGACCTGCTCTTTGCACCCCTGACTTCCTGTCAGGCAGGAAACGCATCACAAATGAGTGCTGGGTGCTGGAGGGCGAGTGCATGGGTATAATTCAGCGCCACTGGCACCTGCCGCACTCAGAGTGTCTGACCAGCAGAACGAATGGGGTCATAGCACATGTGATCAGCAAACTCTCATTTATATGTAAATGATGCTAGCTCTACCTCCACACACACACACACACACACACACACACACACACACACACACACACACACTTCAACACCCGCTTACTCATTTTGGCTGGAATACACACAGACTTCAACACACAAAAGCCCCAAGCCCTAATGAGCTGTCTCACTACATAGTCTACAAAGACAGATGCCTACTAAGGGTACTAGATGCAGCAGATCAGATTAGAACCAGGGTTCAGGAGATTTTAAAAATCGAACTTCTTGAAACCAAGCAAGAAAAGGTCCATCTAGAGCGAGTTTACATAGAGAATAATGGGAAAGCTGCGCAGTGGAAGGCAAAAATGCATTTTGTGGAAATGGCCCCATCCCGTTTCTCCTGTTTTGTTGTTGCTGGAGTATCTGAGGCACGAGCTGTAAAGGCACAGCCCTCTTCTGGAAAGCAGTGCGGGGAGCAGCAGCTCATTTGCATTTAAAGAAACATACACACGTGTTTTTTCTTCCACTCAAAAAGCATCAATATATAAATTATCTGTGGGGTATTTTGATCTGAAACGTCACAGACACTTTCTGGGTACACTAGAGACTTATATGGCATATTTTATAAAGAGGCATAATAGGTCCCCTTTAAAAACCTTGATGCCTAGATAGACGAGTTTAGAGGACAGCAAAACAAACACTCAATGACTCCCACTTTAACAGAAAGTTTCAAAGAAACAAGCAAACGGGTGAAGAAAACCTCTCAGATGAACTCATGAGGGATGTGAACTATCTGTCTAACAGGGAAAGATTGCTTGATATTCCCTGGACACATCAGAAGTGTGTTTAATCAGACACAGATCTACAGTACACTGCTGCATTTTAACAGCCCATTTATTCAGGCCCGGATTCCAGTAAACACATCCACGGATCCTTTAAAACGCGCCGAGCTCTTAATGCTGCAGATTTAAGATCGGTAAATAATGAATGCGCTATGATCTTCAAGTCCACGCCATTACTGGACCGCTCTCCACTGCAGGGAAATCGTTTGTTGAAAGAGAGAGATGGATTCTCTTACTGAGAGTTATGACACAGACCTGAGTATGTAAAATATGCATATGGTGTCATGTGGCTGGAACGAAGTCTATTGCAGGCAATAATGACTTCAAGCATTAGTGTCGCAGTAAAGTGAAGCAGGTAAACTTTAAGAGGCCATTCTCTGTGTTTCCCTTTATAAGTCCATTTATAACGTTAGTCAAGGTTTCTTGTGCCAAAAACACTTGTGATATAGATTTACATGACCATTTTCAACCCTCTATGATCCTTAAGGCAAGCCAATGTTATTTAGCACATGTCATTATAATAGAAAGTGCTTTACATTGACATAATAAAGAACAAAACAAATATAAAGTCATGCATATATATCATATAAATAATAAAGTATCCAATAAAAATTTAAATATATTTAAAATAATTTAAGAGTTAATTGTAAAATGGATAAAAAAAATAAAAAAAAACGAATAAATATGAAAAAATAATATATATATATATAAATGAAGGACAAAAAAAAAAACTAAGAATTATATATAACAATCATTAAAATACATAAAAAGTCAGGTTAATACTTTAAATATAATAAAAACAATAAATAATGAATATGGAAACAAATTATATTAGACATATACTGTAAATAATAGTAGAATTCCTATTGTAGCATGTATTAATATGTAATTTATTAAGTAATTTTATAATATTTTAATTGACATAATGGACATACTAAGGAAAAAGAAAAATATAGTCAAACATAAAAATCTAAATCATATAAATCATACAAATCATAATTAAAAAATAAATCATATAAAAAGTTAGATTAATATGTTAACCAAAATGGATTAAAAAGTCAAACTACTTTTCAAGCAGAATTAAAGGCACAATATGTAACTTTTTTGCTTTAAAAATAGCAAAAATCACTATATCTAAAATGTTATATATTTTTCTTACATTATCCCGACTGTTTCCAACAACTTTCAAACCAGGAGAAATTTGTCATTTAATTCGAAGACACGTCACGTTTCTTTATTTCCGTTTTGTCGCCGTCAATGGTGATATATCCGCGTTGTCCCTGGTTTCCGCTCGTACTGCCATAGCAACCAGAGCCCTCTGATAGTAACCAAGGCGACAGACGTGGACAACTGTGTACTGTAGTTCGCAATGTCTGTTTGTACGCTGTTGTTGTTTCGTTCAAACATTATGGACTATGGCAAGCAGACTTTGGATAAAAAAGGAGAACTAAAACGAGAATCAATATCAGCGCGGTGTTTTTGAGATGCCTAGAGCTCCCATAGACAGTATATAAACGAGAGCTCCACGTCCGAGACTTCGACCGCTCCTACATGTACTTTATTAAACAGGTGAGCACATTTATATAAAACTAATCAATGTTATATAGTTCAACAAAGATAAAATGTTAGAATATGATCTGTATGTTATTCTAATGTTGATCTAGCTTACTGCTAGTCTCATACAGACAAACTAACACATACATTTCAACACATTCAAATGCAGTTTAGTGTGATAGTGTAATGTTAGACCAGGTGAAACAGCGCTGCGTTACCTCACAAGTTTAATTTGTCTAATAAACTGACCTGTAGTTGAGTAGTAATTCTGCACTTGCGTGTAGTTCGGTAGAATGAAATATCCATATTCCTTTTATATCCGCGGGACTCGCGTCGCGTGTGGAGCTGATAGCTGTCTCTTAGCAATCCCGACCTGCTTCATATCACAGTCATGATAAAAACATCGATGTATTTACTCATCCATAAACATTATTAGATCGGTCGGCTTGACGTTGACGACAAGATCCATAATTCTTAGCAAATGTTGCGTCATCAAACTACGCCTTTGTTATTGTAAGAGGTTAGCGACCCCTAGCGGTGAAAAAAATTACATACTGTACGTTTAAAACCTGTTTAATAAACATAAAAATCTAAATCTATAAATCACAAAATAACATATTTAAATTAACCTGACTTGTATGTTGTGTATTTTGTATATTTAAAATTGTATTTTAACGTGTTTACTACCGTAGCTTTAAAAAGTCCATTTGTAAATGAACTCTGTTATGGCGTAGTTCATGCTCTCGTTCATCAGGACAGGTCAGGTTGTTGAATGAAGATAAGATGTGTAAATATAGGTGGTCAGATGATAATGATCACATGTCTTTAAAATCAACACAGTGACATAAATGGGTGGAGCTTTGAAATCTCATGGAAAAAACATGAGCAGTTGATCAAGTCAAGTCAAGTCAAGAAGGACAAGGCATGGAAAGAAACAACTGACCCCTAAAAGACAGTGACATATAATCTTCCCCGGTGGACCGTCAGGTCAACAAACACACTATCACAGCACACAACAGTTTCTGAGGGAATCAACCGGTCCGTCAGTCAGTACAGTGTCGTTGTTTTCCCTTTAACGTTATAGTTATTGTCTTTGGTGTGAATGGGCCTTTAGGCTAACGAACTATTCTAGAATACTTTATTGTGATTATAATAATGCAATGAAGATTGGTGTCACTGGTCTGCAACTAAAGCTCATCATCATGATCTTCATCAGCATCATTACTGTTGCTTTCACCTCGATATGGCAGCGCGTCTAACCTCTCACACCTATAATTACACAGTTTCAGCCAAACAATAGCCGGCTTTTTAATAAGGAGCTTATTTTCTTTATGATTCCCTAAAATTGAGGGTAAATAAACTCCCAGGACTATATCTTGCCCTGCTGACTCCATGAGCTGTGTAATTATGTTCAGGAGAAAGCGGCGGCCGCCTATTGATACAGCAGAAAAGCAGGGGAAGCATCTAGAAGTGTGGCGTTAATGAGGAGAGGGAGGGTGGATCTCCGGAGGGTTCTGCTTATCTTCCGTCCCGAGGGCAGAAACCCAACGCCGCCTGTGTGCATTTAAACCCTTTACAAATGCTGTAATCACCTGAACCAGGGGCTTTAATGGACGCTCTGCCGCTCAGATAAAACTACAGCTACCTCAGACCTGACAGTGTGAAAGACAGAGAGACAAAGAGAGACGTGAGCCGTCAGGAGGAAGACTTGCACTTCAATCCTAGTGATCTGTCTACTGTCTACTAGGCCTTAAGGGTGTGTCACACTTGGCATGTTTGGTTTGATTAAAACGAACCCTGGTGCGATTGCTCTGTTAGTGCGCTTCATTGTGTGAACGCTGCCATATGAACCCTGGTGACACCAAACAAGCTGAAAAGATGAGTCTCAGTCCGCCTCAAAACTAACTCTGGTGCGGTTCGAATGATATATGAACGCAACACGGACCAAAGACATGCAAACCAACCAAAAATAGGACATGATGGCACAAGATGCGATCCTAAAAAGGACAGATTGCTCAAGCACACCTGTTTTTTCTCATCATAAGCCGCGTTTCCATTACCCTTCAAATTGCGAATTGAAAATACGCCCAATGGAAACACATAAATTTCGCAAAAACTCCCATTTATCGCAAAAAAGTTTTTACGCTCGCATGAGGTGGTTTTTCAGGCAATTCGAAAAAGAAATATTTCACGAAACTGCAATGGAAACAGTTTTTGCGCATTTACAGGTCACCTGACGTAGATGACACAGTGTGTTTGGACAGAATACGAGACAGAGTTCTTTATTAAATTCATAAAAGACAAAAGAATTACAGGAATACTGGATTCTAAACCTCAAATAAATGCCACAATCAAGACCTCGAAGCAGAAATGAGGGAGAAACACCCCGAAACACCTCATATGTGCCGCTCACAAGTATAATAAGGGTCGTTCCTTACCATTAATGCTTGTAAAACACACATACATCTCCTTCCATTAATAATAATGGCTAGTGCAATTAATAACAAATAATAGTGGCTGAGATATACATAAACCAACATCCGTTGCCATGGTTTTTGGAATGATTTTCCTTATCACGAGAGGAAAAAAAAGTTTTAGTGAATGTATCTCTATGCCGTTATGTTCGGTATCTTTAGGTTCAGTGTGAAAAATGCAAATGTGGATCAAATAAAGTTTTGAGATTTTTTGGTCCGGACCAAACGAACCAAGCAAACCAAACTATAATTGGGAACACACACAAAGAAAACCGCTCAGTACCGTTCAAAAGTTTGGGGTCGGTACGATTTGTTTGCTTATGCTCTCAAAGGCTGCATTTATTTGATCAATGCTTGATTCCTTTCATTTGCACATGTCAGTGAAGTCCAGCTGTTATTTTATGGTTCATAATGATGCTCATGAGTTATCCGAATGCAGCCTATAAAAGTATAGATTCAAGATATAACCATTACAAGTAAGCAAGACTTAGGGTTCACACTTGGCATGTTTGGTTGGATTAAAACAAACTCTTGAGCGTTTGCTACGTTAGTGCGATTCATTTGAATAAGTGTGAACGCTGTTATCCGTCCAAATGAACCTGTCACTCACATGAGATCGACCAATAGCAAGCCACAACCTTCCAATCGTCTAAACAAGTCCCGCCCTACATTTTTTCTGGTTCAGGAACCAGTTCACTCGGATATAATTCACAGGGAAGAAAAGACTAGCGCAACTTTCATTTCATGCTGTTTTTTTTAACTTGTTTTGAATCTACAAAAAGAAAAATTGATAGAGGTCACAGATGTTTGATGTATATGAACTATAGGAGATGAGGACACACACAGAGAGTGAGAGACAGATGAAGAGAGACAGGCGGAAGAGCGACAGCTCTGTGATGATCAGGCCTGAGGATCTGCTCTTCAGAAATACTTCACTCAGTCTGACCACACAGACACACACACACACACAGAGAGAGCTGCCATGTCTGATAACCACAGCGATGAGCACATTTCACATCTGACACCTTCAAGATGGACAGACAGAGAGAGGTAAACATCTCTCCTCCATCGCTCAGATGAAGGTGGGATCAGCGCAGGTGTTAAATGCAGTTTGAGAACGACAGCATCGTTCAGAAGAGCAGTCTCCTCCCCTCAGGCGCTTTAGCCAATCAGAACGTCAAACTCCTGCGCCGTTCATCAGCGCTTAGCCTGAGGTGGCCAATGACGGGAGCTTTTGATGGATGGCGTATCCATAGATTGAAATCCGGGCTGACTGACAGCTCTCATAACTCGGATCACTGAAACTGACAGATAATCGTTGATCATCTAGCGGCTCGTGGCGGTACAAACCTTCCGGATTTTTCTCATCTAGATTGAGACGCATTTGTATGGAAGCTTGTTTCCGCCACGGAATAAAACATTTTAAAAAGATAACTGCGACTTTTTATCTCACAATTGTGAGCTTACATCTCAGAAATGCGAGATATAAAGTCTGAACTCGCAATTGCGAGAAATAATATTTTATTTATTCAGGTCATCACAAAATTTTGCATAACATTCACCACGTATGTTACAGAGATGTCCATGAATCATCTGAAAATAATTCAATTCTATTTAAATAGTCATATTTGTGTAAAGACCTGATACAGTAAATGTTCAAAGAGAGCAGATTTACACATATTTAAACATCTTATAAACATCTGAATATCACAAACGAGGATGCAAACATTCCTGGTTGTAACAACTATGAATGTTTTAGCAATTTAAAATCTCTTTCTTAAAATCTTTCAATATCTTAAAATATAAACCAACTAACTAACTAACTAACCAACCAACCAACCAACCAACCAACTAACCAACTAACCAACCAACCAACCAACCAACTAACCAACTAACTAACCTATGTTCCCAGGAAAACAATCACTTTTTGCCAATGTACATGTGCAATCAGGACAGTTACTACAGTTGACATTAATACATTGATTTTCTTCTTTTTTGTTGTTGTTGCTATAGTTGACATGAAACAAGCATGGTTTTATATAAAGAGAATGAAAGTGAGGGAACTGTGAAGGATTTGTGTACCACATCAAGTCAACGAAACTGGCTGTGAAAATCGGACTGTCCTTGAATCCCTCACAGTCCCATCATATGAAACACAGCCTCTAGCTCGTCTAGCATCAGTTGTGTTGAGCTAGAGGTTTGGTGGAGGTTGATTTTCCACCAGCGTGAAGCAGAACGAGCCGAAGCGGTCGTGTACAGGCGCCGAGAGATATTTCCTGATATTGACCCTGCTGTCAGGGCGTTCCTGTATCTGCAAAATAAGTGTCTTTGATAAAGCAGGTTAACATTGATTAATCCTTGAGAACTCTGGGCTTCAGAAAAGAAATTAACGAGCAGCGTTTTCCTGCCGTGTCCCTCAGGAGAAGGAAGTCTGAACACAACACAGCCACTCGTCTCATTACAGAGCCACAGACAACAGTGTGTCCGCGCGGGAGCTAGCCTGTTAGCGCTCCGCCAGCATGTTCGTTTGGGAGGGAACGGGAACAATCGATGCACTGCTGATTTGTCCCAGTAAGGAGTTTACAAAACACACTTTCTTTCTCTCTTTCTTTCTTTCTTTTACATTTTTTGAACATGCAGACAAATGGCAATGTTTACAACAACGTTCTATCTTTTTTTTATCCTTTCTATACCCTACAGTACTCCAACATTCCTGCCAAGAATCTAAATAAATAAATAACAATGTTTTCAATCTTTTATCTTTTATCCTTGTCATACCTCACTCCAATATTCATGCCAGGAAAAAAAAAAGAAAAAAAAAAAGAGCAACAACAATGTTCAATCTTTTTGTCCTATTTTCCTTATTTTATTTAAATAAATAAATAAATACAATTTACTTAATTAACTGCATATCTTTAATAGTTTCAATGTTAAAATTATTCACAATTAGTAATCAGAATTCTTTATTTAAGGCATAATTTTTTAATCATTAAGTCTTTTTTTTACTTGATTTCTATTTTATTTTTTTATTTTTGACTCAAATTAATTCTATAATAATCTCAGCAATATTGTGTGAATTTCCTAAATCTGCAATCGTTACTTTGTTGAGGTATGTATGTGAATATAGTCTTAAATGTTTTTAAAAATACATCATGAAAATCAGGCTGAGGTCCTTTACATGCCATCTGCAGGCAATCACATCATTACTGCTGATTGGCCTCTGCTGATCCTACAGCCAATGAGATTGCTTGCTCAACATTTAAATAGTCTGGTTCAGTGTTTGGTGTAAGTGCATTATCAGAGTTCCTCTGAAACCCTCCACCTCCCCCAGCTCCACCTGCCTAGATCTGCTATGGGATTTATGGATGTCTGTTTATGCAGCAGCATGACTTTGCCATATCAACAACACGCTAAAACAATTCGAGACTTTTCATGATTTAATATAAATAAATAGCCAGATATGAAATTAGCCTTACATTAGCAATCCAAAAGACATTATATTTGAAACTCAAACTTTCCATTAGAGAATGCTATTTGAATAGAGAATGCTAAAGTCATTTGAGATATCGTGAAAACGATCATTATTTAGATATATATATATATATATATATATATATATATATATATATATATATATATATATATATATATTAGGGCTGTGAAAAGATTAATCGCGATTAATCGCATCCAAAATAAAAGTTTGTGTTTACATAATAAATGTGTGTGTACTGTGTATCATTATTTTGTATATATAAATACACACACATGCATGTATTTATTTAAGAAATATTTGCATGTATATACTGTATATATTTAAATATAATTTATATTATATATAAATATAAATATTTGTATATATAAATAACACATTTTTCTTAAATATATACATGCAAGTGTGTGTATTTATATATACAAAATAATGATACACAGTACACACACATTATGTAAACACAAACTTTTATTTTGGATGCGATTAATCGCGATTAATCTTTTCACAGCCCTAATATATATATATATATATATATATATATATATATAATGTCATGATTCTGCCTTCTAGTCTTTGATTTTTCCTGGTCTTGAGGCAGGATCATGACAGACCCATGTTTTATGTTCACACACATGGTCTTTTGCTGGGCCATGTGCTTGTGTTGTCTCGTTCCTCGCCCCCGCCCCCTTGTTATCCTCGTTTAGTCATCATTGCTTTACCCTTGTCACCTGTTTACCTCATTAGTTTCTCCCTATTTAATCCCCTCATGTTTGCTGTCCTGTGTCGGTTCATTGTCTAAACTTGTCTAACTTTGTGTGTTTATCTCTTTGAGACACTCCGTGTGAGTACCTTTGTCTAGAGTTATTGTTACATCGTATTTGTTGTTTGTTAGTCCAGTTAACTGAATAGTCTTAGTCTTAGTCTAGTCCTTAGTTTGCCACCCTGTCCTGTTTTGCCCCATCGTGGGTTTTGTTTTCCTGTTCATTCTGTCTAGTTGTATCAATAAGTATATTGCATTCTGTCTGCATTTGGGTTCATCTCCTCACATCCACATGACTCTCTCTCTCTATATATATATATATATAAGAAGTGGACTTTAGAGAGTCTGTCAGAACATGAACACTGAATGAACTGATTCTGGTCTCAACATCATCGTCTCAGTAACTCAATGATTAAATAATAAAACAAGGTTGGAGAATAAATAATAAATACAAGAAAACGTAATGATGAAAATAGTAAAGCATCAGCATGGTTGCATACTTTAATATTTGAACAAGTTTATGGTCTAAATGCACCATCATTCAGAGGTCGCACGCGCACACACACACAAAGTAGGGTGGCCAACTCCACGAATACAGAAATGTACTACTGAAAACAAACAAACAAAAACCTTTCCAAAAGAGAAATAGTGTTTGTTTCACAGAACGAGTCGAGTGCATATTCATCAGAAGGTTTCAGAGGAAAGGATGCTGAAACGATGTTGAAGCAGCTACCCTACTTTAACAGAGTTGCATCCTTATATAACATATAATCCACTGAAAAAGTAGGTGTGCGTGAACCCACCATCCGTCTAGACGTCAAATTACGTGGAACTACAGGAGAGGAAGATCTGGCGTAGTGGCGTGTTAATTCAATATAATGAGATTCTAGAAATCCGCTGCTTGGGACGCGTCTCGCCTTCTGTAGGGACACGTCTGAGTGTGGACTCATGTAAAGCAGCATACAGGGGCTCATCTCGTTACGTGTACAGCAGCACCCTGGTTAACTTTTAATTCAGTTTGCAAATTTAGTTTTGCAAGTTTTGTTGGAAGCTTCCACTGCTGATTGGATCCTATTAGCAAGTGTTTCTGGACGGATCTCTTTCACACATACATTTTATAATGGAAGCTTATTTCAATGGTTGCATCCCCAATCATATACGCCGTCTACTCTCTAAAAATATGCATTTTGCCAGTGATGAGAAAGAACATGTTTTAGTATGAGTTGAAATTACTTTGGATTTTTTTTTTATATTAAATTTCATATTTCTTTCTTTCTAAAAAAAAAAAGCAGGAAGCTTTTTAGTACAACAAAATGAATAAAACATACAGTAAATGCATTTATTTAAATGTACAATTCTCTATAATTAAATTACAGTGGCAAAAAAAAACAAAAAAAAAAAACACCAGAGACACTTCTCTTCTGTAGTGCAATGGATTGTGGGTAATAAAACGTGCAATGCAATACAAAAAACAAACAAACAATAAAACATTAGCCCAAAAACATATACTCTTGCATATTTTAATTACATTCTAAATATAATATGCATTCAGGGAATTTTTCTTTCTTCCTTTGAACATGGAGACAAATGTCCATGTTTACAACAATGTTCTACCATTTTTATACTTTTTTTTGTTCTTTTCCTTTAAATAAATAAATAAACAAATATTCTCTCGTTCCCTGCATATCTTTATTATTTTCAATGTTTTCTAATTTTATATGTATATATATATATATATATATATATATATATACACACATACATACATACACTACATACATACATATATATATATATATATATATAAATCCTAAAATTAGAATATTATATAAAATACTAAAATTAGAAAACATTGAAAATAACGTGTGCGTGTGTGTGTGTGTATGTGTGTGTGGGATGCACTTATCTGGCATATTATATAGGGGGGACAGTATGTGAACTGGGACACATCCTAACAGGTCAATCAATCGTACAGGACAGAAGACAGGTGGACAATGCTCAAATAGCCTGAGGTGAAATAATGAGACAATAACACAGTATCCCTGGGCAAACACAGCCACTCTATCAGTGTCAGCTGACCTTACATGATCTCTAAAAATATATGACACGACCCTAAACAATCAATGTTTGATCCAAACGCAAGATCAATAACCCCAATGGCAGCATTCAAAACCTCAATAAAGACTCGAACGCACTTGTATTCTCATTTTAAGGCATACGAGTCAGCTCAACTATGAGAATGTGTCCAGAAATGTGGCTATTTGATACTCAAATGAGACTTCAACTTCGACAACAGACAGAAATGACCCTGTCCGTCCGTGTGGTCATTTCTAGCATGAGCTGATTGGTCATTCAACTATTTTGTGTTTAATAATTCCAGGGAAGCTTTAATAAAGCATGTTTTGAGAACGGTTTTATCTCTAATCTGTTTTTGCCCTCTTCCAGGATCAATACGAGGCAGCTTTAGTTGTGTGAATCAATGCGCTTGCACTGCTGGGCTTCTACCTTGGCCTGATAACTCGGCCCAGGTTCCACATCTGTCACAGTCTGATCTAGATACGTCAGACTCTATTCCCCCCAAGGAAAGTGACCGAAACACTCTCTTTATGCAACCTTGAATGGTTATTTGCTCCTTTAAGAGCCTACAGCAAATTTGATAGGCTACAGGGACCTGGGTTATTGCTCCATCGCCATTCCATGGAGCTCAAAAGACCATTTTAGACTAGTATGAAAAGCATGCTGGCACGTACAATGGTGCGTTCATACTGACCGTAATTAAAGCATGTTGGCAATTTCTCCACTATCTGCACTCCCTTTGTAGCCGTTGCATCACATACTGTGAATTTGAATAAAGTTCTACACCCCTTGTCATTCATGTCACCACAAATCTCCAGCTGTCATCGAAAATTAATGACTTCTAGCGACTTTGATGTGAACGATCCTTACATCTTTATTTGGAAATCTGGAATTAAAATAAACAACCAGTAACATTTACCTGAAATATATACACAATGATTCAGAAAAATATTCAGACTCTCGTATTTGCCTGTGAACTGAGCATTAAAATGGATGAGGTGGTGTGTGTGTGTGTATGTGTGCGGGTCAGAGAAGTGACCCTTGGGGAATTGTAGTGTGGGTAATAAACAAGGCACTAAGTGAGTAACCACACATTGTGTGTGTGTGTGTGTGTGTGTGTGTGTGTGTGTGTGTGTGTGTGTCTGTGTGTAATGAGACTTGTAGAAATGTGACATCATTGTGCTGGACCTCACAGTAGTTCATCTTAACAATAGCAGCTCTCTATAGACCACATGCTCAATGGCAGTTATTAATACACATACACATACACATACACATACACACACTACAATCATTATAGTGCTGCTCCAAAACCTAGTGGGCTGCCTACCTAGACAGCATTTTAAGGCCAAAAACTTAAGCAAGACAGCATCACAGCATCACATATTTCCTTTGCAGAAAATTCAATCCCAGAATGCATTGCGCTGATCTTAGAGAATAATAAAAAAAAAAGGTTGATTATAAATATGTAATTCATCCAATACCAAAAAGAAAGTACAAATAGTTCAGTCTGATTACAGATGGGCAATTTGAGCCAATATGCTGTGCATATTTATGTTCATTATACTATCATATGCAAGTATCATATGGTTAACTTGGCAACATAAAAGTTTGGTGATATGCACTATTTTTGCACCACGTGGAGTTCAAATCACTCATCTATGAGGTTCCATTTCTGTTAAAACGCTGTCTCAGAAGTCTGCTGCCTATGTAGATAATAGGAAGCTCACTCAGTTTTGGAACAGAGCAAATAATACCTCCATAAATATGCATGTAAACAATAAGATTAAAGCACGAGATTAAACATGATTACTGGAAGACATTACACACATCTGTTCCTCATCCTGTTTTACATCATCTGGCACATCTAGACTTTGTTTGCTTAAGCTTCTTATAAATAAAAATTAAATATAATTTAATCAGTGAGCTAAAACACACACACACACACATTAGATAGTTGTGTTCTCAGACATTTTATGTAATTCAACTAGGCTTTCGTTAACACTTTACTTAAAACCTTTATGTATAATGCATTATAAAGGTATTCATAATGAACATTATAATGCATTATATCTTTTCATAAATTGTCGCCAAAGTTAAAATGCTTTATATTATATGCAGATTCCTTCTTACATCTGAATTTGGTTGTTTGTCATGTGTTTTTAATGCATTATCCTTTCTAAAGGTGTAACAATGAATAGATAAGTATCATAATGTATTATAAATGTGGTTACAAGTATTCATGAGACCATAACGATGCATTACAAGCATAACTAATGCATTTAAAATACTTTTATAATGCATTATATCTGTAAAGAGGATTTAAGTAAAGTGTTACCATGGTTTCATATGCTATATATGGTGCTGTATATGGTGAGCATGCCGACTGCATGAGGAATCATGGGTAATGCATGTTGGCTTTCCTCCAGCAGCAAGAACTCAGCTTTCACTTCAGTGTACAGTCGAGCATGTGAGCAGAATTCATTCGAATGTAATCAGGACGCCTGTGTTCTGTAGGAATGATTCTGGGTGTACAGAATGACCTCACTACAATACTACTGCTGTACCATTTTAACAATTTGCAGTATTGTATGTAGACTGCACACAGTATGTGAAAAATATTGTGAAATGTTATTACAGTTTAAAATAACTGCGTTCTATTTCAATATATTTTAAAATATAATTTATTCCAGTGATGGAAAGCTGAATTTTCAGCATCATTATTCCAGTCTTCAGTGTCACATGATCCTTCAGAAATCATTTTAATATGCTGATTTGCTGCCCAAGAAACATTTCTTATGATTTGTGGAGTACATTATATATAATGAGGAAATATACAGTCTTGGTCAAAGGTTTACATACACCTTGCAGAATCTGATAAGAGGGATCATACAAAATGCATGCTATTACATAAACATGAACAGAAACATAAGCTCAACTGAACGAGAACAAACCTCTTGCTGAAGCTCAAACGTGATGCGTAACACGAGAATGAACCTCATTGGTTCTTGCTGAAGCTCAAACGTGATTTGTAACACGAGAATGAACCTCATTGGCTCTTGCTGAAGCTCAAACGTGATGCGTAACACGAGAATGAACCTGATTGGCTCTTGCTGAAGCTCAAACGTGCTGCGTAACACGAGAACGAACCTCATTGGTTCTTGCTGAAGCTCAAACGTGTTGCGTAACACGAGAATGAACCTCATTGGTTCTTGCTGAAGCTCAAACGTGTTGCGAAACACAAGAATGAACCTCATTGGTTCTTGCAGAAGCTCAAACGTGCTGCGTAACACGAGAACGAACCTCATTGGTTCTTGCTGAAGCTCAAACGTGTTGCGAAACACGAGAATGAACCTCATTGGTTCTTGCTGAAGCTCAAACGTGTTGCGAAACACGAGAATGAACCTCATTGGTTCTTGCTGAAGCTCAAACGTGTTGCGAAACACGAGAATGAACCTCATTGGTTCTTGCTGAAGCTCAAACGTGCTGCGTAACACGAGAACGAACCTCATTGGTTCTTGCTGAAGCTCAAACGTGATGCGTAACACGAGAACGAACCTCATTGGTTCTTGCTGAAGCTCAAACGTGCTGCGTAACACGAGAACGAACCTCATTGGTTCTCGTACATCAAGCGAACATGCTTGAGCTTCCGTTTACCATAACTGATGTGCGAGTTGATGAATGTTTCTGTGAACAAAAGCCTAAATTAAATCTGTTCATCATATAAAGCCGATCGAGTCTCTACAGAATATTTGGACTAAACCGCTCAATTCATATGGATTAGATTTATGATCTCTTTATGAACCTCTTGAATCGTCAAAGTGGTAGTTGCGTAGCTGTCAATGGAGGGACAGAAAGCTCTCAGATTTCATAAAAAATATCTTCATTTGTGTTTCGAAGATGAACGAAAGTCTTACAGGTTTGGAACAACATGAGGGTGAGGTATTCAGCACAGTGAGCAGCAAGTATGCTAGTAATTCATTTCAAACACACCCTCAGATTTGTGCGTCTGTGAATGCAATCCATAGGTGAACACTGTTATGTGTGTGTGTGAATCTGGAAAGGCTGTCTAATTTCTGCCATATAATATTGATGTCTTCACTTTGAGCACACAGACGGGGCATGATCTTGTGTTTATAATTCATGTGTGAGTTTCTCACACAGACTCTCCTCTCCCCATTATGAGCCTCTCATCAATATTTCACCGCTGGAGAGGGTTAAAAGACGTGTGTGAGTGTGTTTGTGGAAGGATCCATTTGAATGCACAGTCACAAAGCCTCTGTGGAGTGTTTCAGCACCACATGTGCTGGACAGCTCCCCTGTGACGCCACTACAGCCTTGATTTACTGGGCCAGAAGAACTCCTGAAGAGTGCTGTGTGTGTGCACGTGTGTGTGTCTGTGTGTCCGAGCACGTGTTCTTGAGTACATATGAACATGTGCATGCTCTTTAGGTTAATTTTGCTAATTGAAAATCATTGAGTAAGCTCTATTATGGTAATATGCAGCAGCTAAATGTTGTAGAGTCACAGATGATATCAGCAGAATGAAGAGAAACCATTCGAAATTCAAAGTCTGTTTGCTAATCTACAAATGTAAATGAATGCTGGTAGCCTGGCTTGCACATGAGTGTATAGTTGATTAATCATGGCATTCTGTGGTCAAATATATTATTTAATGACCACTATACATAATTAAACAAAGTATAATTGTTCCAGGTAACTGTTTCCCCCATGGCTGCGCTACTGTAGTTTCATGTCTCTCGTATCTCTCCACACTCTCATAATGTAATTTCAGCTCAAACCAATATTTCATGTCCATTCATTTATTTGGCAAGTATCTGCAAAAGAAGCAAGATGATGTACATCCACCCAGTCATCATCACAAAACTATTATTTAATTTGTCTGACAATGCCCAAGAGTGGATATATGTCTATCGGAGGAGAATTCTGTCATTTGCCAAGAACATTTTCAACAAAATTATAGCTTGACTGGAAATGACTTTTGTTTGTGTAGTGGAAATCATGCCAATACTTTCAGTATTAAATCTATCATACAAATGTGAATTATGTTGTGAACTATTCAAACAAAGAGTAAATTAATCATGAACCAATAATATTTTAAATTATAAAATATTACAAAAACACAATATTTATCATTTTAAAATTATTTCTCATTTTTACAAACATTACAGCATCATTTCCACCACAACGAACATAACTCTAATCCAAACTGACTATTATTTTGTACATTTATGCTAAAATGAAAAAAAAAATATATTTTAATTTAAATGTAATTGTATTACATATACATAAACTGTTAGCTACGAAATTAATTAAAGCTAATAACAACAGACATTTTATTCTCAAAAAGTTTAAAATATTTACATTTCATATTACCATTTGAGATATGGTAAAAATGATTGTGATGTTTCAGAGGAAAAAAATGCAAATATTTAATTGAGTGTATTTAATATAAATTATTAATATAATAAGAAATTAGCCTTACATTAGCAAGCCAAAATACATTATATTTTAATCTCATAAACTTTCCATTAGATAATGCTATTTTTACAACAAGTCATTTGAGACATGGTGAAAACGAATATTATATATATATATATATATATATATATATATATATATATATATATATATATATATATATATATATATATATACATATAGAAACTGTGCATTATCAACAGTCTGCATTTTAACATAATGCAGAACTAAAACTACTGTTAATAAGCAAACAATAATTACAAAATACTGATCAATTAATCGGTTTGGTCAATGTATCAGTCTACACATTAGACTCCAGTGGTCATTGATCCAACACACACACACACACACACACACACACACACACACACACACACACACACACACAGGTCTATTGCAGTATAACAGGGCGGTGGCCCAGCTGAAGTGAACCCTGATTGGTTCTGATTGGATCTGATTGTTTTCCACATGATAACCAAGTCGCAGCTTCGGATAATGGCAGGCGTGACAGTGGATGAGGCGTGACATTATAATCAGGAGCTATAGAACGGAGCAAACCCCTCTTCACATGTCTTTCTCCCTCGCTTCTTTTCTCTTTGACACGTTAATCACTGCAGAATGTCACGCTCCCCTTTCAGACAAAGGACAATCATTGCTGTGATAATTTGACCTCTCCTTCAATCAGTTTCACTGTAATTGCATCAGCCTTCGTCCCTGTGTCATATCTCTCCACGGCATTAATGAGAGACCGAGACAGAAAGAATACGGGAATAAGTTCGACTTCTGGCCCCCGAGGAGTTTCACTCGCATCATCTATTGTTCGCCTAATAAAGGACCATAAAGGGGTTAAAGCCTGATGTCAAAGGAACCACTTTTCATTCTTTACCATCTTAAAAATAAAGTTTTTTTTTTTTTTGTTGGCATTGATGGTTCCATGAAGAATCTTCAACATCCATGGAACCTTCCCATATTCCACAAAAGATTCTTTATTGTGGAAAAAGGTTCTTTAAAGAACTGTTCACTGAAAGGTTCTTTGGGAAAGCAAAAATGGTTCTACTTTGGCATTGCTATAAAAACCTCATTTGAAAACATTTTTTTAAGAACGTAGATTATTTAGGAACACATCTACTGGTGCTTTAAAGAATTTAAAAACCACAACACTGATCTGGTGATCTTTAAAAAGGCTCAGTCATGCCCTTTTAGAGAGTCTTGGTTTTGTTTTGGGGGTTTACTAGAAGAGGTTTTCATGCTTGAATATTAAAAAAACACATTCTTTTTCACATATCTGCAGTATAATGGGGCGGAGTCTCCCCAGTCTGTCAGTAACGCTCTGTTTAGTTCCTGTCTCTATGAAGCCCCTCCTTCTGAAAAGCACAATGTGCTCTGATTGGTCGGCTGGAGCAGTATGTTGTGATTGGTCAACGGCTTCTGTGTTTGGGAAATGTCCCGCCCCTTCCCATTACTGTGAGTTTCAACACACTATTAAATAACTCAACCAGGCCCCGTCCCTTTATTCTGCGTATGCCTCGGGCAGGATTTTTTAAAGGGGTGGTATAATGCCCTTTTCACAAGATGGAAAATAAGTCTTTGATGTCCCCAGAGTGTGTGTGAAGTTTCAGCTCAAAATACCCCACAGATATTTTTATATAACATGTTAAAGTTGTCACTTTTTGAGGGTGAACAAAAACGCACCGTTTTGTGTCTGTTCCTTTAAATGCAAATGAGTTGCTGCTCCCGGCACAGGGGCGGAGCTTTAAGAGCTTGTGTCATTTTACCTCACACACACATGCACTGAAAATTTCTACAACATTTCAAAATGGTTAGTTAATGAATTTATGTATCTTATGTGTAGTTATCTTCTAGTCATTGATTAGCATATTCTGTCATGATAATCTATAATTCACATTCCCGGGGGCGGGGTTTATGTAAATTCTAAGGTTGGTGATGTCACTAACCCGGGAGGAATGTGGTGTAGTCTCTACCAGCCGTTTGTTGTAGTCCTTAAAAAGCGATTTCTGTAAAAGCAAATATCTCCCTTTGCTTTGAACTTTGAGTGTTGTAACTTTGCAGATGTTGTTTATGATCAAACAGCAACATTACACACTAACTAAAGTTAGAAAAGTCAAATCATAATCAACCACCCCTTTAAATGAGGAATATTGTAACGTGTTTGTTCCCGGAAGAAAACTCAAGACTACAATGGAGGCGTTTCAGGGAGTTCAGAAACACTGATGCTGATATAGAGAAGAACTGGAGGGACTTTGTGTTTTAGAACTTTGCATTGCTTTACATGCTAAAGAAAGCTGAACATGTAAAAAAAAGCATAATAGGTCTTCTTTAACCTACAAAGAACAATATAGCAACTCAGGAAGATACCCTTATATGACCAAAAGTGGTTTTTGATAATAAGAAAAGTCTTCTTTTGCAAAGCTAACAGCCACTGAACTCCCAGATTAAACGCTGTGTTTGCATGCAGAATATATACATAAAATCAGCAGAAATAACCCAGAGTGAGAGAGACCGAGAGAGACAGAGAGAGACGGGAGGTTTCATCCACGCGGCTCATGCTGTGCCACACCGGACACACGGATCAATTTAAATGATCTATGAGAGATATTAGTAATGACATTTATGAATACTTTATGGAATGTAGAAAATGTCATCATAAATTTTTATTCGGGCAAATGAGGCTGCGGGTAAAAGCAAACAGCATCAATGTTTGAGTACAGACACAAGGAGGAAAATGAGAGAAACCAAGAGGAACGTCACACACACACACACACACACACACACACACACACACACACACACACACACACACACACACACACACACACACACACACACACACACACACACACAATGATTCTGTATTATAAAAGATGTTTACATTTTGTGTGGCATTAATACTGTATAAGGCTGTGCGTTGCAAATTTGACCATGGTTAAAGAGGTGTTGTTTGACACAACACACTCCATAACCGTAGTAAAACCACTGTAATTTGTGGTTTCGCTTTTTATACATGCTTTCTGCAACAGCAATATGATAAAAAAAAAAAACATCAATGCTCAATAAATATCCAGATTAATTTATGAGAACCATGACAATAAGCTATTTTTCCATTAAAAATAAAGTTAATTTCCCTACCTGTAGGAATTTTATTGGTTTATAGCAACTTTCTGCATTAATATAGTCACAGATCTGCATTTCAGTGCGGATTGTTCAATTAGATTTTACAGACAACACTATTCATTTCATAAGTAATGCATAATGTTCAGTCAGCCAGTCATTATTGTAAAAGAAATGCACTGGAGTCTTGTATCACAGCTGACTGTATCTTGTTTATGGCGTGTCTACTCACCAAATAAATAAATAAATAAATAAATGGGTGTGAAATATTGATTTCAGCTCAAATTATTTGACAATGTGAGAACAAACAAAACTGCAAAAGAATAAAAAAGAAAAAAGACATGGAATAAGTGCAGCTATGTAGGAAATCAGTTGCCTGGGACAAATATGTATCCAATCAGATTTTACAGCCAAAACTGTCCATTTTTATAAGTAATAGATAATGTACAATCAGCCGGTCATTAATGTAAAACAAATGCATTTGAGTCTTCAATCACAGCTGACTGTACAATATCTTGTTAACTGCATCTAAATGAATAAATACATTATTTTAAAATGTGAGAGCAAAGCCACAAAGCAAATTAAAATGCATCGAACTAGTGCAACTATGTAGGAAATCCTTTGCCTATAACAGTTTAGAATCATTATACAAAAATATGTGACTATAATGCTGCAATTGACCAATCAGAATCCAGTATTTCAGTCATAATTAGATGCAAAACCCTTTTGCTTCAATGTCCAAAATGTTCAGTAAAACAGCTGTTTGTGTTCCTGTATAAACCAGCACATGTGTGTAACCGGCACAGAGTTGTCACTGTCCAGTGTGACAGCATGCTGACACACACACACACACACACACACACACACACACACACACACACACACACACACACACACACACACACACACACACACACACACACACACACACAAACACACACACACACAGCTAAAAAAAAGATTTATCCCATTTTCCAACAGCAACATGAAGCGTGTGCCCTGAATTCAGCACAGCAGGGAAGATGCAGGAGTCTGATTTGTCCTGTACATCTGTGGGTCAGGTTTTGACTACACTGTGGGGCCCAAATGTTCCCATAAGAATAGTAAAATCTGGAATCAACCACATGGTGAAAAGCAACAATGGTCCCCATGAGGAAAATGGCTTAAATGCACATAAATAATGAAAATCTATAAATGCAGAAAGGTTTGTGTGAAGGTTAGTTTTAGTGTTAGGGGATATAAATTATCATTAGCCCAGTAAAAAATCAATACAAAATCAAGTCAATGGAAAGTCCCCATCATGGAGGAAAATGATCCATACAGAATTTCACACAGAATCAGTGTTATTATAGTATCATTGTGACACTAGTATAGTTTCCATTTGTCTTTTAATTTTAGTTAACGTTTTAGTCATTTTGTTTTGTGTTTTTGTCATTTTTATTAGTTGTCTATAGTTTTTATTTATTTTAAATTAAGTTTCAGTATCAAGTACAACTAACTGGAAATGAAAAATATTGCTTTGGCAACTAGCTGAAATAAAATAACTTTATTTTTTAAATATTTGAATTATTATTATTTCAGTTAACATTTATTTTATTCCAAGTAAAAAAGTCGTTTTTGTTTTAGTGAATTTAAGAAACCAAGTGAAACAAATAATCAGAAAAATGATGTTCTGGATGAGGGAAACTGCACAGTTGCCTGTTGTTTCACACTGGGTTTCCTTGGCAACCCTAAGCTGGATTCAGCCTTCCTTCATACCCTTCGCACAGGAACCAAAAACTTGCCAAAAACCAAATGCATGAAAAAGTGGCTTTGGTTAAAAAAGAATAAATAACCAATTACCTGCAACTATGAATTGCAAAAACAATGCATTCAAACCACACATAAAATATCCTTACTGATTTGTAGATATTACTGAAATTATATATATATGCCCTGATAAATTATAATTGTTTATTATACTCTTTAAACAACAATACTAATCTAAAATCAGTCCTCATTACAAAAATTGGAGGCGGTGCTCTTACTATTTTACATGTTTGGTTTAAAGCTTAGTTGAAAATGTGACTTAAAGGTTGTATTATTATTAAAGGGTTCACCCAAAAAAAAAAAAATTATCCCATAATTTGCTCACCCTCAAGCCATCCTAGGTGTATATGACTTTCATCTTTCAGCCAAACACAGTCAGGAGTTATATTAAAGAATATCCTGGCTCTTCACAGCTTTATAATGGGAGTGAATTGATTCTGAACCCCAAAAAAGTGCATCCATCCATCATAAAAGTAATCCATACGACTCCAGGGGATTAATAAAGGCCTTCTGAAGAGAAGCCATGCGTTTTTGTAAGAAAAATATCCATATTTAAGACTTTATAAACTATAATCACTGGCTTCCGGGAACGTGAGTACGCGAGTCTAGTTCCGGCGGAACAAGGATGGCTTGAGGGTGAGTAAATTATGGGATAAATGTAATTTTTGGGGGAACTATTCATTTAACACTGACTTTTGCCTCAAACTCCCAATTTACTGCTTATTAATAGTTAGTAAGGTAGTTGTCACCATTACATTAAGGGATGTAGAATATGGTCATGCAGAATAAGGCATTAATATGTGCTTTATAAGTACTAATAAACAGCCACTATGCTAGTAATATGCAAGGTAATAGGTAAGCAACTAGTCAGGTCCCCAAACTAAAGTGTTACCGAAAACTTAAACTCATATGACAATGTGCAATGTGAAAATGAAAGAGAAACCAAAAGCACAAATCATTTTTTGTGAAAGCCGCTGAGCAATGACATGAAAAAGGTAATGCATGTCCAGTAAAACTATTCATGGCAGGTACATTTCACCAACAGCAGTTAGAAAAAAGTACATTTTGGCCCGGTAAACATACACACACACACTTCATATCAGATCATATTTATAGATCGTAGAACTGAGCTAAATGAGAAGTTGATATTGATCATCTCTATGTCTCTCCTTCTTCAGCGAGCATCTCTCCCTTGGGTCTGTGTGTATTCTAGACTGGAATATTCCTCTGAGGCACGTTTGCATGGCGAGACATCGATGATTGGTGTTAAGGATGTAATTATGCAAAATGAATAATGGCTTGTCACTGATGCCCACCATGTCTGGAGATCATCAAGTATGAGTATGCAAGCTATCAGAATACACACCGCATTCTCCGCGTGTGTGTGGGCAGTTAACAAAACTGACCTTTAACCTCTGCCAGGAGTATGATTGACAGTCTCAGCATGATCGTGCCATAACCTTATCAACAGTGCGTGTGTGTGTGTGGAGAGTTCAGCTGTCAATCAATGGTCTAATGGAATCAGTGCAGCATTTGAGATGCTCCTGTCATTCGGGTAAACTGTCTGATCTGAATCCAGTGTGACGACCCTGAAGTGACCTCATTCAAACAGGAAATGGAATAGTCACCCACAGATTTTCTTTAAATGACAAAAATAAAGAAAAAATGTGAGTGGGGCATAACATTCTGCTGTGATAGCCTACTGTGGTGTTGAGGGTGGTTGCTAGGGCGTTGCTATGTAGGTGCTCTAAATCGTTTACATGCAATATTATACGTTTGATGTCATTGTAACATATTTCAATGTAGACAAACAAAAATTTAGAAAAACGTAAAGGCCCTGTGATGGATTTTTAATAGATAAGATGATTCTAACAATTCTAACATATAAACCTTACTTCCCCTTTTAGGTCTAACTGTCTAACAACTTTGGACAGAACGTACTAAAACGTTCTGTTCTTTGTCTATTTGTGTTATGGAAAATTCTCAAGTGCTGACCATGACAAAATCAAAAATATACTGTCTGTATTATGTCATGATATATTGAGTAATCAACCGAGCTCTTAACTCTTTACAATGATATTTTTGCTTGTGCCAGTGACATAGGGGAAAATGCTTTACCAATTGAACCAATCATATTGATAGAAGGTGATCTTATTTGTTGTGTCTGTCTTTATCCTATAAAACCTGTTGTATTCTTGTTTGCTGGTGGGATTCTCTCTGAAATTTGTCTGAGATCTTCCGGCCGTGCTTCTTATGGGGGAGATTCCCTGAGAACTGCTCGGGATCTCTCTCGGCCGTGATTAAAGCATTTAAAGGACATTTTCTGAAGTCTGTCCTGTTTATTATTGCTGCGCAGCAAGTTAGTTAAGAGAACAAGTTATTTAGCGAAACACTAGATACCTTATTCCCAAGTGATAGTGTTAAATAGGGGGCGAGACGTCGTTCGACTCTCAGGCGAGTATAGTATAATATTTTCAGGTGTCAAGGACACCAGGTTCAACCTAAGTCAGGTGCGTAAGAGAAAAATCTACCACAGCCCACTGAAGTGTCTGGAAACGTGCAGCATTATTCAATGTGTTGATGTAACTTCCACTGAAACAGGAAACCACATATAGAACAGCTCCTCCCCTTTTTAAAAATAGCCAATAGCGTTTCGTTTATATCACAGCTCGGCCAGAGCTCAGTAAAGCCACATTTGACAGATTATGACAGCCACAGTCTATTAGATTCCCCTTTTAGATTTAATATGAAACTGTTACTAAAGCAAAACAGTTAACCCAATCATGCTGAGGATGTGTAGTTTGAAAAGTATGTAATTTCTGTTGGTGTATGACATCGGTGTTTCTCCTCCTCCATATCGCTTTAAAATACAGAATTGTATTTCCGATACGTTTTCAAGGCTGTGGTGACTCGATCACATGATCCGCTCTGTGTATCGTGTCTCTGGCCCGGAGCTGCGGCGGTTCGCGTGGCACTAACGTGAAACCAGACTTCATTTGTCCCAATGGAAAGCATATTTACACTGTCTGAATCGCTCCCTGTCCCCTATATAGTGCACTATATGCCATTCACAATGTAGAAAATAGTAAATGTGTTAACAAGTGACCTTTCAGCCGCAGCTTCAGCGTCTATTTATAATGTAGGGGGCGGAGCTTCAGATTCTAGGGAGCATTTGATTGGACAGAAAATCTAATGAGAAGCTGAAGTGCCGAGTGATGTCATCAAAATCATTGATCCATATTTGCAGCTTATTTCTTTTAAATGTGAATTGGGTCATTGTTTTGGAGCACACTACCTTATAGATAACCTTAAAGCTAACATATTCATATTAAAAGCTAAAAAACTTACATTTGGATTTCATGGGGATATTTCACCCCAAACTGAACATTGTCATATTTACCCGCCCTTGTCATTGCAAAACTGTATGACTTTCTGTATTTTGATATTTTAAAGAATGTTTGATTTTCACTATATGGACAAAAAAACGAATAAACCAAAAAAAAAAAAAAAAAAACACTTTTCAGAACATCTGCTTTTGTGTTCCACTAAAGAAAGTAATTCACGTTTAAAACAACATGAGGGTGAGTAAACGATTGGCTGATCTATTCCTTTAACCGTCCGTTCTTGAATCATCACTAAATGTTTTACTCAGAGACAGAGAGAAAATCTGTCGGTCATCTGCCAAGTTAGATTTAAGATTTATACACAAATAAGCAGGCAAACAAAGAAATGGCCATCCTTTATGCTCCGGCGAGGAACTGCAGACGTTTCATTAGTCTGGGATAAAAGAGCGGCAAGATTTTGACGGACATCTGCGATTCATTTGCTTTCACACAGTTGTCATAAATTACCATCGTTATCAGCCGTCAGCTCTTCCCCGGACTGAAATAAACGAGTCTGTCAGCGCGTTACATGCTGATGACACAGTATGCAACAGAAACAAACACACACACACACACACACACACAACAGAACAGAATGAACTGGGTTAGATTCCCTCTCTACAATTATTAGAGATGCATGTTAAAAGAAACGACTGTGTGTTTAGATGTCGTGAATGACAGAATAGTTATACAAACATTCATCTTAGTAAATTGCAAACACTTCTACTGCAATATTCCATGAACTATTACAAACATAAGATTACAAGGATCATTAATAAGTAGTATTGGTTAACTTTTCATAAACTACTTAATATAAATGTATATTTGGTATTTCGTAGTAGTACATAAAACAAATGAAGCCTTGTGAGATGTTAAAAACACATGAATAGCCTGTATCAGTATGAAGAGATCATGCCAGAATACGAGCTCGGTAGTTCCACATCTCTGCGTTTGTAATCCCTGGAGATCCTTGTCACTGTAGCAGTTGTGATCTGATCTTAAAAATATATATAACAACCCTGCTTCTCTTTCAGGAAACCCCGCTATGATAACGACACTCACTGCTGTCTGTGGTGAGAGAGAGAGAGACAGATGACAACCGCTGAAAACCATCCAATTACAGTCCAGTGCTGCTATCAGAGATCCATTACTGCCTTATCATGGTGTGTGTGTGTGTGTGTGTGTGTGTGTACTTGTACTTGTACAACTATCTTTGTGAGGACAAGTTTGAGTTTTTGACCATTGGAGTGAGGACAAAGAGAGTAAAGTGAGGACATTTTGGCCGGTCCTCACTTTCTGAGAGCCTTTAAAGGCCTGTTTGAAGGTGAAGCACTACTTCTGTGGAGTGATTTACTCACAACACCTGAGAAGCCCCGTGGTGAGAAGCAGAGAGTTTGCTCAGAGTTGGAGTAAATCACTCCGCAGAAGTAGCAGTGCTTCGCCTTCTGAAAATATAGTTCCCAGCATGTATATGGTTAGAAGATGGCTGTGTGTCATGTGACCTTGTTATTTGTACACGCTGTGACTATACAAATCACAACATGTAACTAGGAAAATGTTGGCGTTATTTTGTCACTTATTGGGAGCAGTATGCTAGCTGGAGCCGTTTACCTCCAGTCTTTGTGCTAAGCTAGGCTAGCGGTGGGTGCGTCAGACAGAGTTATGGCTCGCACGGAGATTAGAAGGGTGTGTATGGACTTATCTAACTCTGGGGGATACGGTGAATAAGCTAAAGTCCCAAAAAGTCGGCGTGTTTCTTTGAGGGCTTTTCACACCGAGTGCGATGAAACAGCGTTCTTGAATCAAAATAATATATCCCTATGGAGCGATCAAACGCAGCGCAACAAAGCGAGATTTTTTCCGACCAGTGTGCCATTTTTTCCCGCCTCTTCGCGATGAAACGAGCCGTCCAATTAGATTTCGGCTTTATACAGCTCTATCATTTCTATTCATTTTCCACTGAATTATGTGATCTGAAGAGCTTGAAACTGTTTTCTTCCATGCATCCATCTGTTAAGAGTTAGAAATATCTACTGTACGCTCTAGAACTGTCAATCATATTAGATGATCATAACTCCTGCCCTTCCGAATGACGACATTGTGTTCATTTCCTCGTTCTGAGTTCCACATGTTTTGCACATAAACAGAGAGAAACGTTTCGACAGATGAAACATGAAGGCAAATAAATAAATGATTATGACAATATATGTTTTTTATGCGGCGCAGGGTATTTTTATAACAATAAATAATGCCAAATGGGAAAACCTACAACATGCATACACTGTGACATTAAATTTCACATTTATTATTATTATTATTGTAGTTATGTGGACTTTGAATTAATTATATAAAACGCCTACACAGGAAGAAGCTGTGAATGTGTCAGTCAGTTCTTTGCTGAATCTAGTTGACTAGATGGACATTAAAAACATTCTAGATTGACATTACAGGTTCTTTAGATCAGTGTTTTTGTTTCTGGGTTCTTTAAAGCACCAGATCATAGACAGCTGAGCTAAAGGACAATTTAGAGCCTATATGCGGAAAATCACCAGATTCCATCACTTCTCTAGCCTGGAAATCCAGACCTAAATCTAAAAGATTAATGGTCTGGCGTCGACTAATGAAAGTCGCCCAGCTCGAGGGGCGGCACCAAGTGTGCATTTGAAAATCTCACTGCACGCAATTGGATAACACTACGACCAATCACAACAATAAACCCCAGCTACCAGCGGAGCTAACCTTATTAGACATTCTCTGATTATACTCTTGCCGTATCCGGTCGGCGAAACAGCAAAAACGTCCTTCTTGCAAAGGAACGATTCGAGCGGCGTCTTCTGTTCCTGTTTAAGATAAAAAGCAAAGTCTAACTCGTTCATTGTAGCGGCCAAAGCCATTTCAAACAACTGGTGTTCTTCCATAGCCATCTTGGAATGTTTACTAGTGACTTCGACGTCACAGCGCTGTCGTCTTCTGTTTAGCTCACCTCTGGCCCGCCTATATCAGATAACCCTATGTGATTGGTGCAGCTCAGATCGAGGGGCATATTTAATGAGCATCATTATTTGACACCAGAGTAACTCGCTGAACAAATTCAACTTGTGCTCTCGCGAGAACTCTGGATTACCAGGGTATCACTTCTCAGGCATTCCCTGACACTACAAGTGCCAATTCAGCACATTCAATAGTTGAAAACAACCCGACAAAGTGTCTGTCGGTGCAGAGTCAATAGGGGTGGTTTAAAGGGCCTTAAAGGGGTGGTTGATTATGATTTCACTTTTCTAACTTTAGTTAGTGTGTAATGTTGCTGTTTGAGCATAAACAACATCTGCAAAGTTACAATGCTCAAAGTTCAAAGCAAAGGGAGATATTTTATTTTACAGAAATCGCTTTTTAAGGACTAAAACAAATTACACGACATTCCTCCCGGGTTAGTGACATCACAAACCCTAACATTTACATAAACCCCGCCCCTAGCCGTAAGTTTTTTTTTCTAATAATTTATAGATTATCAAGACAGAATATGCTAATCAAAGACTAGAAGATAACTACACATAAGCTACATAAATTCACCAACTAACCATTCAGAAATGTTGTCTACATGTTGTCACTTCTTCTTGAGTCTCTCCATCATTGTCTGAATCCGGTTAGAACATAAAAGGCTAAATGTTTTTTAAATTTTCAGTGCATGTCTGTGTGAGTGCAAGCTGTTGAAGCTCCGCCCCCTGTGCCGGGAGCAGCAGCTCATTTGCATTTAAAGGAACAGACACAAAAACGGTGTGTTTTTGCTCACCCTCAAAATGTGACAACTTTAACATGCTATATAAAAATATCTGTGGGGTATTTTGAGCTGAAACTTCACATACACACTCTGGGGACATCAAATACTTATTTTAAATCTTGTGAAAAGGACATTATACCACCCCTTTAAAGAACTAGAGATTATAAAGTTCTTTGTGGAACTTAAAACGGTCCTCAAAACCCTTTCTGGTTCTAACTGGAATGCGCTCAGATCTGAGATATAGTGAGAGACAGACCGAGAGAATGTCAGAGAGATGTTTACAGAGGAAACATCGATCTTGTTGCCTTGACGACCGAATCTGCAAAGCTCTGGCATTAGGATGTTCCTGCACTTGTTGCTGATTGTTATTCCTGTGCTTTTGCATTCAAGACACTGAAAAGGAGACAAAAACGTATCATGTTCCTGAAAAATGTTGACATCCTGTCCACAAACCAGGGATAAAACTGATAGTGGCCATAAGAACATGATCTTTTTTATAATCTGAGTACAATATAATTTCCTTTAAGCAGCGTGTATGGTTGTGTTACATAAGCACTGCTAACAGACATGCTCGCTTTCTCTCTCTCTCCGGAGCAGATGGTGCTGTGATATGATTTTAAGAGAAATAACTAATTAGATCCGGCAAACTGGGGACTTCAGAATCTCTCCAAAAGCTAAACAGATCAGCATTAAACGCTCTCATTCTTTCGTTGTTTCTGTTCCACTAGTTGAGTTAGAATTGCAGTCTGTTTAAATGGCCTGGTGGACATTGTTTCTGTCTCACTGATTTTGAAATTCTGTATAGTGATGCTAGTGGCACTTCTCCACACACACACACACACACACACACACACACACACACACACACACACACACACACACACACACACACACACACACACACACACACACACACACACACACACACACACAAACACACACAAACACACACACACACACACACACACACACACACACCTCAGCCTATTTTGTAATTTGATGAGGAGAGCACTGTCAACATTCAAACCCACAATGCATTCTGTTATCTCTGCCACAGCGTTAATCGATAATGTTATAAAACGGCCCTACGTGTGTGTGTGTGTGTGTGTGTGTGTGTGTGTGAGTGTGTGTGTAGCTCAGATAATGGCACACAGCTTCAGTAAAAGCCAGAAATAGTGAACTGTACTCGAACTGACCTCAAACCAGTTCTGACTGCTCTCAGAGAGAGAGAGAGCGAGCGAGCGAGCGAGAGAGAGAGAGAGAGAGAGAGAGAGAGAGAGAGAGAGAGAGAGAGAATGAGTGGATGTCAGGTGGTGGATGAGCATATGAACATACATTACAGCAGAAATATGGCTCATGAAAAAACATCCTGCATTAATGTAAGTTATGAATATATTTGAATTGCATTTCAGAGACATATGGGTTGGACTGTGCTTCTAGAACACTGACACACACACACACACACACACACACAGAGAATGCAGCGTGACTCTGTCTGACATAATCAGTTGTGTTTGCTAAAGCATCACTATAATGCTCACATTTAAACAAACCCCAAACCCTGAATATTAAAATTCAGCGTGCAACTCGCCCTGCAATTCTGTTTGTCAGTGTCTCAATAAACTCAGTGGTGCACACAATAATATCCAAACCTCTATTTTTGGACATGATACTTCGGCCTTATCTGTGCAAATTTAATACTGCTTTTTATGTGTTTGTATTCTGAAAGAGCAAGCACAACAAAGGTTTGCCTGGATGCGACCATCTTTTGACGTCATTCCCAGCTCCGACATCCCTCTTCCGAGGAAAACGGAACGCAGCATTGCATAATCAAACGTATACACTATATTGTTCAAAAGGGTGAGGTCAGCAAGATTTTTTTAAAGAAGTTATTAAAAGCCTTCAATTTCCATCATTGAGTGACAGCAGCCTAATTAACCTGTAATAAACAACAAAACACAAAGAGAAAATCACTTTCTGCTATTCACTAATTAACTTCATTCGCTTCAATAAAATCAGTGTATGTATAATTTATGCAGTGAAGTCTATGTAGTGTTTTATTTTTTATATTAATTTATTCAATTTCTTACTACTGTGAAATACACTGTGAAAATATAAAGCACTGGTTATTTCATTTTATTATTATTTTGTATTTGTAATGTGCAGCTTTGTTCTTATTTTTACACTCTTTTTTCTTTTTTCTTTTGTTACCTTGTAAGGCTACATTTTTAAAATGGGGAAATTAGTTTGGCTGTACTTCTCAGTCACTCGCAAAATAGTAAAACCAACATGAAAAAATTGTGATATGATATTTTTTTGCCATATCGCCCACCCCAATGTTTTAGTTGTTCTGAAATACCTGAACAAAGTCTGTTGCCAAAGTAGTTCAGAATAATTATCTCCCAGAACACATTTATTACGTTTCGTCTGCACGCTCTGAGAGACGCAAGAAATGTATTATATATATACGAAAATGATCATATACTGTGGCTTCTCATACTTTTCTTAGTGATATTTAGCGCTAATTTATCAGGAAGTGATAAGTTCCCTTCGGCTCACTGGATGGAAACAGTGCTTTCTTCGCAAATGTTTAATGCGATGTTCCGATTTTACTCATAAATTAAATTTGCAACTTTGGATGGAAACACAGCAACTGACACAGCAAATAAGAATGTTATTAGAAATTATGAAATTATGAACAGTGTGAGATGTGAAGCAAGATAACCCAGGATTCCGTTTACCCAAGGTTTAAAATGACCCAGGGTTAAAGTCGACGTGAAATCAAATTTGACCCTATTTACTTTGTTAGCGCATATTACTAGTTTTGTGGTGAACAATTAATCTGTGCAAGTTAATACACAGAAAAAAATAGTTTGCCGTGGTAATCTTTAATAAAAATCTGAAAAGTTACTTCCAGTCTGGAATGGCTGATGATGTAGGTTTGACAGCTTGGGCTGGAAACGCTTAACCACTCCCCTCAAACCGTTAGTCTGCTATGAGCAGAGATGGAGAGGAGGAGCGCTAAAGTAAAACCCTGCCCTCTGTTCAATATTCCGTTTCACTTGGAAACACGTCACAACACTGGAGAAAAGTCGTTTAGACTTTAATTTCAATTGTGAAAAGCCCTAATGTAAAAATGTAGTTATTTCTACAACTCAAAACTGTAAACTGTCCATCTTCTAGTCTCCCCCTCCTCTCTTCTTCTCTTTTCTCTTATCTCATCTCATCATCCTTTCTCTTTTCTTCTCCTCTGGTCTCCTCCCAGTCTTCAGTGATCTGTCGCTCTTATTCCTCTTTGTGTTTCTCTTCATCTCATGACACATCCTCTCTCTAATCTCAAACTCTCACTCGTCTCCTCCTCTGGCTATATTCATGCTTAGCGCTCTCTCTCTCTCTCTCCATCTCTCTGCACAGCAAACGCTTCACCCACGCAGGATTACTAAGCCCCTACACACACACACACACACACACACACACAAATACTCACGGTGCAGCTTGAAAACACACTCTTCAGAAGAGCTTCTTGAGTGGGGGCTGGAGAGTGTTGGAGGAAGTGTGAGGGAGACAGAACGAGTGAGAAAGTTTGTGAAAGAAAGAGAGAGTAAGACAAGACGAGAGAGAGAGAGAGAGAGAGAGAGAGAGAGAGAGAGAGAGAGAGAGAGAGACAGACAGTCTTCACTTCTTCATGGACTCACAGCAGTGAAGAAGAGAGAAAGAAATGCAGTAGACACTACATAAATCAGCAGTCCATGTGTCATGCACACGGTGTATACATGGATGCAAACATGCAGAGAACCTCATGTTGCAACGCATAACTCTCAAATAATTAAGGGAAAATACTTAATGACAACAGTGAGGACCTTTAAGTCCTGTTTACATCCGGTATTAAGATGCGTTTTGTTTGACCGGATCACAAGTAGACGAGGGAGACACATTCCCGTTTACACCTGGTGTTTTAATCCGTCTCTTTTGTCCACTTTCAAACACTTCTGTCCTGATTTCTCCGAGGAGAGGGTCTATGGACGGGTATTTTTTTTTTTTTTTTTAGATCTTTTGAGCTAATGGCCAAAATAAGCTCATGCAATTATAAATGAACACCATCGAAGATGATGGAAAAACACACGGAGAGCATCAGCTTTAGTTTCTGCTCTGACAGCCGCAAGACCAGCCGAACTCTGTGAGTGTGTGTTAGAAATCAGCAATGATGAGAGAACTTTGTGATTGATATGTTTTTCATCTTCAAACTAAACTTGGGTCATCAGTCGACAGTTTAAATCTCGTCTGGCTAGAGCTCTTCACATAATGTTACGCATTAGTTCAGTAGACGGAGAGTAGACTGTCTTTTGTAGCTGTTTGAACATGTTTCCAACTACATCTGGAAGTGGTCTATAAAGTGGACAAGCTCAAAATGTTTTAGACCCCGTTTACACTTGTATTTAGTGTCGTCCACTTGTGATCTGATCGACCAAAACACATCTTAATGCTGTGTAAACACGGCCGTAGGTTTTTGTTTTTTGGAACCCATGTTTCACTAAGAGTAACTCTTAACCTTATCATTTAGAGTTTTCAGGCTTTCATGCCACTAAAAGGGCTTTCCTGTAGATCAAACAGTAGAGCGTTGGTGTTTTCAACACCAGGTCATGGGTTCGATTCCCAGGGAAAGCAAGAATAAGAATGTAAAAATGTGTACCTTGGATTACAATGTAAGTTGCTTTGGATAAAAGCGTCTGCCAAATGCATAAATGTAATGTAATGTAATGTAAAAGCTCGCGCCAGCGCAAACCCTCTTTCGCCGTTAAAAAACTACTGTCAGGATTTACTAAAGACACGCAGTGAAAAGTAGCGTGGACAGGCTTATTTTTGCGGCTGACCTTATTGCATATGCATTTGTAGGAGTTTCCCTTTCAGACGCTAAATTTATGGGAGGAGAGTATTTAAATAAATCACACAACGTCATTTACTATATGTTGTTTGCTGTAGTCAATTTACAGGTATTTGCACTGTTATTTAAAGCTGCAGTCCGCAGTTTTTCCTCTTTGTCACCATCTCTGTTCGAAATCTGCAATTTCAGTTATTCGCGGAATTATCAACTTTACGTGCGTTGTGTCTCGGCACGGCACAGCGCGGATGAATCCAATGTTTTGAGGAGAATGTGCGGCTCAGTCTCCGCGCCAGTGTGGATCCTGGCAGTCGCAATCACAGATTCTACTTTTTGGAATCTCCACCTCCAACATCCTCACACTCATAGCCTACTAGCCGGGACTCCTCCTTTATGTGTACAGATGTGACGTAATGACGCAAGACATGCTCGAATTTCCCGTGGAAATCCTCCAGTACCACTGGAGTTAAAAACATTATTACAAGCTTACCGTTTTGAATTGAGCTAAGGGAAGCGAGAGTTTTGAACACTGGCTGGTTACGTGCTCGCTCAAAAATGTATTTTGGATAATTTTTAACCAAAAAATGCTGTATGCTGTCTGTTAGCCGTCACGTTACCTCAGCTAATTGTCTGTCTGTAAAAATAAATAAATTCGGGAGTGACGCGTTACCAAGATGGCGACGGTCGGCCACGCCCACTTTAGGCTTCAAAAACAGTCTTCAGAAACCTACGGGTGACGACACGGACACTACGTCCATATTTTTTTTACAGTCTATGTTTTTAACCCAAAAAAGTTACAGACTGCAGCTTTAACGCTAGAAAAAAGCATGTCTTAACCCATTTAGCGCTTGCCATGCTGCGATAGATGCACTGCAGAGAACAGAGATGTGCGCGTGGAAGAAGCGTGTTTATTTATTTGGAATGCCAGAACATATCATTTGCCGAACTATGTTCATTTTAATTTTGCTGCATCTGTGTTGTTATTAGATCACCTGTACCTGATTATCATTGGCTTTCTGGCAACTTCCAGAGGTAAAATTTGCTAGAATTGCTTTGATTTAATTTGCAAATGTCAGTTGCATCCAATAGCTAATGTCTGATAAAACAACTGTTATTTAAACCATGCATTATGCTGTAATTCCTAAAAAAAATGTAAAACATTTTTTTTAAAAAGTTACTAATGCTGGGTACACACCAAAAGATAATCGGGCCGATTTCCCCCCTTCCGACAATCCTAGCTATGTCCCGATTATCTTGATGGTTCTACAGATTATCTAATCAGATTTGACCTTGGTGTGAGGTGTGTTAAGAGTATCCGAAGTTGAATATTTACGATCAGAAATCCTGATGTGTGGGGGGAACCCCGAGGACAAACGCGCGCATGCTCTGGAGATTATCACGTGAAACGAAACAATATCCAATCAGAAAGCGAGATGATGGAAGACGGAAGCATAACAAACGCAGTCATGGCACAGCACAAAGTGAAATTGATGTGGACAGCAGAGATGGAGGATCAGCTTGTTGATCATTCCAACAAGTATTGTTGTTCCAACAACAAAATCATTCCAAACACTATCATCGCAATTTCTTCCTGCATATCGTCCGCCATGCTTATTCAGTCTCGAGAGATTTTGCGAGATTTCCTGTGTTCACAGTCGAGACTCTGGTTGAAAATCTGTTTGTGTGTGTCTTTATCACATCATGGCACACCACACACACTATAGGAGCAAAACGGTTAAATCTAGGATTTTTTTGTCCTCATGTTTGTGGTCTATCACATTTAGAAAATCTTATAAGATGTAAAAATCTTTTGGTGTGTACCCAGCATAACCAAGTAACCCTTAACTGTTCAGCATCGACAGTAAATTTTGATTTACTCACCAAAACCAATTTTCACTCGCATTTGGACCCTGTAGACAAGCCTTCAAAATATATGCCAATAATTTACTCAGTTGCATTAGCATAAAATCAGCATGTTCCAAAAGGTCTAATTTCTAACTGCAGCCTGTTTGAAGAGTTTCCAGATGGTTCGCTAAAACGATCTCCCCTTTTCCACGTGCCTGTTATGCATTATACGAACATCTGAACGTGTGAAACATAAAGATAACCTGTCAGGTGGTTTGAGCGGCAAATGTTCTGTTAGAAATCACACATGCATCTCAGCATGACACACTTTTCACACTTTTGACAAAAAAAAAAAAAGTGGAGAGAAGAGCAAAAGGAGACACACACACCACTGACGCACAAAGCGGATCCCCATACAGGAACACAAAGCATTAGCGTCTCCCCACAGACCCGAGACCAACTGTTCAGCCGTCGCACTGATGCATTGTGGGAGGTGCTTCTATAAGGACAAACAACACCTCTATACCACACAATCTCACACATGCCTAAAAACAACTCCCAAAACAGCGGCACCATTCAAAAATGAATTATGTAAAGTACTGACATATTCTCTTTTACTGATCTAACACTTTCCCTCTCCGCTCTGAACGTCTTTGACTTCAGTGAGATTGCTCTGAATAAATGATTGTGTTTTTCTGAGACTGAACTCACATGCCATTGAAACTATAGTGAAGTATTCAGTGTCACTCACATGGACACATGCACATATCAAACTCTTATATCACGGCTACAAAATATATAACAATATTAGGGATTTTTGCTATATTTTAATTCAGTAGAAATGGTTTATAAACCACATGATTTGGATTATCCAGGAAATTAAAATCTTTATAAATGAAAGGTGCTTGATTGTTTTTTTTTATTTAATTTTTTTGAAAATCACAAGACGTGATTATTCATACCAAATGAATCATAAGTCTGGCATGAGTAACAGCTTCACATTATGCAACACAAAAAAATGAGTCAAAAACATATTATAGACACTTTATATTAAAAATTATTATATTATATTATATTATATTATATTATATTATATTATATTATATTATATTATATTATATTATATTATATTATATTATATTATATTATTGGTTGTTCTTACTCAAAATTAAGAAAAAAGAAAAATTAATTAATGAATTAATAATACAAATAAATTCATAGATTATATTAATAATAAATAAATAAATAAATAAAGAGACACAATTTTTAATTTTTACTCGAGTATACTCTACTTGTTTGCTAGAGTATGTTCCTCAATTTCAAATACTTTATATACTGTATATACCATATAACATAAATATGGTATATATTCTACCCCATCCTACCCCTATGTCTTTACCTGAAAAAATGAAGATAATTTTTTTTTGTTAAAAGACAGCTAACCATTTTGTGGTTTCAACCTCAAATCTCTGTAAATATTTTACACCAAATCAATCATATCATCTTTAATATTCATAATCTATCTCTGTATTCCCTGCCGTCCTCTTTAAAAAGAATCCCCACTGTGTCATCATCTTCAAATAATATTTAATCTTCAGCTCTCACACACACACACACACTGTGCTGGTGAAACCAATCATCTTCATTGCATTCATGACGGCCAATCAGATGCAATCAAAGGGCTTCACCGATTGGCCGAACTCAAAAGGCCCAGAGCGCACAGATAAATCACATTGGAAGCAGACTGAAGCGTAAACTGTTATGTGATGAATAAGAAATTGTATTTTAAACAAGACCACCTCCTCTGCGCTAATATCCACTCTGTGCTTCTGAAAATATACGGCCAGTCTCTCTTCTATCAACAGTTTCATTTTCGTTTCTCATTCTTTTAGTTTCTTCCCCCCATCTTTCTTTTCATTAGCCATTCGTTTAATTAACGTCAGCAGCATGCTAAACACTCGTACATTAATGTGGATCTGTCTCTAACCTATACAGCACCAATGTATTATTAAATGCAATTAATTTTGCATTACAAAATTACAGATGAATAAAACATTACAAGAGAAGAAGGAGAAATGGAGGATGGTGCAAGCGGCCAATTAATTCTGATTAAGCTGTCAGTCTTTCAGCACGGGGCCGACGAGATGAAAAAGGAAAAAATGCAATTATAAATGAGAGGAATTCTGCGGAATATGGAAAGAGAGTCAAAGCGAGAGAGAGGCCTGCTGTAATCGAGGGCCAATTTAAATGAATATCTATTCAGGCCAATATAACCATCTCTTCCTCTCTCTCGGACACACTGTATTAGCAGCTGATCAGATCTCTGCAGGGAGAATCACAGACCACACACATACACGTCAAATCACTTCAAAAACAACACTTTCATGATTTGTAGTCCATGCAACTCAGCTGCCAACCCAGGCTCATGAAAGAATTTGTGCAAAAATGATATTACGTTGCTTCTTTCATGTTTTGCAGCAGTTTCAAAGTAAAATGCCCAATGAGTGGCACTAAAAAGCTTGTTCAGTTTTCTCTGTCTCTGTTACGTTGGTTCATCCACAGCAGTTAGGAAATTAAATGTCTGGTCTCTCACCGTTGCTCTGCATTTGAAAATAATGCATACTAAATCCAACCAGTAACAGCGTTAAAGAAGGTTAATGTTTGCCTCTAATTTCAAATGGCTACAGATTTTTATTTTGTTTAACGGCACTTATATGCCAGCCTATGGAAGCTTGTTTCTGCCACAGAATAAAACATTTTAAAAGATAATTGTGACTTTTTATCACACAATTGTGAGTTTACATCTTGCAATTCTGACTTTATTTCTATTGCGAGATATAAAGTCAGAATTGTGTGATATAAAGTCGCAATTGCGTGTTATAAAGTCCGAATTGTGTGATATAAACTCACAATTGCGAGATATAAAGTCAGAATTGTGAGATATAAACTCACAATTGCGAGATATAAAGTCAGAATTGCGAGATATAAACTCACAATTGCAAGATATAAAGTCCGAATTGTGTGATATAAACTCACAATTGTGAGATAAAAAGTCAGAATTGTGTGATATAAAGTCGCAATTGCGTGTTATAAAGTCAGAATTGTGTGATATAAACTCACAATTGCGTGTTATAAAGTCAGAATTGTGTGATATAAAGTCGCAATTGCGTGTTATAAAGTCAGAATTGTGTGATATAAACTCACAATTGCGTGTTATAAAGTCAGAATTGTGTGATATAAAGTCGCAATTGCGTGTTATAAAGTCAGAATTGTGTGATATAAAGTCGCAATTGCGTGTTATAAAGTCAGAATTGTGTGATATAAACTCACAATTGCGAGATATAAAGTCAGAATTGTGTGATATAAACACAATTGTGAGATAAAAAGTCAGAATTGTGTGATATAAACTCACAATTGCGAGATATAAAGTCAGAATTGTGTGATACAAGGTCGCAATTGCGTGTTGTAAAGTCATTGCGAGATATAAACTCAAAATTGTGAGATAAAAAGTCAGAATTGTGTGATATAAACTCAAAATTGTGAGATAAAAAGTCAGAATTGTGTGATATAAACTCAAAATTGTGAGATAAAAAGTCAGAATTGTGTGATATAAAGTCACAATTGCGAGATATAAAGTCAGAATTGCAAGATATAAACTCACAATTGTAAGATATAAAGTCAGAATTGTGTGATATAAAGTCGCAACTGCGTGTTATAAAGTCAGAATTGCGAGATGTAAACTCACAATTCTGACATCTTTCCTCAGAATTGTGAGTTTCAATCACACAATTGTGAGGAAAAAAAAATTGTGTGGCGGAAACAAGCTTCCATACCAGCCTGTAATACAGCAAATAAACAACAAATACATTTGCTTAAACAAAGAAAAGTTGGCAACGGGGATCGGAATAGGCCTTTCTTATAAAAAACGGAATTGGCCAATGAAACATCATGATTGGTGCATCACTAAAATCATCCGTTCTGCTGTGTACGAATCGAACGTGGAGCCATATTTGATTTGAGAGCTTCATATCTGCAGCAAACAACATAAATGTGTCTCACACAAAGCTATCGTATGATATCAGAAGACTTGGTATAGAGCATATGGACTATATAATACTTTTATGGTGAGTTTTTATTTTTTATTTTTTTGGAGCTTGAGGGCTCCAGTCCCCCAATAACTTTCATGATTATGACGGAATGTTCATTTTGGGATGAGCTATTCCCATTGTTTTCTGGCTTTATGGGTTTCTTTTTATATCTCCAATAGGGACAGACATTATTTTTTACCTGTGCATTAGAGCTGCAGTGAGACTGAGAGGAGAGAGAGAGATAGACGTTCTTCCCTCCTGTGGACTAGAGCTGCATTATCCGTCGCGAGGTGGACAGAACGCGAAAGCAAAATGAATAGCTCCATCTTTTGTGAAAATGAAAAAGCCCTGCAAAGGCAAACAGAAGAAATGAAGTGCAGACTAAAGCAGAGATGTGTGCGCTTATGAGATATTCTGGGAATGATAAAGCGTCTCAGACAGTAATGGGGTCTGAGACAGTGACCTTTAGGTTGTAATATTCCCCCGTCTCTCCAAAGCTCCCGCCATCAACAAGTGAATCTGCTTAAGCGGGATAGAGAACATGACCGCAGAAGAGAGAGTCTGTGTGGCACATCAAGGTTATTGCGTTTTCTGTCGAAATGACTTCACAGCTGAGAAACCAACAGAACATGACCACACTTATATACATGAAAAAGACAGGCTCATTAGTGTTTACTAAATCTAAAACTAAACTTTAAAATATGAATGAATGAAATGTAATAGACAAAATTACAGTGGTCGGAAAACAAACAAACAAATACTTTAGATTCAATTTTTATTTTAGTTAGTTTTTCAACCACAGTTTCATTTAGTTTTGCCTTTTCATTTATATTTCATTGATTCACTTTTTTTAAATCATGTGCCGTAATAACCGTTTTACATGCAATGTAGTGCATGATTTCATATTATGCAACATGATTGAACTGAAGCAGAGCTGAAATCTGTTTACATCATTGAATCATTGTTCATCCCTGTAAATTATCCCTGTATTATATAAAGCGCTATTTAAATAAAGTTGACTTGACTTATACAGTTAGTATTGGAACATAAAGACATGCCCAGTTGTGTGTGTCTATAAGTTTCATGGGTGAAATGAACATATTCTCTCTATATCTGAAACTGGCAAAGCCAGACGACAGCACACACACAGAGGAAAATGAAATTCTCATGCCTCGTTATAATTCAAAAAGCTAATCAGGAACAAAACAGTCCATTTATAGCAGGATTCCTTTAATCCTTCCATGGTTATCTTTTCATCCTCTCACACTCTCGTGTTTTTGGCAGAATAATTAATACACAAATATAAGCTGGTGGATGGGGTGGATGAAATATCCAGTTTGTGATTTGAGAGATCTTAAAGAAATAGATCACCCAAAAATTAATATTCTGTCATCATCTACACACCCATATGTCGGTCTTGTCTTTCGCCATATAAACTTGCAAATCTAGTGCATTCACAATAAACGAAAGAAAGAATGAAGCATCGAAGTTTCTTATTGTTCTTTGGTGTTAAGTATGCTACACTATTGCAAACAAAGAAGACACTGCATGTCTCTTGAGGGTGTGAATTATGCAGAGGCTTGGGGGGGGGTCTGACACCCCTAAAGGTGACTTGATAACCCCGTAAAGGATGTCAAAGCAAGATGTTGGGGAGTCATAGAAAGTGTTCTTCATGTAAAACGTTACATACAGACGTTACATTTTGGCAGAGCTGTTACTTTAAATGATGTTAGTCAGTGTTTCGTTCAACCTTTTTTTTTTTTTAATCAATCAAGTTTAATTGCTGAATTCACACTACATATAACCCTGAAGCAAAAGCCACCAATTAAAGACATTGCTGTTCCCACAGAAGCTGATAATTTACACAGTTTACAGCCACTGGTGGTAATAGGGTTGGGTATCATTTTATTTTTAACGATTCCGATTCCTATTCTGGTTATCGATTCCGAATCTTGTCGATTCTTCCTAATTTCGATTCCATTAAGGTAAAAAACTAAACAAAAACAAAACTTAGATATCATTCACACTCTAAGTCTAAGTCTTATTTCAAAACATTTAATTGTAGTGGAATACCATGAACACAATTCAACAGGCTAAAGAAGAACACTTAGACAAGGAACTTTTGCCTATGGTTTAAAAAACGACTAGCCTAACTAATATAAATTCCAAGCATTTTAAAAAGACAAATAAACACTCAGTATTTAAAAAAGAACAAATAAACAAATTAGCAATCGCGATTTGCAACTGAACAAAGATACGATTGAAATTAACAGGGTTTTAAGATGTTCAGGTATTCAGGTACAGAAACTGTAATCAAATGTAAAATAGCACTTTATAAATAAAAGATACACTACAAATATAGTTACACAAGTTATTCAGTCAAGAACAGCGACTGAATTTTCTCGTTATCTTTTGTTGATTGATTAACGTTATTATAGAGATGGCAGCAGGAATATTAGGCTGCTGTCACTTTAAGAGCTACACGGATCCAATATACTGATGCGCATGCATTTTCTTTGTCAAGTGTTTATGTTCACTTAACAAATAACCGACTGTGTTTACTAGGATATTTTGATATATTTTTGTGTGTATTTGTCCTTTCAACTGCAAAAAGACGCGGAAGAGAAATACAGTGGGAGGCGACTTGGTGCGCCTGAATGGTTTAAAATCAACATTTTAATTTTGTAACATGAATCCGATTCCTGACCTTAAAGGGATAGTTCACCCAAAAATGAAAATTCTGTCAGGAATTACTCACCTTCATGTTGTTCCAACCCCGTAAGACATTCGTTCATCTTCGTAACACAAATTAAGATATTTTTGATTAAATCTGAGAGTTGTTTAACTCCTCCATAGGCTTCTAAGGGACTGAAACTTGCTGGCCCAGAAAATGTATTAAAGACATCGTTAATATAGTCCAAGTGACTCCAGTGGCTCGATCTTAAGTTTATAAAGCGACGAGAATACTTTTTGTGCGCAAAAACAAACAAAAATAACGACTTTATTCCACTTTTCATTTCCTTCTCTCTGGGCCTCGGGTCTTTTCACGTAGTGTTTAAGCGTAGCGCGTCTGTGTTGTACGTCACCACGTATCACACATGACCAGCGTCGGCCAATAGTGAGCCTACGTGGTGACGTGCAACACAGACGCGCTACGCATGAGGGTGAGTAATTACTGACAGAATTTTCATTTTTGGGTGAACTATCCCTTTAAGTATCCAATTCCGGAATTGGAATCAATTTTCGATTCCCAACCCTCGGTGGGAACAACAATAATAAAGGGAAAACTTTAACAATAGATCTCAAGAGTGACTGTCCGTCCCATAAAACATTGCTGTCCATCAGCTTTTGCAGTTGTCTGTGTTTTTTACACTTTAAATAAAGCCAATACATAGAACAGTACAAGCAAGTTGAATAATAGAAGCTACAAGAGGATTGCAGTGGACGCAAGCAAGTCAACGTTAACATGATACGGGATGCCTTGTAAACGTGTATGTCTACAATAAATTTTAATTTACAGATTTAATTACCGGCCAAATCAACAAACTCAGTCAGATGGGATTGTTTCCGCACTGAAAACTAAAACCCCAGTATTTGAGTTGCTGCTGAGAGCATCTATCAAAGTGAATTGAAGACAATATCGATCATGAAAATATGATGAATTATGTGGATAATGGAACATTAGAGGATTATTAACAAAGGCAAAACTTGAGAAAAAAAAAAAAAACAGGACTGGATTTCGAATTTTGTTTTTCATCAGTGCTGAAGATGTGTTTGCATAAATCTATTAACTGTTTGGTTTCAATCATGGTTTACATTTATGCATTTGGCAGACGCTTTTATCCAAAGCGACTTACATTGCATTTCAAGGTACAAATTTACATTCTTATCTCAGAGTAAAACTGGGAGTTGTGAAAAATATGATACACCGGTGTTTTGCCTATATCTATATATAATCGTTTTACTCTTTTAATTAATTTTATAACTTTTTCATATATCTCTTTTAATTTCTTTTATAACCGTTTTAATTTTCCTTGCTTTTATTTTGTGATTATTTTAATTCCTTTCTGTAAAGCACTTTGAATTGCCATTGTGTATGAAATGTGCTATATAAACTCGAACCCATAACCTTGGTGTTGCAAGCACCAACGCTCTACTGTTTGAGCTATAGGAAAACTTATAAGCCAAAACACACAAAAAATCTATAGCTATATATACACACTGCAATATTGGCACTGATGGCCAGTAGTGCTCACTCAGGCTGGATAGACACTGTGAGGTGTTGCAGAAAGCATCTTCACGTCAACTTCACTAAATCAAGCAGGGCATTGAGAGGTTTGCATCACACTCACTAACACAAACAAAATGACAGCGCTATTTGGTGCCAAACACAGCAGCTCTACATCATGCGTTTGGCAGCCGTGAGCAAGACCTAAAATAGCTGCTTGTCAATAACATTTAGCACAGATCCACTGCAGCCTCTTTCCACGCGGTAGATAGAACCAGAGACGGCCTGTTTCAAACAAACCCAATCTCCCTCCCATGTTTAAAATGAAAGTAAATTAACATTAATTTCTTGTTTATTGAACTGTTGTATAAAATCAATAGGCTATCACATTCGCAATTATGCTGATATTCGGGAAAACAGCACTCTATGTCCTGTTATAAATATTAAAAACAAGAACTCATACAGGGGCAATTTTGCCCCATATCTTTTTTGGGAGGCATTTTTGCCCCAAGCCAATGTTAATTTCCATGATGGCGAGGGTGGGGCTCTTTTTGCAGAATTAAGAAAATCATACAGGTTTGAAGCAACTTGAGGGTGAATAATTGATGACAGAATTATTATTATTATATATGTTTTTTTTAAGTGAACTATCCCTTTAAGTGTATCATATAAATATGTATAAAAAAGTGCATGGGAAATATCATGAGAAGCATAATTGGTTTTAACATTAGCATGTTTTCTAACATAACAAATCAACACTCAACAACAATCGAATGCAATAATAAGCGTTACAAAAGCATAAAATCAAAAATATTGAGTAAAATAGTCTTGTATCAACATTTACCAATCAAAAAAATCTACTTTTATCAAAAAAGTTCATATTAATAATTATATTAATAAAAATCCATATTTCTCCCAATACATTTGTGGAGCCTGATTCCCGTAAGTTGCACATAGCCATTTAGATTGGAGCTTGTGATTTTAAATATAATATTGTCTTTTTTTTTTTTTGTGTCTGTGGGCGAGCCGTATGAGACTACATCAGTCCTAATAAAACCAACAGAGCACTTACATGCTGGATTTTACCCATCAGGACTAAATAAACCCACATAAATACACAGAGCAGGAGATAATGATGTAAAAAGAGAAAAGAGACATCACAAATATGATCATATTAATATCATAATAACTTTTCCCAGGCAGCACCGAAACAAAAGTTTGGAATCAGTAAGATTGTTTTAATGTTTCTGAAATAAGTCTCTTATTCTCATCAAGACTGCATTTATCTGATCAAAATACAGTACAAACAGTAATATAGTGAAATATTACAATTTACAATATGTAAGTGGTTTTAAACTGCAATTTATTCCTGTGATCAAAGCTGAATTTTCTTCAGTGTCACATGATCCTTCAGAAATCATTCTAATATGATGATTTGCTGCTCAAGAAACATTTATTATTATTAAATTTAAAAAAAGAGAGAAATAAAATCTTACGTATACCCCAAATTTCTGAAAGGAAGTGTAACTTTATTTTATAGTTCTATATTCGTACTGTATATGACCAATACTGACTATGTGTCTATTCCTATTTTTCCTAAGGAATTTTAGGAGAATAATCTAAGACTAACCATGCAGATACTTAAGGTCTCCTGAGCTTTTACGTTCCTTCATCGCTCTCACAAGTAAATAGCTTAAAGCAGTATATGCCATCATACCATCCAGCCCTCATACTGACACACACACACACACACGAACACAGACAGGCCTGTTTGTGAGGCAGATGTAGTGTGACCACTGACAACATGGAGAAATTGTCAGCAGAAATCACCACTCCAGCTGCTGAGGGACACACACACACACACACAGCATACATATGTATAAACGTACGCTCATAAACAAACGTGCACACACACTTGCCTCGGGCCAACTCCAGCAGCACATCACATTACTGCTGCACTTTGAAATGAAAAAAGAAACACATGCATGTGGGCGGGACTTAATGACCTAGAATTCATGAGCGCAGCATTGGATCGTTATTCGTTTTGATGTGTGACTGTGTGCGCCTACATTTTAGGTCATCGCCAAGTGGCAGCAACATGGAACTCCCTCTCTCTCTCTCTCTCTCTCTCTCTCTCTCTCTCTCTTTATGACTTGTTATGTAAAAGGCCTCATTCTCATATTCAGCCTTCATGCCAATGCAGAACACAGTAGCACACAGAGAAAAGAAGCTGAGACGAGCTGGAGAGCAGTTCAGATTTACTCAGAACTAGTTTAGTTTACTCTAGTGGGCTCATTAAAGCAAGAAACTATGAGATGTTGTGCTTTACTGTGATTTTACCATGGTTAAGGGGTGTTGCTAGGTGTGTTCTTCACACACAATGCAAAAACCCTTTAAAGCAACACTAAAGAACTTTTTTTTACCTTAAAATAATGTTTCCAGAATCGTTTCAGTGATTCATCAAGTCGTAACAGGGTGAAAGGCACTTCTTCATTCGCTTTGCGGCCCTATATCAGCTATAACCGCACTATGCAAGTTTGCCAGATCGGGAAGAGTTTCTGTAGTTTGAATGAAACATAAGAAACTACAAATTTGACTTGCTTTACGGCAAGCGTTACAATAGTCATTATTTTGTTTTTCTTCGTTTCTGATGTCGCAATACATCATACTTTCATAAAATCATGCAACATACTCTACCTTGTCTGTGGACATCGTTCATTCCTAAGCCGGTGCTGGATAAACAGCGTGTGTGCGACGGTAGGCTGCGCTAGGCTAAATTATTTATGTCAGCGGTAATGGACAATTATCGACGAGGAAAAGTTCTTTGGTGTTGCTTTAACCTGTTGGCACAACCGATCCCAGCTGGTGGGCCCAATGTCACTTTGCTTACCGATGTTTACATTAACTATATAAAAAACGGTCTACAAATGTTCAGAATGTTGACAAATTATATATCCGTCGAAAGGTTTGGCATCAGTATCCAGTCGCTTTTTATTAAAATACTATGGGACGTGATTTATTGCTTTTATAAAACAATAGCAACAATATGTTTACATACATGCACAAATTTTTGTCAATCCAATGAATCCAATCCAATTTCACATTCTAAAAGTTCTGCTTATATTCGCCTTATTTTTAACGGAAATACGGACACAGCCAGTTGACGTTTTTTTGTGCGAGACTTCCGGTCAGGCACTTCCGGTCACTGGCTAGCTAACTCACTTTTCACCGTAGCGGTTAATCAAACAAGTCTTCGTAACAACTAACTCATCGTTATGGCTTCGAGGAAGACCGGGGTTGTTTGTGCAGTTAGAGGTTGTCATAATAACTGGTACAAAAGAAAGATTTACTTGGAGCAGGAGTGTTTTAATCATCGAACGCGTACGAGAGCTGAATGTAATTGCGAGGCGCCCTACGACCTTTACCCCCCGCCGAAGAACGAGGAATCCCTTCGCCTGTGGTTAAAAGCTTTAAATTTGAAGAAACCACCGAAGCGACCGTATGTTTGTTCTTTTCATTTCGTGAACACAAGACCTGATCTGGCAAATAGATGTTTTAGTAATGAAAATTATATACATAAAAAAATCTTGAGCTCAAACTTGACTTTTGACCACTATTTTAAAGTTACTGTACTCTTAGCGGCCCCTAATTTAATAACAAATGATCGTTGCGATGGAAACGAATCAATCAAATCTAACTTTAGCTGGAAAAGAACTTTATTAAAGAACCGCTATAAAGCCAAAACAATCTCTGTTACCTTAAATTATACGTTTATCTCTGTAAAGCTGCTTTGAAACAATCTACATTGTTAAAAGCGCTATATAAATGAAGATGACTTGACTTGACTTGACTACTCTGCCTTTGTATTGTCAGCAAAAAGTGAGAAGTCATGCCAAGGCAAAAGGCAGTAACTTCCACATTATCAATATTTGGTTGCTGATCACCATTAACAAAATCATTATAGTAGCACCTATAAAATCTAGTGATCATGGCATTTATTTTGTATGATTTACAATTATTTATAGCCATCTACTTATTGCTATCCTGTGCTTTGGTTGCATTCTGATGGCATTATTAATACATTTGACATGACAAAATACCTCCATATATATATAGTCTAGCGTTGGCTCGACTGTGTTTAGGGCACTCTGCCAGCTAGTTTTGGCACTCTGCCAGCTAGATGCATGAGTGTTTCAACTAGGTCCAGTACCCGAACTGGGTGAGGCGGGGCTTTAGTTCTTTGTTGTGTTCATCTGCTACGGCATGTGTAACATTTTTCTGTCAACTTTGCATAATCCTTTGCGATCAATATCGTTAGTTAGCCCAGGGAAGCGAGGAAACGGAAGTGTCGCACAAAAACCGGAAATTGGACCCATATTTACTTCCGCGTACAAAAATAAGGCGAATACATAAACAAAATAAGAAAAAGAAAATCTATAATATAAAAGGAGAGACTTTTGCTTTTCAGATGTTTCTCCGTAGAGTTCCCACACTTTATGACCTACATTTTTCCATAACTTTTCCTGTTATTACTGAATAAGGACTCACTTAAAAGGAGCTATTTTTAGTCAATTAAATACTTTAGAGCTGAGCATGACTAGAGAAATGTCCATAACGTTTTACATTTTTTATTCATTTTCATGAGTGGAGATCTAAAAAGTCAGTAACCCTGAGAAAAAGATCCCAGTTATCTCACATGTGCCTCCTTAAGAAGAGATAGCATCAATAATACCAATAACAATAGCATATTTCACACAGTATAAAAATACTAGAATGATTACTTGCTATTGATACTTAATTTGAACCAATTATTATTGCCTCATTGTAATTATTATATATGCAATTCAAGTCATTTTAAAGGTTGTTCACTAAGGTATATTTTTATTACCACAAAAAAAAAAAGAGAGTCAGATTACTCGATTAATCGTCAAAATAATCGACTGATTACTCGATTTTCGAAATAATCGTAAATGACAGCCCTAGATTAGTTACAAAAAACATTTAAAAATGCTCCTGCATTGTTTCAATTAGTCGAATAAAATACTATTTTTCCAGTCATATATTTCAACTGAAGATTTAAAAAATATATATATTATAAAATATCAAAAAGAGATAAAATATTATCGTCTCATCTCGTGAGTTTAAGTGTGTAAATTAAAAAATAATTTACAAACAAAACAATTGTGGTAAGTGAAAATGTTGAGTGGTAACTTTGGAAACCCACTAGCCACAGTGGCTGGAGAGCAGAAAAGTTAGTGTCAAGCTCTGGGCACAACGGTCAAAGATGTCCATCTAGCACATATTTACATAGAAACATTATTAAAAAGCAGACTGTAAACAAATCGTGCCATCTCCAATTATGATTGGCACAAAAGCAGACTTCTTCATTCTTTGTTCACACACATCATAATACCAGTAATTTACTGGTAATCTCATACTCTTAAATTGCCAGAACTACTTTACCGTTTTTTTTTTTTTTTTAAAGGTCCTGTTCACACATGATCTCTTAATGGTAATTTACAAGTAAATTTACCAGTAAAAACAGTATGTGTGAAAGGGACTAATGTCTCAAAAGTCTGTGATCAAAAGTAACAAATCTCAATATGAACGCAAATGTTTCTCATCAAATTATCTGATCTATTATTAATTTTAAAGCTCTATATACTCTTACTGTATGACAACTATTGACTTATTTGGGTCTGTTTTTATTCCCACAAATCTGAGACAAAGCTAATACATTAGTTCAGTTAGCAGTGCTAAAACAGGTGGTTCTATGCAGATTAAATGACACTGAACTCAAATGAATATGCCAGAAGAACATCTATGCCTTTTGTTAGATGAATTGTGAAACGAGACAGCGAAGCAAAGCAAAGGTGCCACTACGGTCGTCCACTGGCAGTGTGTTTGCGTGTGTGTGCATGTGTGCTGGTTGAAATTGCATTTTTTCTCATTACACTTACACTGATAACAGGCTTGCTGCCGTTTCTATGGCAACTATATATCCCTCAAGCTGTGCCTCGCTGAAGGATGTCGAGAACAGCGGATAGAGAACACACTCACAAACACACACGTAGAGATCCTGTGTATCTACAGCTGAGCTCTATTGAGATTCACTCCCAGCTGTGATCCTTCCCAGAGCCACAGAGTTATTGAAAATACACAACTGCTATTTACAATCTATACATGGTGACGAATAACATTAGACCCCTATAGCCAGATTATACACTAGTGGTTCTCAACTAGTTTAGCTTTAGAATCCAGATTTTACATTGAACACCAAATGGTGACTCAAAAACAGTATCATAAACGTTCATTCTCTGGACCGATACTACCAATGAAGTCCAGGCCTCCCTTTCTACAGTGTGTTTTTCTCCTCCGCTCCTTAATTTCTTTAAATATATGCTGACTGTGTGTCCACAATCGTTTTTCCCTGTTATCTCTATGAATCGTCCCTGCAGGGATTCATAAGAAGCTTTACTGAACTAAAACAAATTAATGTATGTTTAGTTCAGTTCAATCAAATGGAATTTGATTCAACTGAATTTAAGTGAACTGAATTGATTTTTAATGAGGAAAAGGAATCGCCCCTGTGGAAAAGAGGGTCGCCCCCAATCTCATCTGCTCTCATATGTGAGGATGGAAATACAGGGCGTTAAAACTGACCATATTTACAACCTTGATTCAATGGCATAAAATCACAATCTCTACATTCTGTTTCACTCAGAAATATGTCACATTACAGAAGTAAAACAGGCTACAAATGGCCTTTCCAGGATCTGTACACAATCAGCCCAGTCTTTTAGTATTACTGGATGTTTAAAAAAACATTTTAATGAGATTACAAAAATTGATTTATAGCCCGACCACATTAAGGTGGTTAAGGTTGTAACTATCTGGCCATTACCATTTTGCTTATTTAAAGGCGGATTATTCAAGTTAAAGTCAGTAAATTATGGAGTGCTGCAAGGGTCTGTTTTAGGCCCTCTGCTATTTTCAATAATGACACTTGGTAATATTATAAGAAAACAAATTAGTTTCCAACTGTTATGCTGATGATATTATATATATATATATATATATATATATATATATATATATATATATATATATATATATATATATATATATATATGCCTATTTCATCACGTCACATGTTGACAGAGTGTGTTAAAGATATACAATTTTGGATGACCAGTAATTTTCTTCTATTAAATTCCGATAAGACTGAGGTTTTACTTATTGGACCAAAAACCTACACAGAACCTCTTAGAAAACAATTTGCATCTAGGAGGATGAACTGTTACATCCTCTTCATAATACCTGGGTATTATACTAGTGTTATGATTCCTGTCTTGTGTTCCCCTTGTCTTGTGTGGATTTATGTTATTTCCTGTTCTGTGCCATGTTTTGTAGTCCTTTGTAGTTTTTCTTGTTGATTAGTTCCTGATTGTTCCCAGGTGTGTTTTGTTTGCCAATCTACCCTTGAGTGTATATACACCCAAGTGTTTCTCATGTTCTTAGTCTAGGTTTTGTTGTTCAGACGTGGAATGTCCAAGCTTTTAAGAGAACATCAAATTTTCTAAGTGTGTTCACAGTGGAATTATATGCAATCCTGATGGCAGTGCAATGGACTGAACAGATTCAGAACGATAAAGTTGATATGTTGATAAGTTGATATGTAGTGACTCTGTGTCAGCTATCAATAGTATTGGGAAAGGGTCATCAAAGAGTCGACAAGACCTTGTATATGATATTCTTCTGGCAATTAGAGATGTGAAAAGGAGAGGGGTAGAGATATTGTTTGTATGGGTCCCAGCTCATGTAGGAATTGCAACAAATGAAAAGGTTGATAAGTTGGCCAAGGAAGCTGCTCAAAAGGAAACAGTAGATGTAAACATAAATCTATCCAAGGTGGAGGGTAAAAGTATTGTGTGGCAGGGAACAATTTTAAAATGGCAACAGCTTTGGGAGCAAGAAAACAAAGGGAGGCACCTATTCTCATTATGTAGTAAGGTAATTGAAGTTAGACGTAAGGAACAGGTTATTATTTCTAGAATGAGGATTGGTCACACGTTTCTGAATGGCACTTTATTTATTCTAGGAAAACACCAGAGTGGCTTGTGTTCATGTCTGGAACCTGAGACAGTGCAACATGTTTTGATTTCTTGTAGAAATTATGACCGCCAAAGACAAGATCTATTCAGAGAATTGCGAGAAATTGGCTTGGAAGAAGTATCTATGAAAAGTATTTTAGAAGTAGGATTTAAGCGAGAGGGGGAAACGCTGTTTTTTCAATTTTTTTATAGACACTGGACTGTATAGCAGGGTATAGTACACTAAGGTGCTAGTCCCATAGATGGCAGCAATGCAACTTATTGGATGCCAAACGCCAATGAAGAAGAAGAAGAATCTAATTAGTCTGGTGTTGTCCTTTGTTGGATGTTTCGTGTGAGTCGTTTCAGTTTCTGGATTTTCCTGTGTTTGGATTATTTTGTTCTTTGACACAGTTACAACTTGACAGCAACTTGTCTTTTGAAAACCATATTTCATGTGTTACAAAAACAGCCTTCTTCCACCTCAGAAATGGCCTCTAGAATAGATTACTGTAATGCATTACTAGGTGGTTGTCCTGCATCCTCAATAAACAAGCTACAATTAGTCAAAAATAATAATAATACAGCTGCTAGAGTTCTTACCAGGTCAAGAAAATATGACCATATAACCCCAATTTGATCATATCTACATTGGTGACCTATTAAGTTCCGTATTAATTACAAAGTATTGCTACTAAATGGTTTAGCTCCTAACCAAACTTATATTGCGCTGTAATCCATCACTGTCTTTAAGGTCACAAAACTGATAGTACCTAGGATATCTAAGTCCACTAGGGAGAGCGTTTTCGCATTTAGCTCCTAAACTCTGGAATAGCCGTCCTGATAATGTTCAGGGCTCAGAGACACTATCAAATCTAGATTAAAAAGACACATATCTTTAGCTAAGCATTCACATAATGCATCACATAGCCTTGCACTCCAGTTTTATCAGATCAAATGCACATGACTATCTACTGCCTGAAATTTTATGAGCAGCAGCTACGCTAATTATTTTCCCATCCCGAGGTAACTAGAGTACGCCAGCTCCAGTATCTTACGAAGATTTCAGATGACCCAACACCTGTGAAGAGACGACGCCAACTCTGAATCAACCGCCCAATTTTCTATATATTATAATCATTATGATCACAACTTAATAATTGCTTTAATGAGTTCATCGTTTCTGCCTAACTGAATACATGGCGTTAGCTAACTACATGATTTGTATTATCTTAGAACTGTTTATTTCTGACATGTGGACATTACTTGGAGAGTCACATCTGATAACAGATCACTCTAAACTGTAATGTAGACATGCATTTTCTGTAACGCTGCTTTGAAACTATATGAATTGTGAAAAGCACTAATCGAATAAATGTGAATGAAATTGAATTTTCCACAACTTTTTAAGGATTGTACTAAATTACATCACAATTCCCTGTGTTTCATGTTGCCTATAACAAATGGAGAGGAAAAAAAATGGAGAAGGATGGAAAAAATGACATGCCAAATGTCAGTATAGCACCCAACGCGCTATCGGCAGGGATTCATATATTTCTACGGCCCCGATCTCATTTTACTCCGTTCTTTTATTTGATATGAAAAAATAATGGCCTTTCTGTCCCAACTGTCCAATAATGTCTTGTACGAATGCAAAACAAGTGTAAGATTCACTGTTTCTCTGTCTCTCTCTCTCTCATCCGCCTCCTCCGACCTCTCGTGCCCCGATGCCTGCATTTCGCAGACTCTTAATGGAGATGTGGGAACTCTGTGGGCCCTTTGTGGCTTTCCGTTCAACATACACACATGCAGAAGTGCACATATATGCCTGGGGCTGTCAACATGACCCTCATCACCCTGTTTGTGTATACCATCTACTTTCCTTTCCTGTAAACTCGACGTGCCCTGGCGTATTCCTGCACATATTACTCTATTCATCTTCCAGCTCCCTCTATTTATATTCTTTTGCGCTCCGTCTCTCTCCTCTTCCTGCTTCCCAGACATCTCTCTGATAAATACCCTAGTTATGAATTATATTGTAGTTCTTGTGGCTGAACCAACCAGAGCGCAATAATTCCTCATAGTACAACAATACAATCTGACAAGCCGATAGAGCTCTTAAATAAAAGGAAAGTAAGGAAACGGTGCACGCACACACCATAAATTTCCTTCAGACATTTCAGTTGAGTCGTCTGACTTCATGGGAAATCGTTGAATTGTACAACAGGGTTGACTAGCGCACACTCTTGATAACAATACAACATTCATTAATCAATATTAGTGACCGTCTATGTGATTGATCGTCCCCTCATTTCATCTGTTTTGCATTAGATCTAAGAACTTAACTGGTCCCGTGTGTTTTAGTTGAACCTGCCGGTTTGAATTGCAAACACAAATACCGCAACTGTACCATTTCATTGAGTCAGCATACTGTCTGGATTTAAAAAAGTCATGTTTACAAGCTCCCAAGCTATTAAAGGGATAGTTCACCCAAAAAGGAAAATTCTGTCATTAATTATTCACCTTCATGTCGTTCCAAACCTGTAAGACTTTCGTTCATCTTCGAAGCACAAAAATGAAGATCTTTTTGATGAAATCTGAGAGCTTTCTGTCCCTCCATTGACAGCTACACAACTCGATCGCTTATATAATGAACAGATTTGATTGAAGCTTTTAAAAAAAAGCTCTCAGATTTCATCAAAAAAGATCTTCATTTGTGTTTCGAAGATGAACGAAAGTCTTACAGGTTTGGAACGGCATGAGGGTGAGGAATTAATGACAGAATTTACATTTTTGGGTGAACTAACCCTTTAACACATCTGAGGATGAACCTGTCTGTTGGTTTGGAAAAGTTTAAGCTTCATGATGGCAAAACTTTAAAGAGTTTGAATATTATATCAGTTATATTTACCCATGCATAAACATCTCATAATAAAAAAATCAGTCAATGAGAACATATTTTATTATTATATTATTAATATACTCTGCAGTTCTGAAAGTCTCTTATGAACGGTAGTGTATTTATTCAAATTTATATGGAAGAAATAGCTTTTTATTACTTGCCACTTTATTGTGTTGCATCTGAATAGGACAATGTAAAATGATGCCAATTGTCAAATGTCTGGCTCAGCGTGAATCATGAAGCCCAAACTCAATCTTGCAAACTAGATTCACTAAAACCCTTCGCCCCAATCCCAGAACAGAATGAAACTCAACCGGCCACAAAACACACACACACACACACACACACACACACACACACACACACACACACACACACACACACACACACACACACACACACACACACACACACACACACACACACACACACACACACACACACACAAGCCAGTGAGTGACTGCTGTTTCTTGTTTCTAAACCAGTTCAGGTGTCACATGACTGACTGTTATTCCACTGACACCCCGTCTGCTCCTGAAATAGTCTCTCCATCCTAAAATTACGCTCCACTGCTCTCTTTTACAGTGACCCCACTCCAAACACATACACAGAAACACACACGCCTCGAAGTAAAAGTAGCTCATTCCTTTTTCAGACACCCGGTTCTATAATTGGGCTCCATCCAGACACATTCAGAGTTCATAATACACATCTTAATCTGAAAATGATGACCACTATCATCCTAATTCACGGTGCTACACGTCCCATTAAGACCAGCTTGTTTGCTTGGAAATCAGAGTATGAGTAAATCTCACAAAACCTGTCAAGAACATATCCATCCTATAATTATTTTAATGTGAAAAGGTATGAGGATTACACACAAATTCAAAAGTAAAACTGTGTAACTGTAAAATAGCACAATTAATGGTGTTTACGATGGTGCTACCAATGTTTTTCAGTAACCAATACTGATATCTAGCGAGATGCACATACATTTTTACACAAAATTACTTAATTGAAATATGAAAATTTAATAAAAACACACAATTTACACATTTACTCAAAATTTACTAAAAATATATATATGAAAAAAAAAGATATGTCAACAGACTTGATAGATTAAATGACCAACATTGCATATATATATGAAGAGTTCAGATGCAAAAGCCTCTAAGTGCCATCTGAAATTTTCTTCTAGAATGATCATTTTTATCAAGCGCGTATATTTAAGTTCAGTAATTTCACTTAAATGGCAATGAAAATTACCTATTAATTGTCATTTAAGTGAAATTACTGAACTTAAAATATACGAGCTTGATAAAAATGATCATTCTAGAAGAAAATTTCAAATGGCTTTTGCATCTGAACTCTTCATATATTTTTAGTTTTGGATTGGTAAAATGCAACCGTGTTCTTAACAGGTTTTGTGAGATTCAGTTGTGTGTGTGTGTATGTGTGCATAAATCCGGAGGTGCATGTATTTATATTGTGCTTTTCTGCATCTGTGTGGGCGAGCCAACAAGGTTAATGTTCATAACCTTTCCATAAATCTACGGGCACTCTTCTCCACCGTTGTGGTTTCCGGCAGTTGGCCCACGGCAGCGATAGACCCCACGGGAGCGAACGAATGTGCAGCCACATGTCTGATCGTGACAGCCGAACATGTGTACATGTGCTCGCACGAGAGCCAGACAAACTCTATAGCTCACCTCTGATTAACACAAGCTACATTCCCCATGGATCCCACGTCACCTAAATATACAGCTCCATTCACTCACATGGGAAAGAGAAATCTTCAACTCAACTACAGACAATGAGGTTAAATGGAGATCAAAGTTTCCTGTGAAAAAGACCACGGTAATCTCAGTGTATCAGCTATATCTTCTCTGCTCTGCTATCATTCACTCAACATTAAATTAGCAGGAGAGACGCATAATGAAACAGGATTTCCTCTGAACCTGAGCAGACTGACAGTAAAGAGCCAAAGGCATAATGAAAGAAAACATGTCTGACATATGCCACACGCAAACTTCTGACGGACGTGTTTGACCACCCAACGTTACAGGGATGAACATTTAAGGAGGCAAATAAACACTTCCACCACTTTCAGCATTCGAAAAATGAAAAGTCTACCATCATCTACTTGTTATCAAAATGTTCACGTTGTTCTTTGTCAGCACAATGAAAGTGGATGGTGACCAGAGGCTGTCAAGCTGAACAACAACCAAAACGTACCATAAAAGTGCTTTTATAAAACAATTTCAATCTCCTTTTGATAAAAATATAGTCATAAACGACACAATTTTATGGAAATGTTTATTCCTTTTTAGAAATTGACAGTCACCAACCTCTTCTGTTGTATGCAAAAGAACCTGAACATTCTGCCAGTGTCTATATTCCTGTTAATTTGGGAGTACAAATATAATATTGATTACATGTTGCAAATAAAGGAATATATATCAGAAGAAATATTAGAGTTGTTTCTGAATTGCGTTCAACGGTTAGACCATTTCTGCCTGAAATAGATGAAACAACAACAACAACAACAAAAGACATTAGATTAAAAGAGACTTACCCCTGGCAGAGTCTTCTGTTCATGCAATGCATTCTGGGCTTTGATGGCTGATTCACGAGCGCAGTACGTGAGGAACGCACAGCCTGTAAAAATGAGACGAGAATCAGATCTGAACTGCACACACTGACACAAAACTCTTGCACCAAAGCTGCCATTTATCACAAAGACTCTCTGCACAGAAAAAAAAAAAACAGTTGTAAACTAGATTTTTACATGTTCTGAAGAAAACATGAGTGATGTTTGCCTGTGCAAAACTTGCTAGGGTTTTCTGGGTGGTTGCCAGGGCATTGCTATGCTGTTGCCAAGCTGTTGCCAAGCTGTTTTTTGTGTATTCTTGACATGTTGCTATGGAGTTCTAAGCGGTTACTGGGTGGCTCAAGTCAAAAGGAATTATATTCTGATGATCGCTAATAAAGACAAGCAATAGTAATCGTGATGTTTGACTTAGAATTCACAATCTATTACATTTATTCATTTAGCAGCTGCTTTTATCCAAAGCGACTTACAAATGAATGTCATCACAAGCAATTTGTCATAAAGGCCAATAATACACACGCATACAACGTTTAAAGTATAAACTAGATTTTGAACTGGGTAACAGTGTTTTTGACCTTGTAACCTCGGTTCAGCGCCTCTGCTCCCAAAATATCCACTAGCAAATACCGTCAATCGTTGTGATCAGACATCAGTCACATCTGTCATTCTGTGTTCATCTCTCTCTCTCTCTCTGTCTCTCTCTCTCTCTCTCTCTCTAAGGGTTCTGTCAGGCACTTCATATATAGAACCTTTTGGGGTTTTGATTAATTAATTTGTTTTGATTCATTTTACACCTCAAAGTATTAAGCAATCATTTAAAGGTGACATTTTATGCCCCTTTTCACAAGATTTAATATAAATCTATGGTGTACCCAGAATGTGTCTATGAAATTTCAGCTCAAAATACCCCCCAGATCATTCATTATAGCTTGTCAAATTTGCCCCTTTTTGGGAGTGAGCAATAACGCTCCGTTTTAGTGTGTGTCCCTTTGAATGGGAGTTTCTGAATGGTTAGTGGATAGGCTACATTTATGTAGTTGTTGTGGAGTTACATTGATTCATCTGTTTCTGGGGGATTTCCGTTGAAAATAAAATTAATCCACTGCTCTTTTGCTTCATCTGAGTCTTGGACTTTAAATAGTGTTCTGTGCTCGTCTGTGCAGCAACGACAGAACAGTTTTCATGATTTGCTCAAACTTTAATGCCATCGCATTAGAACTGGTTACACTGTTATCGCTTGCTAAAACCAAATGGCGGCGCCGTGGGTGTAAATGTGCAGATTAAAGGGGCGGTAAAATGATTCTGATCTGATCTGATTATTTTTTGACATGCTTGCAGAGAAAGGCTTACCAAAACAAAGTTACCGGGTTTCACTTTTCACGTTTTCTGGGTTGGTAGATGCACCGGGGACCCGATTATAGCACTTAAACATGGAAAAAGTCAGATTTTCATGATATGTCCCACTTAAAGTCCCCCTGTAGTCAATAATTGTATCCCTTAAAACTCATCTTTAATTGATGAAATTACATAACAAAATTAATAAACTTGAGATAAAATTAAAATGAAACTAAATATAACAACAAAAAGCTCATTAAAATAGTAATAAACAAAATAATATTATATGTGTTATTATACCATTATGTTCAGTTAATTTGCTTTCATGGACTAGTCATCACATGTGTTTCTTTGTCTTTGTTTCCCGCCACTCATTCGTTTCCATGGTCACAGTGATTAGTTCGTTTGGTTGAGCTGTCTACACCTCGTTATCTTTAGTATTTAAGTTTATGTGTGTTCCCTTTTAGTTTACCTGGTCACGTTAATGCTATGTTGTGTTTGCTCGTCTGCCTTTTGTATCATTTGTTCGTGTGTATTATTAAAGTGGTTTTGAACCTGATCTTCATCCTCCTGTTCTTCCTGCAACCCAGCGTGACAATATGAACAATACTAAAATAACACTGAATTTTGGATTCTTCGCTTAACAACCTCAGAGTCTGTCGAGAAAAGTAGGGTGAAAACAGGTCATTTGAGCTGAAATGAATGGTAGATTTGTCCCAATTTACCTGAATTGACCTTATATATGCATATTTTGCTTATCAATCAGCTTTAAAGGGTGATTTTCAATAGTATTAAACCCTGTAAAATCTGTACTCTGTCTAGCAAGATAGCTTTGTGCTAATCAGAAAGTGCACAACATAATGTTAAAAAGCTCAAAATTAATTAAACCGATGTTAAGAGACTCATTCCTTTCTATTCAGCCTCTTCTTCATATTCGCATTCAGCCTTTCCCGAACATTAAGACATGAATAAATTCATTATATTCTAAATTAAAACTATTGCACTGCCCCTTGGAGTCGGCTCTCAAAGATCAGAGAAAGGAAAGGAATAATAAAGCAGTTTGTGATGTGGAGCGGCCCAGCCTGTTCGCCTTCCCATCCATTGTTCTGATATTTTCACAGCTCCAGTAGAATTGGTTTGTAATGATTGCCGTTATAGGAGCAGTAGTCTAGCGTAACCTGTAAACCTTAATTAAACCAGTCACATTCAGATGGACCCAAACCAACCCCCTGAGCCACGTGTCCAGAGAGCGCAGACCACCTCATGTAGAACTAATCACACACACACACACACAGAGCAGAGAGTGTAACAGCTCTCATGTATCTGTTCTCCATTCAACAAGAATATCATGCTAATACATGAACACTGGCACAGCATGAAGACAACAAACATACATCATATAAACCAACACAATCTCATTAGCAGCTCACTCATGCCAGAACAAATTAGGACGGTTGTAAAACTAGTTTTAAAAGACCCCATAAATTGTTTTCACATGCACACTTTACATCCCTGCACTGATAGTATTACCTGTTGAAACAAGACGTTGTGCTGGAACATATTCAAAAGCGGTAACACTTTACAATAAGATCCCATTAGTTAACTTTAGTTAATGCATTAACTAATTAACAGTGAGCAATTCATTGGTTGTACAAACAATCATCTTTGTAAATGTTATTAATAAAAAAAACTGTTAGTTTATGATAGCTCAGGTCCATTAAATAATATTAACAGAACAGACACAACTTTTGATTTAAATAATGCATTACTAAATGTTGAGATTAACTAAGATTAATAAATGTTTTAGAAGTATCTATAATGTTCGATAAACTATCTTTAATGTTAACAAATTAACAGTATTGTAAAGTGTTAAAAAATCTAAATCACACTTGACAACTTTTGCCAATGACAAAACTTTCATTATACACTTATTGTGAACACTTCACTGCAATGTTATTCCAAAGAAAACTTAAAGGGATACTTCACCGATTAGCATTAAGCTTTGTATCAGTAGAAACCCGGTAGTATTTTGGAGTGACCGTGCTTCCCTCCCTCATGTCCCCCTGAGACGAGAGATTTCTGGATTGTGTGTCTGGAAAAAAAAACTCAGATGACGCAAAAATCGTCATTTATCGTCATCGGAGGCTTTTTTGTCCAGACGCAAGAGACTACAGCCAGTAGGAGGAGCTCGTCCCGCATGTCTTCAACCCGCCCATAGGGGGATCTCACGATAAAACGCCGTCTTTTCAGTTTAGAGTCGACTAGTAGCCTAGTTGTGTCATTTCTCCCGATACTGCCCTCTGTAACCGGTAGGCGTTACTTGGGAGTGTCCTCGTAGGTAAATAATTCCACATTTCTACTACATAAATGACCCAATTTAAATACACATTCATCTTTCCAGTGGTGAAATATCCCTTTTATAATGCAGTAATTTGCTCTATAACATGAAATGGATGACATAACTAAAATTTCTGCCACATTGTTTAATGTTTTCAAAGGCTCCCATTGAACCACCTGTTAAGAAACCATCCTACAAGCATGACTATCCTGTTTCAGTCAGAAATGTCGTGTTACTAATGGCATTTAATGTTAATGTTAATGTTAATGTAAAGTGTTAAGGGTGATGTAAAACAAGCAAACAAAGCTGTGATTCGGTACATTCAGGACGGCGCTTACACAAAGAACACAGCGTTTGGCTTTATACTCCAGAGAATTACACGCTGGCTAATTTAAGATAGAGAAAGAAAATTGGATTCAGGCAGTGTTATTCTGTGCATGTGGTATCTGTGTTGTATCAAGCTCGGATCAATACGTTCTGGGAGCAGAAAATGATAGTTATCTCCTTATCATTTTCCATTAAAATCCCCTTTTGATAACATTTCATCACAGGCTGGTGGGAAGGGAGTGTGGAAAGAGAGAGAGAAGGAAAGAAAATGATAGGGAGATAGAGAGTAAGAGAAAGGTTTTTGTAGCCCCATAAAAACAACTTTATCTCCTCTGTTTGCCCCCAAACGCTCCAAAAGCAGGCCGCACTGGATTATAGTCTATCAATTATATTAAAATCTCTCCGTTGTAGTAATTTCATTTTGTCCCCTCAAATAAATCTCGGCCCAGCAAACACAAAGCACTGGATGCCAAAGAGTTTCTGGACAGCATTAAATATAGCCACAGAGGTTATTTCTGAATTAAACTACTCTATTGGCAATTATTCATGTGTTTTAACTCAGCTGTACTTCATTACATCCGAACGACTTGGGCGTAAAACAGCTTTAGGGCTGGAATAAATTTAGTTGAGTATTTTTAAACAATGTGGCAGAAGTTTTAGCCTAAATCCAGATTGTTAGTGGTTTGTGTCCATGCAAAACATATATGTTTTATCAACAGCCCATCGTAAATCATATATCTAATTGCTTAGTAAAGTAAAAGCACACCTCAGCAAGACACATGATTTGAAGAATCATTCATTCATGCAGAATGCACAACATGCTGCTGAAGTTTAATATTTACGGTATATCATTCAACACATTAGCACAACTGCATCTCATTACTTATCTGAAGCATAATGGACTGTCCACACAGAGATCATAAAACACCTACAGTTTTTCCTCAAGCACACAATTTTTTTATCTACACATGTTGGAAAGGCAATGAAATGCAATTACGGTTGACTTTATAACCCTCCATTACCCTTATATTAAATAGCCATTACATTATACAGCTTTATCTTTACAGTACATATAGCTTGTCTGCCCAAAAATGTAATTGTGACATCAGTCGATTTCTGCCTTAAGGGCTTTTTTAACAAACATACTATGCATACATCATGCTTTTTCAATTAACATTGGTTGTTGAAAGATTTATAACTTCTGTTATCTAAAAACTATCTGATGGGTCTATTGCTAAACTAGTTTGAACACTTAAAGTTCAAACTATTTTGACTTTGACTTTGAAGCACAGCCAATTATTGCCGGACAATTTGCATGATGTGTCATTGTGTCATCAAAACAAGATAAAAGAGAAACTGTGTGCATATCTAGATACAACTTTATGACAATGTCAAATGCACAATCATCATATTATAGCGATCATCATTCTATACACATTAAATATTCAATGCAAATTAATATAGTAATTGGTCAAATCGCTCTAACATGACACTATATGTGAAAATCATGAGAAAGCACCGTCACATTTAGCTGAATCCTCGTCCATGAAGAAAACTTAATGCACATTACAATATTCACATGCACTAAAGACCTTAACCTCTGTCTGAAAGAGCTCAACATGTAAGGTTACAATAAAAACAGAGAAAAGATTACTCTTAAAAAAAATAAATAAAGATTTTGACTGTCTAGTCCTTTTTACGTCCTACAAACAACCTTTTATCTTTAGAAAACCCTCTACTGGTGCTTTAAAGAGCCCCAAAACCTTTGAAGATCTAAAGGACCTGTAATGTAAAGATCAAGAACTTTTTAACCATATAGCAACTCAAGAACCCTATACAGCTAAAAATGGTTCTTGATAAGAAGAGGTTCGATATTGAACCTATCAGCCACTGAATAAACTTTGTTTTTAACAATGTACTTCAGGTTTTGAAGATGAAATGAAGCTATTAAATGCATTATGAAATTATTAAAGACATGCAGATAGAGAGAGCTAGATAGAGAGAATCTCAACTAGCATATTGCACATATCTGTATATCTATCTATTATTCACAATCTGACATCATGCTAAACAGTAATTACCTCAATGTTTCACCTTGCATTGAGAGTGGACGTTAGTTTGAATAACAAGCTTTCACGCACCTACTCGGACGGCACAATCCAGGCATTTATTGACAAGCCTGATTAAATGTGTACATGTGAGCACAGGTCAAAGGAATCCTGTAAACATGCCGCTAGTGATGATTAATGCTTACCCCTCAGGCGGTTTGTCTATAACCGACGCACCCACACAAATACATATCCACTCTCTTCTGAAAACTAGTTGATTTCAATTGAGTTCACTGTTATCATGCGGCTGAGCAAACAAAATGGTATTCCAATAGGTGTAAAAATACATAGAACAAACAAACGTTGGGGAAAACAGTCTCTTTTTAAATACACTGGACTAGTTTTACCGCCTGCCATCTTGGATTGATTGGCACGGCATAATACATTGCTGTGAAGAGTGCATGTGATGCTGCCTTTAAATTTGATATCTTAGATGGCAGAATAATCATGCCTACAACCATTTAAAGCATCATGGATAGTGAAACGCACACTATTTGTAACAGCAATTGCATCATGCCGTCATTGTGAGTCATTGTGAACATTTTGTTTTATGTTTGAGATCGTAATGTTTAATCAAAATGTCATAACTGTACCTGACATATGCAGGATTTCTCCTATCATTTAGTCCACTTACAGTGCCCCAATTACGCCATTTTAAAGGTTTTAGAGTCTCCTACAATAGATTTACATGCATGCAAGGTCAAAAAAACACTTTAATTTTCTCATAAAATACATTGCACATCCTTTCTCAAAGAGTCTGTAAATTAGTTGTTTCGAAGATTCGGTCTCTTCCAGTTTCAGCTCCAACCACAGTGTTTGAGGGCGGGGCAAAGCAGATGTTGTTCGCCGACAGCCAATGAAAATCATCGGCTGGAATTATACTATGCAAATTCGTGCAGGAAGTGAGACTGGAATTACTAACGACTCGTTTAAGCAGTTAAGAATCAATTCTTTCTTTAAGGAGAAAAGAACTTTATTTGTTGTGCACTTTTATCTTTAAAACTTTGCAGACCTTTAACATTCACAAATAGCTATATAAAGCCCTATTCGCACAGGATTAGTATTACCTGGCGACCTCTAGACATTTGTAATAATTGCAGAGGTTGTCTGTGATCTTAATCCCGTGCGAATCCGCCATGTCTGTAATTTGTAAAGTAAAAATTCCCCCGCTAATGACCTACTATATTTCGCTGAACACCGAGGTCCTGTGATAATATTAGTCCCGTGCGAATCGGCATCTCTGTGATTTGGCGGGGTCGTTTATCATTTTTTCAAGGTTTTTGTTTCCTGTGCGCTTTTTTATCCATCTTTCGTGAAGAAGGAGGCTGTGTTGGAGTGTTTTGATAGTATTTTGGGTGCTGGGTCATATCGTTATACACCATGATATGATACAACTATACAATTTGCAGAAAAAGAAAGCTGAAAACCTTAAGAAGAGCAAAAGATGGAGATGAATGACATATATAACAGCATGCGGTAAGGAACATTCTTCTGTTTATGATATATCATACAGCTAGACCTATAATAACGACAAGACATTTCCAAGCAATAGCCTATTGACATCATATCCGGGAGATAAGTCAGTAAATTTGAGTAAAATCACAGGCTTCGGTTATCCCGTGCGAATGCGCCACACGAAATTCAGATGTGGGGGGGTCATTTCTAAATCACACGAGGTCCCCAGATAATACTAATCCAGTGCGAATAGGGCTTTCACACTGCATGAAAGGTAATATTCTAAAAAGCATAATGGGGCACTTTAAAAACCCAGCAAGCTCGCGTTCATCTGCCAGTTCTTAGTGCAACGCCCTATTCTCAACATCCAATAAACAACTGATGCATAAAATCAAGTCCCTGTTACATTTTTTTTCTTTTTGATAATCTGTTAAACTCACATGCCACAACACGAAAGAAAAGATCTGTCGCAGCTTCATTGCGACTTTAAACCAGCCTAAAAATGTTAGCTTTCTACGCAAGCTGACTAGTATGGTCTGTTTTGCTGGTTTTCAGGCACTTGCTAGCTATTCAGGGTGGATACCTGGTAAACAAGCATGAACCAGTTAAGGCCAGTGAACCACCATATAGGCTAGATTAGGCTATGTTTTCAACAGTGTTGTGAAAAAGAGTAATTGAAATGTGCATCTAACGCTGTTTTCCGTTGATTTCACCCTCAGCCTATTGTTGCAGGTCTTGCACACTCATAAACCACATTTCATAGCAGTAATTTCATGTCAATGTAAATGATAAATCTAACACCACTGTACTAATAACGTCCCACTGAGACAGCAGTCAACAGAGAGTGAGAGTGTGTATGTGTGTGTGTGTGTGTGTGTGTGTGTGTGTGTGTGTGTGTCAGGCCTCCTACGCTGATTCATCCTCCCTCTCACACCCTCCTATGGGCATAAACCATTATTCATTTGTGCGGTGTGTGTGTGAGCATGTGTGTGCCTCTGAGCGTGACAGAAAGAGGGAATATTTTGAGCAGAAGAAGGGAGGGGGGCGCAGATACTCACAGAGGAGTATGTTGCTTTAAATGGGTTTTCAAGTTCAATTAATATTACGTTTTTTAATGAATCAGAGGACTAAGTTTTCTTTCACTAATAAATTAAATAATCACAGAAAACCTAGGCAAAAAAAAACTGTCTGTTTAAAATGCATATGACATGTATTACATCCCTCTATAGCACTGCTCTCAAATCAAATTAGAGCTTCAGTCAAGTGAGATGACCTGCGTAAAACTACAGAGAAATCGAGGAATATTTGCAGTACTATTACTAACACTATTCTAAGCCTTACAAAAAGTACAGGAATATATATTTTACATATAATACAATATATATTCTATGGAAGCTTGTTTCCGCCATGAAAAAAAAAAGGCTAAATGGGACTTTTTATTTCACAATTCTGACTTCTTTTCTCACAATTGCGAGATAAAAACTAGCATTTGCGAGTCATAAATTGTGGGATATAAACTCACAATTGCGAGTTTATATCTCACAATTCCAGCTTTATAACAATTATACATTTATAACTCACAATCTCACGACTCACAAGATGTAAACTCACAGTTACGAGAAAAAAGTCAGATTTGTGAGATACAACTCGCAATTACTCTTTTTATTTTTTATTCAGTGGCAAAAACTAGCTTCCATAATATTCAGCATCGATCCTTAAAAGAAAAAAAAAAACATGTCTTTACTTTTTCATTTGTTTCTCCAAGACAATGTGGTTAAATGCAAAATGAGACATTTTGATTTATCTTTATCCTGAATCTCAGATGTGCCTCTTCTAGAATTTCAGAAGAGATCTAAAAAAAATGTCAGAGATCTCAATATGAACTCAAAGATTTCATCCACAAACAAATGATCCGAGATGCTTGCCACATTTATTGTATAGCTCTATACTCTTACTGTATGGCAACTATTGACCCCTTTGCCCCAAGATTTGACTATTTGCAATTTGGTGCTTTGAGTATAAAAGAGATCTCTGAACAATTGAATTCTTTATCTTCTGGCCTACACTCTTAAAAATAAAGGTTCTTTATTGCCATTGATGGTTCTATATGGAACCACTAAAGGTTCTGTATAGTGAAAAAAGGTTCTTTAGATTATTAAAATGTTCTTCACACCAAGAAAAACATGGTTCTTTTATGAACTGTTCACTGAAAGGTTCTTTGGGAAACCAAAAATGGTTCTTCTATGGTATCATTGTGAAACCCCCCCTCCCTTTTAGAACCTTTATTTATAAGGTATATTAATAAAATGAAATCATTACACGAATCCTACTTTGAAGCATCACCTGCTGTGAAGCATCATGCCCTAATTCCTCTTGCCGTATTCATTTGGATGAGACTTTGTTTGGGAATTAGGAAAAAATAATGCATGCATGCTCAAATGAAATGCTCAAATGCCAAACAAAGGAGCATAGAACCTTTCGTGTGTCTGTGATTTCTTTGAATGCATAAATTAACGTGTAATGCAAGGTTCACGTTTTGCTGTGAATGAGAAACATCACACCAAATGTTTCATTTCACACGGCACACTGGGAGCTCTTAGTATGCATCATCTGCGCGCAAAGAAGGACTGCCCTACTTCTGCGAGCACACACGAAAATATGAGATGATACACAAGTGGGAGTGACCACAGTACACCCAGCATCCTTTTTATTGTCATGACACAGTACACAGGGTGAACACAAGCAGAAAAACACAATGCATTAGTGTACTGCATGAGAAATAGACAATGTTACTCTAAAAGAGGAATCTGTCAAGACAAGATGAGTCTGAATGACATCTGATCTGACAGCATGCATTGATGGAAATCAGTTGCAGTCATACTGACTGTAATGTGGCACACAAATAGCCTCCACACTGTGGATGAGGAATGAGTGTACGTGCAAAAGAACAAATACGATGCTTATATTTTAAGTAAACAATCATGTTTTTCTATTGCATAGCTTAAATTGCATAATGCTGCACAGGGTGAACCAGCACAAAAACACAAGGCATCATGAGAAATAGATGTTACTCTAAAAAGAGTAGTTTTGAATGACATCTGACAGCATGCTCTGATGAAAATCAGTTGCAATTGTACTGACTGTGCTTAAAAATACTGTGAGGGAGGGTAACGAGAGGAAAATGTGGCTTGGACAAGAATACGCAGTGTGCATGATGAATAAATCTATGTACAACAGAAATTTTATTTTCTCTGAAAACGGGATTTTCTTTGAATTTGAAAGTGAGCTTTAGATTAGAACAACATCTAACAGCATGGAGATCAGTTGCAATCCGACTGTGCATAAGGGAGAACAATGAGTTAAAATGTAAAGACAGGGTTAGCCTACACACAGTGTGTAAAGAACAAATGTGCGTCCAACTGAACAAATATGACGTTCATAAACAGTAATGTGAACGCGTATGTTTTCTATCGCATATGGGTGGGCAAATACGAAATCACAATGCATCAGTGTATTGGACGAAAAACAGTCTGTTAGTCTTAAAAAGACAGAAAGAGACAGCCAGGTTTGAATTCTATTAACGCACGCTGTCAGATGTCAATCATTTGCAATCGTAGAGTGTTGTATGAGTGAAAAACAAGAACGCGCTCTGCGCGTAAAGAATAAATATGCGCAACAGAAGAAAATGTATGTTTAGTAAGTAAGCAACGTTCAACAATGACGAGGAAACACAACACACATATTTTTCCTAGCACATACCTCATAATGCATAAAAAAAGGTTCTCCATGTGGCCAAAGCCCTCAACACCTAGCCTATTCAAAAGCATCATTACCTTTGTGCATGCCGGTGTAACGGTCCTTGAGGACAGTCAGTTCGTGGATCTTTCCAAACTGTTCGAAAAGAGGCTTCAGGTCCTTCTCCTCCAGGTTGCGCGGGATCTGTCCTATAAAGAGCTTGATGGCATCCTGGTCTTTCATGGTGCCGTTGTCGGGGTGGATGGAGATGGGCTCTGAGCCGTTCATGGGCTTGGGGAAGGTGATGTGCGCGTACTGGGGCTGGTGCGGGTGCGGGATCAGGAGCAGTGGTGCCGCTGCCTGGCTCGGTACCGCCCCCGGTCCGGTGAGGAGCAGGCTGGCGTGGGCAGGCTGAGGATGAGGATGCTGAGGATGCTGATGCTGCTGCTGCTGCCTCCTCGCTTCAGTCTGGGTGAATCTAGCCATTCTGCGCGCGGCGGAGAGCGCGATAATAATAACAACATACACACGCACGCACACGCGCCGGGAGAGAGTACGCGCTCAGCTGGAAACGAGACGCTCGCTTTCTATTCGAAACATGTCAAGCTCGCGCCCCCCCGCACCTGGGAGAAGGAGGAGGAGGAGGAGATGAGAGCAGAGCGCGGTCACGACTCACATGCGCGGCCCCGTAGCGCCATCTGCCGACTGATAGTCAACTGCACAGATAGATAGATAGATAGATAGATAGATAGATAGATAGATAGATAGATAGATAGATAGATAGATAGATAGATAGATAGATAGATAGATAGATAGATTTAATTTATTTATTTTTTATATTTTCTGTTTTCATTCAAATTTTAGTAACTGTGTTGTGTGTTTTTATCCTTTTAATTGTTTTTTAAAGATAGGATATCTAGCCAACAGACTCATAAAATCTATCTATCTATCTATCTATCTATCTATCTATCTATCTATCTATCTATCTATCTATCTATCTATCTATCTATCTATCTATACACTTCTTTAGTATCTTAGACAATGTATGCTTATGTCTCCTAAATGAAATCATAGGCAGCCAATCTGAGCAGCAGTTTCATGGCATTTGTTATGAAGTCATTAAATTTTAAATGCTGTTTAGGGTAGGGGAGAACAGGGCACAACCTAACACAGGGCTAGTTGTAACGCCCTTGTTGTAAATACTTCCACACATGCTAGCATAGTGTATTTAGCTGCCATATCAACACTATATAAGGGAAAAAATTCAGAAATCCTTGGAAGATATCTCAGAACATTTATTTAACCATAGCAAAAGTAAATTTCTTAAGTTAATTTTTCATCTCTATTTTTGGAATTAGACAAATCTAATATTATTTTAATCTCCAATATGTTATTTAACAGTTGATATGGTTCTTTAATGCTTCGCTAACCAGTAGATGACACTAGCAGGGTTTAAATCCCAGTTGTGCAGGTGGGGCATGTCGTCACACTGCGTTACAATGAGCCCCTATTAGAAATATGCTATTCTATTCTATACTTTTATGAATGCTATTGAGAAAACATGAGAAAAGGGTGAAAAAAAGACTGAGAGTCAATGTTCAGAAATTATTCATTATTATTATGTTTTGAACTATGTTGTATAGCTGTATTTTCTACGGAAGAGGATTAGGGCCAAGCAATAATAAAAAAATAAAACCATCTCGAGATTAAAGTCATTATAATGCGAGATTAAACTCGTTAAATTTCGAGAAAAAAAGTCGAAATACAATCTTGAGAATAAACTCATTAAATATCGAGAATAAAGTCGTTGTGTTTCGAGAAAAAACTCGTTAAATTTCGAGAAAAAAGTCGAAATACAATCTTGAGAATAAACTCATTACATTTCGAGAATAAAGTCGTTGTGTTCCGAGAAAAAAACTCGTTAAATTTCGAGAAAAAAACTCGTAATACAATCTTGAGAATAAACTCATTAAATTTCGAGAATAAAGTCGTTGTGTTTCGAGAAAAAACTCGTTAAATTTCGAGAAAAAAAGTCGAAATAATCGTGAGCATAAACTCATTAGACTTCGAGAATAAAGTCGTTGTGTTTCGAGAAAAAAAGTCGAAATGAAATGTAGAGAATAACGCATTCGATCAGAGTTCATTGCATACAAGGCTGAATCCAGTTACTGGATTTAACGCTTCATGCGTCACAGCCCGCGAAAAGGGGTGTGGCTTAGCGTATATAAGCGAGGCTCAGAGGCTGCTTCACTGATTTCTGTCTCTTCAGCGACGCTCTCCGCATCGCTGGACTCTGAGGAAGCCGCCGCCGTTGAAACAAGCGACCAGCACGCCGAGGATATCAGCCTGAGGAAGCCGGCCATCTTCGCCGCCTTCAGCCTTCCCTGCCTGCTCCGCTATCCGGCGAATTATATCCTTTTCTGCTCTGTGTTGTGTGTGTTTGTGTGTTCGCCTACCGCGACACACTGCATCTAAAAGAGCGCGAGGCGTTTGTTGCAAAACGCCTCGCAATTCCTGTGGCTCGTCCAGAGCCCCGCTCAGCGACAGGGACCGCCTGTGATCTGCGCTCTCTGCCTGGGTCGTGACCGCGCAGCCCTCGCCCTTACTTCGGGCGGCTGCGAACTCTGCGAAGAACTGCCAGAGACAGAGCTTGTGTCTCACAGAACAGCGCTTCTCAGCCATCTGGAAGGTCTGGGTCTCTTGGTCAACTGGACCAAGAGCTCGTTATCGCCCCGTCAGTCAATTTCCTTTCTTGGAATAGAACTGGACTCGGTGGCTATGACGGCCAGATTGTCGGAGCAGCGCGCGCGCCGCATCCGTCACCTCGACGCATCCTTCCAAGTAGGCAGCCAGGTTCCGCTGAGGACATTCCAGCGCATCCTGGGGCATATGGCTTCAGCTGCAGCAGTGCTCCAGCTGGGCTTATTGCGCATGCGCCCGCTTCAACGCTGGCTGAAAGCGCGCGTGCCCCACCGAGCCTGGGCGGCCGGCGGCTCGCGAGTCAGAGTGAATCAGGGCTGCATTTCAGCCCTGCAGCCCTGGCTGGCAGCCGAATGGTATCACACAGGAGTGACTATGGGAGTGATCTCACACCGGAAAGTTGTCTCGACAGACGCTTCCAACCTAGGTTGGGGAGCGCTCTTCGAAGGCAGACCGGTCTATGGCCGCTGGTCAGACCAGGAGAATCTCCTACACATAAACTGTCTAGAGATGCTCGCGGTCGAGAAAGCGCTCAAGCACTTCCTCCCATTCCTCCTAGGTCACCATGTTCTAGTCCGCACGGACAATACATCGGTAGTGGCCTATGTGAATCGCCAGGGCGGTGTCAGATCAAAGAAGCTCTGCACCCTGGCGGAACGCCTCCTCGTGTGGGCTCAGCACTCTCTGCGCTCACTGAGAGCCGCGCATGTGCCTGGCCACCTGAACGAGGGTCCCGACAGACTGTCCAGGGACAACGTTCCCCCTGGGGAGTGGTCTCTACACCCCCAAACAGTCCAGTCACTGTGGCGCCGTTTCGGCAAAGCGAAAGTCGACCTTTTTGCGTCAAAAGACAACGCTCACTGCCCAGAGTTCTTTACGAAGAACGAGGACGCGCTGGCCCAGACCTGGCCCAGCGGCCCGCTATATGCTTTTCCCCCGGTCTCTCTGTTGCCTCAGGTCATCAGGAGAGTCAGGGAAGCGCGCCACACAGTGCTCCTCATAGCCCCATACTGGGAGAACCAAGCTTGGTTCCCGGAACTAATACAGCTGGCAGACACAGTCCCCTGGCCGATACTGGCGAGGAGAGACCTTCTCTCTCAAGCCCGCGGCTCGATCTGGCATCCCCATCCAGAGCGCTGGTCTCTGCATGCATGGAGCCTCAACGGTTACCCGTTGATCTGCCAAGAGGGATTATGAACACGATCATACAATTTAGAGCCCTCTCTACGAGGCGGCTCTACACGTCAAAATGGTCTGTGTTTAGCAAATGGTGCACTGCCAAGGGGCTCAATCCACAGGCATGTGGGGTATCGCACGTATTGTGTTTCCTTCAAGAGCTGCTGGACGCGGGCAGGTCCCCCTCCACGCTCAAAGTTTATGTTGCGGCCATCTCAGCTTTCACTGACTCAGAGCTGGGCCGCGCATTAGGAAGGAACGAGTTCGTCACCCGCTTCCTTAGAGGAGCCAGGAGGATGAACCCCCCGCGACCCCCCTCGGTTCCTATGTGGGATTTTTCACTGGTCTTGGAGGCCCTGAAAACGCATCCCTTTGAACCCTTGGAAACTGTGGATATGAAATACCTGACGCTCAAAACCATTTTTCTGATAGCTCTGTCTTCAGTCAAACGTGTGGGAGACCTTCACGCGTTATCTATTAACGCCGCGTGCCTCGAGTTCGGACCTAACGACTCTAAAGTTATTCTCAGACCGAGGCATGGTTACGTCCCCAAAATATTGGGCACTCCTTTCAGAGCGAAGGTCATTTCCCTCTCAGCCCTGCCAACTCCCGGCAGCGAGGCCGATAGTAATCTCCTCTGCCCGATCAGGGCGCTGAGAAACTACATCACACGCTCCGCCGCTTCAGGCGCTCGATGCAGCTTTTTGTTTCGTTTGGAGGGCGCACCAAGGGTCTCGCCGCCTCGAAACACAGCCTGTCCAGATGGATAGTGGACGCTATCGCAACTGCTTATGCGTCTAAAGACCTGCAGTGCCCACTGGGCATTCGAGCTCACTCCACCAGAGGCATGGCCTCATCGTGGGCGTGGTCCAGCGGGATTTCCATTCACGACATTTGTGCAGCGGCAGGCTGGGCCTCCCCCTCTACATTTGTTAGGTTTTACAACCTGGAAGTTCCCGCCTTGCAGGCGAAAGTTTTATCAGTCTAAGTCTCGCGTAGACCGGCCCACTATCAGTGCGCGGGCTACGTTGGTTGATTTAGCTCTACTGGTTGAGCTGCACTGTGCAGGGAATTGTCAGTTCGGACCGGCTGTGCCCGCTCCGTGCTCCCTAGTATGTGCTTGTGTACTGCGCTAGCCTTCTGTTGGCCACCCGGCTCCCTGCTATCACGTTCCCCGGTGCTCTCCCTGGGACTCATTCAGTGGATGCTGGGCGCGCACGGCGTTGACAAGGGAGTTCCCGCAGCGTAAGCTACTTACGCAATACGAGAGAACCTCTCGTAAGAGAACGTATCGGTTACTAAACGTAACCTCTGTTCTCTCTAGAAGAGGGAACGAGTATTGCGTAACCCGCGTGCTCGCGCCACGAGCTCACTCGCTTCAGCGACAGAAACCAGTGAAGCAGCCTCTGAGCCTCGCTTATATACGCTAAGCCACACCCCTTTTCGCGGGCTGTGACGCATGAAGCGCGCCAAGCGCGCTCATTGGACGTGACGTCACGCCAAGGGCTCAGCGATAGGCTGCTGCAGTTGCCGCAGGGCAGCCAATGGGCACGCTAGTTAGCCTGCCCTAGGTCTGCATGCTGCCGCACTGCGTTGACAAGATTATTCAAAATTAAGGATAATTTTTTTGGGCTTCAGTATCTCGAGAAAGAAGACTTTCCCGCAGCGTAAGCTACTTACGCAATACTTGTTCCCTCTTCTAGAGAGAACAGAGGTTAGGCTACGTTTAGTAACCGATATGATTTACACAAACTGAGAAAGTCAAAAAGCATTAGGTTGTTGCCCCGCTCTCCCCTCCACCTTATGACTAGGCCTTAATTTAGATATCCTATCAACTGGGAACAAAGGTATCTTTTTCTAAACAATAATAATCATTAAAAAAAAGACCCTATAATATGAAATCACAAATCAACATATATTTGGAACAAGGGTCTTTGGGGTCTATCATGAGGATTTCACCTATTATAGTAAGATCCACCACCTGTCCTGCACACAATCTCACTGACGTAATCCAGCATGTGCACAGCAGAACTCCACGCAGTACACACACACACACACAAGTGACGTCACACGGAGGACCAACACACAGAACCGAACAACCGATTGAACGGAAGAACAGAAAAACTCTTGCTTTTACTGACACATTTTCACTTACCTTTTAATCAGAAAGTTAGCCATGTCGGTGAATTACGCCGCGGGACTGTCTCCATATGCGGATAAAGGAATCTGCGGCCTCCCGGAGGTGATCTTTACATTTATTGCTGTTAGCCGGCTAGCTAGAATTAGCTTTATTTAGTGCACATTAGCGTCAAATTCGCTGTTTGCTTTCTGAAATGTACTCGTATTCTACACTGAAAACTGTTTTAGACACACGTGGGTATGACCATTGTTCCCTATGCTTCATAACTTCATAGCTACCAAATAATACTGAACAAAAACATTCAGCAGGTAATGTTAGTGAATTAATTAACACGGTAATAGTAAAGAAATGAGAGCTCGTGTGTTGCTTTGATTTTGCCACAGTAAAGTGCAAACGGCATTATGATAAAAGTCACCTGTGGTTAATTTTGCTTTTAATAACTACCAGGTAACTTAACGTTAGCCTTAGCTGCTACAGTTCGCTAGCCCGACTGTACTGCTGTTTATGGTTGCCAAGCAACATATCGCGTTAATGTCAAGTCAAGTGTATATAATATTTATATAATATAATTAGATAATAGCTCAAATGTGTATAGGCCAATATATATATATATATATATATATATATATATATATATATATATATATATACACACACACACACACACATGCATACTTTTTCTAAATACGAAGTCATGGCTTTCCAAAGTCATGGTTTACCCATGACAATAAAGATTATAATATATTATATAATATATATTAAGGGCCCGTTCACACCAATGACGATAAAGATACCGTTTTAAAAATCGTTCTCAATATTACATTTTAGCCGAGTTCACACGACAGCTATAACGATAATGGCACAGTCAGAGAGAAACGATATCGTTGGAATCACTTTCAGAACGATTTTATTCAGTCGATAAACTATAAAAACATTGACAGCCAATCAGAATCCATCCTGCTGTAACGAGCTCGAGCATTTAAAGCGGCAGACGAGCACGCGCTATGAATAAACAGAACGATATCGTCCTCTGTTGTGGACGCTAATATAGTAGGTGCTAATCTTTATAGTTCTCGTTCTTGGTGTGAACGAGCCTTAAAAGAGATAATTAAAAGTAGGCCTACAGTATAATAGTGCACTATATCATATGAAAAACATAATTTGAAGCAGTCTATCTACATTTGTTTATGTGACACCACTCAGTAACACTTCTGTATGTGTTTGTGTGTGTATGTTTGCAGGTGTTTGACAGCCCAGAGGAGTTGAAGACTAAAGTGGAGACACTGGCCCAGTGGATCAAGGAGTCGCAGTATATGGTGGTGCATTCAGGAGCTGGAATCAGCACGTCCACAGGGATCCCGGACTTCAGGTACTCCTCACCATAGATATGAATACATAGATTTCACATTCGCCCGCCATCTTGGAACGGTCAGCGCATTGTCGCTCACAATAAGAATCAATGATGCCACAATATTGCGTAGATTTAAGTTCCAGAATAAATGGGATAACCTTTTACACATGCATCTAACTACAGTTGCATACACTCAGTCAACCCTGCTGTTGAATGCTCTTGCACGGGTCTTTTGGCCATTCCAATATGGCGGACAGGTTACCTATAGCAGCCAAGGGGGTAATCCATCAGCCGGAAACCGAAGCTTCCCCGGGGACCGCCATTGGTCAGCAGAACTTCACCTGCTGTTAGCATTCCATTGACTCCCATTCATTTTGGCGTCACTTTGACAGCGAATAACTTTACATCTGAGGCGTTTAAAGACTCCATTTGTCCATTATTTATTTCTAAAGAAACACGAAAATGTATTTAAGGCTCCATTACCTTGTATCTTACGTTATGGCCCCGTAGAAGTAGTTTTTGTAAAAATAGGCTAACGATTGCGTCATAACCACGCGACTCTCTGTCGCACAGTAGAGAAATTACCGTATAGACAGGAGGAGAAGCTCGCGGGCAATCGGGGGGACGTGGAGGCAAAATGACAAAATTATTAATCAGAATACCTAGCAAAAGTTTCTCCTGCTCCAGCTCATGGACACCTCCTACTCACACTCTCCGTCTCTGCAAGTTTCTGAAGGGAATGATTCAGATTTCTCTTGGCACAGCTACTAGAAGACAGACAGGTTGCTCACGTCACATCTACGTCGTCAAGCTCAGTTTGAGTCTGCGCAGTACGCTCAGCCATCAGGAAGTGAGTGCTTCTAATTGACTTCACTTTTCTCCGTTGAAGTCTATGGGGTCGCTGTGTCCATTTCTTTTACTGTCTATGATAGCAGCTCATAGAAAGCCACTATTGAGTCACCTATGTTTTTTATCTATGCTTCACACAACTCGCAGAGGGTGACAAATGCTTGCATTAATGTTATATTCAAAAGTCTAAAAACAAAATCATCTTTTAATGGGATCATAGTTTGTTTTGTTTTTTTTGTGAGGAAGCTAGTATGTTTTAGCTTTTCATCTGTGTTATGATAGAGGGCGCTCCAAACTGCTCTTTTGAATGCGTGTATGTTGTTGAATAGCTGTCAAGCACCAAAATGGACAAAGTTTTTTTTTTTTTTTTTTTTGCTTTATATGTCATCTGAAGCCATACGATTTGTGTATGATTTTCAGCTACTCACTGAAAATCTTGACGACTTCATTAGCTTTCAAGTCTTGTTTTATGTACTAAATGCACATAAAAATTCTTAAAGGGATAGTTCACCCAAAAATAAAAATTCTGTCAGTAATTACTCACCCTCATGTTGTTCCAAACCCATAAGATTTCCGTTCACCTTCGAAACTCAAATTAAGATATTTTTAATCAAAGCTGAGAGATTTCTGTCCCTCCATTGAAAGTCAGTTTACCAAAAAACTGTGAACAAAATTATTAATTTAGACTTTTATTTACATATAAAGTTGATCAGCGAACATAAACAGAAGCTCAACCATACTCGCTTGGTGCACAAGAACAAACTTCACTAGTTTTTGCGGAAGCTTGTATGACATGTGAAAATGAACCTCATTGGTTGAGCTTACATTTACCATTATTGAATGCTTGTCAATATTTATATGTGGATAAAAACCTAAACTGTTTATTAAGATATCGTGTCTCTTCAGAAGATTTGGATTAAACCGCTCAATTCATATGGATTTATTTTACGTTTTGGGGGAATAAACTTTCAGTGGAAAAACAGAAATCTCTTTAATTTCATTAAAAATATCTTCCTTTGTGTTCTGAAGATTAACGAAAGTCATATGGATTTGTAACAAGAGTGAGTAAATGATTACAGAATGTTTATTTTTGGGTGAACTAACCCTTTAAGAGCACTTGAATCGTCATGTAAACTTGAATATGTTCACTGTCTCTTTAAAGTCAGGACTAAAATGTGATAGGTATTCTCCACGCAATGCCATCAACTGAGCTAAATCCAATGGGCAGTGATGCATTTATGTTTTCCAGCCATATTCCCATTCTTCTGGCAGCCCAGTAGAAGGTAATCCTATGGATTTAGTCCTTCAGAGATAATCAAAACCATGGTTTTCTGAGACAGAAATAAAGCTTTTGTTATATATTTATTTCCATATGTCTTTGCATGCTGGTTCAGGTTGTTTGTTTGCTCTTTTTGTTTACTGTACAGATACAACCCGCTTATGCAATAGTAATGGGGAAAAAAGCCCTGAAATTCCACATTAATTTGGCCTCAAAGGAGATCAAATTAGCGTGTTAAAAAAGACTGACATGTTATAATTTCCCTCCAGAATCACAGTAAACCACTAGAGGGAGATAATAACAGCTGAAACTCTCATTCACATTTTAGGCTGTGTCTGGAATATTTGCATACTTCACAGTATATAGTGCATACAGATCACAGTTTTTAAGAATGTGAAGCAGAAATATCCAACAATGAATGTTTTAATCTTTTGTAAACCCCACATTTAGTCAAATGTAGGAGGTCATCATTCGACTTGAATAATTTGTATTTTTGGTCCAAGCATGATGACAACTATTTCTTAGATTAGAATAATATCATTTAGAATAATTATATTAATAATACAATTCATTATAATTAAGGAAAAAATTAAGGAATTAGATAAACAGTTATTGAACTAAATTGAATCATCACTGAAATGACTTATAATATAATATAATGACTTATAAAGTAATATTAAGCAACTACATGTACTTACTATAGGGTTAGGGTAGGATTAGGATTTGGATGAGAGTTAGTTGCGTGTAATTATGCATACTTTACTGTTATTACTATGGTAAGTACATGTAGCATCATATGTATCAAGGACACTGTAAAATAAAGTGTTACCAGAACTACTTCATCAGCCATTAAGATTTTATTGCAATGTGACATTTGGGTCGTCAGTTTCTGTGTCTCATTTCCAAGGCCGCGTCCTCCGGAGGTCTCATTTGTCAGTCGCATGAGGCTCCCTCATTTCAGTAAAGTAACCATTACGATTCCAAAGTCATAACGAAATTACAACAATTTACGCTTCACAAGAAATAACGATCAATTTTATAATGGGTACCTTTCTGAAATGAGACATCTTTGACGTATGCGGGCTGACTAATGAGACCTCCGGAGGACTCAGCCTTCAAAATGAGACGCAGCAATTGTCATTGTGTCTGAATGTTTTGCTTGTTTGTTAGTGATTCTCATTATTCTCAATAATAATTTTGCTTTGATACTCATGACTTGTTACAGTAATGTAAAATAGTGTCTGTCCAGATGCAATTGTGCTTTATTAATTAATTATCATGTCAAGTTAATGTATACATTGTTTTTTGTTTTTTACATTGCGATAATGAAGAGGAGTTGTGCTTAAATGTCACAATGCAACAACAACAAAAATCTTAATGGATGTAAAATAGCATTAATTTCGTATGCAAAATATGTATTTATTAAACTTACATGTTCATTATGAGTGTGTGTTTGTGTGTGTGTACTTGTACATCTATCTTTGTGAGGACCAGTTTGAGTTTTAGACCATTGGATTGAGGACAAAGAGAGTAAAGTGAGGACATTTTGCCGGTCCTCACTTTCTGAGAGCCCTTTAAAGGCCTGTTTGAGGGTCAAGACTTGGTTTTAGGAATAAGGTTATAATGAGGTTAAGGGTCGGTTTAGGGTCAGGGGTCGGGTTAAGCACTTAGTTGTGATGGTTAAGGTTAGGGTAAGCGGCTAGAGATTGCATTGTGTCAATGAATGTCCTCATAAAGATGTACAAGAATGTGTGTGTGTGTGTGTGTGTGTGTGTGTGTGTGTGTGTGTGTGTGTGTGTGTGTGTGTGTGTGTGTGTGTGTGTGTGTGTGTGTGTGTGTGTGTGTGTGTGTGTGTGTGTGTGTGTGTGTGTGTCTGTGCGTGTGTGTGTGTTTGCAGTGCTTTTCCAAGCTGCTGATCCCAGTTGACCTCAATTCACTTGGGTTTACTTTCAGATTTGCGTTTGATGCACAAATTTTTAATGGTCTCATGAATTTAAGGGTGATTTAATTGGATTCACCCTTCATCTAGTCGGTAATTTTGCTAACACCCTGTGCAGGGGTTTTAATTTTAGAGGATGCTGACGTTATGTTGAGTGACGCCTCTTACATTTATTCTCCTTTAACCTGGCCGGTTTTCCTTTTTTCCCCTCTTTGTTATTCCGTCGGCTCGTCTGACTCGTTACCAGAGGGAATGTATGTGATGCGGTGGGCAGCTGCACATTTTTCCTCCTATGTTCTCTTATATGAAATTTTCATGAGAACACTTGTCTATCAAATCTTGTTGACAGACTATTTTCAGAGGAGATGCTTCTATAGGTGCAAATAGGGCTCTGCCTGCCTGCCTGTCAGGAGCACTTATAACACTAAAGCCAATAGTTCACTTAAAATAATTTACAATTCTGTCACCATTTATTCACCTCATGTCTTCTGAACCTAAAAAGATTTGTCAGTGGAATGCAACGGGAATTTATTTCCCAAGGGACATTCCTACTGATGAAATGTGTCGTTTGAATGCACTGTAAGCATAGACTGTAAGTCATGAATAAAGGCATCCGGCAATCGCAGCAGTGTTGAGTTATTTAGCTGAAAGCCCCTGCTTTTTTTCAATCAAAACTAGATGTAATAAAAAAGTAGAAATTGAAAGTTTTTTTAAAGTAACAGTTTGAGATCAGTTTTTAATGTTTTTGAAAGTCTCTTATGCTCTCCGAAGCTGCATTTCTTTGATCAAAAATACAGTAAAATAGTATGTTTTTAAATATTACAATTGAATAATATTTCAGCATAATTTCTCCAGTCTTCAGTGTCACATGATCCTTCAGAAAGCGTTCTAATATGCTGATTTGCTTCTCAAGATTTTTTTAAAAATTATTATCAATGTTGAAAACATATCTTCATATTTTCATAAACAGGGGCCGGTTGCACCAGTAAGTTACAACTTAGCCTAGTTTTGGCGTAAATGGACACTAAGTTACAACTTAAGCACTACTAAATATTTTTGCGTTGCACCATTAAACTTAGTTGAAGCGTCACTCTACGTATAAACTAAATATTTACCGAAGCCTCCGATCAGGAGTAACGGTTGGAGTAAAATAGCAGACAGATTGAACTGCATCAATAAGCTCTTCTTTTACCTGACAGACTTCAATTCTTTAGACATATGATAATGCTGACATTTACCCTCGCTTACATTTTAAAAGAGAGAACAATATGTGAATAGATTACTTTGTTAGCAGCTCATCAACACTAACCTGTCCTACGGCGCACCGCTGTGTGCATCTGTCTGTGTTGTGCATGTAAAAGAAAAAACGTATCAGTACTTATTATTTATCCTTATTAATTTAATTTCAAATACAGTTTCTGAATGTTATTTTCATATAAAAACACAAGCTATTCATGATTAAGGATTGTATTTAATGGAAACTTATTTTTACCGTTAGTTACGGTATGTGAGGCAAAAGAAGTTAGAATGAATGATAAACTGAAATTCACAGCATTTAAACACAACTTCTGCTCACATATTTGAAGGCTGCTATTGAGGGTAAACGTCATACGACCTACTAGCTTCGTTCTGCCATAAGAACAAATGGTGCAACGGAATAAAGTACAGAGTTCAAGTTTTAAATTTTATTTATATAGCACATTTTACAACAGCCACTGGTTGACCAAAGTGCTTTACAGAACAGCAAAATTAAAAGAAAATAATACCAGCATAACAACACAACACAAATAAGCACAGCAAAGCTAAGAGCACAGAAAATGCTCGATCCCCTCTGCGTTTGAGTCTGGAATGTGGGACTAATAACAGGTTCTTGTCGCTTGATCTCGGACTTCTAGAATGAGTCTATGATTGCAGCAGTTCAGATAGATAGCTGGGGGCTTGGTTACGTAGAGATTTATAAACAAATAAAAGGTTTTTAAAATCGATTCTGAAATTAATGGGCAGCCAATGAAGGGACCTCAGAATTGGGGTGATATGGGTGCTTTTACGGCTGTTAAAGGAGAAGTTCACTTTTAAAATGAAAATTATGTCATCATATACTCACCCTCATGTTGTTTCAAAGCTGTATGAATTTCTTTCTTCTGCTGAACAGAAAGGAAGATATTTAGAAGAATATCAGTAAGCAGACAGTTTTGGGTCCCATTGACTTCCATAGTATATTTTTTTCCTACTATGGAAGTCAATGGGACCCAAAAACTGTCTGGTTACTGATATTCTTCTAAATATCTTCCTTTCTGTTCAGCAGAAGAAATAAATTCATACAGCTTTGAAACAACATGAGGGTGAGTATATGATGACAGAATTTTCATTTTAAAAGTGAACTTCTCCTTTAAAAAGGAATCTTGCTGCAGCATTTTGCACTAATTGAAGACGTGCAATTTGAGAATCCCGCATTATTTAACTGAGAGTTAGTTACAAACAAGCTAGTAGTTACTAAGCCTCTAGAGTGGAATTTATGTTCCAATTTAAGAAAGAACTCACGAACGTCTGGTGCAACCCTACCCAGTGCACTACAATCTCATTCCAATTTCCCAGATTGCTCCGCTATATTGCCTCCTCTTCTCAACACCGGCCTGTTTAGTCAGCTTTGTTGGTGTGTTATGCAGTGTTTCATAAGTGGAGAGTTTAGTTGGGACATATGTAATCTCAGGCTCAGAGCAAGTCTGTTTACTGACCGTTTGCGTGTTCAGTCAAAAGTGCACAGGTTCATATAAATGCACCGGGGAACAAACTTGACAGTCTGTTTTGGGAAAACTAAACACTGCATTTGTTAGTTTGTGATATTGAATCTTTACAAAACAGTCAAAAATTTCATTTTAGAAACTTGATAAGCTAGAAATCCTTGAGCAGACATAAATATTACTGTATATCCACTTGGTTTTCATCCGATTTCAGATTTCCCTGCCCCTAAATTTCACATTAAGGAAAAGCTAACTTTGTTTGGCGGTTTACGTGTCAGTCAGACGCCCTCTTTCTGTCTAAGCGGGTGGTTCTTGGCCTGAATAAGCTGCAGTGTGCACAAGACTTTGATCAATAGCCTAAAGCCTGGCTAGGACTTAGTTGGGGGTTTATGCAGTACTTGTAAGAGCTTATCCAAATTTAGTAAAAACAGAAAACTTTTGATAAGTCAGGCAGGAAAAGCCGGTGTATGCGTGTAACTAGGAAGGCATGAAAAAGCAAACTGGATGTCAGAAGGATTGGCTGTTGTGTTGTGTGAGTGTGTTAATGCAAATTCCCAAGTGCACAAGAGCAAGATTTCTGCCCGCAAGTGCTCGTTTAAGTGAACTTTTGAGTCGTTCCTCTTAGTAACTCTATCTGTAGTCATTATAAAGCACAGGAACCTCCTGCTGTTCTCCGTGATAACTAAAGCCCCATCTGTGTCATCTGAGATTCCCAGCAGCTCAGCACAGCAGTGCTTACTGAATCACAGAGGGAGAGGAGGATCAGACCGGAGAACAAGGGTTGTGGAAATCAGGAATCCTTTTGTTTTTCCCCCTCAGGTTCACTTATAAAGTTAGTTTCTTGCAACAAAAATTGTTGAGTTCTCAAAACTTACACCCAAAAACAAAACATGTACGCACTGTACATTTATGCATTTGGCAGATGCTTTTATGCAGATTACATTGCATTTCAAGTTATGGTATTTTATTGTTTTGATTTATTGATTTTCCAGGATACGAACCCATGACTTTGGTGTTGCAGTTACCATGCAGTATAGCGTTCAAAAGTTTACGATCTGTAATATTACTTCATATTTTTTATATGCTAAATTTTCAGCATCATTACTCTTTAATCATTCATCTCATCATTACTAAGTCTCTTTGCTGTCCCTTTTGATCAGTTGCTGAATAAAAGTATTCATTTCTTTAAAGGGGTGATATACATGTATGTAAAATAAGTATGTGAAGTTTTAGCTCAAAATACCCCACATATATTTTTATATAGCATGTTAAAATTGTCACTTTTTGAGGGTGAGCAAAAACGCACCAATTTTTTTGTCTCTGTCCCTTTAAATACAAATGAGCTGCTGCTCCCGGCACAGAGGGCAGAGCTTCGACAGCTTGTGTTATTTTATTTTAAAATTGTCATTTTTGTAGTCCTTAAAAAGCGATTTCTTTAAAAGCAAATATCTCCCTTTGCTTTGAACTTTGAGCGTTGTAACTTTGCAGATGTTGTTTATGCTCAAACAGCAACATTACACACTAACTAACGGTAGGCTAGCATAGATGCACTTCATAGATTAATGCTTGTATGTTAATGTGTTCATTGTGCACAGCTTTCAGTAGATCTGTTTGCAGTTTTTACCCATATGCGTTAAGTTTTGAAAGTAACAGTATGTTCAAGTGATCAAGGAAGATTCAGTTTTTATCATTTCAGTGAGGAGTATTAAATGAGCATTAAATGGGTCCTACTCCTCACTGACATTGAGGACAAGAGGCTGTATTTCAACAAAGGCATGTTTGTGATGTGTGTGATTATCAGAGGTCCTAACGGAGTGTGGACGATGGAGGAGAGAGGCGAGACACCTCACTTTAACACCACGTTCGAGGAGGCGCGTCCCAGCGTGACTCACATGTCTCTGCTACAGCTGCAGAGGACAGGACACCTCAAATACCTCATCAGCCAGAACGTAGACGGCCTTCACCTGCGCTCCGGCTTCCCCAGGTAATAACCTAACGGATATTGCACACAAAAATAGCAAAAGCTTTCTCAAAAAGCTGCAATCTGATTGGCTGGCTTCACTTCTGTCTCATACTGTTTTGATTAAAGTTTTGACCTTTGTCCTGTATGTGATTTCAGATGTATGACACATTGTAATGTTGATTAGCTCTTGTAATGTTCCCCTCCCGTAAGCGAACGCAATTAGCATGTCTTGTTCTGGCAGATGAGTTGAAGCTGTTAATGTTGAATTTAGCATATTGACATGATGAATTCCCCATTATATTCAGGCAGACTTAATTAAAAGCCCTCAGTCTTCATATATTGTATTTTTCATTAATGTTTTGACTTAACTAGAGTTACTAGAGTAACTACTAGAGTAGTAACTAGAGTAGTAACTACTAGACAATAACTAGAGTTATTGTCTTAATTAAATTGTTTAAAAAAAAATCAACATGTTTTAGTGCAGTTAGTTGCCAACATTTGCCATTTTTGTTTTTTGAGTTGAAGTTAGTTGATGTACTACTAAAGTAACTAATATTAAAACTGAAATAAAAATAAATAAAAACTATAGCGCTGATTTAGAAAAAGTTTTATGGTGGCATGAGGACTGTGCGAGGTTGCGATAGAAGAAAGCATCCATGCATAGTTCTTGTGGATTTATGGGTTGACCATCCATAATTATGCAAAACAGTTGCATTACCACAAAGTTTTCATCTGTACTGTTTAAAAAGTATATAAAAAAACAATAACAAAATATCAATATCCAGGGCACCAAGACACTGCCTTTAAACACATCAACAGATTCTACATGCCTCTGAGCTCTTTAGAGTAGGTTTATCATTATAAAGATGAGTCGTTTTATTAATACTGTCATCCATCCATCGGTCATCTATTTATCTATCAGTCATCCATCTATCTATTTATTTTTTTGCCTTATTGCAAATGAAGTCATGATGAGAGTGGAGCGGCCATGTTCTGCACAGTCAGAGAATCCACGTATCATGCGAAAATAGTTAAGGTACACAACACGGGTCGAAATAAAGAATGGGAAGTGTTGTGAATGGGGTGGGGTTAGATGTCTCCTCTGAGTTAGGCGAGAGGCCGGGAGTTCTGATTCACAAACAAATGAAAAAACAGTGCTTTTGTTTGTGAACTGGGCTACACTGGTTAAACTGCGTGTTTTTGAGTCACCAAAAAGAACCGGTTCATAAGAGTCATCTGTTAAGGAAGTTGACTACACAGTGAGTGCAGCCTGCAAATGCAACTTATAGAAAGATGTGTTATCTTTTTTATTTCATTACATTGAAGCTCAGCTGCTGAAAAGAGGTACAAAAACACTGCTTAGATTAAAGGGTAACTCTCACCAAAATTGAACCTAGGCTCTTTTTGTTAATCTACCCGAGTCAAACTTTTGTGTAAAAGCATAATTAGAATGGAAACGCCACTTTTAAGATTGACCGTATTTTCGTTTTAGGTCAAATTGCCTTTTGAATGGGAGTGCTTGGGGCACTTCTATGATAGCATCAAAATCGCTATTTTTAAAACACTAAGAAGGCTCGACACAACATGAAACTTTGCTGCAAGTATCACCAGGGGCTCTACACATGAACTCCAGCATTGACTACATTGTTTGTGTACACAGAGTTTACTAAAAAGAAAGGTTTTGTACGACTCACTTTATCAGTTAGTGTTTCCGGTGGCTGGAATTTTGTCAGTCAAAAGTAGTCGATCTCCGAATGCAATGTATTGAACTGACTGACTCCATATGAGGAAATGTCATGAACTTGTAATTTCAATGAAAAGCATGATAACTTAGATATAAATTCACGGATAATTTTTTATGGAAACAAGCTTTAGGAGCTTTCCATCTTTACTCTCCTCATGTTACGTTGCATTCGGAGATCGACTACTTTTGACTGACAAAATTCCAGCCACCTGGAAACACTAACTGATAAAGTGAGTTTAACTCGGGTAGATTAACAAAAAGAGCCTAGGTTCAATTTTGCCGAGAGTTACCCTTTAAGATTTGATGTTAGGATAAATCTGAGGTGGCAGTGTTTTTTCCCTGTATATAGACATATAAAAAAAATATATAGGAATGACAAAGACAAAAAGATACTAAAACTTTAATTAAAATTAAATAAAAATCTAAAAATAAAAACTACTACAAAATATTTATAAAAACTGTGATGGTATACGAATGATGGGATTGTCATCTTTTCTGTAATAGCTCCATTCTCTCATTATGAATTATGATAAATTTCTCATTGTTCTGGTCTTATTGGGTTTGTTTATTTCTCTCTGTATCTGCTAGGGATCGATTGTCGGAGCTGCACGGCAACATGTTTGTTGAAGAATGTGAGAAGTGTGGCAAGTATGTGATCGATCTCTCTGAACATGTTAATGAAGTCTGTTTGCACAGTGCACTCGGCAAGACCAAGAGTAATGGCAACTTCTGATGAAGAAGTTCAGTACGGTTTTAAACATGTTGCTGTGTTACTGGTTGGTAAGGGCAGAAAATGATATAAAAAGACAGACTTTTAACTCATGTATTTGTCTAGCAGCAGAAACAGCTTTCACAGGCTTTATGAAGATACATTTAAGACTTTTTTAAAGGTCCCGTTCTTCGTGATCCCATGTTTCAAACTTTAGTTAGTGTGTAATGTTGTTGTTAGAGTATAAATAATATCTGTAAAATTATAAAGCTCAAAGTTCAATGCCAAGCGAGATATTTTATTTAACAGAAGTCGCCTACAGTGAACGGCCGGTTTGGACTACATCCCTCTACTTCCTGCTTTAATGACGTCACTAGAACAGTTTTTTGACTAACTTCCGCCCACAGGAATACACAAAAAAAGGGGGCGTGGTCTTGTTGCGCTCCCACGGAGAAGAGGAAGAGTTGCGTTTGTAGCGTGTGTTTGTCGCCATGTCGTCGAGGCGCTGTTATTTTCATCCCGGAGTCCAATCACCTTTGTTTGGCCTTCCCAGGGACGCTGTACTTAGAGATCAATGGTTGCAATTTATGCACATGCGCATGCATCTCCACGTTATGGTAAGAGGCGTGACCTTTCTGGGCAACGTGCGCTAAGCTGCTGTCAAATCACAACACAGGAACCGCTGGCACAATCAGAACTCGTTACGTATTTCTGAAGGAGGGACTTTATAGAACAAGGAAGTCATCAGCCCGTTCTTAGGACAGTGAAAACAGCGGTATACAGATGAGTAAATTGTGTGAAAAATACTTTTTTTTTTTTTACACGCGAAACTTGAATGTTATATTGCACACTGTAAACACAATCAAAGCTTCAAAAACACACGAAAAACGGGACCTTTAAGACCAAGTAAAGACAATTTAAGGAATAAATCAAAGGGAGCACAATACGTCAATATGTTCTTTAAATGTAAATGTCTTGGGAGAAACACAATGAGTTTTATTAGCAACACTTGAAAATAGAACTTCTAACAGATATTCATTACTTTTTAATTCATTTTACAAATGTAAAATATAGCTTGAATGATAGATATTTAGATATTTGTATTGGAAAACAGGATAAAAATAAAGAGGAAGATATTTATTAATTTGCACTGCATGCAACATTTAATGCCATAACTTTCTAAATGTAAGACTTCTGCTCTGATTTAAGACATTTTGAAGGCCTTAATGTGTGCAAGGGCAAATTAAGAACTTTTAAAGACCGGCAGAAACCCTGTTTCTGTTTTAAATGGCTTTTAAGTGTGTACTTTTGCATGTCAACATACTTTCTCTTATCCCAGTTTAAAGCAATATTCCAAGTTCATTATCATCACACAGGCTAAGCTCAATTGACACCATTTGAGGTTTATTACCACAAAAATAATTTCCATTTGTAATAAATGGAAAAAGTGTAAACAAATCTTACAATGACTTACATTGAGGCACTTACAATGGAAGTGAATAGGGCCAATCTGTAAACATTAAAAAACTGTTTAAATACTACAGCCACAAGACAAACAATGTGTTAACATATTGGGCTGTTTCAGGCAGTATGTTCGGGACACGGTGACTGGAGTGATGGGTCTGAAGCCGACCGGACGCTACTGCGATGTCACACGTTCCAGAGGACTCCGATCTTGCAGGTGATTGCTCCATTTTAGAGGAATGGACCAGATTAGGTCCATTATTGATTTTCCATGATGATTGGACTCCAGAATTTCAAGACTATTCTTTTCACACACATATCTATTCTGTCTGTGTGTATTGCTGTGAATGTCTCGGCTCCCACCATCAATCCAATTTGTCCTAAACATGAGACCTGCTTCATATTAAGGGCTTCAAAATGAAACGTAAGATATAGTTATATCTTGTATATATAAAGCAGGGGGTCTGTTTTTTCTTTTGATATATTTCATGCTCTGATATTCATACAACAAAATATTCTGGGGGCCAAAAATGCTGGCCCTATTTTAGTGACATGATTTTTAAAATGTCTATCCTGTTTTCACCAGTGTAATTTTAGTATCATTAATATACTAATGTAGCATTTAATAATATTTAAAATTAATATTATTATTTTGTTCCATTTTAATGTTTTAGTAAAAACTTGATTTGTTGTTAATTTTTATTGACTGAAATAAAATAAGCTTTAGAGTTTTTCTTATTTTATTTTCTATTTATTTTCTGTTTTTTTTTTGTTAAATTATCTTAACGTTGATTTTATTTCAAATAACTAAAAGGTTTTTTGTTTTGGTTTGTTAACGATAATAACGCTGGTAATCCCGATCGACTGCGAGTCACTGGTTAAAACGTGTAAAAGAGAGTTAAAGTAACAGAGCTAGAGCTTGATATTGACATTGATGCTCTGCTTTCTTAACTTAAAAACATGACGTCCATCTGATGCATGTGTTCACAAAACAATTTTAAAATAGGAAGAACGCGTCCTGCGCATCTGCCCCCTCAGATTTCTGTGCTTGTCATGAGCTATTTGGTGTGTGTGTGTGTGTGTGTGTGTGTGTGTGTGTGTGTGTGTGTGTGTGTGTGTGTGTGTGTGTGTGTGTGTGTGTGTGTGTGTGTGTGTGTGTGTGTGTGTGTGTGTGTGTGTGTGTGTGTGTGTGTGTGTGTGTGTGTGTGTGTGTGTGTGTGTGTTTTCTCTGCAGAGGGAAGCTGATCAGCACTATATTGGACTGGGAGGACTCACTGCCTGACAGAGACCTGAATAGAGCTGATGAGGCATGCAGGTAAGGAAGATAAATATCCCGAGACTGAGACTGAATGAGGAAGGTGTGCTCTAACAAAACAGAGAAGGTCATTATATTTAGGGAATCAAGAACGGTGTGCGTTGAGAACAAGGCAAGCAGCACTTACGGGATCAAAGGAAGGTTGAGCACATTCGTTTGTTGATTGACAGGTGAATTTAGAAAACACAATTCCTTGATGTACTAACATAACTAAAACTTAAAAGCATATAAACATAATTTTAAAAAAAAGTAGTGAACACAACAAAATTACTAAATCTTTTTAGTAAAATGTTACAATTAGGGCTGTCAAACGATTAATCGCGATTAATCGCATCCAAAATAAAAGTTTGTTTTTACATAATATATGTGTGTGTATGGTGTATAATTATTTTCTATATATAAATACACACACATGCATGTATATATTTAAGAAATATTTGCATGTATATACTGTGTATATATATTTATATTATATATAATTTATATTATATATAAATATTTTATATATAAATAACACATTTTAACTTAAATATATATGCATGTGTGTGTATTTATATATAGAAAATAATTATACTCCATACACAGACATAAATTATGTGTAAACAAACTTTTATTTTGGATGCGATTAATCGCGATTAATCGTTTGACAGCCCTAATTAAAATAACAACTAATTCAAAATATTAATAAAAACTATACTAATAGTATCCAATGATACTAAAATAACACTGGTTGGTGGAGCTGTAACCCAATTTATATGGTATTCTCAGGGAACTGTGACAGTGATGCTTGCAATCATTTCACGACTATGCCAGTTTGTTGATTTTGTGATGATTGGACTGCAGATGATTTGGAAAGAAAAATAAATTGAAGTAATTGTTAGCAAAACGTATGCAAATTGGTTCAAAATGACAGATATTCAAAACAGGATAATTCTTCTTATTATTTTTTGTTATGGAACCGTTGTGTTTATTATAAATGGATTTATCCATGCGCATCATTATTTTTTCAAATCAATCTGTTTCACTCAGATAAACTTCAAAATGCGGAAGAAACGATGAGTGCGGAGATAATTGCAATCACATGCCGTCCCCAGGAATGTACAGAGATATGAATCATGATTTAGGTAAAGATATCGCAAAATTAAAATGAGTTGAACACAATGAGTACAGTGTGTTTTGGCAGTGATGCATTGTAAACTTGACCTCACTTCCTGCACAAAGTGTTGCAATTATAAGTACTTATAACTATTCCATTTTCAGTTACAATTATTAGATTAAATGTGTCTGAAAGTGCTTCCTTACAAAGTATTAAAAGAACTTTGAATCTGAACCAGAATTCCTTGTGATACTCAGTCTTCATCATTGCATCGACAGCACCAGATCCAGCTTAATCGTATTACGGTGAACGCACTGCAGTCTAGACACACAGACACACACGCATACAAAACATCCCTCAACACCTGCTGCACATCTGACCCGCGACTGTCCTCTGGGTTTCCACATGCTTGTAAAATCCACTGGAGTTTGATGGAAATAAATGTGATCTTGAATATGGTTTTTCCATTTCTATTTTGTAATTCACAGTAGTTACAATTTGAGTTGTATGTAATTGAATGTAATACGTACTTTCATTTGTTTAAGCTGTCAAGAGTTTGCTTTAAGGCATAGTACTACAAAGCTGCATAATATATAACTTTATTTACGAGTTTACAAGATCACGCGATATTACATGATTTAAGAAGGAGATCCTTCATATATAAACATTGGAATGTGTGTTATTAATGGTGCTTGCTTCTGTAAGTAGTGCATACTATTGCTCATACTTGCAATTAGTGAACTTTTAGTTCACTAATTAGTAGTGCTGTCAAATGATTAAAATATTTAATCGCGATTAATCGCAATAATGTCATAGTTAACTCACAATTAATTGCACATTTTTATCTATTCTAAATGTCCCTTGATTTCTTTTTTTTCTCATTTTAATGCTCTTATCAACATGGAAAAGTGCATCGGCTTGCTTTGTGCAAATGTTTTTTTTTTATTGAAAATTCAGAACTTTCCATTCAGAATCTTATTGGCATCCATTTCGGCATCTCGGGCTCGCCATCCACTCAAAACGTAACGTTAGCCTACTACTCTTTGGCCGGCTCGCAAGCCCAAACAAGTGTGTGCGGCGTGCCTGTTGTTTTGTGTCCGGTCTAGCTAGATCTGGTGTGGTGTTGTAGTTTTACTAACATTACTAGTTGTTGAAACAGCATGTGAAAAAAACTGCAAAGTTTGCTAGGCCAAAAAGAACGTTAATCTCGCAATAAAAAAATTTACGCTGTTAAAATGGGTTTGCGATAACGCCGTTAATAACTCGTTTAACTGAAAGCACTACTAATTAGTGAACATAGGTAAACAATACTCTAAAGTCTAGTTTCTAGTCAAATTTGATCATGTATCTTCGCTTTGTTGTTCGATTGGTTTGTCTTTGTTTTTATATTTCATAATGTGATGCAGCTTTAATATTATGCTAATGAAACATGGTGTAATTTTTGTAATCAAGTTAGTTGACCGCTGATGTTTGCTATTGGAGGTCAGGTAGAGACAGTCTTAAGGTGCGGTCACATTTACCGTTGTTCTGGGATTTTTTGGGGGCAAAAACATCCATGCATTTCAATAGGAATCCACGAAATCTGGAATTTCGCTTGAGGGTGAATGATTTCCCCATGCAGATTTTGCAGTTAATCATGCGGATTCACTGCATTGACTGACAAAAAGCTGCATGGTTTGAAAGTGAGTAATGTGTGATCAGTTTTTGCCAGCAAAATGTATTTGAAATGTGACCTGACCACACATATGTAGACATGTCCTTCAAATCTGTTGTAGGTAGAAGCATATCTGAGCATGTAGGTTTCACAGTGGACGCACGGTATTCTGGGATTGATGGTGTGTTCAGGTGAAATCAGGACGAGCACGATGATTGTTCTCCCAACCTGAGAAAACCAATCAAACTCCTGCCAGCTCCTGTTCAGACAAAGGGGATTTGTAATTCTCGTTCTCACTGCTTTCACTCTTTTATTTTCTCTCTCATGGTCTGAGGTCACTTGTGGTTTCTTTAGAAGAAAGATATCTGGATTTCCTATTTTTATTGTGATTATTTGGTCTCTTTTTTCAGCCAATCTCTTTCTTTTAGTCATGCATAGAAAGTGATTCTTTGTCTAAGTGACAGTAGTTAATGGAGAACTAATGGAGCTTTTAGTGAACCAGTATTCATTATCTTGTGTGCAGGATAATCAGCTCTTTATGAATATTTGATTGAATGCAAGTATTGTACTGTTTCTGTTGAAGCTTGCACTTTATAAAGTTAATGATGGGATTTTAGCAGTCATTACAGGTACAAGGTACCCTGGTAATCCAGAGTTCTCGCGAGAGCACAAGTTGAATTTGCTCAGCGAGTTTACTGTGGTGTCAAATAATGATGCTCATTAAATATGCCCCTCTATCTGAGCTGCACCAATCACATCGGGTTATCTGATATAGGCGGGCCAGAGGCGAGCTAAACAGAAGACGACAGCGCTGTGACGTCGAAGTCATTAGTAAACATTGCAAGATGGCTATGGAAGAACACCAGTTGTTTGAAACGGCTTTGGCCGCTACAATGAAAGATTTAGACTTTTTCTCTAAAAGAGGAACAGAAGACGCTGCTCGAATCGTTCCTTTGCAAGAAGGGCGTTTTTGCTGTTTTGCCGACCGGATACAGTAAGAGCCTAATCTACCAGTTACCTCCGATTGTAGCTAAGGGATAACTTGTTGTGATTTGTCGTAGTGTTATCCAATTGCGTGCAGTGAGATTTTCAAATGCATGCTTGGTGCCGCCCCTCGAGCTGGCCAATTTTCATTAGTCGACGCCAGACCATTAATCTTTTAGATTTAGGTCTGGATTTCCAGGCTAGGTACAAGGTTCTTGAGATAGTACATCTTTGCTCATGTTACAGTTCTTGTAAAGACTTGTGAAACAGGCAAAATGGTCCACTATTCAACAACTGACTAGACAACCAGTATGACCCATTTCACTTGTTTCAGAGTTTTCTGTATTCATTTTTAAATGCTATATTATTTCAGCCTTACTTCAGCCTCAGAAATACAGATTTCATAAAAATGCAGCATTATACTTTTAGTTTACAATATCCTTTTTATATACTTTAAATGTAAGTTTTTTTTTTTTGCATTGTGACTTTTCTTTTATTAGCACATGTCCTCATCTAATTCTCATTACCATAATGTTTCATTTAAAGTAATATGTTTTACTGTGTTTAATACACTGCATTTAAATACTGTAATTTGTATTATTATTATTCAAAACAGCAGGTTAAAGGCAGGGCATTTTTAACTAAAACTGTTAAATTGTTTTCATTCATTGAAATTAAACTGAAATATAAATATTAGATGAAAACTAAATCACTAAAACATTTTTTGTTTTTTGTTTCAAGTACTACAATTATTAAAACTGAACTAAAAATAAATTAAATACAAAAAAATGACAAAGCCACATCTTAAAATTACAAAAAAATGTAACTAGCATTAAAAAACTGGAAAAAAAAAGCTAATTTAAATATTATTAAAAGCTATAATCAAATAATATTAGACACTGAAAGGCAGTACAATTTATTTTATTTTTTACAAAAATGAGAATGGGATTTGTTTTGCCCATTACAGTATTGTCATGACAACAGTCCAAAACATCTTTATTCTTTCTTTACGTGAAATATAATGTCTTATTTGTTTCTTTTGCCTTGGAGTTGAAATAAGATTGAGACATATTCTTTACAGGTTTTGAATATTAATGATAAAACAATTTAATTAAGAAATGATGATGAATGAAATCAAAGAAGAAACTATATAGAAACAACATATTGTTTGTGACCGATAGCCTAGTTTATTTGCGATTTATAAAATGGTTAGTTCCAGTCCTTGATTCTGATTGGCCAATAGCTGTTTTATTCACGATAAAACACAGCAATGGCCACTTCACCCAACAGTATGTATCACTACACAACACCCCTAGCAAACCGATGTTCTCATTGATATTGTTCATTGAAGCTAACAACGCCCTTCAGCCGTGACTTATTCACAATACAGCACAGCCTCTCGTACATTATTGCTTACATAATGTCTGCATGAAGGTTAAGAAGAATAAAGCCTTTTATTGGTCTTAATGAAGCAGGAAAAGACATTAAAAGGACAGTCACACCTCCAGAAGCGTGACATTTGTGTGTGCATCGTGACTCCGATGGCCTGTGGCTCTGACTAATGTGAATGAACCTACTCTCCATTTCTGAGGAAAGAACAACAGACCCCAGCAGCTGATATTGTGTCTCTTCACAGGCGAGCTGACCTGGCCTTGACGTTGGGTACATCTCTTCAAATTAAACCTAGCGGAGATCTTCCTCTTCTAACCAAACGCACGGGAGGAAAGCTGGTTATAGTCAACCTTCAGCCTACAAAGCATGTATGTCTCACTCGAAATGCACATAAAGTTTTGACTATTGTTTTGACAAATAATGTTTGTAGCATATGATGCCTTTTCAAATCTCACTTGAGGAGCATTGTTTGTATGACAGTGTTTAATAGTTACTTGCATTACTGTTCAAAAGTTTGAGGTCAGTAAGATTTTTAAAGAAATTACTACATTTATTCAGTAAGGATGCATTAAATTGCTCAAATGTGACAGTAAAGACATTTATAATGTTTCTAAAGATTTCTACTCTATTTTTGAACTTTCTATTCATCAAATAATCCTGAAAAACATGCATCATTGTTTCCACAAAAATATGAAGCAGCACAACCGTTTTCACCATTGATAATAATCAGAAATGTTTCCGGAGCAGCAAATCATCATATCAGAATGATTTTTGAAGGATCATGTGACACTGAAGACTGGAGTAATGATGCTGAAAACTCAGCTTTGCATCACAGGAACAATTACGTTTATTTACTTACAATTACAAGTCATATAGTCACATAGAAAATGCTTATTTTAAATTGTAATAATAATCTCACAATATCGCTGTTTTTACTGTATTTTTGATCATGTATATGCAGTGAGTGAGCAGAAGAGACTTCCAAAAACATTCTTATCAATCCCAAACTTGAACGGTAGTGTATAAGAATCAATTTCAGTTAGTATTCTGACAATGCAGACAGCAGAGCTGCTCAGAAGGTTTTTAACAGTCTTTATCTTAGTCCTCACCCACACAAAAGCACACATGCTGACACAAACACAAAGTAGTTTAAGATCTGTCGCACGTGTGAGCTCTGAGCACACAGCAACACACACGCTCGGATTACTGTCCTTCAAAAGCACAGCTGCGCTAAACCCTTTCTGACCATTCATTCTCTTTATTAAAACAACTTTGATTTAAGAAGCTTTGCAGCTTCGCCAAATTGACAGATGGATTTTCTCTTAAGCTTGTATCGTCAGTCTGTCGTTTCCTTTCTGATGTCATCATGCGGCTGGAATGTCTTTTTAATGAATTAATCCTATTAATTTTAAGACGTGCAGTTATCGGCCCATGTTTGAGTCATGTTTCATTATCTGAAGGTTATTTTTGCCGACGTACCTCATAGCGTCCAATTCGTCAACATCTCAGTTCCCAAATTGGATTTATTTTTTATAAATCTTGTTTGAAATTCAAAACCTGACATACTGTATATACGACGTGATATTCCACATGTCAGATTTTAGGGAGGGGGAGTTTATGGTATTATAGCTTCTTAACATATAAAGGAATAGAATTTGACATTTCTTGGGCAATTTTTTAATGTCGGTAATCTGGCTGTGCTGTGTTTGATTAAAGTATTCATTTATTCAACGTAAATAGTATTTCACACAGAATTCCAGAGAATGCAAAAAAAAAAAAAAAAAAAAAAGCATTCAAGGAGCACATTCACCATCGTTCAAAAGTTTGGGTTGTGTTGAATAGAAAGTTAAAAATAACAGCATTTATTTGAAACAGAAATCTTTTGTAACGTTATTAAAGTCTTTGCTGTCACTTTTGATTAATTTAATGCATCCTCGCTGAATAAAAGTATTAATTTCTTTAAAAAAAATCTTAGTGACCCCCAAACTTTTAACCATAATGTATGTGATTTTTCAGATTTATTAAAAATAGTTCCGTTTATTCAGGGAAATTTACATTTCAGTTGAATTAAACTCTTAAAGGTGCAGTAAGCGATTTCTGAGAAACTGTTGGATTGGACTGGATTGGACTGAGCAACACAACAAACTTGTAGCCAATCAGCAATAAGGGGGCGTGTCTATTCATGACGGGGAGGACAGAGTGAGCCAATTAGCAGCACGGGGCATGGACAACAGTAGGGGGTGTGTCCACTCATGATTTGGGAGGAGAGAGAGTGAGCCAATCAGCAGTAGGGGGCGTGGACACATGATGGGAGAGGAGAGAGAGTGAGCCAATCAACAGTAGGGGGCATGGACACATGATGGGAGAGGAGAGAGAGTGAGCCAATCAACAGTAGGGGGTGTGTCCACTCATGATTGGGGAGGAGAGAGAGTGAGCCAATCAACAGTAGTGGGCGTGGACACATGATGGGAGAGGAGAGAGAGTGAGCCAATCAACAGTAGGGGGTGTGTCCACTCATGAGTGAGCCAATCAATAGTAGGGGGTGTGTCCACTCATGATTGGGGAGGAGAGAGAGTGAGCCAATCAACAGTAGGGGGCGTGGACACATGATGGGAGAGGAGAGAGAGTGAGCCAATCAACAGTAGGGGGTGTGGACACATGATGGGAGAGGAGAGAGAGTGAGCCAATCAACAGTAGGGGGTGTGTCCACACATGATTGGGGATGAGAGAGAGTGAGCCAATCAACAGTAGGGGGCGTGGACACATGATGGGAGAGGAGAGAGAGTGAGCCAATCAACAGTAGGGGGTGTGTCCACTCATGAGTGAGCCAATCAACAGTAGGGGGGTGTGTCCACTCATGATTGGGGAGGAGAGAGAGTGAGCCAGTCAACAGTAGGGGGCGTGGACACATGATGGGAGAGGAGAGAGAGTAGGCCAATCAACAGTAGGGGGTGTGTCCACTCATGATTGGGGAGGAGAGAGAGTGAGCCAGTCAACAGTAGGGGGCATGGACACATGATGGGAGAGGAGAGAGAGTAAGCCAATCAACAGTAGGGGGTGTGTCCACTCATGATTGGGGAGGAGAGAGAGTGAGCAAAAGGGAGATTTGAAGAAAGGCTGTAGAGAGAGAGAGAGAGAGAGATAGATATATCTGCATGGCCTAAGCCCCTCGTTAATTTAAGGAAAGTTTTCCAGCGCTGGAGAGACCGGATGCCGAAGCATGTTTAGAGCATGCAAAAAATGTAAACTCCCACAATTACCCAGTCCTGCAATCCATGTGACTTTCCCCCTTCTGTGAAACACAAAAAAAATGATGGACATAAAACATGATAAACGTTTGAAAAGTCGCCAAGTCATACAATGTACATACATATGTGATGGTGTTTTAGTGAATAATGCCTCCATTTTTCATGTCATACACAAAAAGCTATTGTATGAGATCACAAGTCATATTGACAATTTGTTTATGGCGCCTTTTTATTTATAACATGATTCATCATTATATATGTTCATTAATGTTTAGTGAACTATTCCTTTAAAATCTCTTGGGTTGTTTGTACTTAGTGCTACTTGTTTTTGCAGGACAAGCACGCCCACCTGTGTATCCATGGCTACGTAGATGAGGTCATGGGTCAGTTGATGAAGCTGCTGGGATTGGAGGTTCCTGATTGGGCGGGGCCGACGCTGTGTGAAAGCTCAGGTGGAGACCTGGACGTCCTCCCCTTCGGAGCCTGGAAAAAGGAAGTGAAGATCGAGCTGAAGATAGAGGAAAATAAAGATGCTGTCCCAAAGAAACGAAAGAAGAAAGAGCAGGGTGGAGAGATAAACTGCAAGAAAGATGTTAAAGTAGAAGAAGAAGAGACAAAAGAAGGGGGAAAGGAAACTGCGTTAAGTGACTCTCGACCAATCAAAGCGCAGACGGACATTGAACAACCCTCTTCTTAGAGAACGATCACACAACGATCAGACAAAAACTGAATGACAAATCTCAGGAAGTGCGGTCACCAAATGCCCTGTGTTTACGTCGTCATGAGGAAAGCCGAAACTCAAACCTGTCAGATTTCTTACACACCGAGCAGAAGGAAGTGATGTCATAGGGCCATGAGTGTGTACTTTTACAGCTAGCTAGTTGGTATGATTTTATTCTCCAGCTGATCTCTGCAGTTATTCTGGATAGAGGTTTTGGTGAATCATGGTTTTGTACTGTAAAATAATGTGATCTTTTCTAACCTCAAATAAATCAGGTTTGTAAAAAATAAGGTTCACTTACATGTCTTTTATAGTTCACTCCAATATTTTAAAAATTATATTGAAAAAAAAATGTTTTTCATGACAATTAAGCACATTTTCCCTCAGTGTAGCCTTACTTTTCATACTATTATTTTTATAATCTAAATTATTTTTATTAGATTCTTATAATAGAATGTATTTATGACTCTACAACAAATACAACTATAATCTATGTATATGTAATTATTTGAACAATTAGAATGATATATTTGTCAAATGGGGGATATACTTAATTGTAATGCCACAATGTAAAAAACAACTTGCTATTGGTCCTAAAAATAGGCTTTGTCTTTATGCAACATACTTTTTAATGTTTTGTTTTATTTGTTGGTGAAAAATGACCCAGACAAGCTTTGTGAAATTCAACCTTAAATAGGTCTGCTAAACACATTTGTACGTGTGTGTGTGTGTGTGTTTTGAGAGAACAGGTGTTTGCCTGAGCTATTCATATTAGTTCTCTTACGAGAGGTCTCTCGTATTGCGTAAGGTTAGCTTACGCATCGGGAAAGTCTTCTTTCTTCGAGATCTGAAGCCAAAAAATTATCCTTAATTTTGTATACATTGTCAACGCAGTGCAGCAGCCGACAGACCTAGGCAGGCTGTATAAGCGTGCTCATTGGCTGCTCGGCGGCAACTGCTTAAGCCTATCGGTGAGCGCTCTGAACGCGGCAACCAATGAGGGCGCTTCGCGCCCTCCACACCCTTCTAACCGTCAGAATGGGTGTGGCCAGCGTGTATATATTCAGCGCTCATAGGCTAAAATTCTGATTTTCTTGTCTTCAGCGACGCTCTTCGCATCGCTGGATCTTGAGAGCCGCCGCCGTTGAAACCAGCGACCAGCAAGCTTAGGACAGCGCCTGAGGAAGCCGGCCGTCTTCGCCGCCTTCAGCCATCCGTGCCCGCTACGCTATCCGGCGACATATCCTTTACATTATTACTGTTTCTGTGTGTACTCTAAAAGAGCACGAGGCGTTTTTGTAAAAACGCCTCGTTTTTGCGGCTCGTGCCGCGCCCCGCTCAGCAATGGAGACCGCCACCTCTCTGCGCTCTCCGCCTGGGCCGCGGGCACGCCGCCACCGCACTCTCCGAGTGCGAAGAGCTTTCAATGTCGACCCTGCGGGCTCGACTTGAAGCTTTCGACCAAGCTGTCGCTCCGCCTGTCCCTGCCGGGCCGCGCAATAAGAAGCGCCGCTCGCAGCGACCACCGGAGACTGTTGTGACTGAGGAGCTCGCCGGAACCTCTCCTTCGAGCTCTCTCTCGCCCTCTCCCTCCCGGCCGCTCAACCGCCGGCTCTGCCCGCGCCGCCGCCGCGTCAGGAGATGAGGCGAATGTGATAGATACCCGTACTCTCCCTCTGTTCGAGCCGTGCAACTACGCCGCTCACAAGGGATGGCAGAAGCGGACGGTCTCGGAGCGAGTTTCCTCTCCCTCTGTTCGAGCCGCGCAAACTGAGCCGCTCACGAGGGATGGCAGGAGCGGACGGTCTCGGAGCGAGTTTCCTCTCCCTCTGTTCGAGCCGCGCAAACTGCGCCGCTCACAAGGGATGGCAGGAGCGGACGGTCTTGGAGCTCTCTTTACGTTACAAGAAAGCTACTCCGTCCTCGCGCGTCACTCACCGGTGAAAGGGGAACAGAGTGTTTTCGTCCCGCCGTGGCCTGGACTATAACCTCCATTCTCACACATTTCTCAGTCCCCTCTTAAGTTCAGGCGACTGGAATTGTTACTATTGCAGTATACGAGCCTGTTATAAATACACGCTCGCCTGCAAGCAAACACCGTCACAAGACATGATACTAATGTATTCTCCCCTGTGGCTCAGTGGCGGAATCCTAGACTGTCAAGCTCGAGACCGGGGTTCGGTCCCCGCTCTCGCGGCAGTTAAAGTTTATGCTGTTCGCTTCTCCGAGCTCGCGGCCAGTTTTTCTTACATACAGAAAACAAGCCCGCTCTCTCCCTCGTTGGGCCGCGCAGATTGCGCCGTTCAAGGGATGACAAAGCGAACGGTCACGAGCAGCGTTCAGCGTGCGCGCCTCACTCACCGGCGAAAAGAGAAGAGAGTGTGTTAGTCTCGCTACGGCTGGACAACCGCCAATCCTCACACATTTCTCAGTCCCCTCTTAAGTTCAGGCGACTGGAAATATTACTATTGCAGTAAACGAGCCTGTTTTAAACACACGCACGCCTGTACAAACGCCGACGCGACACATGAGGTCGCTTTTTATATGCTCGCGCTAACTGAAAGCCTATGTGTTTCCCCTGTGGCTCAGTGGCAGAATCATACGCTTTCATGCGAGAGATCCGCGTTCGATCCCAGCTCTCGGGGAAAATAAAAATTTATGCTGCTTGCTTCTCCGAGCTCGCGGCCAGTCTTTCTTACTTACAGAAAGCGAACCCGCCTCTCGCACCACACCTTCTCAGGGTGCTCGAGTATTTTTGAGCGTCTAAACACGAGAGAAGAAAAGACGGTTAAATCCCGCAGCCCTGCGGCTGGACCACCGTCGAAGCTTAACGCTCTGTCAGTCCCCGTTGCCACGGCTACTGCAGCTGTTTACCCCGCAGTCAACGAGCCGGTATCTACCCGCTCGCCTGCGCGCATCCGCCGTTCTCACGGCAACCCAGAAAAATTTCAAAAGAGCATAATGTCTGGTTGCACGGCTGACGCCGTATGTGTTTCTAGTACAGTGAATGTGCCCACGTTTCTGTGCTCACCCCTGTACACAAGCACTATACATCCCGTGTCTCTCACAGAGCCCACTCTCATGAAGCAGGCAAAAGCCGCTTTAGTGTTAAAAGTAGGTCACGTGTCCACTTCTCCGTGCCCACACCTACTCACTGCCCGCTCTGTCACACGGCCTCGCACGACCGGTCATGTTTTAAATGTAAGTCCTGTGCCCGCCCTCGAGCGCTCACACATACTAACTACATTTTCGCCCCGACGCCGACATCGCGCGTCGCGCCTCACACTATATGTTCCCCGTCCAAAGCCACCGGGACACTGTGTGTAAAACGGCCAGCTATCGCTACGTGCGATCCGCCGTATCTAACCACCAAGAGCGCGCGCCCGCGCCGCGCCCGCCCCTGAATGTAAGTCCTGTGCCCGCCCTCGAGCGCTCACACATACTAACGAACATTTTCGCCCCCGACGCCGCCATTGCGCGTCGCGCCTCACACTTTATGTTCCCCGTCTAAAGCCACCGGGACACTGTGTGTAAAACGGCCAGCTATCGCTGCGTGCGATCCGCCGTATCTAAGCACCAAGAGCGCGCGCGCTGCGCCCGCCCCTCCGTTTCGAGCTCTCGAGCCCGCGATGCGCGGCGATCGGAGCCCGGAGGCCATTCTGCCCCTGGCTGCACACGCAAAAGCGTGGGAAACTATTCCAGGCGCATCAGAACGGGTGCTAAGCACAGTAAAACAGGGCTATACTCTGCAGTTCGCTCGCCGCCCTCCGTGCTTTCAAGCGCGTATCGAGACCAGAGTGAATGGGGAAGTAGCACATCTACTTCGAGCAGAAATAGCTACACTTCTGTGCAAAAGGGCTATAGAACCGGTTTCCCCTTCCATGAGCGAGTCGGGCTTTTACAGCCGTTATTTCCTCGTTCCCAAGAAGGACGGAGCTCTCAGACCAATTTTGGATCTGAGACGTTTGAACGAGGCTCTTATGAGAAGACCGTTCAAAATGCTCACAACCAGACAAATTCTCGCGCAAATTCGCCTGAGGGACTGGTTTATATCTCTCGATCTAAAAGACGCGTGCTTTTCAGATCCTGATAATACCCCGTCACAGGCCATTCTTGAGATTCGCCTTCGACGGTCAGGTATATCAGTACACGGCCCGCCTGTCGACACAGCGCGCGCGCTGCATTCGACGCCTGGCCGCGTCCCTCCGGCCGGGCAGCACCGTACCTCTCAAAACATTTCAGAGGTTACTAGGTTGTATGGCCTCAGCCGCAGCAGTGCTTCGGCTGGGTCTTTTACGAATGCGCCCGCTACAACGCTGGCTGAATGCCCGAGTGCCTCACAGAGCATGGGCTTCCGGCGGTATCCGCATCAGAGTGACTCAGAGCTGCGTTTCAGCTCTGAAGCCCTGGTTAGCGGCCGACTGGTACCAGCGGGGAGTGACAATGGGAGCTATCTCACACCGCAAAGTTATCTCGACGGACGCTTCCACCTCAGTCTGGGGCGCTCTGTTCGAGGGCAAACCGGCTTTTGGCCTGTGGTCAGACCGGGAAAAATGCCTCCACATAAACTGTTTGGAGATGATAGCGGTCGAGAACGCGCTCAGGCGCTTCCTCCCATTCATACGGGATCACCATGTGCTAGTCCGCTCGGACAACACGTCCGTGGTATCCTATGTGAACCGACAGGGCGGTGTCAGATCCAGGAATCTGTGCAGGCTGACAGAACGCCTTCTCGTGTGGGCTTACCGCTCGCTGCGCTCGCTGAGAGCCGCGCACGTGCCGGGCCACCTGAATGTCGGTCCAGACAGACTGTCCAGGGACAACATTCCCCCGGGAGAATGGTCTCTGCACCCCCAGACAGTCCAGTTTCTCTGGCGCCTATTCGGCAGAGCGGAAATCGACCTCTTTGCGTCGAAAGACAATGCTCAATGCCCGAAGTTTTATTCGAAGAGCGAGGACGCGCTGTCCCAGACATGGCCCAGCCTCCCGCTGTATGCTTTTCCTCCGATCTCCCTGTTGCCACAGGTCATTTCGAGGATCAGAGAAACGCACCACTCAGTGCTGCTTATAGCCCCGCGATGGGAAAACCAAACTTGGTACCCAGAGCTAGTGAGGCTGTCGCACTCACCCCCATGGCCGATCCCGGTGAGAAAGGATCTCCTCTCCCAAGCCGGTGGATCGATCTGGCATCCCCATCCAGAGCGCTGGTCGCTGCATGCATGGGTGATCAACGGATACCCGTTGACCTGTCAGAAGGGGTCGTGAACACGATCACACAGTTGAGAGCCCCCTCCACGAGACGGCTCTACGCGTCTAAATGGTCGGTGTTTCTAAATGGTGCGCTACTAAAAACTTGGATCCGCGCGCATGCGGGGTCCCGCGGGTGCTCTCCTTCTTACAAGAGCTGTTGGTAAAGGGCAGATCCCCTTCCACGCTCAAAGTATATGTGGCCGCTATTGCAGCGTTCGCTGAGACGACGCGCAGCCGGGCAATGGGAAGGAATGAGCTCATTATCCGCTTCCTCAGAGGAGCTAGACGGATGAATCCCCCGCGGCCCCCCTCGGTTCCCTCGTGGGATCTGTCCTTGGTCCTAGCGGCCCTAGAGGCTTTTCCCTTTGAACCGCTTGAATCCGCGGATCTAAAGTATCTGTCGCTTAAAACCGTTTTTCTGATAGCTCTGTCTTCAGTCAAACGAGTGGGTGATTTGCACGCGCTATCTGTTAGCCCTGCATGTCTTGAGTTCGGGCCGAATGACTCGAAAGTCATTCTCAGACCGAGACACGGTTACATCCCCAAAGCGATTGGAACCCCGTTTAGGGCACAAGTTATGTCCCTCTCGGCTCTGCCAGCATCCGACAGTGGGGACAGTGATAACCTCCTATGCCCTGTCCGGGCGCTGAGAGTTTACATCACGCGCTCCGCCGCTTTCAGGCGTTCAGAGCAGCTCTTTGTTTCCTTCGGCGGACGCACCAGGGTCTTGCCGCCTCGAAACAGAGCTTGTCCAGGTGGATAGTGGACGCGATAGCAGCAGCTTATGCCTCCAGACACCTGCAGTGCCCTCTGGGCATCAGAGCCCACTCCACTAGAGGCATGGCCTCGTCGTGGGCCTGGTCCAGCGGAATTTCTAATCACGGTATTTGTATGGCGGCGGGCTGGGCCTCCCCATCAACATTCGTGAGGTTTTATAACCTGGAAGTTCCTGCCCTACAGGCAAAAATACTGTCAGCATAAGTGACATGTATGCTCTGCCCATTTCTCGTGTGCAGACTACGTTCATATGCTGGCGCTATTCTGGTACTATACTCAGGGTGAAGTGTTTGACTCAGACCGGCTGATCCGCTCTGTTTCCTATTTCCCGTTACGCGCTGTTGTCGGTGCTGGCCCGCGCTGCTGGCCGCCCGTATTATTCTCTGTCGCGCGGGAATTTTTCCCTTCATGTGAGACCGACTATGTTGTTTTTCTCCTACCCTTATGAGTGCTTATGTACTGTATGGGCTCGCTCTGCCGGCCCTACTATTTGTACTGTTATATGTTTATAGACCGGCCGCGCCGCTCTATTTCATATGCTGCATGAAGTGCCTGTACTGCGCTGGCTCGTCTCTCCGACCGGCCACATTTCCCAGCAGAGTGTTTTCCCCGGTTTCCCTGGGATTCATGGGCTGGATGCTCGGCGCACACGGCGTTGACAAAGGGTTCCCGATGCGTAAGCTAACCTTACGCAATACGAGAGACCTCTCGTAAGAGAACGTACTCGGTTACTAATGTAACCTCGGTTCTCTCTAGAAGAGGGAACGAGTATTGCGTAACCTGCCGTGTCGCGCCACGAGCTTTTGCGCTTCAGACTGCGAAAACCAGAATTTTAGCCTATGAGCGCTGAATATATACACGCTGGCCACACCCATTCTGACGGTTAGAAGGGTGTGGAGGGCGCGAAGCGCCCTCATTGGTTGCCGCGTTCACAGCGCTCACCGATAGGCTTAAGCAGTTGCCGCCGAGCAGCCAATGAGCACGCTTATACAGCCTGCCTAGGTCTGTCGGCTGCTGCACTGCGTTGACAATGTATACAAAATTAAGGATAATTTTTTGGCTTCAGATCTCGAAGAAAGAAGACTTTCCCGATGCGTAAGCTAACCTTACGCAATACTCGTTCCCTCTTCTAGAGAGAACCGAGGTTACATTAGTAACCGAGTACGTTTTGTAACATGTAATGCTTCATAACATTTACTAGTTTACACTGATGAGACATTTATTGTTTATTTTGTTTCTGTCTTCAGAGATGTGCTGTGTAAGTTCATTGTTTTTGTACTTTTTTCATGAAGAAGAGAAAAATAAGATGCTGAAACTATCAGCAGTCAGACTAGTGTTTTGAGTTATTTTACACACACACATACACACACACACTCACTCACCGGCCGGCCACTTTATTAGGTACACCTTGCTAGTACTGAACCCCCTTTTGCCTGCAGAACTTCTTCGTGGCAGAGATTCAACAAGGTGCTGGAAACATTATTCAGAGATTTTGCTCCATAGTGTCATGAGAGAATCACACAGTTTCTGCAGATTTGTCGGCTGCACATCCATGATGCAAATCTCCTGTTCCTCTACATCTCAAAAATTCTCTATTGGACTGAGATCTGGTGACTGTGGAGGACATTTGAGTTTAGTGAACTCACAGTCATGATCAAGAAACCAGTTTCAGATGAGCTTTGTGACAGGGCATTATCCTGCTGGAAGTAGCCATCAGAAGATTGTCCCCTGTGGTCATAAAGGGATGGTGATGATCACCAACATTACTCAGGTAGGCTGTGGCGTTTAAACGATGTTCAATTGGTAAAAGCCCAAAGTGTGCCAAGACAATATCCAACCTATCATTACACAACCAGCAGCCTGATCCGCTGAGAAGGGGCAGGATGAATCCATGATCTTTCATGTTGTTCACGCCTAATTCTGACTCTACCATCTGAATGTTGCAGCAGAAATCGAGTTGTTGTTTTTTCCCCCAATCCTTTATTGTCTAATTTTGTGAATCGTAGCCTCAGTTTGCTGTTCTCAGCTGACAGGAGTGACACCGGTGTGTGTCTTCTGCTGCTAGAGCTCTTCTGCTTCAAGGTTGGACGTGTTGTGTGTTCAGAGATGCTCTTCTGCAGACCTCGATGAACGTGTGGTTATTTGAGTTTCTGCTGTCTTTCTATCAGCTGAACCAGTCGGCCCATTCTCCTCTGACCTCTGGCATCAACAAGGCATTTTCACCCACAGAACCGACGCTCACTGGATATTTTCTATTTTTCTGACCATTCTCTGTAAACCCTAGAGATGGTTGTGCATGAAAATCCCAGTAGATCAGCAGTTTCTGAAACACTCAGACCAGCCCGTCTGGCACCAAAAATCATGCCACGTTCAAACTCACTTAAATCATCTTTCTTCCACATTCTAATGCTCAGTCTGAACTCCAGCAGATCGTCTTGATCATGTCTACATGCCTAAATGCATTGAGTTGCTGCCATGTGATAGAGGCAAAGGAAAATAATACATTTCATTCAATACCAGAGACTATTGATAAATAATTGTGTAAGCAATTTAAACAAATTAAAATGGACTTCTTTAGTCAAAATGTGCATGCTATGTATTTGAGTTGTTAGCTTAAACTCCATTGGAACCAACTAATTTGTGTAGCATACTTACTGCCTATTCAGAGCATTACGAACACATTTACATCTAAGCATTTAATAGTCAGTTATTTGTGAGGTTTCATTTTAAATACGTGGCTCCCTTAGAAAGGCATTTATTTGCAAACCTATTATCTCACAGAATGGAGCAATGCCGAAAATAGCACCAAGCCACAGAATTCTCCAGACGAGCCTTTGAAAGTGCTGCATTAAACTGAGGGTATTGGAGTTGGATGATGACTGACCGGCTGATGAGGACAGTAGAATTCAACCATCCATCTTGCTGCCGCTGAGACTATTAACATGTCCCGAGGTGCCATCAAGTCTGTTCTGACAGTCCTCTAGTGATCCAGCTTCTGAAAGAAAGATTTAAGGCCTTTCTAACCCTCTTGTGTCATTGCCTGTTCATGCAGAAACCCCAAATGAAACAACAGAGGCACGGGGAAAGCGTGTTTCAGGACGTGTTCTGATCGCAATATAGGACCATAGCTCCAGGAAAGTCAGCAGATGCTTCTCTCGTGATCAAAGATAGACCGAGAACGCTGACAATCCAAAGAACGCCCAAAACCCCAGTACGTTCGCCGCATGAACCCTTGAAAGACTGCAGATACTTTCAGCAGCACAAAGCCTTTAGTCAACAATAGCTCTGACAAAATCCCTACAGGGACATTGAAAAGTGGGACATGCTGTCTTAGAAGAAGTGTCCTCAAGTTCATCCACTTCAGAATGTCTAAATTTGTTCATTTTCCAGGCATCACAACAGCTGAATCATTGAAGTGGTTGTCCACAGATTGATCTTTGTGTGTAGAACTGGCTGTTGCAGGAATCAAATTAGTTCATAACAGACTGAAGAAAACTTTTTTTTTAGAGATGTTTAATGGTGCTCAAAGCTGGTCACCAGAAGGTTGTTGGTTTGATCTGGCCGCTGATTGCCCAATAGGCACTGCAAAAAAACAAAAAAAAAATGTATTCCTCAGTATTTTTGTGTTTTCCAGTACAAATATCTGAACATTCTTAAAATCTAGACACATTTACTTGAGAAGCAAACTCAATTAAGATGTTAAATCATGTTTGTTGATGCCACCCCCCTCCCTCCCTCATTAAAGGAACACTCCACCGTTTTTTTAAATAGGGGTTACCGGTATTCACCATCTCCCCTACATTTAGATAGGTGGGCAAACGCATTTTTTCTCAGTGCATGCATTGTCTTAGTTGGGCAGTGCTTGGGACTATATTGGGGTGAAGCACAGACGAAGCACTGCTACTTGGGCGCAGAGATAGCTGATTTCAGGTGTTGCGTGATATCTCTGCGCCCAAGTAGCAGTGCTTCGCCTGTGCTTCACCCCAATATAGTCCCAAGTCAATATCTGCATTGCTATTTGTACTCGTTGTGATTACGCAGGCAACAAGAAGTAATTAAATTTTTTTTGGGGGGGGGGGTTATCACTTTTACTCCCAACATGCTATCTGGCAACAAAGGATTCTATTCATTATGCTAAGCTAAGCTAGCGGGGGCGCTGCCAGACTAAGACAATGCATGCACTGAGACAAAAATGCATATGCCCACCTATCTAAATGTAGGGGAGACGGTGAATAACCCCTATTTCAAAAAACGGCGTGTTCCTTTAATTAATTTCATTAAAATTAAAACTAAAAAATTAAGTGATATTTGCTTACAACAAAAAATAAATGTCTGCCAATGCAACCCTTAATCTCTCAATAATATGACATCTATACTCTATTGATCCAATAAGCAGCCTTTAACCCCCATATTTGATATTAATTTCCAAGGCCGCTAAATGGTCAACATGATCAAAACTGATATAACCTGTTGCACACAATCTCCTACTGCACATGCCTTCTGTTGTCTGATTGATAGTTTATACTTTTTCATATCAAGCAAAAGCCTTTTAGTATAAATGTAAAAATGCCCCCCTTCATGCTGTGAAATCTAAACGTAAAAATTACTTTCATATTGGTAATAATATTTCAAGATGAACACTTACTGGACTTAAGCAATTTAGGTATACTTGATTATCCATACATATATACTTTTTTTTTTTGTGAAAAATCACATCAAAATGTGAGTATCTAATATAATCCATCTGGCTTTTGTTATTTGTTCATCGCTCAATTCTTATTTTTTATGGAATATTGCATTATTTATTATTTATTACATTTATTATTATTTATTGATGACGTATCTGTGCACATCTTTTTTTTTTTTTTAATTTGTGTGCCTTGTAATCAAAATAACTTCCCCTCCCTCTTCTCTGATGATGTGTTTACTGGCGCGAGGGCGGGGCAACCTGTCAATCACATGAGATCGACCAATAGCAAACTACAACCAAAGCCTAAATTTTTTTCTTGTTCAAAAAGGCGTTTCACTGGGATATATGTCACAAAAGGGAAGAAAAGACTATCGCAACTTCCGTTTCATGCCGACTTTAAGGATAAAACACCATCTTATACATCTCTTTTGCAGAATTTTATACAGTCTACCAGAAAATGCCACTGCAGAAATAGCTTTATTTGAAGGCAGGTGTTCTCAGTTGGCAGACACCTGAATTGCCATGTTGCAAGTTCAGCCTCAGACCACCTGCTGTTCAACACTTGGATCATTTTCCAATCATTCCCGGCCTCCACATCCAGCCTATTTCAGAATGAACATCTCAGCACCCCCTCCGGGCTGTTCAACAGTCCTGTTGCCTCCGCAGAATACTAACACCTTCCACTTTATTACCCAACAAACTTCTCAAGGGCTCTCATGACTATCAGCAGAAAACTCCTCAGACTCCTCAAACCTGCTCCATAACACTGGAAATTTTTTTACTTCATTTGTACTTCCAGAGTTGCTGTTATTTATAATTATTTTGTCTGTATTTTTATAAATAACAATATATTTTACTCAGTTTGGTCCACTAAATTAAACTAGGCAATGTTTTTTTTTCCTCGTTCAGATCCACAAGCTATAAAAGTGTATCTGGACTGGTATAAGGTGGTGTTTTACCATTAAAGTCCCTTAAAGTGAAATGGATAGTCTTTTCTTCCCTATTGGGACAAGAACAAATGTAGGGCGGGGCTTGATTGTGTGGAACTGATTGGATGGTTGTGGTTTTCTATTGGTGGATCTCATGTGACTGACAGGTTCCCCCGCCCTCATGTCAGTAAACACATCATCATAAGAGAAGAGAGGAGATGTTGCTGCAAGAGGGAGGGTTTTATATAGTTTTATATGACCAGGCATTCCCGAGTAGCACCGCCAGTACACAACACACACTGGACACTTTGTTAAACGGACACTGTTTAAATGGAACGGTTAATTTTGACAACTAATTTTGTACTTAATGTGCTTTAGTTATACAGAAGTAGTGCTGAGGTCCAACTGAATATATACTTGAGTATATTTGATTGTGCTAAAATGGAACTATTGCAAGTATACTTTAGGTAAACTTTAAATATCTTGCATTTAAAGACTCTCCTTACTAATAGTGATATTAAATTTAGGCTTAATAATAAGAAATGTGCATTGTGCAATAAAGAAGAACTCCAAATTTTAAGTTTAATTAATATTTATATCAGTACCCAAACCCCTAATTTGCATGACTCAAGTGCCATCTGTATTGATGATGTTACACCCCTGCTGAGTGTGTCGGGAACAGAGTTTCACAAAAAAGATGTGATAAAACATTCACTTTTGAACACATGAAACGCAGACTTTGAGTCAAAGCACAGCATAACGCTGCACTAATGAGCCGATTCGATTAGAGAAACAGTCTGAAAATATGACAACAGCACAGGCTTCTGCAAATCACATCAGACGCCTTCCTGGCATATCCCATGATCCTTGGCTCAGATACAGTCACAGCCATTTGCCCTCAGATATAGAAAGACTCACAATACCTCAAACCAATTTGGAGACCATGCACAGCGCTTCCGTTGTGGCAGAGATGCCGTGAGCCATAAGTGTTGCCTTATCTCACAGTGAAACACTCTTCTTTTGCATCACCAGGAGTCACTCTGACACAAAGCCCTTTCCAATTCAAATTGAAATGAAAAGGTTCACTGCAGTTTGCAAATAGCAAAACAAAACAAAGCTGGTTAAAATGAAAAATGAATAACCTCTTCAGCAGAAGGAGCCTCTTCAGGGACTGTCTGCATGCTGACAATGTGAGACTGCAAGTTGGGCAGAAAGACATGCAGGGTTGACATGCATTGATTACGGAGGTAATATAGTTTAGTTTAAAGGGGTGGTATAATGCCCTTTTTACAAGATGTAAAATAAGTCTTTGATGTCCCCAGAGTGTGTGTGAAGTTTTAGCTCAAAATACCCCACAGATATTTTTATATAGCATGTTAAAGTTGTTACTTCATTCAAAGTTGCTTCATTCATCTGTTCAGCTGTTTATCAGATCTTATTGACTCATCCACAAAAGCAGCATATTTTTCTCATCTCATCCATTAAAATGTGATGCATTATTTAGCTGTTTACATCTGCCACAAGGACAAATTCAGTCCAAGTGTATCTTTAAAATTCTGTCCTTCAACAATCCTACTATGCTGTAATTAAGTCCGGGGTCAGTTGATTTTTTTAAATATTATTATTGAAAGAAATTTTTACCTTTATTCAGCAAGGATGCATTAAATTGATGATAGTGACAGTAATGTCATATATAATTTTACAAAAGATTCCTATTTCAAATAAATTCAGTTTTTTTTTTTACTTTCCATTCATCAAAGAATCCTGAAAAAAAAAGTATCTAAAAATATGACTGTTTTCAACATTGATAATAATCATAAATGTTTCTTGAGCAGCAGATCATCATAGAGTGATTTCTGAAGGATCATGTGACACTGAAGACTGGAGTAATGATGCTGAGAATTCAGCTTTGCATCACTGGAATAAATTACATTTTAACATATATTCACATAGAAAACACAATATTTCACAATATTACAGGTTTATTGCATTTTTATAAATGAACATAAGAGACTCCTTTCAAAAACATGAAAAAATCGTACAGGCCCAAACTTGAACAGGAGTGAATGTCTTCATATAATTATAATATAATATAACTTGCTAAAAGCGTTTCAAATATGGAAATCATATTAGTTAGGTTTCTTTTATCATCATCATCATCATAATTAGCCTAAGTAAACAAAGGAGTGCATTTTAAAACAATTCCCTTTAAAACATTTATTAAGAAATATTTCAGAAGTCTATTCATTTTTCCTTGTGCTAACTGAAATGCTTCAAACTATTAATTTTTTCCTGGGGATATTGTTTAATTATTTATTTTTCCCCCTGTGTTCTCAGGCCAGTTCCTAAAGGCATCCTCCTCCAGGAACTGACATCATTTTGGAGGGAAAACAACAGCACAAGAGTTGGTTGGTATTGCAGTGGGTTTTAACATAAATTCATTAAAATTAGCTAAAGCAATGTGATTTAATTACTAATTAATCACAACAGCTAATTTCACTGTGTTCAGTCCACCTTATATATTTAAAAACAAAGTTTACTTCATCACATTTGTGTGGAAGTACATAAATCACTTTTGTTGACATGTAATTCTGGGATCTGTAATTCCCAGTATGCTTTGCAATGAGAGCACATTTAGAGATTAAGTGATATTTCAAGTGCTTTTCAGTAAAGTGAAATCCACGGTAGTGTTTAATGTTCAGTTATGTTTGACATTTAGAATATTTTTTTAATTTTGTGGTTACCATTGTGCTGAAGAGTGGAGCTTAAGCTGTGTGTAGCTGCACACTATATGATCCAAGTTTAGTTACTTCACAGTGATAGCTAATGTCACTTCTGATACCAATCTCATATCTACATAATAAATTCTTAAAGGGATAGTTCACCCAAAAATGAAAATGTTGTCCTCGTTTACTGAACCTCATGTTGTTTCAAACCTGTATGAGTTTCTTTTTTCTGTTAAACACAAAAGAAGGCAAGGCAAGAAAAGACACAAGGGTAATTCAAAGTGCTGTACATAAAAGAAAAAAATATAAAATAATCACAACATATGCGTAAGAAATAAAAATAACATTCCAACATTCCTAAAACATTTAAGATATTTTAAAGACTTTTTGTTAATAGTATTTTGAAGTCAATGGCCACTGTCAACTGTTTGGTTATCAACATGTTTTAAAATATTAATATATGTATTCATATTAATATGCTTTTGTGTTCATCAGAAGATGAAAAACTCATACAGGTTTGGAACAACTTGAGGTTGAGTAAATGATGACAGAATTTCCAGTTTTTGGGTGAACTATCCCTTTAATTTCTTAAGTGTAAAATTCTTAAATTCAAATTCTAGTTAGTATTATATAGACTCAACAACATTTGTTTTAATTGTTTTATTTTTATTGTGCCGACCTAAACAAACATTGAACAAAACAATTTTTTGAGTATTTGACTAAATCCATCCATTTGATTAAGTTCATATGTTTAATATTCACTTGAGCTGCTAAAGTGAAATTTTATGTCTGATTATTTTGTACTTAGGGCACAATTATGAATCATGCCAGCCATAAAGCATAATTGCTCATATTGAAGTGTAATTCTTTTCAATGTATGACAATTGACCTCTCCAACAATGAACCCAATTTCCTTCTTTTCAAAGCTCCACGTGCATTATCACATTATGCAAATGGTTCGAAAAATTCAGTTTGAAGGGGAGAAATGTGAGACATTTATAAGTCTGTGAGAGCCGATGTATGCGTTTAGCATGGCTGAATATAAACAGAAGGTTCACATTTAAAGTGGTTAGTGGATGATGTGTGAGACTGTAGTCCACTGAACGCTACTGATGCTGCTAGTTGCTGAAAGTTTACCTATTTCAAGGGGAACCATCATGTATAAAATGTACTTTACAACAACAGATCAATATCCTAACAAATAGAATACCTTTAAATAATGTAGTCTATAGTTGCTGATTTATGCTGGCAAACTTTTATTTGAAAAAATTCTGTTTATAATACGCTATTGAGTTTGTAAGTAAAGTATAAGTAGACCAACGTTGCATTTTTTTTTCTGCGGCATGGAGTTTATATGGAAGAACATTTCCACCAACAACAAAAAAAAAAAATCACACAATCAAAAAAATCACAATAAGACATAATTATTCAAAATTATGTCAAGTCATAGTTATGACATACTAATTATGAGATTAAAAATTGGGACTTTCTGTGATTGCTAATGAGAGACAGATATCAGCATCACACGCGAGTCCCGCGGATATAAAGGAATAAGGACATTTCATTCCGAACTACCCGCAAGTGCAGAATAATACTCACACAGGTCAGTTTATAACGAATGAAACTTGTGAGGTAACGCAGCGCTGTTTCACTTGCTCTACACTTTCACACTAAACTGCATTTGAGTGTGTTGAAAGTTATAATGATATTCTGTGTTAGTTTGTTGGCTGTATGAGACTAGGTCAACATTAGAATAACATACTGATCATATTCTAACATTTCATCATGTTGAGCTATATAAACATTGATTAGTTTTATGTACATTTGCGTGTCTCTGTCAAGTCGAAGTTAGTCGCGGACGTGGAGCTCTCGGCATCCTGAAAACGCCACACTGATATTGATCCTCGTTTTAGTTCTCCTTTTGTCCCAAAGTCTGCTTGCCATGGTCCATAATATTTGAACGAAACAACAACAGCGTGAGTGCGCCGCTAGACGTAACACAGTTGTCCACGTCTGTCGCCATGGTTACTATGGCAGTACGAGCGGAAACCAGGGATAACGCGGATATTACGTCATTGACAGGCGACTAGTGTTCAGGGACGAGCCATTATTTAAAATGGGAATTTCTCTGAAATTAAAAATCTTTGGGAACTTTTGGGATATTGTAAGTACACAGCTGCAGGAAATACATCACACTGTGCAAGTGATTTTTGGATATTTTATTACAAAATTCTTACATATTGTACCTATAAGTGTAGGTGTTAGGTGTTTAATTAGTGAGATTCATGCGAGCATTTTCAGCGGCTCTGTGAAAAATGTAAGTACGATTATTTTCTTTTAAAGACTGATTTACACATGGGTTTCTTTTCTTTTTTTATGAGTAAACCGTTATTTAGCTACATTTTTAGAAGGATTTTAGGACACTTTGTTGAACATTTGATGTGTATCATATAATTTATTTTAAAAAGTAACTGTACTGAGTAATTTAATGGTTTTGTTGTACCATGAGTATCTAAATAGAGCACACTCAGTACAAAATTAAGCTCTCTAGATAGTTTATATAGGCTACATCCATGAAAAACGACTCATATTTTCACATTTGACACTTTAAGTGAAATTAAAGCGACGTTAGTAAATCTCACATGGAGTCGAAAGCACATCAGAAAACGATGGGATTAGGGATTAGGGCTTTTCTGACAGCGTTTCAGGTATAATGCGCTGTTCAGTGGGCAGATATTTTAAGTCATGTGGATACTTGAGCTCTTTGAATGTGTTGCTCTCTGCTGGAGAGCTGCTTTGATCTGTAAACTCATATTCTCCTGCTCTTGCACCTCCTGCCTTATTGAAATCCATGCTTTGCTCTTACGGATGTGGAATCTTACAAAGACGCAACAGGAGTTTGCTTTTGTCTGAAGGAACACGGAAGCTTCCTTCATCTCTATTGATGAATGCCCTTTTGCTTCTTTTTTATGTCTCAGTTCTCATTTAGTTTTTATGCATGTAACCTTTTATGCCTGCTAAAGACTGTGTGATTTCGGTAATCCTTTAAGATAATTAAAAATCACACTGCATGACATGGATCTAATAAACTTGGGTGCGACATGTAGACTGTACGATGATATGACTGTACACATATTGAATCGTAGGCTACGACGCAAGATAGTATAGAAGAATAAAATATAAATAAAATATCATCGACATGCACTAGTGGTAAACAAATAGAGCAAAATCAATCGCACTTGTGGTTTTTATGTGAGCTAAAAAAGAGGATGAATTCAAGACGTGGACATGGCTAGGGAAAAGAGGCCAACTTGGCATGCCAATCTTGCAAATTAAGCTTAGGTAACTAGTTTTAAGTTTTAGCGCCATGGGCCCTATCTTGCACCCAGCGCAATTGACTTTGTACAACGACGCATGTATCATTCCTATTTTGCACCCTACGCACAGTGGACTTTTCCCTCGTCAGTAAATTAGGGAATGAACTTGCGCTCCCGGGGGCGGTTCAGCGAAAAGAGGAGGCGTGTTCCGGCGCAAACGTTCCCTGGTGCTATTTTGCAGTTCCAGAAAACAATTCCGCCACAGACCAGGAAAAACCTAGTCTAAAGTCAGTGGCGCATTCAGATGCTATTTTAAGAGCGCATGCTTGGCCACACTTTGATTCTCTCATCTACACAGACGCAGCAGTTCTCATTTTTGCAAACCATACATAAATACAAGGAAAAATATTCCACATGAGGGAAATCATTGTGTTGTCCATGAAGATGTGAAAAAATAGGCATAAATCTAGCTTACACATTTACCCTAATTATTATGCCTGTTTAACCTAAGCTTATTTTGGGTGGGTTTCTCCATCCCCATACAATGTCACTTCTCTGTGTTTTACGGCCCTGACGAGAACGTCGGTCTCCTCGGCTGTGAACCGCTCCTGGTGTGCGCCTGGCAAATCCACCGTTATAATTGCAATCCGCCATGGAACAAGCGCGCCTGCTTTTAAAGGGAATGTGAGATGTCGCTCTGATTGGTTTATTTCACATTACGCCCAAACCACACCTATGAGTCATGTAGCTACTTCAGACCAACCCATTTTAGATTTGTGCCAAGATCCGCCCACGAAGTTACTTGTGTTTCGCGTTTGATACTTGCGTTTTAGATCGTTAAAATAGGGCCCCATTAGTCCAGTCATTTTATGAAAAAAGGTTGAACAAATTGCAACAGAAGAAAACTCAACTGATTTTGTATCCTCAATATGTCCTGAGTAAGGAAAAAAAAAGCCCCGAAGAATCCCATTAGGGGAAAGTTTTGAAAAATACCCAAATATAGCCTATTCATATGCCTATTCATTCTTCTTCTTACGTGAATAGGGTAAAAAATTTAACCTTTAGATATCACCATGAAAATTACTGAGTTGATTACTTGCATCAAGACAAACAAAAAATGTATTACAAGTTTTTTGAAATTGTTTGTTAACATGGACAAACGGTGCATAATCTAATTTCGTATGTGATTTTGCATAAATAACACACCAGGTCTAAACATTGGGTCTCGCCAGGTGAAAATGTCTTGTTGAATCTTGTTGACACATAACAGTAAAATACTTAATGTTAAGGTCTGAATGGAACCCATTTAGGCTACCCATGAGCATTAATACACAGAGGCAGGAAGAAGTACTTTAAACCAGCATTTATTCATTATTATTGCAGAGATGGGGTTTGGGGCTGGGTCCGTGGGACTGTTTCTGGGGATTCACTTTTTATTTTGCCTACCCTTTGTCTTCTGCATTCTCCTTACCATTGTCTCCTGTTTTTCCCTGAGACTCGTCCCCCAGAAACAGTCCCACGGACCCAGCCCCAAACCCAGTCTCTTAAAAATGAATAAAGGCTGGTTTCTAAAGTACTTCTTCCTGCCTCTATGTATTAATGCTCATGGGTAGCCTAAATGGGTCCCATTCAGACCTTAACATTAAGCATATTACTGTTATATGTCAACAAGATTCAACAAGACATTTTCACCTGGCTATACCCAATGTTTAGACCTGGTGTGTTATTTATGCAAATTAGCACATACGTAATTAGATTATGCACCGTTTGTCCATGTTAACAAACAATTTAAAAAAACTTGTAATACATTTTTTGTTTTGTCTTGATGTAAGTAATCAACTCAGTCATTTTCATGGTGATATCTAAAGGTTAAAATTTTTACCCTATTCACGTAAGAAAAAGAATGAATAGGCTTATGAATAGGCTATATTTGGGTCTTTTTCGAAACTTTCCCCTAATGGGATTCTCCTGGGCTTTTTTTTCCTTACTCAGGACATATTGAGGATACAAAATCAGTTGAGTTTGCTTCTGTTGCAATTTGTTCAAGGTTGACCCCCATTTTGGCTTAAATTGACTGGAGGTCGAATGATTGTATCTGTAGGTCGTAGCAGCAAACACCCAGTGAGATGATCATGATGAATTCTGACACTGTCAGTAAATGATCACAGGCTGTCTGTGGTCGCAAGACCGTGACAATGGCCGTCTTTGAACCTCTCTCACTGTGTGACGTAGGACCACCGCTTAGGAGACACGACCACAGAAATCGCCACTATTGTACTGTCTGATTTCCAGTGTTGTCATTATCTGGTGCTACCCCATCTCCTCGGTTCTCCTGCCTAGCTTTGCCCAGGTCGGATCTCATCTGTCTTCCCTTTCTCCTGTTGACTGCCCTGTCTTTGGATCATCCTCAATCCTAACCATCCCTATTGTGCCTTGTCTTGTCAACAAAATTTAATCCCTTGGTCATTCTGCATCTGGGTCCTCTTTCTCCATAAGACTGTCGTGACAAAGCTTGACTCTGTGGATTTTCTGTCCTTTCCTCTTTTTTTCCTTTCATTTCCTCTGTTGGTTCTCAAAAAGCTCCATATGTCACAGTTGGCTACTCTTTTCTTCTGCTTTTCTTCTCATTGATTCTCATTATCTGTCAGTCCATATCCTGCTCTTTCAGAATCAATCACTATCAATCCATCTCTCATTTTCTGTCTTTTGTTAGTGTCTTGATCTGGTTGTCTGCTTAGCTCTCTGTAATTCTACTTAAACTGTGATTGGTTTTTCTTCCAGTGGAGAATATTGGACAGTGACACTCAGGGACATTTTCATGATTTCGTGTTGCCAGTTCATGAACAAAGCCAACGTACATAGGCTGAATGGGACTGATGAGAGATGCTGTTGGCATCAAGGCAGTAATTACAAAGCAATCACAAAGATGCATATTTTTTGGGCATATTAACAGGAAAAGTGTTCACATTGCTCATGTGAGCACAGTAGTCAAAGACACAAGTACAAAATAAATATTGTTTGCATGTGCATGAAGCGTTTGTATTTAGCTAATGTAATTTCCTTATTTTACAAAGAGTTTGTACAAAAAAGAAACTACAAAGTTTCAGGATAAAACAACCATCTTCCCTTTTAAATATATAATCATTATGCAAGCAGACAGGCCATGTTAACTTTCAATAATGAGAAGCCTTTGTGTCTAATTACAGTGCAGAGATGAAATGTCTATCTATGGCTTTCTCACTATGACGCAGATGAATGTAATGTATTAATGTAGGTTGCATCTCACAAGGTCATACAAATCTCTGCAGAATTTAATGGTAATGTGCGTGAAGATTCATATGCACAGGAGCTTTCCCAGCTAACAAAAATATGTTCTAAGAATGTTTTGCTAACATTCCCATTAGGATATGATAATGAGTTCAAAATGTCCAGTTTTTATTTTATTTTATACATATTTTACAAACCCTTTTCTTGGTTATGCAGACATTAAGGGCATAGTAATGCATTACAAGTAACGCAATCAGATTACTTTTTTTCAAGTAACTAGTAATGCCGTATAGTCGTTGTGTACTTTGTATAAACATTATGCTTATTGTAGTTCTATACATGTACTTTTCTCACTTGTACAAAAACAGATTTAAAATAAACAAAACAGTGAAATGTAAATTCAGAATATTACTCAAACCTGCAATAATTAAATATGTTAAATAACACAAAATACATTTATTAGCCAATGTCTTTTGCTGCTGACCTTTGGTGCTCCAATTAAACCATACTAATAAGCAAAAATGACTTTAGATAAACATGGAGCATGTGTTCATATCCACACATTGCATTCAAAAGCATGTACAAAACTGAATTGGTACACTGTAAAAAATAAATAGTTGAGAAAACTTAAAAAATATAAGGCAACTTGATGCAGTAAGACTTTTGAGTTGTCTCAACAATGATTTTTTAGTTCTTCTCAGTAATAATACTTTGTTTAGCCAACATAAATTTGTTCGTTCATGCAATTTTGATTGTCGTATTTTGCGAATAAATATATTCTTGTCACAGCAACTGAAACAACAATTACTGTTGTTGAGATAATTCATTTTTTTTCTGTTTCCTGGATGTAAAAAGTTTAATTGGTAAAATAAAGCGTCAGCACACTACTGTATCTTTTTTTATATTGTGGTAGATTTTTCCCTAAAACCTAACTGGGTCTCTAATCCACACCCAATACCTTTATACTCTAGCTCCTGCGTCTTCAGTCGACCACTGGCCGAGTCTTTTACTCTAACTTATTTGCTTCAACCTACTTTGCTGCGCAGCAGAAATGACAGACAAACTTCAGCAAATGTCCTTTAAATGCTTAAATCACGGCCGGGAGTTCTCGAGCAGTTCTCAGAGAATCCCAGCCTCATAGAATAATACTTCAGGTTTTATAGGATAAAGACATGACACATAAAAACAAAATCATCGTGCCTAACTCATGACTTTTGTCACCTTCTATATTAATATGAAGCAATTGAGATTTATACATCATCTGAAAGCTGAATACATTTTTTTTTTCCATTGATGTATTTGTTAGGATAGGACAATATTTGGCGGAAATACAACTATTTGAAAATCTGGAATCTGAGGGTGCAAAAAATCGAAACATTGAGAAAATTACCTTTTAAAGTTGTGCATTTATGTTCATGATTGTGCTGCATTGACTCACACAAATAAATATTTAATATAGTTACGGTAGGAAATTTACAAAATATGGAACATGATCTTTACTTAATATCCTAATGATTTTTGACATAAAAGAAAAATCGATCATTTTGACCCAGACAATATATTGTTGGCTATTGCCACAAATATACCCGTGCGACTTGTGACTGGTGACGTGATCCAGGGTCACAAATATAAATATAGTGATTTTACATATATTTACAAATGACAAACATGGACTTATTCCTTTATCAGTTTATTTCATTTGTAAACACATGCACATTGTAACAATTGCATTAAGAATGTAGTGAAATGTTATAGAAATCTTAAAGGGATACCCAGAAATGAAAAAATACTTAGTGCATTTTTTTTTTTTTTTTGAAGATTCACAATGAAGTGTTGTTGAAAGAGAAGTCAAGTCACCTTTTAGCACTTTATACAATAGACAGATCATTTCACAGCAGCTTCACAGTAAACATGAAATTAACAATTGTTAATAACAATAACAAATTCTGCTATACGGCAGCTCTATAAAGACTTTCTTTCAGGAGACGATAACTTTAAATTGTTGTGCACTTTGATCTTTAAAACTTTGCACACATTTTACATTCATAAACAGCTATATTATATTACACTGCATGAAAGGTTAATATTTAAGCATAATACTGGCACTTTTAAATGGTTAAATGCTAAATTAGATGAATTTGCCCTTTCCTCTTGTGAGACTGCTGGTATTTATCTGGTGTCGGTGTGTTGGTGTGTGCGTCACCCTCGACTCGTGTCTGATGGCTGTGGATTGTGTCTGTAAATGTTTTCTTGTTCTCTTCTTCTGAAGCCTGAACCTTGAAGGCCCAGATGAAAAATCAATACGTGGCCAGCTTCTCTCTAGGTCATCGCCGCGGACTGTCAGCAAAGACACGCAATGCACGACTAGTTTATCCGCCTGTGTAAATTTACCCGTAAACTCTTAGGGAAGAAAAATCACAAATGAGATCTCGCTAAAGTCAACATGAATGTTTGCAACCCATTTCACTTCTGGCTCATTTGCAATTGAAATTGGATATGTTTAACGGGGAAGGACTTTATATTCATGGGAATATAAAGTAAAATGTCAGCTTTAATTAGGCTATTTCTACAACAGTGTAATGAGATTATGTGGAGTACAAATGTTTTCTCCTCTACGATAACAATCAATTTCACAAGTGTCTCCTCTGGAGATTCAGAAGACATCTCAGCAACATCTCAGATTTGCCAAGATATTGGACTTAATTTAATCTCAATCAAAAGTCAGAGTGCTCAATATGAACTCAAACATTTATCATCAAATTCTTAGACAATCTAATGATCTGATCTGCTATCCATATTATTTTTAGCTCTCTGTATGACAAATATTGACCCATTTGACTATTTTTGTTTGTCGGAAGGAAAGACAAAGTTTGTACTAAAATGAGACCTAACAAAAAAACTCAGATAAGTCTTCTGAGAAATTAAAAGAGCAACATGTGATAAATCAAATTTCCCCCAGGCTTATTTTTGCTCTGTTAATGTTGTTATTGTAGTTATTCATGTTGATGTTATTGACGTTCAGAGATCCCAGAATTAACTCAAATATTTCTCACCAAACTCTTACAACACTAAATGAAAAGAACTATATTTATAAAATTCATAGTTGTGTGTGTTTTTGTGTCAATGACATTTTAGAAACATCTGAGACAAAGTTGAAACTTAAATGACACACAACTGAAAACACAGATTTCCGCATGAATAATGCAGATGTGCTTTCTGATAAATGTTGTAATGTGACGCCAGACATATGTCTGTAAATAGGCCATCACCATGATGACACGGTTAAAAGTCTGATAGTCTTTGTGATGAAATATGTGAGAGAGGAGCCATTAAATAAAATTTGCTTTTCCTCTTTATTCAAAAAAGACTGGGAGATAGAAATGCTTTTCTTACAAATAAACTAAAAGCTGTAATCATCTCATGCTGTTTTCTTTTTCCTGGCTGCTTGTTTCATTACTTTTACACTCTTTTAGGGGGAAATGTAGTAATGTTGTGTCCTCTGTGTTTTTCATGTGTGTGGGAGTTCATTGATCAGTACAGAAAAAAACAATCTTCCTGACAGCTGGGAGCCGCAAAAAAAAAAAGAGATGTTTACTGTGTGACTGGGATAGACAAAAGACCAACTACTGCAGTGTGGATACAGACAGATCAGACAAATCATACAGTACAACCAGAGGAAAACAGAGGTATATGAAACAACAGGGTTTTCCATCTCTCATCTGAGGAAATCAAGTAATTTTTGCGCTTTGTTGTGATGAAAGCTCATGTTGACTCTTGTGAGATCTTAAACGCCTGTCTGAAAAGGACTGAATTTTGGATTTTCCATTAAATTATAGTTCTTTGTTCGTCCATCCATTACAAATATTGAATGGCACAGTGTGTTTAAAGACATTTTTGTCAGTAATACTTTGGGTTTCAATTGGTTGAGCTTTATATTGTCCTTTGGTGCCGCTATCACGGTGAGCTAAAGGCTGGAACACATTACACAACTTTTAAAACATGATTTTAAAGTCCCCCTTTAGTCAATAATTGCATCCCTTAAAACTTTTGATCTCTAAAATGACATATTTAAAAGTTTTTTTTTTCTTGAATAGCTTTAAAATATAGCTTGAATATAACTCTACACCCTTGAATATAGCTCTGACTTTCGGCAACTTGCGTTGACTCAAGGCAAAAGTCATGTAGTCTCCAGCCTTAAAGGATTAGTTCATAGCACTGGCGTAGCCAGGAATCACAATAGGTGGGCCTAGCCTAAAATGCATCCGTTATCAAAATAGGCCAACACAGCTACACCTGCTTGAATACACCACCGTTTAATCAGAGCACAAGCCTGTATGTCAACATAAGCAGTGTTAAGAACATAACGATAAGAACAGCATTTGCACTGCGCGCGGCAACACCACACACACGCGTGTCTGTCTCATCGAGCAAATCCGCCTTTATATTGCAGATAATTAATGATGCTGCGTTTTCCAGTATCTCATTTTGAATATCAGGGCAGGTGAGTTTCTCGTCTCTAGGCAATTCGTCCAGTCGCCTTGTTATTTCTGGGTGATAGCTGGAGATCAGTTGAAATAATTCTAAGAAGTTGCCTTTGTTCAGTGCCTCTTCAGTTTCACGATGCCCATGCAAGGGAATGTCTTGTTTTGCACAGAATAAAACGAGGGCTTTTACAACTTTAACGTGTTCTCTATTCCTTTCCACAAACAAACTGTTGACTGCATCTTTGTGCAGCTGGTTAATTATATTTCCCCGTCCTGGTTTATGGCTTTGTCTGTATCCTTCAGACCTGCCCAGCGCTGTATAGCATGTGCCCTGCTAGCCTCGTGTTTAAAGGATTAGTTCACCTCAAAATGAAAATTTACTGATAATTTACTCACCCCAATGCCATCCAAGATGTCCATGTCTTTCTTTCTTCAGTGGAAAAGAAATTAAGTTTTTTGAGGAAAACATTTCAGGATTTTTCTCCACACAATGGACTTCAATGGCACTCAGAATGTTGAAGTTCAAATCAATGCAGTTTCAAAGGGCTCTGAAGTGCTTCGAAGGGCTCTGCATGATCCCAGCTGAGGAATAGGGTCTTATCTGGCGAAACGATCTGTCATTTTCTAAAAAAAATGACAATTTATATACTTTTTAACCACAATTGTTCGTCTTGTGCTGGTCTGCGACGCGCCACACATTGCGTCATCACGTTGGAAAGGTCACGAGTGACGAGTCATGTCATCTTTCTAAGTTATTTGTCTGTGTACTCCAGTTCAAAAAGGTTGGGAAGGGTGAATAATTCCATCTCATTTTCTCTTCCAACTTCAAAATCGTTTGTTTTAATTTATTACTATTATTTTCTTCTTTTTTTTCGTGACCTTTCCAACGTGATGACGTAATACGTGGCGCGTCGCAGACCAGCACAAGACGAACAATTGTGGTTAAAAAGTGTAAAGCCCGCTGTATTGGTCCAATCTCGGTTCACCAATACACGGGGAAGGTTATCACGTGTTCTGTCCTCACTCATGCAAAGTATTGGTTGGTTAAATTTGTAATACATTAATCATGTATTCTCTCGTTATTTCATCTGACTCCATAAATGAAAGGGTTTAATAATATCTGTGCCTCACTAAAAGTGAGTGAATGTTTGACTATTCCTTTTAACCATTAAATGAACAATGTCAAAATCAGTTAGAATAATCACATGTAACAATTTAATATTTCAGATATCAGAGATCAATTCCACAATCAATTCAAATATCTACATGGTTATACATTGGTTGCACCAAAGAATCTTACCCAGCTTGTACCTGAGATAGAGAGAGAGAAAGGGAAAGAAAGAGAAAGAGAAAGAGAGAGAGAGAGAGAGAGAGAGAGAGAGAGAGAGAGAGACCATTCTATTCTATTCGTGTCCATCAAAGAAGAGCACCAGAGAGAGCGAGAACACCTTCTTTTATCCTCCTGACCAGGTGACATGGGGGATGGGGGAGACCACCCTCAAATGGCTTAACCAGTTTTCTCTAAACTTCTATAAACCTTATTACCTTTTATTTTATCTATCTGGATATGAGATATCTGTACCACTCACTTTGAGACATTTCAAATGACACCAAAAACATAACAGTCAATGTTAAATATTCACATTAAACCATGTTCTTGTGTGAGTTCCTAGTTGTTTTCCGAGAGGAAGTGAGGCCGCATGGGGGAGGTCCATAGACCAGGCCTCGACCAGTATTTTCAGTCTTACAAAAGTTTAATTTTTTTTAGAAAATGGCAGATCGTTTTGCCAGACAAGACCCTTATTTCTCGACTGGGATCGTGCAGAGCCCTTTGAAACGGCATTGATTTGAACTTCAACATTCTGGTTGCCATTGAAGTCCATTGTGTGGAGAAAAATCCTGAAATGTTTTCCTCACAATACTTAATTTATTTTCCACTGAAGAAAGAAAGACATGAACATCTTGGATGGCATTGGGGTGAGTAAATTATCAGGAAATTTTCATTTTGAGGTGAACTAATTCTTTAACACAACACTGGGAGAGATACTTCCAGTCTCTAAAGCCAGTTTTTATAAATCGGCTCTCAGTGGCTGCTTCAGGGAAATGGCGACATGGCTTACAAAACACAGCGTCTCTCGAAGTACTGTACTCTAGCCATGGGAACTTTTCATACCACCGGACATTAAAACTTCTTCCTTTGCCTGCTATAGTGGTGATTGGAAATGAACTGAGTTTGGGCAGGGTAACAGAGTTATCAATGATGGATAAGTCGGATGGGGGATCCTCAGTGCTCATCCTAGGCTTAGCCGAGTCTGAAACAATGAATGCACATAACGCTGCTATCATGATTCATTCGTGTTCATTATCGTCATCATTATATGACAAACAAGAATCAAGAAACACTATGATTTATTTTTATAGGTCAAGTATTGTGATAATTGCAACATAATTCACTCCTTAGGCTACCTTGAGGCAACTGACTGGATATCTTTCTTCAGTCAAAAAGAAATCAATGTTTTTGAGGAAAACATTCCAGGATTTTTCTCCATATAGTGGACTTCAGTGGGGTCCAATGGGTTGAAGGTCCAAATTGCAGTTTCAATGCAGTTTCAAATGGCTCTACACGATCCCAGCCGAGGAATAAGGGTCTAATCTAGCCATTTAAAAAATAAAATAAACATTTCTATACTTTTTAACCACAAAAACTCGTCTTTCACTAGTTCTGCGATGCGCCACGCATTACGTAATCACGTTGGAAAGGTCACATAGGTGGAAGTACTATCAAAAGATTTAACATCTAGGATACGTACACGACCCGACTATTTTTAACTGACACAAAGACATATAAATATGTGTAATTCAACATAAATCAACTTTTGAACGGTCCTCCTTCTCCACACTTGTAAACACTGGATCGGATCTTCCGCCTACGTGACGTGTGACCTTTCCAACGTGATCACGTAATGCTTGGCGCATAGCAAGAGCGAGTGAAAGATGAGCATTTGTGGTTAAAAAGTATATATATATATATATTTTTTTTTTTAAAGATTATTTAAACTGCTCAATTCATATGGATTTATTTTTTGATCTCTTTACGAACCTTTTGAAGCGTCAGAGTTTTGGATGAACAGATTTTGAATGGAGGGACAAAAATCTCTCAGATTTTATTCAACATATCTTCATTTGTGTTCCAAACTTGGAAAAAAATGTTATGGGTTTGGAACAACATTAGGGTGAGTAAATAATAAAAAAAAAAATATTTTGTGGTGAACAAACTCTTTGAGAATGTTTGAGATTGCAGGTTTTTATTAGGATTAGATCTGTTGTTCAGCAAATGTTTTATTTAGCTGCTTTATGTTTGATTTATTATTATTATTTATTTGGCCACACTTTAGTTTAGGGTCTAATTCTTACTATTAACTAACTATTAACTATGACTTTTGCCTCAGTAAACTCCTATGTACTGCTTATTAATAGTTAGTCAGGTAAGTTTAGGTATTGGCCAGGATTAAGGCAAGTAGAATATGGCATTAATATGTGCTTTATAAGTACTAATAAACAGCCAATAGCTAATAAGTAATATGCAAGCTAATAAGCTACTAGTTAATATGTGAGAATTTGACCCTAAACTAATGTGTTATATTGATATGCCAAGTTTCCATTTGGTTTCATTAAGGTAGTAAATGCTTTACTGTAACATGTCTAATAAGGACATCTAATTTCAGTCACATTTATAGTATACATGCATTATTCCTATACTGTAATTTTACAGTAACAGCTGTAAAAAAGGCTTATTTTACAGTATATACAGCAATGTGCTGTGTTTTTACACTACAATTGTATAATGATTTATAGTCACATACATAATGATTTCCCTCCATAAAGGGGATGGAGCAAGAACACATCCGGGAATTTGAACTTCACTTTGAATTGGAACAGTACTTGGGCAGCGACTGATGACCTTTCACAAAAACCAAAGTACAGACAAGAACATGTACATCCATCCCAGCTATACATATTATATGACTGTTACATAACTGACCAAACTTTTGTTGTGGATGAAATTTTGTTCCGTTGCTATGGATACCTCCTCCTGTTGCCACGGATACCTCCTCCTTCAGTCCACAAGGTTCGCAAACTTGTAATCTATAACCTTTGTGGTTACTGATATGTTTTAAGATGCATTGTAACTGATTATTGAGTGTGAACCATATAAAGGTTTTCTGTTGCTTTTGATACATAAGCGATGGTAACATGGCTCCACTTTTCTTTTTTTCTTTTTTTGAGAAAGAGTTTACAAACAAAGCAAGGTAGAAAACGTGTAGGTTTAACTGAGTTGAATGAGTTTAACTGACGGGAAGCGTCGCCCACCTGTAATGTGGTGTTATGAGTGATAACGCTGTGACGGTGTGTGTGGAAGCCATGACAATGGTCTTAAAAGATTATTCCGTGTTAAATTTATGCAAACAGGTGATGAAGTCGTGTGACGAAACGAAAGTGTCTAGTTGTAACAGACCAGACAGAAAACGAAAGCTCCTGTGGTTTGTTTCTTGGCAGGTTAATCATGTCACTGAATCAGTGAGTTAAAACAGCCACATTGATTCATTTGTCAGAGGAAGAAGCGAGTCGAAGTGCAAAAGAGAAAACATCAGGCAGAAGAAACAAAGTCACGTAAACCTTGAGTCTCTCATTTTCTTTCTTTCGTTCTATTTGGGTTTTTTTCTCCACTTTTCTTCTGCAAGTACAAACCTGAAGTTTCCTTCATTGTGAACAACACATCCTTATACTTTTTGTCTTGAAATTATATTGAATTATATTGCAATGCTCGATTTTATATATACACAGGAAAAGAAGTTGCAAGTACAATCAACTTCACTTAAAAAAATGATGAGTTGAAATTAATCAATTTTTTTATCGTAAGTGGTTGCATTCAATTAATTTTACCTACATTTAAACAAATGCATTAAGTTGAACTTAATCAGTTTTAGTTCAACTTAATGCATTTGTTAAAATATAGGTAAAATCAATTGAATGCAACCACTTACGATAAAAAAATCGATTAATTTCAACAAATATTTTTTTCAGTGTTGGATGTTTAAGCCATTTCAACATAAATTACATTAAACTTACTTAAAAATGAGTTGAATCTTGTATAACATAAAAAAGTTGAAAATTGCTGTGTTGTCATAACTTATTGATCATATCATTTTTGTATAGTGAGTATGAAAATTTCATGTTCACATGTCTCCATTTACTGAGAATGGCCCAGTATAATCATGTTTGTAAATTAATTATATATATATATATATATATATATATATATATATATATATATATATATATATATATATATATATATATATAATATAATTAAATAAATAAATAAATAAATAAATAAATAAATAAATAAACTTATTAAATAAATATAATATATATAACATTTATTTAGTATATTCATAAATTCAAAGTGTAGTCATAAATAAATATAATAAATATTTTTATTTTTTAATATAAATCAATTATCCAATTCCTACCCAATACCTAAATTAACCTTACAAACTATTAATAAGCAGTAATTAGGAGTTTATTGAGGCAGAAGTTTTAGTTAATAGTTAGTTAATAGTGGGATTTGGACCCTAATCTAAAGTGTGACCCTAATCTGTTTCTTTCTAATGACAGTTTACGTTTTTATGCTGATTGGGCAGTATACATTACGTATATTTACTATAATAATACATTTAAAATATGCATTATGAGATAATTTATTACTTTTCTTGTTTTTCTCATGTTCCCAACTCATCTGAACACAGAATGGCCCCTTCTGCTTTGCTGTCAGGCTCATTCATTTTTATTCATCGAGTACAGAAGGTTTGAAATCGCTGTAAAGGTCAGTTCAATCAAATAGTAATGGCTTAAAAGCCAGTCTATTTTCACTGCCGGCCTTTTATGCTGGGAACAGCTTTGTGCGAGTAATTTCTGACATTAACTGCAGATAAGCAGGCCAGAGAAGCCAAGAAAATAATTTTAGGACATCAGAGATCCATTCAAATGGATAATATGGAGTAGAAAATAATAATTGGTGACATCATCTGAAAAGCAGAGACGTCATTGCATTTTTACCAAAGATTACAAAGACTAATATTTCTTATCGATGATTTATTCACAAAAACACCAGGAACTTGTATAAAGAAAGTTAATTCAACAAAAAAATAAACATTATACATGTATTGAGTAATACTGATACTGCAGATCTACTTTAAATATACACAGTATGTCTGCTTCTTGCATGTCATATTCATTTGGCTGTACTTGACTGTTTTTGCATGTCATATCATTCATTGTTTGTTTTTTCTCCAGCAGACACATAAAAAATAAAGAGCTTTACAGCCTGTGGAGCGACCTCGGATCTCCCACCATTTATGTGAAAAAATTACATGGCGGATCCAGAAAGGTTCAAAAGACAATCACCAGTGACAACTGGAGATTCACCGGTTGTAAAATGCGAAACCCATGCGCAAAACAAGGATAAATATTGGAAGGGCTTTTGACAGGTGGCGTGAACTCCGTGTTTTGAAGGGGTTCAAAACGGACGCTGATGTCTTTTTTTCTGCTGGTAAGTGATCTTTAGATTTAATCAGCACGTAACACATGTGAAGTTGATAATTCCGCGAATAACTGCAATTGCAGATTTCGAACAGAGGTGGCAACAAAGAGGAAAAACTATGGACTGCAGCTTTAACAAAATCCAGTTACATCAAGTTCAGTCCACATTTACATAGCCTACTGGTGCTTTAAAGAACCCAAACTAAAATACTGATTCAAACAACATGGAATGACGCATCAAGAGCTATATTTATCTGTCAAGAGTCATATAGCAACTGAAGACCACAGAATAGTCCACTTCGCTCAAGTTGCTGCAAAGAACCTCCTTTATTTGTAAGCGTTTAGAAATGAAAAACCTGCAGGTCGTTACCATGGTAAGCAAAGACAGAACATTCACTGGCCACCTGTGACAATCACTGATCCATATAGAGTCATTAGACAGATCAGTGGTGACAAAAGCTTCTACTGCTTCCATTATCTGTGGTTAATTTGCCAAAACACTTTAATGAATGTCTGGGAAGGCAGCTTTCATTTGTGTCAGTTAGTTCTGGAGAGATTATGCTGATAACAACTGTTCCTGTTGTAAGGTGAGAAAAGACCCAGTAGCGAATGACAGTCAACAACTCTTTTAATAGAATGTAAGTGAGGTTGCCACCAGCAGGGCGAATAAACAGAAATCTTCTTGAGAATAATCACAACAGAAACAGCCAAAAATATGGCCAGGAATATCAACGGAGAGATCTTCTAGAATACGAGCTTAGACCGTGGTCAGCGTAGATGCTCGGGTACAGCTGGCGGCTAGCCTCAGGTCCCACAGGAGAGTACACAGTAGACGCACAGCGGGGAACTGCAGCAGCACAGTCAAGCGCAGCACTAGACATAGAGAGCTGGTTAGAGCATAAGCAGTATTATACTTGCAGCTAGATGATTCCCCGACAGGACAAGACGAAACAGGACAAGGAAGAGCGGGTGTGCAACAATAAACTTCTTTCATCAGTAGTCAACGAACAATCTGACAAAGAGGCAGGAGGAAGGGAGAGGAGAAGTAGCAAACGTAATCAGAGAGAAAAGGGGACAGGTGTGGTATACTAGAGTAGAGCAGGAGAAGATAGGAAACAGCTGGGAAGAGGAGTGTGAGTGATTGAGTGTGTGCGTAAAACAGGTGAGTGCGATAAGGCAAGTGACCAGAAGAGGGCAGAAAAGGATAGGCAGAGCCAGGATCATGACAGTACCCCCCCCCCCCCCCCTCAACGAGCGCCACCTGGCGCTCCCAAGGGGGAAGACTGGTGAGAGCGGAGGAAATCATCGATAAGCGAACGGTCCAGGACGTCCCGAGATGGAATCCAACTTCTCTCCTCAGGACCGTACCCCTCACAGTCCACTAAATATTGGTAACCGCGACCACGACGGCGAACGTCCAGAAGCCTACGGACTTTATAAACGGGAGCGCCCTCGACTAAGACGGGAGGGTGCGAAGGACGGGATGGGTCGCGTATAACGGGCTTAACGCAAGAGACATGGAAGACAGGGTGGACGCGACGGAGATTAGGAGGCAGCCTCAGCTTGACTGAGACAGGACTGACGATCTTAGTAATCTGAAAAGGACCGATAAAACGAAGGGCTAGTTTCCGCGAAATGGATTGAAGAGGTAGATTATGGGTGGATAGCCACACCTTTTGACCGCAAAGATAGCGGGGGCTCGACAAAGAGCTGACCTTACCCTCTTCCAGGTTCGTTTCTAACGCTTAATGTAAGCTTGGACAGACGGAACGCATGAATCTGAATCCTGGGAAGAAAATAAAGGTGGTTGGTACCCTAGGCAACACTGGAAGGGCGAGAGTCCAGTCGCGGAGGATGGAAGAGAATTATGGGCGTACTCAGCCCAGGGGAGCTGCTCGGACCAAGAGGCGGGATTCTTAAACGCGAGACTGCGCAGGATGTGACCGACAATTTGGTTTGCCCGTTCGGCCTGACCATTGGTCTGGGGGTGGAACCCGGATGAAAGACTAGCGGAGGTCCCGATCAGACGGCAAAATTCTTTCCAAAACTGAGAGGCGAATTGGGGACCCCTGTCAGAAACAATGTCAGAGGGGAGACCATGGAGTTTAAAAACGTGATCGAACATTATCTGAGCCGTCTCTTTGGCGGAGGGAAGTTTCGGAAGAGGGATGAAGTGCGCGGCTTTAGAGAAGCAATCAACAACTGTAAGGATAACGGTATGTCCAATTGACGAGGGAAGACCAGTTATAAAATCAAGAGCTATGTGTGACCACGGACGAGACGGAACCGGCAATGGTCTCAAAAGACCAGCCGGAGGAGAATGACTGGACTTGGTTTGAGCGCAAACGGCGCATGCAGCAACAAAACGACGGATATCCTTTTCATGGGACGGCCACCAAAAACGCTGCTTAACTAAGGCTAGGGTACCTCGTACACCAGGATGGGCTGCCAATTTGGAGGTATGGGCCCACTTAAGGACCGCGCACCAAACAGAGACTGGAACAAAAAGTAAACGTCTAGGGCAGCCTCGCGGCACGATGGAATGAGCGAGCGCACGTTTAACAAGCGTTTCTATTCCCCAAATAGCCGCCCCAACCCCCCGTGCAGGGGAAATAATCTCCTCCTGGGTTGGGGCGACCACAGAGGAATCGAAGAGACGAGAAAGCGCGTCGGTTTTAATATTCTTAGATCCAGGGCGATAAGAAATGGTAAACTCGTAACGGGCAAAGAAAAGGGCCCAACGGGCTTGACGCACGTTCAGTCTCTTAGCGGAGCGAGATTACGGTGATCGGTCCAAACAATGAATGGAACCGATGCTCCCTCCAACCAGTGACGCCACTCCCCTAAGGCCAAACGAATGGCGAGTAGCTCGCGATCACCGACATCATAATTGCGCTCTGGAGGTGAAAGACGGTGCGAAAAATAGGCGCATGGGTGCACCTTGCCATCAGAAGATGAGCGTTGGGAGAGGATGGCCCCGACGCCCACCTCTGATGTATCGACCTCGACTATAAACTGGTTAGAAATGTTGGGAGTAATTAAAATGGGAGCAGTAGAGAAAAGGTTCTTAAGACACTCGAACGCACTCTGAGCGGAATCGGTCCAAACAAAACAAGACTTAGATGACGTAAGAGCGGTTAACGGCGCTGCCACCTGACTAAAATTCCGAATGAACCTACGATAGGAGCGTGTGAAAGGAGCATTTCTCCGCTTTGACGAAGAGGCGGTTCTCTAACAGGCGCTGAAGAACGCTTCGAACGTGCTGTACATGAACCTGAAGAGAGGGTGAAAAAATCAGAATGTCGTCTAGGTAAACAAAGACAAAGATATTGAGCATATCACGAAGGACGTCGTTAATGAGTGCTTGAAAAACGGCGGGAGCCTTTACGAGCCCAAAAGGAAGGACCCAGTATTCAAAGTGCCCGAGAGGAGTATTGAACGCGGTCTTCCACTCGTCACCCTCCTTTATGCGTACCAAATGGTAAGCATTGCGCAGGTCTAACTTTGTGAAAAACTTAGCTCCCTGCAAGATCTCAAAGGCGGATGACATAAGCGGCAGAGGATATTTATTTTTTACCGTTATGTCATTGAGCCCCCGATAGTCTATACAGGGACGCAAGGACCCATCCTTCTTTTTCACAAAGAAGAAACCTGCGCCGGCAGGAGATGAAGAAGGAACTATAGTACCCGCACTAAGAGCCTCAGAGAGGTAATTCTCAAGAGCCTTGCGCTCAGGAATCGACAAAGAGTACAGTCTACCGCGAGGTGGCATGGTACCGTGAAGAAGATCGATGCGGCAATCATAAGGACGGTGAGGAGGGAGAGAAGTGGCCCGGGAACGGCTGAAAACCGCTCGTAGATCGTGATACATCTCCGGCACTCCAGACAAATCACCTGGCTCCTCCTGAAACACAGAAACAGAAGAAACAGGTGGTATGGCAGAGACAAGACATTTAACATGACACGACAGGGGACAGGTGTGGTATACTAGAGTAGAGCAGGAGAAGATAGGAAACAGCTGGGAAGAGGAGTGTGAGTGATTGAGTGTGTGCGTAAAACAGGTGAGTGCGATAAGGCAAGTGACCCGAAGAGAGATCGGAAAAGGATAGGAAGAGCCAGGATCATGACAGTTCCTGCTTTGTTGATTGATCAAATGAGTTTATCGACCCATAAATGAATATTAAACACATTATTAATAACATCCCCTGATACTCAGCGTTCATTTTGCCAATTAAGTCCACTTCAGAGACCTCTTCACAAGTCATACAATGACTAATTAATAAAGCCCATTATTTCTCCTGCAATTGAGTCCTTGCTCCTTCCATCACACCCACACCTGACACTCTTACTTTTACTTCACTACATACCAAAGCATAATATTGTACTTTTTATCCCACTACATTCTCTAAAAAAATATTTGTTCATTGTTGTTTTGAACTGATGAAACCATCAGCCAGTGATTTCCGATCTGCGAAAACGACTAAAAACGCTGTATTATGCTTGCAGGCCAGTAGATGGTGATGTTACTTAGTAAAGATACACACGCGCCTATAGACTGAACACGTAATACGCATGTGTATGACGTCACAATTTTCACAAATTTACGTTTTTGTAGTTGGAGACGATAACAGTATAGTTTTCAAAAACGTGCACTTTTTTGCACCGTTTTCAAAAGCTTGCGGTTTCAAACCCCCAAACATTGTTGTCGTGTAGGCCTAAAATAAATGGCCATTTTTAGTTTAGGTGTCGTGCAAATAGCCCCTAAGAGACCTCGATTTCTTTCTCTTTGGTGGGTTTAGCACACTGAATCATGGGAGAATTGACTTCTCTCACAGGGTTCAGAATGCTAACAAACTGTCTTTCTAAGAGGACGTCAAAATATTTGTGCCGCTCTCCAAAGATCCTATATCCATATTGATTTTCATCCATATTGTCAGAAGACTTGGCACTGCTGGTGATCTTACAGTTTTTTTCAAATGCTAAAACACAAAAGCCAATCCTCTAAACCAAATGACCAGTTGTCTAAACACATTTACTAAATCTAGTCATCATTTTCCAATATTATAAACACATTTCACATGAAGACACAATTCACAAAACACAATCCTCCGTTCTCATAAATCTTAACACATTTTTCCTTGCTAAAACACAAGTTGCAAAAGAACTCTGCTCATATTCTCAAATGAAAGCTCATGTGATGCAAAATGCTTGCCACAGTCAGCAATATTTGAACACAATGAACACACCTGGCGTCATTCATTACACACAACGAATCAAAATTGAAGACACTTGTTGCTAATGATGTGACCACATGTATAAAAGCAAGTTCAGAGTGCACAGTTTGCTGAAGATTCCAAACAAACACAATGGATGAAGGCAGAGTCAGGGGAAGAGGAATTTGAGTCAGAGGAGGGAGAAGAGCTGGCCATGGAAGAAGAGGAGCAGGCCAACGAGGAAGAGGAGTTCAAATCAGAGGAGGAAGAGGAGCAGGCCAACGAGGAAGAGGAGGAGGCCAACAAGGGAGAGGAGAAGGTCCAGGAGGGAGAGCAAGACAACCTCGCACCATCATTACGGACGAGATGCGAGCAACAGTCATTGACCATGTCATTGTCCATGGCATGACAATGGCTGAAGCAGGACTAAGAGTCCGTCCAAACCTGAGTAGGTTCACCGTGGCCACCATTATCAGGGCATTCAGACAACACAACAGGTATTGTACTCTATTGCTTTCTTTGTCACAATACAATTTTAAAAGCCTGTGAAAGTAGTCTATTGGTTTCAAATCAGTTGTTACTGTATTGTAAAACATGTCAATTGACAACACATGTTTCTTTCTTTAGAGTTGAAAGAATGCCACATAGAGGTGGGAGGGTTGCCATATTTACAGCGGCACAAGAAACCCTCATTGTGGATATGGTTCGTGAGAACAACCTCATCAGACTCCGGGATATCAGAGACAAAGTCATTGCCGATAATGTCAACTTTGAGAGCATTGATGATGTCAGCTTGGCCACAATAGACCGAGTTCTCCGGCGCCAAAAGATGCGGATGAAACAGGTCTATAGGGTTCCCTTTGAGCGCAACTCTGCGCGACACAAAGACCTACGTTACGAGTATGTGCAAGTAAGTATACATCCATGTTCACAGTACAGTTAGTGGACATACTGTGTTGCTCAGTGGCCTACATTACTTCTGGACAATACTGTGCTACCTGATTGATTGTTGTTCTGAACACCTGTGCACTTTCACATTTTCACAGAGGATATTACAGTTGGACGCGATGGCCAGACCTCATGAGTACCTCTTCCTGGATGAGGCTGGCTTCAACCTGCAGAAACGAAGGCAAAGAGGCCGTAACATCATTGGCCAAAGAGCCATCACTGAGGTTCCTGGCCAACGGGGGGGGGGTAATATTACTCTTTGTGCGGCCATGGGTTCGGAGGGGCTTGTCCACCGGCATGCTGTCCTTGGGTCTTACAACACCCAACGTCTCCTAACCTTCCTAGAGGAGCTAAAAGACATCCTCCTGGACCGCCAACAACACCATCCTGGGCCCGCACATCACATTTATGTGATCATTTGGGACAATGTACGCTTCCACAGAACAAACCAAATCAGAGAGTGGTTCACCACCAACAGTAACCACTTTTTAAACGTCTGTCTGCCACCCTACTCCCCTTTCCTGAACCCTATAGAGGAGTTCTTCTCATCGTGGAGATGGAAGGTTTATGACAGACAACCATACACAAGAGAGAACCTCCTAAGGGCAATGGAGCTGGCCTGTGTTGACATCCCAGTGGAGGCCTTCCAAGGATGGATTCGCCATTCCAGGGCGTTTTTCCCGCGGTGCCTGGCAAGAGACAATATAGCCTGCGATGTGGATGAGGCGATGTGGCCCGATGCAGCTCAGCGACATGATGCCGCACAGTGATTGTGGTGTGTGTGTGGTGTGAATAAAGTAAATAAAAAAACTTCACACCCTGATCATGTTTTCAAGAGTACTGTTGTGTGCAATAGATTCTGTTTTCGCATTGAGTTGTGTTACAGTAGTGTACATGCAGAATTTACTATAGATTTATACTCTTCATATGAAACTCACAAATCTAAATGCCTAATCCTCTGCAGAGATCTAAGAAGATCCATTACTGTAAAGTTTCTAAAAATGTGCATTGGCAGTTATGAAACAAAAAACCTTCTCACAAATTGAGCATTGTGTTTTCAATTGTTTTGCTGTAGTGTGTAATGATGTGTATAGTGTTTACATTTTTGAAAGCTTCGAGCTGCTCTTTTGGTGTGAAAGTTTGAGTTTTGAAGTGAGAAGGTGTGGTTGTGTTTATGTAGCTTTAGAAAAGGGTGTTGTGTTTAGACATTGGGGAACATGGAGGAAACGTTTGTGAAATGTGTTTTAGCATTTGAGAAAAACTGTAATAGAATTCAGCTGAGCCTACAAGACCTTCACTCTCAGCAGATACAGACTGCAAGCCATCGCCGGTGTTTTTGATCATTTTCACAAAAATGTCATGCCCCCAGAATATATGAATATCTGAACATGCAATATATCAAAAGGAAAAAAGCAACATTTTGAGCTGTAGTGAATATTAAGTGTCTTAAACCCCAACTAAATCCAAGCTCCATCAGATGACAGAAATGGAGAAAAAACCTTGGGAAAAACCAGGCTCAGTCGAGGGACCAGTTTTCCTCTGGTCAAATGATCGAACATGGTGTGGTTTATTCCAAGCAGCATCACAAGTCAGATTTGTAAAATAATAATATTTCATTTTAGGAGAAACAAAAAGTTGACATTGAAACAACACATATTGAGCGCTCTATAAAGCCTCCCGAGCTTTGAAACATAGCAGCAAACTCTCCAGACCATATCACTTTAATGGTGTTTCTGCTCCTCAGGTTTGAAGCATGAGCATGACATCCTTGAATCAAATCTAATATTGGCAGATTCCGAGGATGCGGACAAATTGATGGATGAACGGATGCATGCAGAGTTCCTGCGAGAGAACCGCAGCTGTCGGCAAGATTCAGACTTCATAAAGATTTCATAAAGAGATTAATCTTTAGTCATAACTTGGAGGACTTTGTTATAGGAGCAATAGTCACATTTTTCAAAAGTGAGCAATTTTGAGAGATTTGAGGGTGATAATGATGTACAGTCTGATATTTTGCTTTTAAATACATTAATCATCACAGGACGCAAATATTGGACCCATTTCAGATTAGACTCATGGAATTGCCTCTGGACTCTCCTAATACAATAATGCCATCCTATCACAAGCCAACTAAGCACTTAATCTGAATAAATTCAGGGATTTCTTTGCAAAAGCAGCAGTCATTTTACTATAAACAAATGTTTCTCCATCATAGAGTGCAGCAGGCGTGTTTTTTCAGCAGACGGGCTTCTTCTTCAACTGCCGTGTTCCTTGTGGCCGGAGCTTTGCAGATATCATCTGACATCTGCAGGGAGACAAGAGCGCAACTGTGTCCTGATAACCAAGAGCCACATCCAGCGCTATCTCAATGCTGAGCTAAACTACCCGCTCCAGCCAGATCACTGTCATCCAGCCAGGCCAGATGGAAAGGTCATGGCCTGACCGGTGTGACGGGACACGGAAGCAATTATGATAATCTTTTGAATGCAATTACTTGTATTTCATGTGTCAGTTTCAGAGATGGAGAGCAGAGGCATGTGGAGTTATTGAGGAAATCAAATGAAGGAATTTGCAGGAACTGGATGAGAATTTAAAAGGATGTATTTTAGCAGCTCACACAAAACTTGAACAGTGTTTATAAGTAATAGCATTTATTTATCTTCATTTATTTATTAGCTGATTAGTTCATGGAAGAAAATATGGACGTAACTATTTGAAATAGTGATGTACAATTCGTGAACGAATCGCTCTTTTGAACCGGTTCTTTTTAGAGAACTGTTTGAACCAGTTTACCAAATCATACCTGCCTGTCTAAACAGTTCTTGGCTCTAGTCAGCGCTGATCTACAAGTCACACTCTCAGAAAAAAAGGTACAAAAAGCTGTCAGTGGGACAGTACCCTTCAAAAGGGTTCTAATATGTACCATTTAGGTACTAATATGTACACTTTTGGTACCAATATGTACCTTTGAGGGAATAAAATGCACTCTTTAGGTACAAAGGTGAACCTTTTGAAAAGGTACTGCCACAGTGACAGCATTTGTACCTTTTTTTCTGAGAGTGCACTCAATCAAAACAGACGTGCCTGATAGGGATGTAACGGTTCTCGGTAAAATATCGAACCGTACCGTTCTCCACCCACGGTTCGGCACACACTTGCACCGCGGTTAATCTCAAATTTGATGACGCATCTACAATATGGTTTGTTGAAAATAATGCGTAAAACAGACTAATGTATGTTTCTGTCGATGGATACGCATTCTGGCTTCCCAATCCCAACAACGATGATCAAAAACAGACAAAACAGTCACTCTGTGTAAACTTGTTTGTGCTATTGCTTGTAGTTAGATTGTTTGTTCTTATTTTCTTTATTTTTATTTGACTTTTCCCCTGACTTGTACCGTACCGAAACCCTGACCCTAAAACCGTGAAATAAACCGAACCGTGAGAAATTTGAACCAGTACACCCTTAGTGCCTGACAGTCACTCTGACTCAAAATGAGCCAATATCCAGCAGTATATGATCCTATGATGCCGGTTATTGCCAACTCATTCAGCGCTTCAGTTATTCCAACAGTACACTGAACTTAGCACAGTCTTTCGGACACATCTGTCCAGTGCTGGGTGGATTTCTAATTAGATACATTAGAGACATTACACTTAATTTCAACATTAAAGGGTAACTCTCGCCAAAATGCAACCTAGGGTCTTTTTGTTAATCTACCCGAGTCAAACTTTCATTTAAAAGCATAATTAAAATGGAAACGCCACTTTTAAGTTTGACCGTATTTTCGTTTTCGGTCAAATTGCCTTTTTAATGGGACTTCAATGATAGCATCAAAAATCGCTAAGAAGGCTCGACACAACATGAAACTGTGCTGGAAGTATCACCAGGGGCTCTACACATGAACTCCAGCATTGAGAACATTGTTTGTGTACACAGAGTTTACTAAAAAGAAAGATTTTGAACAACTCACTGTGTTTCCGTCCACCGGCATTTTGACAGTCAAAAATAGTCGATCTCCATAACAGGGAGGAGAGTAAAGAAGATGGAAAGCTCCTGAAGCTTAGTTCCATAAATATAATTCCATATAATTTGTTGTTTTGTCATTAGTGAAAATCAATATTGACCTTGTATTTGAAAAATGATCCTCATATAAGAAACAATACTAAAATTCAGAGTCAGTTCATTCGCATTCGGAGATCGATTATTTTTGACTGATTTTCATTGTTCTATATGTGTAAAATAGTCATAAAAAGAATATTACAAAAAATATTAGTTTATGAAAGTGATGCAATGTGACTCTACACGTGAGAGTATCAGATCATCATATGGATGCTCTGTGAATTTGCTTTAAAGTCTGAGTGAAGGATCTTTATTGTGTCTTTACTGTGCCTCTGCCACCAATGACCAGCAGACCAGAGCTGAAGGTCTTCAGAGACTGCTGGGAACGGGAAGGTTTGCTTGAGTTTGCTTTATGAAAGCTCCTCGTGATAGCAGTGGGGTTGAGCTCTGCTGACTGGTTGTCAGAAACACTGGTTAAAGAAATATTTGGCAAGATTTTGACTTTCAGGACATCTCTCCTCAGCCTTCGAGTGGCCCGTCTGAACGCTAACTCTATAAATTCTGACATAAAATCAAGAGTTTGGTCATGTCCTCTATAGCTATGACCTGTCACCTTTACTGTTTATACTTTAAAGGGTTAGGTAGTTTCAGTTTTGATTCACTCCTTAACACAAAGATATGGATCATGCTCTCAAAGCTGAGACTCAAAGGAATTAATACAAGTGAAGTTCTGAGGACAAAACCGTGTCCAGCTGTTTCTTAGCTTTTTTGTTTGTTTACAGTGGTGCATTCATTAAAAAAATGATACGTTAACTCAATTCAATGATGGACAAGTGGTCCATAGTAATCGATTGTCGAGTTCACGCGCGTGATCATAGGTACTAAACCAATGCGCGTGAACTCGACAATCGATTACTATGGACTTCGACCGAAAACAGGATGTAAATACAGGTATGTGCGCTGGCTGAATAAACATCATTTTTATTCATATCTTTCACATCTACTGCAGTCAGATTCACCCGCGTTCACTCTGAAGGAATCACTCACATGACCTGTGCACTTGTAATGACACATCAAGGATGTTAAGAGGCTAAAAGCAGGTTTAAAACTTGCCCCATTGAAGTCAACAGGGTGCAAATTTTAAAAAGAGGATAACACGGTGTAGGCAACACCGATTTTTGTCGTTTTTCTCTGTATTGACAGCACTCCAAATGTACAAAAAAATGAGCTCAATGTTAAAATTGACCGGAGTTCTCCTTTAATGAGAAACCATACAGGAACAAATAACTAACGCAATAGTAACATTCTAGCAGCTACTATTAACTAACAAGAAACTCTGATTAACGAATTATACCGCTTAGTTGAATTAGCTAATCAATAACACTATTGTAGACCAATGTGTGAATTTCTGTAGGCTACAAAACTAAAAATAATTAAATCTCACTTGATTTTTATGTGTGTTATTTACATGTCAAAATGATCCATGCAACATATAAATCGCAAGTACTTTACTAGTGTAAATGTTTGGCAGTGGCTGATCTTTTGGGAGCAGCTTTCATTGAGATGAATGTGAATGCTAACAGCTTTCCTCAGGTCTCATATAAAGTAATCACTCTGTAGCCTATATAATCTCAGCCCACAGGGAGCAAATGTCACTCTTAAAGACAACTCTCAATCGTTTGCAATCACAGTTTTTCTGTGTCCTGCATAATAAGCGCACATGTTCAAGAGCGAGCGGAAGGAACTGCTTCATGGTTCTTCATACAAGGTGTGTGTTAAAGGTTAAGTGCTTATTTTAGTCCACAGACTCATTAATTAGCAACAGCGAGGGATCATGTCTTATAGGAAATCTAGGTGATTATGAGATTGGTCATTTGTGTTTTTGCATATTACAGATGCTATTGAACTGAAGGTGCTGTGATATTGATCTCTCTTCAAATTAAATCCTTTTAAAGGCATTTTAAGCCTGTAGGTTGTGTTTTATATTGTGTGTTTGTGTTAGGATTCAGAAATATATTTGTTTTCTGTGCATCATTGTAGATCTATGGCCCTGCATGCTGATTGGTCAATTCGCAGTCCCACTTTATATTTGGTGTCTTTAACTACTATATACATTTAAATTAGTCATTTGATTAGTGTTTATATACATGGGTCAGTCGTGGTCTAATGGTTTAATGGAGAGTCAGACTGGTAACCTGTAGGTTGTGGGCTCAATTCTCAATACTGGATGGAATAAAGCTTTTTGTGGGAGACTTTGAGCTTTGTAACTTTGCAGATCTTAAACATGCACAAACCACTACATAACACACTAAAGAAAAAGGAAAACATGAAAACGCATCATATGAACCCTTTCATTTTTTCATTATGTATCTTTTTATTTTTATTTTTTGTATTGTTGTGACTAATACCACTTTAATTCAAATTTGTAACATCATACCATGATATTAACGCCATATTTCCCTGTCCTATAGATATTCCACTCTGAGCTTCTAAAATTAACAGACAACTACAGTACACAGCAATCAAATTAAACTGTCTTGACCTGGTCTGGCTGCTAAATTACAACCAGTGCTTTCATGCAATGACATGTTTAGATCTGGATATTGATAATGGAGAGAAGTCTCTGCTGTGGAGCTCTCAGGGCAATAGAGATCATACACAGCTACTGTGAATTGTTAAATGATGTGGATTGTCCAGCAATGCCCTTGAGCCCTATAATGAACCTCAGTATATTAGTTTTTTTCTTTATTTCAAGGCTGTTTTATCATGCAGTTGAGGTATAAAAAAAATATCAGGTTATAATATGTCAGTTAATAGGATTTATTTGTCCACGTTGTGGAAATGTGGCTTCACCACACAGCGTTAAACCCCTGGTTTCAAAGATAAGGCTTAGTCCCAGACTAAAATGCATGTTTGAGCCGTTTTAAACTAAAGCAATTGCACTGATATATCTTAAAATATGTCAAAGCCATTGTTTTGTCTCAAGATGCACACAAAGTGATGTTTTTTCTAAGTGTATATATACACTCACCTAAAGGATTATTAGGAACACCTGTTCAATTTCTCATTAATACAATTATCTAATCAACCAATCACATGGCAGTTGCTTCAATGCATTTAGGGGTGTGGTCCTGGTCAAGACAATCTCCTGAACTCCAAACTGAATGTCAGAATGGGAAAGAAAGGTGATTTAAGCAATTTTGAGCGTGGCATGGTTGTTGGTGCCAGACGGGCCGGTCTGAGTATTTCACAATCTGCTCAGTTACTGGGATTTTCACGCACAACCATTTCTAGGGTTTACAAAGAATGGTTGAAAAGGGAAAAACATCCAGTATGCGGCAGTCCTGTGGGCGAAAATGCCTTGTTGATGCTAGAGGTCAGAGGAGAATGGGTCGACTGATTCAAGCTGATAGAAGAGCAACTTTGACTGAAATAACCACTCGTTACAACCGAGGTATGCAGCAAAGCATTTGTGAAGCCACAACACGCACAACCTTGAGGCGGATGGGCTACAACAGCAGAAGGTTTATTGTAAAATTATTAGAATGTATCTGCATGAAATAGTTTTATGGAAAAAAAATATACAGTATATAGACAAAATATTAAGGCTCTCACGTGGTTAAGTGTAAAATTCCTTTAACAGACTGGGATGAGTCATTATAACATGAAGGCCTGGTTTCACACACAAGACTTAGTTTAAGCCAGGATTAAGCCTTAGTTCATAGGACATTTAAGTAGCTTTTAAAAAACATTACAGATACAAAACAATGGCAGTGGCATACAGCAGTGGTTCCCAAACCTATCCTGAAGGCACTCCAACACTGCACGTTTTCTTTGTCTCCCTAATCAAACACACCTGATTCAACTCATCAGCTCATTATCACATGGGTTAATGAGCTGATGAGTTGAATCAGGTGTGTTTGATTAGGGAGACAAAGAAAACGTGCAGTGTTGGGGTGCCTTCAGGACAGGTTTGGGAACCACTGGCATACAGTATGTTAAGCTATCAGTGCAAGTTGCTTTCAGTTAAAACAGCTCAAATATGCCTTGACTGTGAAATCGGACATTACAACACGTTTCAGCTTAACACAGCCTTCTTCAGGCATTTTCTTTTTTTATAGTGCAAAGCTAAATATTTTGTTGTGTGAGGCATTTTGATGAGAGTAAAAAATCTTGCATCACATTTCCACAATATTTAGAGTTTTTTTGAGAAAACTTTTGTTTTTAGAGTGTGTATTAGAGGCCTATTTTATGAATAATTGTTCACAGACTGATTAGGCAGTACGCATATGAGACCATCCATCAAACCAGAAGCAGCACAGCAGATAATGTCCATATAATTGCAGTGAATTATCCTCCATTACAGCTTTCCACTGAACAGCAGGAATCAGAGCAACTGAACCTTTTGGCATCTGTTTTTTTTTTTAGCAAGCTTGTCAAAAATGTTCTCTATCTTCCCAGCATCTGTCACTTCGGCAGCTTCTGAAACTGATTTTCTTCTGGCAATCCAGCGAGACATATGAGGTGAGTAATGGCTTGCCACTGTCAGCACTGCCAAATGCTTCAAACTGATTTACAAACGCAAGGGATGTGTGTTAAGACTGCGAATTAAGTCATTAGCATTCATGAACGCTGGTGGCCGTTTTGATGGTGAGCCACTGAAATATTACAGATGTGTGTGTTTTAGCTACATTCACGAATCGATTGAATAAATTATTTAAATAATAATCCAAAATCTCATAGGCTTACTCTCTGAGGTACTTTTGAACGCGTAATTACTTTGTGACCGTTAAAAAAATAGGTTCTGTATGAATGTGTGTTGTATGACTGTAATCCAGGCGAACTACATTCATCATATTGTCATTGTCATGTGACCTAAAAGCATCAGTTGCGTCGCTTCACTGCTATTCATAAATCCTCTCATGTGGCTTCACAGGATAGGGAAATGTCTATTGGATGCACGCTTCAGAGTAAATACAGCAAGCAATTTTGTTTTTAAAAAGATGTCTAATAGCCGCCCAAATACAGCCCAGACATCTAGGCTAAAACAAGGCAAAATTTGGGCTGTCAGTGAAAATTTTATAGACGTGTAAACCATAGCCCAAGAATAGACTAGTCATCAATTAGATAAAGAAATGAAATGAGTGAAGAAATGAACAAACACCTTTGCTTACATGATGGAATATCATCTTGCAAGTTATTTTGGCAAAAATGACATGTTTATACATGACATGTTCACCATCTATAGTAGACGGTGAAATGACGGCTATTGCTTGCTTTGTAGTAGGCTACATTTTGGCTACTGTTTTATGAATACTGTGAATTCGGACATACTATCATGTTCGCTTACTATTTTCGCCTACTATATAGTAGGGAAGTATGTGATTTCGGATGCAGCCAGTTACATTTGTTCTTGAATGAATGAGGCAGTTGAGGGAATCAGTGTATTTGAGCAAATTGGTTGAGTGAATCATTCAATGGTTCACTGATAAAGACACTTCTTTCGGTCCTGAATGAATCTGTGTTTTGAACAAATCTGTAAAATAAATGACTGCAGTGACTCATAAAGACGTCTTTTTTCACTGCCACCTACTGGTGTGACTTGAAAAAAAAGGCCATGGTGCAAAGGACCCTAGGTTGATTTTACTCTGAACCATCACTTTAATACCAGGTGTAAACAGGGCCAAAGTTACTAAATCAAGAAATCTTTCTTTATACTTCAAAATACAACTTTACTTATTCCCAATTTCTCAAAATTATTTGAGAAGGTTACGTTTTTTTACATTAAATTTTTTACATTATAATACAGGTTAATTTTTTTTTTCATACTTTACATTTTTATTCAAAATTACACAATGACATATAAAGAGGCCCGTCAAACAGAATTATGATTATAATGGCACTGATTATTAAGATATTTACACTACATTAGCTGTGCTGCATTTTGGTTTGACTGAATCAAACTAAAGCCCATGTATTTGCTATGCTGCTTTATTCCCGAAGTCCATGAAAGATGTAGGTTAATCTTCCAGCACAGAGTGTTCAGCAATTTCATCCAGAGGTCCTGTTAACAGGCAAACAAATTTAAGATTTACCACAGAATCCTAAAAATAAATCAACTGCCAGCTCTGTTTTAAAGCAATGCACAAAAGACCACTCTTTTAAAATTCATATAGGAATTATCTCAGTCTAGTAGAGGTGCTGGGTAAGATTTGTATGCACTTCATTTAGCGGAGAATATCTCAACTGGTTTAGACTAATATGACCCCATTGAACAACGTGGGATATGTGCCAAAATCTCGACCCGGGATGAAAGTCCTGAAAATGACCACAATAGGTGAAACTATTATCACACTACAGGTGAATGGGACTTTTTCTTCCCTTTATCGATATTTCTACCAGATTAATCTTCATATTAAGAGAAATACTTTTTGTATTACACTTTGTCTAAAAAAACAAAATAAAATATGCAAATTAGGCAATATCTCATTAAATATGCGTAAACCCACAATGGTGATCACAATGTTCACAATGACCATGATTATAAGGTCATAGAAGAGTGTAAGCATTCTGATTTGATATAAAGAAAATGGCTAAACAGTCAAACTATTACATACAACTAGCAACATACAGGAATTGCCAGTTATTTTTTAACCTCAACTTTAAAAGCTTAACTTTTCTACCTGTTCTAAATATTGCTGTCATCACCTCCAACTTTTTTTTTCAACAAAAGTTTACTTGGCAGCCATTGTGACCACCTGTGGTCATAGCAGAGCACATGGCTGTCAAGCAAGATGACTTGTGAGATCAAGAAAAGTAAGGAAATCTCTAGTTATTTGTGTTGGCGTGTACACTTATTACGTGTCATTATCATCTCCATTCCCTCGGCTCAACTGCACACACAAGGAAGCTGATGACAGGATGATGTTCCATGTGCAGGACATTTTAAGTCACTGTACAGGATCTACATCACTGACACTGTCATCAGGTAACACAGATGTCTTTGTGTGCCTATTGTACCACATAACTGTCAATTGGAGAAATCTTGGCCTCCAAGAGCTCTGGCTCATCCGCAACTCAGGAGTGAAAAGATCAATATTACCACTTCATGATATCTGCATAGCGCTGGAAGACGAGTCTCCCAGCACGACATGCGCTGACTGGGTGGGATACAACCAGCAACATATATAAACCAAACTTGCAGCTCTGAACACTATCCGCAAACCAGACAACTCTTCTCTGATTCTCAATTTCAACTGTCCACAGCTAGAAGAGAGTGCAAAACAAATGGCGGAAACATTCTTGGTCAAATGTCTCAAACTATCAACGGACATGGAGACATTTGACGACCTGTGCATTGCTGCGTTCGATAGTAATGCCCTTAAGATGGACTTTGAGAGGACTGCTTACACCTCAACTAATGCAAGAAAACATATTATCAACAGCAGCTTTGGGTCCAAGCACCATTTACAGACGCCACCTCGAGCTTAAATGCAGATGCTTATGGTTTTGTAAGAAAGGGCAGTTTATTAGTCCCTGAGATTGTGATCTCAAAACCTGAAGGTTTGCCAGAGCCCTGCTCGTGTGGCAAGTGTGCACACAAGAATGGGTGTCCCTGTCGGGTAGCTGATATCCGTTGTTGCAAGTAATGCAAATGGAAGGGAGGCAATAGTTGTAAAAATCCTATCACTGAGCGAGCCCTCATCATCATCCCCATTCCTGGACTCTGTTGTGAAAGTTTTACCTTGCAACACAGGGAATAAACCTGTTGTTTTGTATTTCTCACTTTAAGTTAATGTTACAATGATAATAGCAAGGTTGGATATAAAATGTCTGTATATTGATCAAATGCTTGTTTTCTTTCTTTTAAAAAAGTCCCTTGTTTGAATACAATTGTATTTATAATTTTCTATTCAATACAGCACAAAACAGGACATCCCTCCCGCACACACACGACATCCACACTGAACATCTACAGAAACACAATTAAAAATATCAAACGAGAATTCTTACACTTACACTACATGTTCATTGTGATCACCTCAGAAACTCTGTAGCTTCAAGAGTTTATATGTACGCATATTTAATGAGATATTTCCTAATTTGCATATTTTATTTTATTTTTAAGACAAAGTGTAATACAAAAAGTATTTCTCTTAATATGAAGATTAATCTGGTAGAAATTTATGAGGATATCTATAAAGGGAAGAAAAAGTCCCATTCACCTGTAGTGTGATAATAGTTTCACCTATTGTGGTCATTTTCAGGACTTTCGTCCCGGGTCGAGATTTTGGCACATATCCCACGTTGTTCAATGGGGTCATATTAGTCTAAACCAGTTGAGATATTCTCCGCTAAATGAAGTGCATACAAATCTTACCCAGGACCTATAGACTAATCTGAATATTTAGATTTAAATGCATATAATAATGTAAAATTAAAAATATAAATTTGAATTTGAATTTATTTATTTAAATGGGACAGTGCATATTCATGAACGTACAATCAAAGTTGAATACGCCGGATTTAGCACAATGCTAATTTCCATTCGTAGTCCCAAACATAGACAAATACAAACCAAAAAAACAAACAAACAACATACATATCAATAAATATACATATAGAGCTAAAAAACATTCAAAGTTCCTATACCTTATAGAGTACTTATTGTAATATTTATTTAAAGTGCATAAATGCCTGTGCATAGACACCCCAAAGTGCTTATTATAAATATATAAATAAAACTACCCATCAAATTTTATCTTCATACTTAATGATTACATTTTTGATTGTTATTCAACCATCTTTTAAGATGTTTCTTAAATGAAACAAAATTGGGGCTATCTCTAATTTCCGTTGGCATAGTGTTCCAATTTGTGCAGCCTTTAATAGAGAGGACATTTTGTGCAAACGGAGATTTTCTAAACGGTACTTCACAATCCCCCCCCCCCCCCCCCCCCCCCCCCCCCCCCCCCGGTAAATAGGTTCCAGTGTATTGGGGTTAGTTTTTTTATAATAATAATGATAATTCATTCCATTTATATAGCGTGTTTTTTACATGGAAGGGGGGAATCTCCTCAACCACCACCATATATGTAACTGTTCAGTCACAGCTGTACGATCTGAAACTGATTTACACAAACAGATGCAAGAGGGAAGAACTGTATTTTCAGTTGACAGACATGATTAATAAAGTGACCTGAGTTTGTGCATCTCACATTTGAGCATGTGGAGAGATGAGAAGACTTAACCAAGACTGACAGTTTAGAATGATGTCAGATGAGGGGTCACGATCATGCATATAGCAGTGAAATTATTCTCCAAAGTGAAGAGAATTCAGTTTCATTGCATTATTATTCTGTGTGCATGAAGCTTTATGGCTTTCATCAAGCGAGACGCATGTTACAGAAACCCCATCATCGCGTTCCCATTCTTGCCACTGACCTGTTTACAAGCCGGGCTAACGTAAATGCAGAATCACTTAACATAATAATAATTCTGTGGCTAAACCTAATTTGATTGTGGGCAAAGGTCCCACACACTGGAAATAGATTTTTTCAAAGGGATAATAGTTTACTCAAACTGAAAATCTTCATGTCGTTTCAATCCTGCATGAGTTACTTGTTCTGTGAAACAAAAAGGAGATATTTTGGATAAATATTTTACAAATAATTTTTAGATTTACACTCTCTGTGCTTGCTGGGAACTGGAAATGAATGGCTAGTTTCAGTAATGCTGCATTAAAGTACCCATGAAAGTTTTTTGGCTTTTAGTATGAACATGTTCTTACTGTTATCTGTGCTCCAAAACAATGAAAAATTCACATTTAGAAGATATAAGCATTCAAAACTTACAGTCTCTCACTTCCGCCAATATGTAGGCTGATTTTGAAGACATCACTCTTCAGTTTCTCATTAGATTTTCTATCCAATCAAATGCTCTCTAGAATCTGAAGCCCCGCCCCCTACATTATAAATAGGTAATGAAAGGTCACTTGTTCACACATTCACTATTTTCTACATGATGAATGGCGCATAGTGCACTATATAGGGAATAGGGAACGATTTAGACAGCGTAAATATGCTTTCCATTGGGCCGAATGAAGTCTGGTTTCACATTAGTGTAGTGCGAACCCCCGCCTCGCTCATCATACCATGCATCTTGAATATCAATGCAGAATTGAGAATTGTTTCAAATGAACAAATAATGTTTAATTTTCATTTTAAAAATTAATGACTGAGACTAACAACTGGATTTAGATGTTAAATCATAAAGCACATTAAGACATAAAGCACATTTTTAGACGATCCTACCTGACAAATTTTGCACCTCCTTATAACAAACTCCAATTTTCCTCAATTTCATTGACTTTATCATTTGAACAAAAAGGGAATAATCAACCAAAAATGGATATGCTTGAAACGTTTTTATTCACAATGACCCATTTTACAAGTCAGTAAAGTGAACTATTACAATTGACTCATGTTATCAGAAGATGAATCTGAAGTGTAAACACCTTTAAAAGTTTTTTTTTTCTCTCAAAAATGACACATTGCTTAGAAACTCCATCAGAAAGACGGCGTTGTTGTTTAGATGATGTGAATATTATTCACACTGCATTCAGCAGGATTTGTGTTATCCAATGAAAACGTTTAGAGATGGACTGAACTATTCAAAGTGCTTAAGGACCGTTTAGAAAACAGTTTCTCTCCTCGTGACTTTTTCCTGTAAAGGTCCAAAAGTTCAGTCAATATTTTTCTGTCCTTTCCCTCAATAGGAGAGAATAATAGTTGTCCTGAAGATCAGCTTTTTGAAACGAAAAAAAGCTTTTGCGTTCCCATTTGCTGGACACTTGCTTTTTGCTTTTACATCACTATCTGCTTTAATTCACCCAAATGAAAATAAATAAAAAGAAGATAGATAGATAGATAGATAGATAGATAGATAGATAGATAGATAGATAGATAGATAGATAGATAGATAGATAGATAGATAGATAGATAGATAGATAGATAGATAGATAGATAGATAGATAGATAGATAGATAGATAGATAGATAGATAGATAGATAGATACATGGTTATATCTGAAAATGCGATTCTATTTCAAATCAGCAATGTCTGATAAATCCATATTGCAGAGGTGTACGATGATGCATTTAAAAGTTCAAACAAGTCTTAAGTCACATCCCGATCTCCATCTGCACCACAGCAACTCCAGGCGGAGCCTCCGCGACCTTCTTCCTCCTGGACACCAGTTTGGCCAGGTTTCGGATGGACGGAGTGGCTCGAAACAGCAGTTGTTTTAGGCCGGAGCGGTACTCCTGTCGGATCAGACAGTACAGCACCGGGTTCAGGCAGCTGTTGGTGTGCGCCAGGCACACGGTGATGGGGAACGCGTAAGCCTGTGCGTTATAAAACGCGTTACTGAACGGAACCAGGTCGAATTTGATGAGCACTCCCCAAACGGTCAGCGCCTGGTTGGGAAGCCAGCACAGAAAGAACGATAGAACCACAATGGTGACGGATTTGGTGACTTTGGAGCGGCGCTTGTGCAGCCCTCTCTCGCTGTCCGAGCCGGGAATGCCGCTGACGCGCCGCCGCAGAACGAAGCGCAACAGGAGGAGGTAACAAACGCAGATGATGACCAGCGGAATCACGAAGCCCAAAAGGACCTTCTGGGTCTGATAGAGACCGAGCAGCAGCTGCGGGTCCCAGCTACCGGAGTCCGAGAAGCGGACGAGGCACAGCTCGTCGTCGGACACCTGCGCCGTGGTCGAGTACACCGCGTGAGGGATGGTGACCACCACAGACACCAGCCAGATCCCCAAGCTGGCCCACTTGACCTCGGCCCAAGCCGTTCTGGGACTTTGCATCCGTAGGGAGGAGGACAGAGAGCAGTAGCGAGCCACGCTCATGGCCGTCAAGAAGAACACGCTCGCGTACATGTTCATGGTGGTCACCGAGCTGATGATCTTGCACATCACCTTTCCAAACGGCCACCTGAAGTCCAAAAGTGTGTCCACGGCCCAGAACGGAAGGGTCAGGACGAACTGCAGGTCTGTCACGGCTAAACTCATGACGAAGCAGTTGATGGACGACTGCTTGAGTCTGTGGCGCGACTGGAGCAGGTAAAGTGCCAACAGGTTCCCGACGAGCCCGAGCGCGCACACGATCAGGTAGACGAGCGCGATCACAACGCGCATGGCCATGCTCGAGCTGTCGCCGTAGAGCTCGGGCGCGGACTCTTTGGAGAGGAGCTGGAGCCAGCATCGGAGCGACAGGTTCTGGTGAGTCCGGTTCGACAGCGCATCTCCCTCGTCCAGTGCCGGACCGCACGACGCTAAACCCGGTGCCAACGCGCTGCTGTTCCCCTGCATGGCACGGCTTTACGCACCCATACGATTTCTATAACATTCCATGTGCTGCACAAATGTTTCCCTAAAAGACATCCTACAGGTGCAGCATGCGATCCTAATATTCCCAGATTCAGAGACTGCTGTGAATCTGTGCTGCTCCTCTCTCACTTCTGACTCTCCGCACCTGAATGAGCTCGTGGAGCATCACTGCGCTTTTATAGTGGAGACTGCCACTGTCACATGGAGAGGTTGGCACTTATAGCGTTAAAAAGGAAAACATAAATATAGTTTTTTAAATTATTATTATTATTATTATTTAACTTATTATAAAAGCATGCTAAATCAATAAATGTATGAAATTACAAGACTGAAATTCCACAAATAGCTGTTGGAAATTACAGTAGTTGGCATAAAACATGTCTATGATTATTTTTTACATTATGATTATAAATGTATAATTTAGATTCTCTAATGCCATTTATTTTTGCATTATGTTAATGACAACTGATGGGGAAATGTTATCTTATTTGTCATTAAAATTTCACAATTAGATTTTAATGATTAATTAAATAGTTTATCTTTAAGCAAGATATAACATCGTTTATTTGTTTGTTTGTTTATTGAGGTTAAAAATGACCCAGACATGTTTTACAATATTCACCCATTTTCTGTTGCAATGCATTTAAAAAAATATATTTTATTGAATTTTTTAATTCTATTGATATTTTTTACTCTTATTTAGTGTTTCATATTTTAAGAAAAACGTCTGAAAACATTATTTTTAAGGCATATTTCTCACACACAAAAAACCCTATTGCATTTGCTTATTGCATATTACAGTTGTATTGCATAAATTATTATTATTATTATTATTATTATTGTCATTAATTGTGCACAGATTTTTTTTTTTTTTTTTTTCATGGTCAGTGGAAATGGCCAATAGATTGTTTTAGCAAAGACTTTAGAGAGTGTGCATACTCAAACGTTCTGTAAAAATAACCTCACCCTGAGAAATATTCACTGTAATAAAAAGTGGGACAGACACACACTCACATACAAAATGAACCCGGAGCCATTAACATCGTCCTAAAGTAGAATCGTGGGCTTGATGAAGAATGAATTTTTGTGGTTGAAACAAAAACCTTTTTCTGACTGAAGCAATGTACAGTAACTGGAACACATTTCTCATAGTTTCTCAGTCTTGGCAGTTACAGAGATTGTCTCTGTGTATACACTTTTAATTATATAATCTAAGAATGCATTTTCTTTTATAGGTCAAACAAGGTGACTTTTCTGAATGGATGTGTTCCTTTTTCCTTGTACATGCATATTACATTCAGCACATTTAAGAAGATTCTTAATAGCAAATCCTTATGAAACAAAGACTGATATTTAGGTCATTACTTGCTGAAACGATTGAAAAGACAACGTCATCATGCTTTTCCATACAAGTATGGTTAAGGGCTAAACAAAAAATTGTGGTGCAACTATTTATTTATTCATTTTGATATATGATCATGCTTTTTTACCTCTCAAACAATGTCTCTTGGAGGATGTTTCATGAAGGGTCTAACAGAATGAAGTTAAATTGATGACAGGAAAAAAATAACTATAAATTGATGACCATTTAATCTGTATTCTGTAACAACAAGATTATTAGAGAATAGAAAATAGGAAATGCTGAAAATATTTATTTTGAATCAGAAATCATTTGATCAAAAACATCAGCTCTGATAAAAAATAACTTTAAATTATTTCTTTAATTATTATTTTCTAAATAATAACTTTAAATTATTTCTTAATCTTTAAATAACATTAAGTTTATAAACTTTACTTCCTTGATGACATTTTGCCTGTAAAAATGGGTTAGTATTCAGATTTCATATCCCATCAGAAGTGTTACTGCAATGCAAAGGGAATGCAGTTAGAGAGAGAGAGAGAGAGAGAGAGAGAGAGAGAGAGAGAGAGAGAGAGAGAGAGAGAGAGAGATCAGAGCAGTCAGTGATTCTCCACACACACTCATCCTGTAATCCAGAACGAAGCGAACTACTCGCCCCTGGGCTCTGTGAGACACTGATTGATCATGTTCGAGGAGGAGGGTCAATAGACTTTTTCTCAAAGCAGCTGATGCACTAATTGAGTTCATTTCAGGACAACTGGCTTTGACTGCGCAGATTCTGAGATATTCCGTTGGGGATTGTTTAAGTGTCTCTTCTTGAACGTTGTGTGTGCATATAATGAATTAACAATCAATCTTAATTCTTAAATCATTCTAATGGGACCAAACAAGTTTCCTCAAAGTATCAAATAAGAACTGGATAATTAATAATTTTCACACTAATCAATTATAACTTTTAATCCCAAAAATATGATAATTGAAAGAAAAAAAATGGTTTGTTATTAAAGCTACACTGTGGGATTTTTTTAAGTTGATTCTTAGCAAAAAACACTTTGTTCTTTCAAAATGATATGTGCTCATTAATGTGTAATTACTTCTACCAACTAATCAAGTATTCTCGTAAGCGTGAATCTGCCATTTAGAAAACATACGAGCGAGTCGCTCGAATGGCGGCAGCCATGTTGCGCCCCCATCTTGAAAATACATTAGCCAAAGAGGGACATACCTGGAAATTCAAGCTTCGCCTTTCGCGTTTAACACTCAGTGGCACCGTGACGAATGCGAGGGGGAGATTACTCTCGACCGCCGGCAGATTTGAAATAATACGGCCACCGTAGGAGTTAAAACGCCCTCGGAATGGGAGGGGCTAGAAAGTAATATTCAGTTGGTAGTCATAAACAATTTCACTGCTAGATGGGAGAAAATCCTACAGTGTAGCTTTAAAGTTATAGCTTTTAGCCCTCTTGAATCATTAACAAGTTACATGCGGACTGCGGAGGAACATTGTTATGGTAATGACGTGAGTTGTGCTTCGTGCGGATGAATCTGATGCTTGAGGCGAGCCGCTGTACATTTTCACTGCGACATCAAAACTCTCCCAATAACGAAAGAGGGATATCTGAAAATACTGATTTCTTATGAGCAGGTAAGTGTCTTATGTGCCGTTGGTTTTATGACTTGTTGAAGTGAACTATTTTAAAATAACATTACAAAAAGTTTGCCAGTGGTTTTCAGGTAATGGTGTATAGGCTAGGCTACTATAACTTGTCAATTTATAGTCAAATAGACTATAGATTGGCATTGTTACCAACAAACATTGTTTTGAGAACAATGCACAGCAAATATGATGCTATCAAACTATGTTGATTCGTGATTTATTATTGATGTCGCTTTCACTTTTCGTTAATGTATACCCAGCAAACACATTTAGGCAAACACATCAGCAAACAGAATGTGACAGTCTACTTTGTAAATATTGTGTATCCTTATTATTATTCAATGGACCAATCAGTAAATTAGCCTAATTATAATCAACACCTGCAAGTGTACACTTTGAAGAGTAAAAATTACAGAAAGTTAGGTTAATTCAACTTTATTAAAACTGCATATGGTAATCAAATTGCACTTCCAAAAGTCATACAATTGTGAAAAAAAGAAAAACAAAACAAAATAAATGAATATACACATTTTTTTTAAAGTATAATAAATAAAACATAAAAAGCAAAGGCAGATTAGAACATTTAATGAACAAAACCGGGTTCTGTACATGGCAGGGGAGCGTATAGTCGAAAGCCCGGAGATAAACGTCGGAATCAGTCCAGGAAACATAAACAAATCCAGAGGAGCAAAGAAACGAATGAGACTAAATAGCAGACAAATCAAATGAAAAACTAAACAGTGCGAGCAAGGCAACATTATAGTGACATATAGTAGTATGATATAGTAGTATGATAGTAGTATGATAGTACTATACTATATCATAGTATGATATAGTAAAATTAAGTTGTAGGTTGTGTTTGAATAATTACGTATTTTATTTAGCTGAGGTAAATTAAACGCAATACTCATATCCTTCGAAAGAAGAATGAGACAACACAATATGAACCCTATGGGCGGTTGAAATTGAAAAGACTGATTTTCGCGCTTCAGGGCAGTGACGAATGTTCACTTGTTGTCCAGACACCCTAGGCACAACCTTAAGCAATGGCCCTGAACGGTGGTTTAATGTCAACATTGTGACAACGTTGTAACAACCTTCACCACACAACGTAGTTATAGCAACCTTTTGGCCATGTTGTTAAAACGTTGTTCGGAGGTTGGGTACGTTGTGCCAACGTTCTGTGTTTGGTGGGTATATCACTTTAAAAAATGATCGTGATTTTAACAGTAAAAGACTGTAAAAATGCTACAGTGAAAAACTGTTAATTGGTAAACAGAAAGTTTCCTTATATACGGTTGGTAAATAAATGTGATAGATCTAATGGTACATTTAATGTAATTTTACTGTAAAATACCGTTAAACTTACAGTTTTTGGAAGTGAACATGAACAAGTCATTGTATAATTTACAGTGAAAAAACGTAAATTGACATTCCCACAATTCCCTGCGTGACACTTCACATTTGATGTATTTTTGTTGAAATAACTGTTTCGTCATAGTTTTCTTAGTATTTTTCTAATCAGTTATGTACATTAGGGTTTTATGTTACATTTAATGTTGTTAAATTAATGTTTATTGTATTTTTAAAATTTCATGTGTGTTACCATGATGGTGTTTTTATGTTTGTGTGAATGACACTGAGCAGCTTCTATATATACAGGTGCTGGTCATATAATTAGAATATCATCAAAAAGTTGATTTATTTCAGTAATTCCATTAAAAAAGTGAAACTTGTATATTATATAGACTCATTACATGCAAAGTGAGATATCTCAAGCCTTTATTTGTTATAATTTTGATGATTATAGCTTACAGCTTGTGAAAACCACAAAATTAAAATCTCAGAAAATTAGAATATTACATGAAATCACACAGTAATTACACAGTGATACCATGGTCATTGAACCAGGTTTTGGTTCTTTTGGCAGTGTGGGCAGGTGCAAATCCTGCTGGAAAATGAAGGAAGCATCTCCATAAAGCTTGTCTGCTGAAGGAAGCATGAAGTGCTCTGGAAATGTCCTGGTAGACGGCTGCGTTGAGTGGACAGCACAGTGGACCAACACCAGCCGATGACATGGCTCCCCAAACCAACACAGACTGTGGAAACTTCACACTGGACTTCAAGCATCTTGGATTGTGTGCCTCTCCATTCTTCCTCCAGACTCTGGGACCTTGGTTTCCAAATGAGATGCAAAATTTGCTCTCATCAGAAAAGAGGACTTTGGTCCACTGTGCTTTATTAAATCCAGAGTCAATGCAGCCGTCTACCAGGACATTTTCAGAGCACTTCATGCTTCCTTCATTTTCCAGCAGGATTTGCACCGGCCCACACTGCCAAAAGAACCAAAACCTGGTTCAATGACCATGGTATCACTGTGTAATTACTGTGTGATTTCATGTAATATTCAAATTTTCTGAGATTTTGATTTTGTGGTTTTCATAAGCTGTAAGCCATAATCATCAAAATTATAACAAATAAAGGCTTGAGATATCTCACTTTGCATGTAATGAGTCTATATAATATACAAGTTTCACTTTTTTAACAGAATTACTGAAATAAATCAACTTTTTGATGATATTCTAATTATATGACCAGCACCTGTATAAGAATTAATTCTTTTGTGGAAGAACTGCTTTGATTGATCATGTAAGACTCATTATTGCTGTGATTGATCATGTGACTCTCATTACTGCTGTGATTGTTGGTTGTCAGTGTATTACAATGGTATAAAGCAGGTACTAATAGGTCAGTAAATTAACATTATATCAGATAATGAAATATGGTTTATTACTGTAAATTTTAAGATAAGTCTGTAAAACCTAAAATGTTGCTACCATATTTTTTACGGTAAATTTCTGGTAACCACAGCTGCCAGTTTTTTACCATAAATTTAACGGATTTTTTTTAGTAGTAGCCTGACCTTTTTTTGATTATTTAAGGATATGCCGTAAACACGCACAGACGAAATAAGTGTGAGGATTCCACAGAAATGATTATAGGCTTACTATTTTTTTATTGAAAACAATATCTGAATACAACAAAATGGCATAAACCAGTCAATATACAGAAAAAAAAAACTGTCATGGAAGGCTCAACACGCACAAAAAAAAAAAAAATGAAATAAACATAATACATAAAAATAAATAATTATAAAAAAAAAGTTAAAAAAATTATAGGTTGGGTAAGGCAGAAACATAGTTTGGAAGATGTTTTATGATGTAGGTTACTCGTTTATTGTTTACATTTTGTTCTTTTTAAATTAAAATGTATAATTGCTACCTTTATACCTGATTGAAATGCCTTGTGACTGGGAGCTTTAATTAAGAGAGACTGGTTCTTGGTGTCTATATGAAAGGAGATTAATTCTGCAGATGAATTACATCCACTGATGTAAAGATATTAAACAACTTCTAAAGATGGATATCTTTGTGTGTATAAAGCTTATTTTTAAGGCTCAGATAATGCTGGATACAAATAAATTGAGCCTACGAATGTAAAATGAACGAATTAATTATACCACTGTCAATCAGAGCATTTTCAAATCTCAAAGAAACTTCCCATGAATCACCCACACATAGCAACACATGAGGTCATTTATATGCAACTGGACACCAATAAGTCTAAATAGTTTCTAAAAATACAAAGCAGAAGGAAATAAATACATTCAATTTAATGTGGACTAGTATAGGCCTACGAATTATTGTAAATCCTTGAAAGCTCCCAAATTTATCTTGGAAAATATAATGCCACATTCTCATAATACTGTGGTTCCCAATTGATCAGTAATATTCTAAAGACTCACTGCTTCTCACTGCAGTATAAAAAAAAACACAATAAAAACAGAGGAGAGGAGAACTGCTTATTCTGCCCAAGGTTGCACTGTATTTCCGGTGGCTCCACACAAGCAGCTTTGATGCAAAAGGACTGGCCTTGTGTGAAAAGGGTTATTGTTATTCCTCACTGCCTTTCCTTCACCTCTAAAGCACGCCACACGAGTAGCGCATTCGGCTCAGCACCTGAAACACTTGTGCATGACTAGGCCAAAGTTGCTGTTAACACTCGTGGCCTTGACCTCTTCAGATGCTCCGGTCTCGAGATGAGTAATACTCCACGGGTCCAATTATACACATATTGTGATTGTCAGGCAAGCAACAGCTTCCTGGAGGGTCACAGAGGTGGAAACCATCACTGCTTTATTATTCTGCAGTAATTTTAGGTTTCGCAGCTGCTGCCTATTGGAATACTAAATGGATTGTGTATCTAGTTTATGGAGCAACAAAAAGTAAACGTGTCGTTTAGCATTCAGGAGCCGCGTTTAACCGCGAGTCAGAGCACTCGAGGGAGTTCTGTGCACCGAATGAGTTAGGCCACATTTACATTACATGCTTCAAGGGACTCAATTCCGATTTTGTTTCTTCCATGTGGCACAGATCGCATATGACCCACACACCTGTTAGCAGGAGAAAGTATATATGTATATATATATATATATATATATATATATATATATATATATATATATATATATATATATTTATTACATGGCTTGGTTGAATTCCAATGTAGAATGCGGTGTGTTATTTCTTGATAACAGACCGCTGCTAAGTATAACACACCATTGCCATGAAAAACAGAGCGTTGCTATGGACGCAGGATTCTAACCATAGAGACGGAACGGACTATTTTCTTTAGCAGAAGCAATACAATCGTTTTTAAATCAATAAACTCCTTTTTAAATCAATATTTTGTGTCAAATTATTGATTTATTTGGTAGGTAGCCATGTAATAAGCGGGATAATGTAGAGCTGGGCGGTTGTTATAGCGAATACAAACCCCTTCAGGCTGATTCAAGACCCCGACACGGGGTTGTATTCGCTATAACAACTGCCTCGCTCTAGCCTAGAAATCTAGACGCACCCTAGCGGCAGCAAAATGTATTTTGCAGCCAGGGTAGTCTAGCAACTCTCCGTTGACTTTCGGAGCTGTTAAAACCTAAATTGGGTCAGGCCAATCACGTTGCGTATAGAGTAGGCGGGGCGGGCTAAACATAATAACGACAGAGTTGCGACGGTTCTCTGCTACTTGAAAACAAAGAAGAGTTGCTGCTTCTGGCGAACAGTCTTTCAAATCGGCTTTGGCCGCGACTCTGGAGGACTTGGAGTTTTTCTTTGAGAAAAGAGCAAAGAACGGCACTTAAGTCATTCTTAAAAAAGGAAGATGTGTTCGTAGTTTTGCCGGCCAGATTCAAAAGTTGAATCTATCAACTAACGTTAGCTCCGCTGTTGGGAAAACGCTCTGGTTGGTTGAAGCGCTGTCCTATTGCGTGCAGAGGGAATTTGCCGTTTATCCCGCCCCTCGGATTGAGCCGTGTCTATGGTGAGTTTGCCAGACCTAACATCTTGATGTAGGTCTGGCTTGCCTGGCTAGCCTCGCTCTACATTTTCTCTTACATATATGTGTGTATCTGCTTCTACCAAGTGAGCGGACAGATAGGATATTCCCGTCAATGCAAGTACATCTGAAAAGTGACGTCAACTCAGGTGGACACCAACCGCGATCACATGACACTTTTCAATGGCGCAATGGAGGACGAAGGCTCAATCCCAATTATTTTCTGACCTGGTGAGGAAAGCAAAAGGTTGTATTATCATTTCATCTGCGTCCATTGCAAATCGCGCCATTTTAACTTCCTTTTTAAGGTTTTCCAGGTCAGTCCACCTTGGGTTGTTTTGGCAAGTATAGTGTAAGAGCAGATATCGGATATGGGTCATTTTTAAAAGATGTAAGCTGGTCATAAAAAAAAAAAAATCGGATATTAACAATCAATTGGAATTTAAATGCAGTCATAGAGAACAAAGTTACAGACAAAAACGACCCCTCAGATAAGAATTAAGTATAAAAAAAGTAAATTAAGTACAAAAATATTGCTGGATATAAACTCACATTAACGAACATTTGGAACGAACACCCAGTCGTGTGTTGGTACATTGTGCTTGTGCTTGATTCTGCACGAATGAAATTAGCTGTCTGCACATTAATCTGAGTTATTAAACGTGATCTTGGCACGGCGATCCACACAACGCTTGGCAGGAGCTTTCGCTTTTGATGCGATGTGCCGTTTTAGTACATTTCCGAATGATTAATCTCTTCCCCAATGGCAACATTTAAAATGCAGGCCAGCATCTGATTTTCCTGCAGATCTGTGGATGCAAATTCTGGCTCACTGATGCATATTGCACAGAAAACACTTCCCCTATCTAATCGAATGTGATTGGCTGGTTTTATGCAATTTCACGAGTTCACTCTTACATCAATTAAACAGAGTAAAGATTATGTGTATTTGGCGTGCTGTCCGGGGAAGGGATCCGAGCTCGGAAATTTTGCCCGAACCCAGAGTACCACCCCATTAAAATTAAGTTTAATTATCTGAACGTGCTCCTCCCGAACTTTGTTAATAAAACATCATTTAAGGTAGCAGTAGAACCGAGAACAGAGTCATGTTTACAAATATTGATGCAATGAACGCTTGAATATAAAAAATTGTCACATAATTTGAGTTTTAAGTCCCAAGTCAGCTTAAGCGTCTGTGAAATATGTACTTTTTTTACACACATTTTACACATTGTTTTCTGTACGTTTTGCATAGCAGCCTTTATTATTTGAAATATGTATTTTTCCATTCCATGTTACTGTGTAAAAAAAAAAATCTATTCAGACATTTTACTATATTTTATAATTTTTTGGTGTGTTTTCTGTAAAAAAATGTTTTGCATAGGCTGCTGCATCATTATCTGCATTATTTATGTTTCCATTCCAGTGTGTTATTGGGGTAAAATCTATTCACACACTATCTTTGTGTTTTCTCTACAACTTTTTGCATTGACTGCTGCATCATTATTTGAATTATTTTTTTTCCATTCCAGTCTGTTATTGTGGTCAAATCTATTCAGATAAACCCACAACTAAATGCCACATAGAAGCATGTCAGTCAGACGGTTGGTCACTTCATATATGTGGCCGGAATGAGCTGCGTTCCCATAGTCAAAAGTCTGGTGCAATGTGCGCCAGTCAGTTACATCACTTCCTGTCGTTCTCCTGATGTGTTAGCCAGCTCAGTGAGGCAGCGTGGCCGGTGATGGGGTCGCTGTGGTGATGCTCACGGTCTCTGTAGCTGTGGTTGTGATGGAGAGGGTTCATATCGGCGTACTCAGGCCTGAGTTGAAGCTCTCTGTGAGGGGACGAGGACACCTCTACATCCCTGTTGACTGAGTAGCCCGGCTGAATGCTGTACACCTCCATCACGGAGCGCAGTGACCTGGACTGAACTGCAGGAGAGAGGGGAAGAGGAAAACAGACCTTGTTTCGAGTCGCTCCATCATTTCAGTGACTCACTGCTGCATATTCAGTGTGTTCTGTCTCCGTCAGTGAATTTTTTCATTTGTATGTACATAGAATTAAACTTTCTCCCCGAGAGCATTTCCATCATACATAAGAATAAAAACTGGATTTAAGTAGATTTAAGAAAAATAACAGAATGTACTATCGTAAATGTCTGGACATGCTGTGGCACTCTTTTGGGTTTATTCTGACATTATCTTCTCAGCCTTTTGAGTCAAAATGATACACTTTCAGAAGAAAATGACAATAGCTCTCACCGGGGTGGTACCTTTTTAAAGGGTACACTTTTGTTTCTTTTATGTACTAAAGTGCACCTTCAAATACAAAAGTGTACCTTTTGAAAATGTCTGTTTGCAAACAAAGGAACAAAAGCTGCAGTTTTTGTACCTTTTTTTTTCTGAGAGTGTACAAGGTTAAAATTACTTTTGGTTGAACTCTCTGTTTGAAATATGTTTTTTCAATAGTTCTTTTCAGTACTTTTAGGTTCTAGGAATAATTTTCTATCCAGAATCAGTTTTGGCTGTATAGTGCTCTTGAGTTGAGCTATACAGTATGGTGTACATTAAATCAACATTTTTCTAAAGCAGTCATTTTGTAAAATCTGTAAAAACATTTTTCATGTCAAATTTTTCACAGACTTCTTAGGCTACGTTCCACCTGTCAGTCCAAATCCGATCAGAATTAGCAAGTGTGAACTGCAGAAAATCACATGAAATGTGATTTTTACAAATCCGTTTCAATCGTCATCCATTTGTGGTTTGAAATCTTATTCAAATCGCATTTCTGGAAATCCGTTTCAGTCTGACCCCAGTAAACAATTACCGCCTTTCAACGTTGAAATATGTTTGAATAAGTCGGTCCGCCTTGGATTGGTTTCAACTAAGTAGTTTCAGCTGGACTGTTTGACTACGTGTTTTTAACTGATCATCTAAGATACCACATGTTTTCAACTGATAATCTAAGACAGGATAAGTCTGGTACATGCTAAAATAACGGAGAAAAACAAACTACCAAACCATGTTCATTATTATTTCAAATAAATTTAAAGAGCTTTACAGGTACTATACGGTTATCCGGACCACACGCAGGGTGGTAGCGGAAGACTCATTAATATTCATTAGGGAAGTCATCCCTGATTGGTCTTAACCCTAGTGACGGGTAGGTTTAAGGGCGGGGTTGGGGTAGGTCATCACATAGACCCCATTGACGGGTAGGTTTAGGGGCGGGGTTGGGGTAGGTCATCACATAGACCCCATTGACGGGTAGGTTTAGGGGCGGGGTTAGGGGTCGTGTGGTCCGGATAACCGTATAGTGCCGTTTTACATATTCCATCAAAATTTTGTTTTCAACGTTTTCCTGTTTTTAACGCTGAAAAGTCGTAATTAGATGTTGAATAGTTACGTCTATTCAGTGTCTAATAGACGACTTTTTGCAAGCTGGGACTGCTCTGATCTGATTTTGCGTGCTTTATGTAACTTCCTTACGCCACGTAAAACAAAAAATTCTGACGTTGTTATAGGAAACAGGCTGAAAGTCGCTGCAAAAACAAGGTTGTGTTTTTGTAAAGTGCCGGACGAGCAGAAAATTACAATAAATGTTTGAGACCGGCGGAGACGACGGCGTGGAATAAAGCCTGCTTCGTTTCTGCCGCTGCCTCATATAAGACAAAGTAATCCAGCGCAACGAATGCACATTGTCATGTTGTAAATAAGATCAGATTCCAATCGGATACACAAATAATCAAATTTGGACTGACAGTAGCCGCGTTTCCATTACCCTTCAAATTGCGCAAATTGAAATTGCCAATTGAAAATACGCCCAATGGAAACACGTCAATTTCGCAAAAACTCCCATTTATCGCAAAAAAGTTTTTACGCTCGGATGAGGTGGTTTTTCAGGCAATTCGAAAAAGAAATATTTCGCAAAACTCCAATGGAAACAGTTTTTGCGCATTTACAGGTCACCCGACATAATGACGCGGTGTGTTTGGACAGAATACGAGACAGAGCTCTTTATTAAATTCACATAAGACAAAAGAATTACAGGAATAATGGATTCTAAACCTCAAATAAATGCCACAATCAAGACCTCGAAGCAGAAATGAGGGAGAAACACCCAGAAACACCTCATATGTGCCGCTCACAAGTATAATAAGGGTCGTTCCTTACCATTAATGCTTGGAAAACACACATACATCTCCTTCCATTAATAATAGTGGCCAGTGCAGTGGCTGGGATATAGTACATAAACCTACCAACGTCCATTGCCATGGTTTTTGGAATGATTTTACTTATCACGAGAGGAAAAAATGAAGTTTTAGTCGCATAACATCGGTTAATGGAAACGACGTAATTTCGCAATAGTTTTTTGTCGACATTTAGAAAAAAATCACAAAAGTTTTGCGCAAATCTGTAATGGAAACGCGCCTAGTGTGAACGTAGCCTTATAGAACACTCTTCTGGAGCCCAGTTTGAAAACCCCTGTTTTAAAACACCAGATGCTTTCTATACTAGAGAATAAGAAGTACCAGAGGTCCTTTATTTTCAGCATCTCCAACTGTTGTGCCTAACCTTGTTTTGTTGCGATCAAGCAGACATTGAAACCAACACTGTCAGAGATTAAACCAAGCAGAATATGAGAAAGGTCAAACACGAGTTGAGAAGAAAAGTCGTGCCACATGAAAAATGAATGCAGGTGAGCATTCTGAACTTCTGTGGTTGTGAAAAGCAGGCATTGTATAGCGTTTGACAGCCACGACCCCATTGCTTTGTGATCGCTGCCACTGCTCTAAGAGAACAGAAGAGCCTGAGACGGGTGAATGTGAGCTTGTCTGTTCGCTTCAATGCTGTAGCCTCCCACTTTAACCTGTTCACGAACCTGAATATGAATCAGGTTACGCCTTGATGTAGAGCCCTAGTGCTTATGTGTCTGTACTCTACAGCCTCTTTAAATGAAAAACAGCAGATTATATGTTTGTATTGACATCTCAGGTCAGTAAGCGTTGATCACTACACGCTTAACAGAGATGTTTGGTGGATACGCTGTATTCTGAAATGCGTTCATAAGCATATCATGATGTAATTGAAGTCAAATTCACAGTTTCATGATGCTGTCTGTGTCTGCAATGCTGTTGATGTTGACGAACCTTTGGCAGCGCTGAAGTCCCCAGGGTCCGCGGCCCTCCTGGGCTGGAGGCTCGGGATGAGAATGAGAGAGAAAGAGATGACCAGCACCTAGGAAAGGAAGGAATATTAAACGAGGGGAAGTACATAAACAAGTCCTGCTAAATGGGTCAGCTTACGACCTACATCCATTAAACAGGCTTGTATAATCAACACTTTCATTATAATCATCACATCATTCTCGTTCTCTATCTGCCACGTGCACAAGAAAGATAAAAATAAATGTTCTATTCTATAATTTGCAATATCCTCTCTGATATACTTATATAAAAATATGTTTTACATGTAATGCTTTTTAAAAGTTTGGGGTCGATAATATGATAACATTCTATCCTTCATTTTCCTTTCCTTCCTTCCTTTTTTTCTCCTGGCCATGACTTATTTTATTTTATCCCTCTTCCTTCTTATTCACCCCTTCCCTTTCTAAACATGTTTTTGAGATACTGTAAATCATGAAGTCAGCACGGGTAATACACCGTCAGCAATATTGTATTATCCAGCCAGTTCACTTCATTTATCTTCATGGCATCTGTGTTCATTTGAATTCAAATACCCAACCGGTGCCTCCCGAGTCACTTTCGAAATTATTCATTCATCTGCTTAAGGGAGAGATTGATGCTTGAATTTATTAATAGAGTTCGACCGGCACATCTCAACAGAGCACGGACAGAGAGCACAAACCACAAAACACAAACTGAGTATTATTTCTTTTGGTTTATTTACTTGCACTGTCAATGCATTTCATTTTAAAGAGGACTTGTGTCCTTTTACAGAGTCTTGATTTTGTTTTTGGGGTCTACTAGAATAGGTTTTCATGCTTGAATGTTCAAAAACAGATTATTTTCCTGTATTAGTTATTGTTGCAGCACCTCTCTTCCCAGTCTGTCAGTAACGCTCTGTTTAGTTCCTGTCTCTATGAAGCCCCTCCTTCTGAAAAACACACTGTGCTCTGATTGGTCGGCTGGACCAGCGTGTTGTGATTGATCTACCACTTCACGTGTGTTTGGGAAATGTCCCGCTCCTTCCCATCATTGCAAGTTTCAACACACTATTAACTAACTCAACCAGGCCCCGCCCCTTTATTTTGCGTATGCCTTGGACGCAATTATTTAAATAAGGAATATTGCGACATGTTCGTTCCCGGAAGAAAACTCAAGACTACAATGGAGGCTTTTAAGGGAGTTCAGAAACATTGACACTGATAGAATAACTCCCACTTTGTATCTTTGCAGAGCTTTTTCATGCTCAAACAGCAACATTACACACTTAAGACAGTTTAAAATGTTAAAAAGCAATAGGTCTACTTTAATGCTCTTCCAGAGGAGTGTGTGAGGATCACAGCTGAGAATATTTGGAAGAAAAGTTTGATATGTCTGACTTCTGACTGCATATTTTGGTATCTTGGCAAATGTGAGCTCAGTCTGAGATGTTGTGGATCTCTCTAATGGAAGGTGGCAGACAGTTTTCATGAGCAGTCAATGATGTAATCAGTTGTAATGAAGAAGAAAAGTGACTTTTCTGAGGACACATCTGAAATCTCTCTGCTCTGATCGACGTGTCATTGAAGATTTGTTTGATTCCTTTTTCTGCCTTTCTTCTGCCAATGTTTACTTTGATTGTGCTTGAGTTCTAAAAACCCTTGGAGCGGTTTACTTCAAAGCATATGCTACCTTTATTCCTTCATTTCTTTTTCTTTCCTTCCCTTCCTTCCTCCCTCCTCCGCTGTCATCTTACCAGGATGCAGGTTCCCGTTTGAGCCGGTTTACAGGAGCCGTTCATCACCAGAGACTGTAGGCGACGTAACTGCTCCACCAGAGACCTGACAGATAGATGGTGAAGAGTGCATTATGAGTTAGAGGAGGGAAGTAGCAAAACTTTCATTTGATGTGAACTTTGGAAGTGTAAAGTCGTGCTTTTAAAGGAAATTGCCTCATCTAAGGACAAATATGCCGAGAGTTGGAAGATTTCAGAGTGACGCAAAGTGTTTTAAAAATGTCAAGATGGATAAAATAAATTTTAAAAGTCAATCAAACAAAGTTCTGAAGCTCATCAATATATTATTTTGAATACCACACATTTGAAGCCAATTCTAATAGGATCAAACAAGAATTCTCAAAGTTCTGAATAAATTCTGATATATATAATAAATAATTTAGTTATACATTTTATTCTAATATTTTATTATTATAGGATTCTTGTTTGATTCCATTTGGATTGGGAAAATTATGCAAATTTATGATTCATTAAGGATTATTTGACAAGGGGTTGAACACATTTTTAATACTGATGGTGTAAACGTTGCAAAAAGCATCAAAGCTGAATCGCATTAAACATTTTTTTTAACTGTGCTGATTGGTTCAGGATGACATATTCTGGGGTCTTGAATGCATATAACAAACAAATTGTCTTTGCGTCTTGCCTGACAACACCCTTCAACTGTGGTAAACATCATTCCCACAATCATCCTCTTGTGGTTTATTGCTCAATTTTATGACTGTTTTCACTAGACTTCTCCTTTAAATTGAATAGCTGATTTCATGGCATCTTAAATAGCCTGTAAAATAACCAATAAAAGACTGAAAGAAGAAACGTTATGTAAATGATCTTATAATAGAAGATGATTTCAGGAGGGTCAGGTTTATAGCACAGTTAAAGAGCTGTTTGGATGAGCAGGTTATAAAACCTACATATTTTACAGCAGTGGATCTCAACTGGTGGACCACGTTCTGATCGAAGAGAGCAATGGGAAAACAATGCTAAATGCAAATAATAACATGCAAAGAGCAGAATGGAATAGAATAGAATATTTTTTATTGTCATTGCACAACTGTGCAACAAAATTTTGTTCATTCACATAAAAACATGCATAAAGACAAGAAGAGCATAAAAAGTAGGAAAAGTATAAGTAAAATACAGTACTGACATATAGTACGAGATTAAATAACTACTGTATATAATCTTGCATAGTTCAAATAGCAAAATAAGTCATTTTATAAAGGGGGGGAGAAAGAGCTTCCAATAATCTGTTGCATACATCACAGGTGTATATCCAATTAAATTTAATAACATTTGATCAAAAGTGTTACTTAAAAGATCAAAAGTTGTATCTGTTAGCATTAGATAATGCCATGTGAACCAACATGGACATTTTTATCAATTAACATGAACAAAATGTAATAAATGCTGTAATATATTGCTCATTGTTAGTTAATGTTAGTTGACTGCATTAACTAATGTTAACCAATCAGACCTTATTGTAAAGTGTTATCTCAAATTGTATGATTTTTTTCAAATCTTTTTCAAAGCTGCATATAATAAAATTGCTTGGGATAAAAGCGTCTGCTAAATGCATAAATGTAAATATAAAAAAGGCTGTGTGAAATGGCCTTATTTTTGAAGACTAGGGAAAAAATTGCACTGTTCTCACTTGGCATGTTTGGTTCGATTAAAACCGTGGTGCGGTTGCTCTATTATGCGGATCATTTGATTAAGAGTGTGTTCACACTTGTAGTTCAGTTCGCTTGGTTCGTTTGGTCCAGACCCCCCCCCCCCCAAAAAAAAAACATTTAGTCCTGGTCTGATTAGCGTTCGGATTGGCATTAGCATAGAGATACGTTCACAACCTGACTGGTCGGCTTTTATGACGTATTGCCTATTTTGAGACGGAACTTACCGAACATCCAAACAATGCTGTGTTCTGGGCTAAATGCACTCGGTGTGTGTGTGTGTGTCGCTACATATGATGGTAATCTGACCAGCTGAGAACTCGTGAAGAGCTTAGAAAATGTGTAAAGGAGTCAAAACAGCGTCAACGTTTGTTTGATTTTTTTGGTCCAGACCAAACAAACTAAGCGAACCGGACTACAAGTGTGAACACACCCTTAGTTTATTTATAAGGACATTTTAGGGTGCTTTCACACTAGCACTTTTGGTGTGCACCAGGGTTCGGTTCGTTTGGATGATGTGAACACATGTTTTCCGAACTCGGGTGCGCACCCGTGAACCATATACCGAGTCTGCTTAAAAAAGTGTGGTCTGGGGTACGGTTCATGTGAACTCCAGTTTGCTGATGATATAAACGCAATCGTACTAAAACGAATGAAGTGAACTGCTATTGATGCCGTATGATTTGATAAAACTGTGTGTTTGTGTGCGTCTCACTCACTTTTCTGACAAGAGTGACTGACGCACTGCAAGCAGAGAGAATGTATCATTCATCTAATGTCATTTCGTCTCGCCTTCAGCACGAATGGACTCCCACAGTCTTTAAAACATTTGCATTACATTAACGGCAGATAGACGCAAGTGCTATTATGTTCTGAAAACAAAACCACAGGTTAAAAAACAAAAGTAGAAAAGTAATCAGCGCTATGCTTTTGCCACCGTCTCCTGCTACCAAACAACAGGGGTAAACAGCCGTCGGTCTGATGCAGTTCGGGCCTAATTAATATAATGTGAACACAATCAAGTCGGGAGAGGGAGCAATCGATCAGGCACTCGAACCAAGTGTGAAAACACCCTTAAGCTGATGATACACAGGGCAACTTTTTGAGCAATGTTGCTGGGCAATGTTTCCGTCAACGGGCAACCAGATGAGACACAGGGCCCACGACCGATCTCAATTATCCAGATAGAAATGTATTACCCATTTTCAATGGGAAAGTGCCCAAACAACAATCGCTCAGCAAGATTGCCCAGCAACATTGCTCAAAAATTTGCCCTGTGTATCATCACCTTTAGTTTCCTTTTATAGGGTAAGCGATTTCAGTACTCTGTGGCCACTTGATGTCGGGATCCTAAAGCAAAACCGGTTGAGAACCACTGATTTATAGCCTTGTCAGAGCGGAGCGGATCTGATATTGTTGTAAAACGAGACTTACGTGTTGGTCTTCTCCAGGTGGATTACTTTCCGCTGTAACTGCATATTCTGAGCACTGCAGGCAGCCATCCTAGACCAAAGTATATTGGCAAATTACTCACAGTGATGAATCTGACATACAAACACCCACACACAGCAGCATGTGTACATACACACACAAACACTCCCTATATAGTCAAGTCATGTCACGTTTATTTATAAAGTGCTTTTTCCAATATAGATCGTTTCAAAGCAGCTTTGCAGTGATAACAGGAAAATAATGCAACAAAGTTTGTTTGATTTAGAATAAAATAGCGTCATAGTTCACCTTATGTAATTTCAGTGCTTTGTTGTAAAAAATGTTATTAATTTGGTTCATTTATATATATATATATAGCCGCTCTGGAGAAAACCATAATATAATGGAGTCAATGCAGGCAGATTGTAAAAGAGGTTTTAACCTTAATGTGACTTTCCTAGTTAAATAAAGGTTAAGATAAGATTGTTGAATATTAAAAGTCCCCAACTAAGCAAGCCAAAATGGTGGACATAGTGTGTGTGTGGTGCTGCAGCATCAATAACATTAGATAATAGTGGTAATATATATATATATATATATATATATATATATATATATATATAGGGCCAATCTTTTTAGATTTTTTTTTAAATGCTAATATATTTAAATTGTGTTTTTATTGAATAATTGTATGTTTATTGACAAAATATGAAAAGTAGAAAATTAGCTGTCTGTTTTCTTTGAGGACAGTACAATCCCACAGGTGTCTGTTAGCGGACGGTGTGTGTAAGTTTACACGACTGATTTGTGAGTGTGAATAAAAAACAGCAAGATGGCTTCGATGCTTTTAATGACTGCAGCAGCGGCTGTGAAATGAGTTTGTCCTTCGGACAGATAAACCCACGGGCTCTTCCTTCAAGGCCAATTTCATGCCCGAAGTTTGTGCAGCAGTGTGTTCTCAAAAATTTCTCCAGCCTCTCCAAGAATATTCCATTCCTTTGATCCCAAGTTTAGATAAGTTCGAGCCTGGGTTTTTAATGACTTTCAACCTCAATTTCAACTTCACTGCAAGTTTTCTTCTTAATGAGTTTTTCTTTGATGTCATATTTATTCATTGAGACTTGTACCACAAACAGGTCCAGTATAATAGTTCACAATATACACTACCGTTCAAAAGTTTGAGGAATAGAGATATTTTCGAATGTAATTTATTCCTGTGATTAAATCTGAATTTTCAGCATCATTACTATCATCAGAATTCAGTGTCACATGATCCTTCAGACAACATTCTAATGCTGATTTACTCAAAATAACTGCATTTCATCTATTTGAAATATAAATATTTGTAACAATGTAAAAGATTGTGATATCACTTTAATTTAGCATGTCTTTTCTGATTATAAGCAATCATAAAAAAAATATAAATAATAATTGACCCCAAACTTTTGAACTGTAGTGTATCCAATTCTTCTTTCTCATTCTACATATGCAAGTTAAAAAAAGAGTGAGCTGAAATTGTAGAAATTATGGCAGCATTCAAGTGTGTGTGTGTGTGTGGTTCAGGTATTCCCTATGTTATGAAAATGTTTTGGTCCCCATGGGGAAAACCGCTTATAAGTCAATGTTTTTTTTTTTTTAAATGTACAAATGCCAAAAGTTTAATATGGAAAGTCCCCATAAAACATGAAAATCCAACATGTGTGTGTGTGTGTGTGTGTGTGGGTGGGTGGTTCAGGTATTCCTTATGTTATATGGGAGATACATATGTTAATACTCCCTATTCCCTATTATGGAAAGTCCCACATACTGACGCGTCTTGACCAAACGGCAATATACGACGAAAAGGGTACCCCTAAAACGTCCATATGAGACGAAGACATAAGCGCACCAGCAGCGCCTCTTAGCGGTACCCTAACGCATACCTAAACCTACCCATAACCCGAATAGTCACATACGGACGTTTTAGGGGTACCCTTTTCGTCGTATATTGCCGTTTGGTCAAGACGCGTCAGTATGTGACGTTTGGGGGTGAGACTGTGTTGATAAAACATGAAAACCCAACGTATGTGTGCGTGTGTGCGTGTGTGTGTGTGTGTGTGTGTGTGTGTGTGTGTGTCTGTTTGTGTTTACCTGCCCTCCAGTCCATCTATATATTCTTTCTTTTTCTTGCGGCTCTCCTGTGCCGACTGCTTGTTACGGATTTTCCTTCGAATCTTCTTCAGAATCTTTTCTTCATACTAATAAAAACATGAGAGAACAAGCCAGACAAAATGTTAAGAGGAATTCATCTTGAATTGAGATGGCACAAGTGTCTACATTTCAAACATTTATTCTGATACAGATTTTAGTGGAAGGTCTGAAGTATGCGGTTTGTGAGTTGAATCAAATCAGCTTAATCATGTCATTAGCATTATCGTATACACAGAGGGAAAAACCTCTTGGGCTGAGAATGTGTTATTACGATGAGAGCTGCCTTTGCCTTTCATCACTGACTCCCTTCATCTCAGCCTCTTTCCTCCCTGCTGATGTCTGATCTGGCTTCCAGCAGTAAATATAGAGACATGGAGCAATGGCACGTGCAGGACATGGATAGATTATTACAGGTGGCCATGTGACCTTGGACTAACTCATGTGGAACGTGTGTGTTCAACGTACCTTGTTTAGAGGCAGTTGGCTGGGAAGATTGACTCCTTCCTTGGCTAAAAGTTTCTTCTCATCTTCATTGAGCATCAGTTCTTGCTGGGATTGCTGGTTAGAGGGTTTTGTCTAGACACAGAAACACACATTTCATTTCATGCCCTTGTTCAAAAACGGCATATGTTTTGATTATGATTAAAGACGCTTTACTTAGGGCCAGATTTACTAAAAAGGGCAAAGTAGCTTGAGAGCGCAATTCCAAAAATTTCACCAATGGGAGTGGACAGTTCTGCACGTGATCTACTGTCGACACACAAATTAAAGACGCGGCCAGATCATTTCCATAATGAACAACACAATCTACCAAGAGCAGTGCAAATCAGCGTCTGGTTTAAGACATGCTTTTTTTTGTCTGGTAAATAATGGCGCAAACACCAGTAAATTGACGAGCACAAACCTTAGTAAATCAGCTTGCATGATTCATTTAAATATTCTCCTCCCATAAATTTTGCATCTGAAAGGGAAACTCCTATATGCATATGCAATAAGGTCAGCAGCAAATATAACCCTGTTCACGCAAGTATTATGACCTCATTATGACAGCAAAAGTGCTGCAGATACATTTGTTCATCTGTGTGATTTTATCCAGCATGCATAATGCATAAATCAGACGCAATGCCACATCAACCCAAACACTGAAACAGCATCTGTGGAGGTTTTAAAGCACTGTGAAAAGCACTAACAACTCTCTGCTGTGTGTTGCCCGGTAATGTTTACAGGTCAAAGTCATTACCTGTATGCTACAGGACGACCCTATGTTTACCCTATGTTTGATTGAACACATTGCCCCTCAACATGCTTTTATCTGTTCAGAGAGCACTATTAAGCTGTTTACTGTCTACACAGGCGGCTGCTTTGTTAGATAATGCACACTTAACTCTTTCCCTGCCATTGACAGAATGTTCCGTCATTTATGAGACAACGCTTGCCGCCAAACGCCAATTTTACACATCTGGGTTTTTGACTTCTGGATTGGCCCATGCATGGGTAAACTTTTTCAGGTGTGTGTGTATATGTACTGTATATATATACATATATACGTGTGAATGCATTCCATTATATATATATATAAAACTGTGTGTACGTACTGGGAATTTAGATTTTTTTTATATAAATAAGTGCACATTTCTGTGACATGACAGCCGGTGAATTTAAACCCCCCGCTGGTTAATTTGAGCACGGTCTGAGTGGCCGTATAAGCTACAAATTAATTTCTTTGTAGATTAACAGCAACTTGGAAAACAGACAAAACAGAAAAGGTAAGAAGCAATATTGGAGAAAAGGGCATATTATGCGATAGCCGCAAACCCGTAGCGGAACTAACTTTACACAGCGTGACGTCATTTCAGATTCTTGTGAAATTGGCCTATTGAAGGATTTTTCTGGCTTTCCGTGTTTTCACTGTTATACGGTAGGGGGCGCTATTACGCATCTTCTGAAAGAGTGCAGAATCTCTGGATTAAAACACTGGCGAAGAATTAGCAGAAACAAGCATTTTAGTCTTTGGGGGGGGGGGATATTTTTCTCAGCTTTTTGTTCAAAATGTTGCTTTTTTATGAACTTACATTGTTGATAAAAAAATAATGCATGAAACTTTTTTTGTCACTCTGGGATTGACTTTTTAGTATGGAAGCTTGTTTCTGCCACTGAATAAAAACTTGACATTGCGAGTTATAAAGTCAGAATTGTGATGTTTAAACTCGCACTTAAATTTTTTACCTCAAAATTGGACTTTATAACTTGCAATTGCGAGTTTATCTCTCACAACTTTGAGAACAGAAATCAGAATTGCGAGTTTATATCCGGCAATTGTGAGAAAAAAAGGTCAGGATTGAATGCACAATTGAGAGCAAAAAGTCTGAATTGTGAGGAAGAAGTCGCAATTGTTCTTTTAAATTGTTTTATTCAGTGGCGGAAACAAGCTTCCACATCTTAGTGAACAACGCATGCAATAAGCTGCCTTTAATTTTAGCCTAAATCTAAATTTGTTTTCTTACAAGCCTTTTTAGAGCTATTGTGTGTTTCTCTCTTTCTCTGTCATGTATTTCTTCCCTCCACATCTCCTGTTTTCTAGAAGGAAATAATCTCCACTGCTTTCTCTCTCTCTCTCCTCTCCTGGTTGCCAGTAGCATCCATGTCACATTGAATGTCACAGCAGGACTGTTTAGTCACACACACAACATGGTGTCTGTTCATGTTCTGTCAGACTCGGTACTTACCGGTTCTCCGATGTTGGAGAGCAGCAGGTCTTTTACAGTGAGCTGGTAAACGGGGGTTGGTTGAGTTCTCGTGCACTGAGAGTCTGTCAGACCGTCAGTGAACAGACAGGCTTCCCAATCTGCTGCACCCACAACATACACACACACACACACACACACACACACACACACACACACACACAGAGGAGCGTTTTACATCGCAGAATGCATTTATTTCACACTGTGTCTGAAGACCAACTGACAAAAAAGATATTTTCATTTTCTGAGAGGTTGTTGTTACATTGCCAGATGGTAGATAGAGTTTTTGTGTTTTTTAGGATGTTGGCAAATAGTTGCTAGGTTGTTTTGAGAGTTTACCACATTTATAGGTGGTTGCTAGGCTGTTGCTAAGGTGTTCTAAGTGTTTATCACATTTCTATGTGGTTGCTAGGCCATTGCTGTGCAGTTGCCAATGTGTTCTGATGGTTGTTAGTACTAAGGGGTTCCCAGGGGTCGTTCCCCCTATTTCTAGGTGGTTGCTAGGGCATTGCTATGTAGTTTCTAAGATGTAGAAGTGTTTATCAAATTTCTAGGCAGTTGCCAGGCCGTTTCGGTGCAGTTGCAAGGGTGTTCTGATGGTTGTTAGCACTATGGGGTCGTTACCCCATTTCTGGGTGGTTGTTAGGGCGTTGCTATGCAGTTGCTAAGGTCTTCTGAGTGTTTATCAAATTTCTAGGTGGTTGCTAGGCTGTTGTTGTGCAGTTGCCAGTGTGTTCTGATGGTTGTTAGCACTAAGGGGTTCCAAGGGGTTGTTACCCCATTTCTGGGTGTTTGTTAGGGCATTACTATGCTAATGGTACTGTAGGTGTTCTCTGTGGTTGTTAGCACTAATGGGTTCCAAGGGGTTGTTACCCCCATTTTTGGGTGTTTGTTAGGGCATTACTATGCTAATGGTAGGTGTTCTCTGTGGTTGTTAGCACATTTCTGAGTGGTTGCAATTGTTTTAGGTGGTTTCTATTGGTGTTGCTTGATGGTTGCCAAGGTGTTCTGGTGGTTGTTAGCACTAAGGTGTTTCAAGGGGGTCGTTACTCCATTTCTAGGTGGTTGCTAGGGTGTTTGCTATGCAGTTGCTAAGGTGTTCCAATTGTTTTTTTCTAGGTGGTGCTAGGGTTTTTGCTATGCTGTTGCTAAGATATTCCAATGGGTCATTACCTGATTTCTAGGTGGTTGCTAGGGTGTTGCAATGCAGTTGCTAAGGTGTTCCAATTGTTTTTTTTCTAAGTGGTGCTAGGGTTTCGAAAATGAATAGTTGAATAAAGTTGTTATTTTTGTTTGTTTTTGCGCACAAAAACTATTCTCAACACTTGATAAACTTATAGTTGAGCCACTGTAGTCACTTGGACTATTTTAAACATTGTCTTTACTAACTTTCTGGGCCGGCAAGTTTCAATAACATAGAAGCCTATATGGAGGAGTGAGACAGCTCTCAGATTTCATCAAAAATATCTTAATTTGTGTTCTGAAGATGAACTCTAAGGGCTGACTCTTCACTACATTTCATCAGACTTTGAACTCTGAAAGCTTTTAAAGTCTATTGTGTGTTCTGATTTTGCAAGCCTTACAGGTTTTTGTGATTGAAACAACAAATGGAAATGCGATAGCCTGCAATTTTGCCTTATTTCTGCAATTTTCCACTCAGACATTTGTAGTAGATCAATACCGGCTAATCAAGATACATAAATCCCAGGCTAATCAAATTGATCAAAAAATGTTTGCCTGTCCCGCTGCTGTATTACAGCAAATGAGCATCAATATGGCCTACTCAGAGAATAGGACAACTGAACAATAATAACCCTGTGATCATGCTAACAAAAACAAAAAGTTATTTTTCTTACAAAGTTGAGTTGATTTCTTGATCTCAAATAAAAACTGAAATGTTTGTATCATATGCAACTTGGTTGCACATAAGGTAGTTTTCATAAACACTTAATACATTTATTTAAGCATATATAATTAGTATATAAGCTCCTCTATAGTGTTTTTAATAGCTAACTAACGAAATGTGAACATTGGATAACTTTCCTGAGGTAAATGCAAAATTAAATTATTGACGTCTTTCCATGGTTGAAACACTGATTAATTGATTATATGAGACATGATTCATTTCAGTAAGTATACTGTATCTTTCAACTTCTGATATTCATGCATAAAATGATAAAATGGACAGAATCTCAAAGCTGGGACTTGTTTACTTGTTCTTAAGTAACAAAGCACAAAGCTCTTTGTGATTATGGGATGGGAGGCGTGCTACAAATAATGTTTAGAGTAGGGAAAAACTGTGGATCTGGCAACCCTGACTTGAACTACAGGTAATTCATAGGGTCAAATAGAGCCTGCTTTAACGTCGCTATTTTTTAACTGTTAATGCGTTATTTGTCACGTTAGTTCCAGGAGAGATTTCAACAATGCCTTTATGCCATTTTAAACAAACAAACATCTGAGACAAAGTTGATACTTGAAACATTATGAAGTTTCCTGAGCTATAAAAGACAGTGGTGGACGAATGTCACAAATCAAGTATTTGAGTAAAAGTACAGATACCCTATTAAAATATTGCTCCAGGAAAAGTATAAGTAGCCTGCTTATTTAAGTTTTAAAAGTACAGAAGTGCTTGATTTTTAAATGTAATTATTAAGTATTAAAGGTAAAAAGTACTGATCAATGAAACACATTGATATTTATTCTAGCCAGCACTAATCAGCACGAATAAGAAAAATTGGTGCATATTTGCAGTGTTATTTGTGAACCAATTCAACAGGTTCATTGGAAAGAATGAATCGGACATCGCTATTTTTTAACTGTTAATGCGTTATTGTCACGTTAACTTGTCCTAAATTCAACACTAGAGATTTTCTTCACACACACTATGAGTTTCAGTCTGAACATATTTTTCTGTCCCCTTTTGATTGACAGGATATAATCGGCCATGATCATTGGCTGTTTTTAAGCAAGTAAATAATTGAAATAATAATTAATATAATTGCTTTTATCGGCCGATACATCGGTGCATCTCTACTTTATTGCATCCCTGATGCAGTGTGTGGTCACCCGAACTGTACTCTTTAAACTTGTATTGACATAATGATTGTTGATGTTGTTTTGACTGCAAAATAATCGACAAGATTCTGGTGGGACTGCAGTTTGAAGAGTGAGATCTCACCCAGATCAATGGAGATATCCGGCTCTGTGTTTGCGGCATGAGCGGCCGGCTGAGGAAGAAGATGAGGATGCTGAGGGAGGAAGATGGAGTCGAAGAGCGGGCTGGTGGGGGGCGGTGGGGGGCTGTCCAGGTGGTCTGACGGGGTGTCGTCACTGATTCCACTGTCACAGGGTGAGGGGACCCAGAGAGGAGAGCAGGGCTCCGACAGCAGGGAGTCCAGGAAGCTATCAACAACACCTTCACCGTGACTCTGACTCTGCAGGGATACAGACACAAAACACAGAGAATAAATACACATCTGTGTCACAGCAGAAACACATGCACAACCATGATACACACTCATTGCAGATGCGTCATCTGTGTCTCTAAAGTACATTATTTCATGTTTCGTTCACTTTAACATGCGGGTAACAAAAGATAAAGCGGGTTTTCACAGCGATGCTATAGAAGTGATTATATGAGACATGATTCATTTCAGTAAGTATGAATCTTTTTGGTTCCCCAAAGAACCTCTCAGTGACCAGTTCTTCATTTAAAGAACATCTTTTTGGGGGAGTGAAGAGCATTTAAACATATCTAAATACCTTTTTTCCTCTATAAAGAAATTTATATTTAGAAATATTATATTTATATTTCTATAAAGAAAATAGAAATGTAACATATTCTTTATGGAACCATCAATTGCAATAAAGAACCTTTATTTTTAAGAGTGTAAGAGAATTCAATCTCGTCTATATTTACACAAAATATATAACACACAAAATAAGAAAACAAATATTTCCATTTATAATACATATACAAATATATACATTTTTAATATATATTTTGATGCAAATATTGTCATCGCAATTTCTGTCCAACAAAAATGTGGTTATTTTACAGTAGGTGCATTTTGTCATCTTGCTAAATAAGTTTAATCTTATAAACAAATGTTAAAATTGTAAAACCTGAATCTTTGTATTTAGATCAGTTAATAAGTCCTATTTTGCCTTGAATTGTTCATTGCTCAACAGTAGTACTTTTTCTTTCTGTTCCAAGTATTGCTTTGCACCCTTGTTAGTATGTACTAATGGCAACTTTAACAAATGAACCCAACCAGCGATGACATCCATCAATTTCCCTCATGTAACAGCATGTTTCAAGGGAAATTAAAGCATGAAATGCTTTCCTAAATAGATACACAGCAAATCATCATAATATAATAATTTCTGAAGGATCATGTGACACTGAAGACTGGAGTGATGATGCTGAAAATTCAGCTTTGATCACAGGAATAAATTACACTTTAAAATGCATTTAAATAGAAGGACAGATATTTTAAATTGTAATAATATTTCACAATATTAATGTTTACACTATATTTTTGATCAAATAAATGCAGTCTCTGTGAGCATAAGAGACTCCTTTCAAAATATTTGTACAAAAATTCTCAACAGTTCACTATAGTTTTTTAGAATAATACACAACAGTTTCATATTAGATACAAACACACACAGAAGTTGACAGACAAATCTGGGTCAGACATGTCACTGAAGACACACAAGAAGAATTTCAGGGTGCCTCATTTATTAAAATAACTAAAAAATAAAATATTTTCAGTATGCTCTCAGTAGGACGGTTGTCTTGTGATTGATCAGATAAACTCATAAATGTCAAATGGCATTTCACTCACGCTTTGATCCGTGATTGACCACGCAGAGAGGTCACCATCGCTCTCCACATGAGAGACCTTAGGCTCGAGGAGCAGGTCTAGGAGTTCGATCCCGGAATAACCCTGAGATATAGAGGAAACGTGGGAGAAAAACAAATGTAAGTCATGTCAGAAGGTGCTTTCCCACAATAAAGTCACCATGAACCTTCCCGCATCTCTTCTCTTCTCTGATGACGTGTTAAGGGCGGAGCAACCTGTCACTCACACCAGATCCACCACTAGCATTTTATCTGGCCAAGCTGATCTGGTTTTATAGGGGGTTTTGGCAGATATCAGCTGGTCAGGTTTAGAGAAAAGCTGGCTGACCATCTCAACCAGGTGAAATATCCTAAAAACTACATCTAAACAATGTGGTTTGCTTGTTTTAGCTGGCCATGCTAATCTGGTTTGCTGGTATTAAAGGGGTTTTGGGCACTTATCAGCTGATCAGGCTAATCGACCATCTGAACCAGGTGGAAAAAAACCAGCTTTTAAGTTTTAAGCATTTAATACACATGCTGTTCACTAAAGCAATGGCAGTCTGTCTTTTAGTGAATTCAAGTCATGTCGGAAAGATCATGTTTACAAGTTTAACGTCTCTACAAAGTCGTAATTACGAGTGGGAAACTTGAGGTCGCCTCAGTGAGAACTCATGCCAGATGCGATGGATGCAGCGTCTGTATTAATGGTAAATTGTACATAAAAAATACCATATATTCTACAATGACAACAAAATATTTAGTGATTCAATTTACAGTACCTTCGTAAATTGAATAAAAAAGCAACATTCTTGAATATTCTTCAAGCTCAGTTTTCACAGGACAAAAACACTATCTCAGTGTGGACGGAAGGGCATCGTCAAATAGCCTATCCGGATTAATGACAAATCGATGTCTAAAGCAAATCTGAGCACAGTTTGAGACTTTGTTGAGAAAGACACGTGATATTACTAGGGTTTTCCTTGCAAGAAAAATATCATAGAGGTTTTTTTGTCTTAGGATATTAAGCAATTCTTCAAGAAATCATGGTGACCTCTCAGATTTTCTTCAGAGAGTGTCTTCATTACTTCCGCATGTCCGGGCTCCTGAATGTGAAACTTCCCTCCATAGTTTATTAAAGAGTGAGGCAGGAAGCTGCTCCGACCATTAAAGTTTAACCATGTCCGTTGGGCATTATTAAGAATTCATTTGAAAGTCTTCAGAGTCATTGTTAGTGCTGTAGCACAGAGAACACCTGTAGTTAGTCTATAGAAGATGACATTTGAAGCACAGCTGGCTATTTGTGACACAGCTGACAGAAACATCTCTCTTCAAGCCTGGTTACAGCATAAAGCAACAGGATAGCATCAAATGTGTCAGGAAAATATGTAAAATTAATGAATCCATGTGACCAGGCCATGCACCTGATATAATGAGCACGAGGACACAAAAACCTGTGACCTATCGTGCTTTACATCTGCCATGTTGAAGTCTGCTAGCTCAGAAAAGAAGAGACATACAAAAGAAAAAGAATATCATGCTCGTAACAATAGTTACTGTAAGTTTCCCTCTGCCAGAGAAAGTAAACTCGATCCCTGAGCAGTTAGTCTGATTCAGCATCACACACACACACAGATCGAGACAGACAGGGGCGTAGCACAAGGTCCCGGGCCCTAACCATAGGCAGTCCTGATGGGCCCCCATGTTCCTCAAAATGTGTGCAGATGGACTAAACCATTTGGCTCATTAGCAAGGGGTGGGACCGTGAGACCTTAGATAGTCTTTACTTTTTTCAGTCAATTTAGGCAATACACTAACTTTACATTTCATCTGACATTCATTATGAAATTTAATTAGGAAATGACAATATCCAGATAAAATAAAATTTATTCCAGACTTTTCAAGGGCCCTGGTAATCAGTACTGGTTTTACCCCCAGTCCGACGCCCCTGGGGACAGAAAAGATTGGCTTTGAATCTCTGTTTGATTGGTTTTCTGTTTTTAGATTGTTTAGTTGATTAGCTAACTGTGCAGAATTAAATTAGGTTGTTAGACTGCAAAAAAAAAGAAGATTTTCTTCCTGTGTATTTGTGTCTTGTTTTCCCGTACACATATCTAAACATTCTTAAATAAGATGCATTTACTTGAGAAGCAAAATTACTTAAGATATTAAGTCTTGTTTACTTAAAAATTGATGTAAATTACGTGAGTTAAAGAGAAAACTTTGATTCATTGATCTGTTTCTTGATTTAAGTGTATTTTTGATACATTTTTCAGAAAACAAGACTTATGTGATTTTGATTCTCAAGTTATTGTCTCTTGATTTAAAGATGTTTAGATGTTGGCACTGGAAAACAAGACAAATTCTCAAGAATAAAATATATATTTTTTGCAGTGTAGTTTTGGATTTCTAGCGACTAAATGTACTCTTTCTATCTTGGTAGACCAAAGTCCTCAATGAATTTATGAATGCCTTCGGGAAGGAAAATCATTAATGAGATCTATTCATTTGATCTCAATTGCATTTTGCAGACAGCAATTAGATTTGTTGGAGATAAAATCGAGACGTTTGCTTACTGTAAATCTCCTGCCGCTCAGATTTATCTTCAGAAAAACATGCAGCAGTAATATTTATCTCAACAATGAGATGCAGTAGCAAAGTGTGCACAGATGATATCAAAAAACTGCAGTCAAAACGTTATGAAATCAAATGTTGCCAAGACTAAACAATTTGAGCTATTATCAATATTATTTGTATCTCTTTAGTATCTCAATTCTTCCTGACAGCAATAAAAATGAATGGAGATCAAAAAAGGGGGCCAGATTTAACTAACAAACCCTCCTTTGGTGTCAAAAAACTATTTACTAAAGACACACCTGAAAAGGCATGGACAGGGTTATCTTTTGATTTATTTTGCGCTTGTCAATTTACTGGTGTTTGTTTCATTATTTACCACCAAAAAATTGCATGTCTTAAACCAGATGCTGATTTGCGCTGCTCTTGGTAGATTGTGTTGGTCATTATGGAAATGATCCGGCCGCGTCTGTGTTCTTTCATTTGAAGCTTTGTCAGTAGATCACACACAGAACGTTACTCTCTTATCGGACTAACACTAATTTGCCCTGTTTAGTAAATCTGGCCCAAAGACTGTAGTCTCTGATTTTTCTCCTATAGGGAACAGATCTCTCATCTAGAGTTTCAGTCAAAAAGTACTTGATTTTTTAAATGTGCTTATTAAGTATTAAAAGTAAAAAGTACTGATCAATGAACCACATAGCTATTTATTCTAGCCAGCACTAATCAGATTAGCCAGCACTACTAAGAAAGATTGGTGCATATTTGCAGAATGAATCAGAAATCACTATTTTTTTTATTGTTAATGCGGTATTGTCACATTCACTTGTCTTAAATTCAACACAAGAGATTTTCTTCACACACACACTATGAGTTGCAGTCTGAACACGTTTTTTCCGCCCCTTTTGATTGACAGGATATAATCGGCCCTGATCATCGGCTGTTTTTAAACATGTTTTTGACATGGGAATGACATGTTTTTTATGGAATGTAGTGAAGTAAACGTAAATTTCCCAAAATAAAAACATACAGATACTTGAAAAATGTGCCAAAGTAGAAATTATTTGTTACTTATTAAAGAGCAATTAAACTTTCCTTTGTGAAAAATGCCATGGATTTCCTAAAGGAAAAGTTTCATTTGGTATGACAAAGTCATACTGAAAACTATGATAGCTCGTGCTTAGAATGAGAAGATGGCAGTGGGTATCTAATCCCAAAACAGATACATTTCTCCAATGAATAACACAAACCCTTGGGGTCTTTAAACCTCGGCTTAGTTTTTCATTCCAGGCGGGCATGTTCTCTCAACCTTTATTTGTGTTTATTTGTGTTTCATTGACAGGATTCTCCAGCAGCCTGCGACCCACATCGCTCCTGGTCATGCGGTTTAGCAGTGAAGATAAGCTTATCTCATCTGAGCAAAGTTTTTTATGGCTTGTGCTAATAGCACAGAAGAGTCGCACAAAACCATGGCATACGTGAGTCAACCTCTAAAGAGAAGTTTCATATAGCTGGCGGTTTCAAGGATGTTTGTGAAGTGAGACTCAAAATCAGATGGGTCATCAAACAAAAATCAAACTATAACTTTAACTTCCAGGTTCACTTGGGAGGTTTTATATAAACTGATTGCTGTACTAAATCACGATTATAGATGGCAAAGTAACACTGACACTGGATGAGTGCGTGTGAGTAATTACGACATTTTAGTCTATTGAGCAGATCTGCTGAACTTTCTCTGCCTCATCTTGTTGTTAATGGAGAAACTCTGAGAGGAGCCTTGGGTTTTATTCTTGTTTTCGAGCACGCTGATGAGTTACTAGACTAATTAGGAAAAGATAATTATCCTCAGGGTTTGTATTATTGCCATTTCCACAAGCTTCCAAGCACGGCAAATACAACGCCGGTTCAATAAAACCTCAAAATAGCAGGATGCCATTTTGTTCTCGACTGATGAGATATAAATGGAGAGCAAATTTAAGTTCTGAAAGAGTGAAAGAGCCTTACGCATATCGCAACTACAGTTTCATAAGAGATCTTTATAATGTCTCAGATTTGCCAAGATCTGCCAGAAAACTCAAACCCTTTTCAATCAAATTCTTCCTAGACAAACAATGTTCTCTGTGCTGTTCATCTTCAGATCATCAAGCTCAACTATTATTTGGGTCATTCTCAAAAAGAAGTGCCATAGCTCTGTTTAGTGTGTAATGGGATAAAAAATGGAAAAGAGAAAAAAGGTTTTAAATGTTTTTCATTGGATCATCAAACATTTTTGCATGTCTCCATTCATATATATCATATATCCTACTGAAAAATAATATTTGTTGAATTTAATAAAAAATGTTATGGTAAGTGGTTGCACACAATTGATTTTAGCTACATTTAAACAAATGCATTAAGTTGAACTTAATCAATTTTAGTTCAACTTAATGCATTTGTTTAAATGTAGCTAAAATCAATTGTGTGCAACCACTTACCATAATTTTTTTTTTAATTAAATTCAACAAATCATTACTGTATATAGGTTACCGGTCAAACATTTGTAATCATTTTTTAATGTTTGTAATCTTTTTAAAAGAAGTTTCTTATGCTCATAAAGCTGCAACGAAAAGCATATCACAATGATTTTCTGAAGGATCATGTGACACTGAAGACTGGAGTAATGATGCTGAAAAATAAGCTTTCATCAAAGGAATAAATTACATTTTTCGGTTTTTTTTTTTTTTTTTTTTTTTTTTTTTTTTTTACAGCAAAAGAGCATAAGGTGAGCATAAAAGACTTCTTTCTAAAACATTAACTAAAAATCGAAATTATTCCAAACTTTTGACCGGTGTATATATATGAGTCTTTAAACTGACTGATACTGCTGTTATATACTTATTTATTTTTCTAAATATATGAATTTGAAGTATACAATATTTTGGAGGACACACCCAGTTATGGTGGTCCAGTAATGTCTATGGATTTTACAGGGCCTGAGGTGGGCCGGTTTGGCAGTAACCTTTTCAAATGAAATTATTATTATTATTTTTTTAATCAAGCATAAAAATGGCACTGTTACCTGAGAACGACCCCATTCCAAACAATGAAAATCACAGTAAAAGCAAAGGGAATGCAATACTTCACCTTGTCTGAGAGAAGTGCCATGTTCCAGGCACTAGAATCCATGTACAAGAAATCAGATTATTAAAATCCAGAGAGAAAAATATACAGTATGTCAGTGTGGTGCTGTCCTCGCACAGTTGTGTTCCTGTGTTCTCTGTTCTAGGACAAAGTTGAAACTCCAGATAAACTCCAGATAATCAGCCTATGATTCAATTGGATTGTTAATGTTTACAGGGCTTTGACTGACAGGTCATACATGTAAGAATCTCAGCGAGGAGAGGACGATGATCGCATCAAATTAAATGAACAGGATGACATCATTGACTAAATTAAATGTAAATTAAGTGGAAACATCCACTCTTAGATAAAAGGTTCAGTGGGTTTCTATAGTGCTTGACTCGGTTATATATGAGGAAAAGGTTCTATATGAGGAGAAATGTCTTACATAATATCATATTTAACAGGTTATTTCCATTTTATTTTTACTATTGATGAAGTATGATGAGCTATTTAGTTAATCAAATTTAAAGTTAAAATGAATTCAAACAAAATTCCATCAAACAGTTGACGGTAACCATTGACAATCAGCTGTTTGATTATCAACATTCTTCAAAATATCTTATTTTGTGTTCAACAGAAGAAAGAAACAACATGAGGGTTAGTAAATGATGACAGATTTTTTTTTTTTTGGGTGAACAATCCCTTTAAGTTTCCATAAACTTTTCTTAAAAGTGTGTGGAATCCCAGAGGAAGATTTAATTTATTTCTTTTTGGGTTTCTCTTTCGCAGCTCAAGAGACTTAAGTTATGTTTTGAGTGTCAACTTTGTCTCTTATGTTTCTCTGAAAATTCCTTTGAAGAGATAATAGATAAATAGATGAAAATGGGTTAATAGTTGACTTATACAGTGAGAGCGAAGAGCTATAAAACGAATGTGGATAGATTATTTGAAAAGTAATTGAGTTCTCGCTTTTGAATAAGGCTTTGGTATATTGGCAAATTCTAACATAGTCTGAGACATTGTTGAGATCTTTTCTAAAACTCAACAGCCACGGCAGTGACATACAGTTTGTGTTTCGCAAAGTTTACTGCTTCAGTATTTGTAAATTATGTTATGGTATACTAAATGATAAGCATTTCATAAGTTTTAAAGGATATTATTAACAAAAAAAATCAACACTGCATGCAAAAAGTCGATATTGCCCCTTCTTCTTCAAAACCTCTGGCATATGTGACCCTGGATCACGTCACCAGTCACATGTCGCACGGGTATATTTGTGGCAATAGCCAACAATACATTGTATGGGTCAAAATGATCGATTTTTCTTTTATGCCAAAAATCATTAGGATATTAAGTAAAGATATTTTGTAAATTTCCTATCGTAAATATATAAAACATTTATTTTTGTGAGTGAACGCTGCACAATCGCCAACATAAATGAACAACTTTAAAGGAGATTTTCTCAATGTTTCAGAGTTTTTTCACCCTCAGATTCCAGATTTACAATAGTTGTATCTCGGACAAAATTGTCCTATCCTAACAAACCATACATCAATGGAAAGCTTATTTATTCAGCTTTCAGGTGTTGTATAAACCAAAATTAAAAAAAAAAAAAATTACCCATGTTTTGTGGTCCAGGGTCACATATCAGCTTCTGGGCCAAATCCTGAATGATGGCGATCACTTTTTGCCTTATTAGTGTTCGGAGTTGATCACAATTTGTGGACTTCTGCTTGTCCACTCTCCTTTTGAAATGCACAGATCATCACCAAATTCCTCCTGGTTCGTTGGGAGAAGTTGATTTTTGCATTCATGGCAATGTTTTGGCAAGCTCTGAACTGGTGGTGACATGATTTTGTAGTTGACTTCTCCGGAGGAGACATTCTGGGACGTCCTGAAAACTCCTTCACTGCTGTTGAACCTCTCCTTGAAGTTCTTGATGATCCAGTAAATGGTTCTTTCAGGTGCAATGTTTCCTTGCATGCGAGGCCATTTTGATGCAAAATGATGATAGTTGCATGTCATTGCATATACAAGAAAACAATGATTGAAATCATATCTTCCCTCCTTTTATAGCAATTAGTCTGCTCTTATAATCCAGTCAGAATGATAGAGGGATTTTAACTGACTTCTCGTTCTCTCTTTCCCCGTGTGTTGATGATATGATTAGTGAAATGATGCTGTAAAAACAAAAAGTTGTTGCCTTAAATTTTTAAGTACAATCAACTTGGATGTTCAAGTCATTTCAACTTAAATTACATTAAACTGACTTTAAAAAATGAGTTGAATCTTGTAAAACTTATTAAAAATAACTTGCTTAACTTATTTTGATGAGTTAAAGCAATGTAAAAACATTTATTGTCATAACATATTTTTTTTTATAGCTGGTCATTATGCACATTGCATTAGAGGAGATCTCACTTTTATTCCATGAGGTAAAATAGACTTGCAGTGCATATACGTACTGAACTCTGCAATAGACATGCATGTGCACCTGTGCATTCAGTCTCCGTGACTCTTAACCTGAGGTTAGGCACACAGATAAACCGAAACCTTAAGCTAAATAAGTCTGAATTGTGCAATCAGTGCTCGCTTATCCTGTATTTGTCCCAGCTGTTATCACAGAGGATAAGGCTAATATTGGGAACTGCCCATATACTCATCAGAAAAAAATAGGGAAGTGTTACATAACTCATGCACAAACTCAAGACATGTTTTAGCGATTATTTATGTTGGCTTGACAAAATAGCATACTTTTATTGTGCAAAAGTATTGTGCAAACAGCCTCAGAACCACTTTTAACCACGTTTAGCAACACATTAGCAACTAAACAGTTATTAACTAAACAATATTCATATAGTAGTTGAACAGAAATTAATATTCAATACAGCTGGACATACTGTCAATTATCAGAGAAAATAATTTCAACTCAGGTTGTAAAACCAAAGAAAAAGCATTTGCAGAAATGAATTGAAATGAAAGTCTTTGGGGTAAACATTATCCCACCATGTTTGTTGTCAGCCTGTTTACTGCCAATATTAAAAACAAACAAACAAGCAAACAAACAAAAAAAGTTCATTTAAAGGTCAGAACAGGGTCATTATCAATAACCAAAACTAAAACTAAATCTATTAAATCATTTCTGTTAATTAAAATATAGCTAAAATAAATTAAAATATAAATATTAGTTGAAAAACTTAAACTAAATGAAAATTACAGATGTTGCCTTAATTGGCAGTTAACTGAAATAAGTTTCTGTCGAAGCACTGAAATTATTAAACTGGAAATAAATAAAAACTAAAAATTAAATAAATCTAAATTAAACCTAAATAGCAATATTTAAAATAAATAAATAAAATGACATGACATAAAATAACTAAACATTAAACTTAAAATGAACATGGAAATGGAAAATATTAAAAATAAAGTTTAAAAACAATTCAAAATATGAATAAAACTATAATAAAAACTAAAATAACAGTGGGTCAGAATACATTTCTTTATGCCTCTCAGACATGCCTGCAAACAAGCCTGACGGGACGCTCTTTCAGCAAACCACTCGCATTCAAGGGCAAAGGTCAAACAGACAGTGAGGCTTTGCTTCTTGTTAAATTTAACTGAAGGTATTAGGAGGATCTTTGATATTATTGAGTGTGTGTGTGTGTGTGTGCGTGCGTGCGTGCGTGCGTGCGTGTGTGCGTGCGTGCGTGTGTGTGCGTGTGTGTGTGTGTGTGTGTGTACTTGTACATCTATCTTTGTGAGGACCAGTTTGAGTTTTAGACCATTGGAGTGAGGACAAAGAGAGTAAAATGAGGACATTTTGCCGGTCCTCACTTTCTGAGAGCCCTTTAAAGGCCTGTTTGAAGGTCAAGACTTGGTTTTAGGGATAAGGTTATAATGAGGTTTAGGGTCGGTTTAGGGTCAGGGTTCGGGTTAAGCACTTAGTTGTGATGGGTAAGGTTAGGGTAAGCGACTAGACATTGCATTGTGTCAATGAATGTCCTCATATAGATGTACAAGAAAGAGTGTGTGTGTGTGTGTGTGTGTGTGTGTGTATGTGTGTGTGTGTGTGTGTGTGTGTGTGTGTGTGTGTGTGTGTGTGTGTGTGTGTGTGAATGGTAAATTCTCCCACAGAAATGGTTCTGATAGAATCTACCACAAGAAAAAAGGTCAAGAAAACGGATTACTAAACACACTATATGATGTTCTTATGCAAGCTAAAACAGTATTCTATTTCTGTTTTTTTTTTTTGAGTGTGTGTGTGTGTGTGTGTGTGTGTGTGTGTGTGTGTGTGTGTGTGTGTGTGTGTGTGTGTGTGTGTGTGTGTGTGTGTGTGTGTGTGGTTTTAGAACAGAAACCAATTTAAACAGCAGAAATAATGCTCTGGCTGTGGCATCAAATAAATCCAACGAAGAAAGAAACAGAAAGTTATAAAAATGAAACAATAACGTTCATGTATTTCCAGGTATTTGTTATAATACACACCAGAGCTGTCATGAATTTTTGAAAGCAATGTTTGGCCATATACAGTGAAGAAACACACCGAACATTACTGCCAGATGCCCTCCTATAAGAGTTTTATTGTCATGTGGTTTAATCAAGATGGAAGGAGGTTCAAAGGTCATGTAAGATAGTGTAAAAACAATTTCAAGCAAAAAACAATCAACAATTAAACACTTGAATGGAAAGTTAGCGAGTTTCCAAAGCAATATTTTGCATTTTATATTTAGTTTTGATGTACTAAAATAATTAAAACTGAAATAAAAAATAAATAAAAAATACATATATATAAATAATAAAAAAAATAGTAACTTACAATAATGACGAAAACACAACAAAATTACTAAAACTTTAGCTAAAATTAAAATGGAAAATATAAAAATAAAAACTAAGTCAAAATATGAATAAAAACTCTATTAGTATCTCAATTATATTAAATAACACTGGTACCAGTTTTGACTGTAACCACTGACTCATACAGTTAAACATGTTCTACTGCAGTTTTATGATGGATGCTGTAAAATATGTCCAAACTTTTATCTGGCATCTCAGATAATGTTTCTCACAACCATAAACAAAACGATAATGCCTGAATCATGAATGTGATTTCATGGCAGTCCCTAAAATGATCTAACCAGAGGAAGGTCTGTTTTTTCTGTTTTCTTCCCACATCATAAAAATAAGTGAACTCACTCACCTATCATTCATTGAGTTGTAACACTGCACTGTTGGTCTGTTGCTCAACAGCTTCATCTGCTGGCATACTGGCGCATAGAAAACACTGAAAATAATATAGAGAAACAGTATATGTAGAACAAAATCCTTACATCTTCTTTTATTTATTTTTTGTAATATAAATGAGAAATATTGTCCTCAAATTTATCCAAACATTATATTAAAAATAAAAGGTTTAACTATGTTAATAGCAGATGGCAAATTTAGAGAGAACTCAAACTCGATCTCCCATAATTCAAGACGGCTGCATCTGCGCATGCGCGCGTGTCAGATGGGACGTAAACAAGCTACAGGAAGTGCAGCTGTTACATTGATCATAGCAGGTTTGTGCACGGATTATTTTTCTTAATATATTTATAATTATTCTCTAATATTGTATCAGCATTATGGCTTATTTTCTCGTTTATACAGCGTATTAGTCATTTAATAATTTTAAATGTCGACTTTGTCCATAAAATCCGAGGTTCGTTAGCAGACATGCTAAGCTATGAATCTCCCTTTATGTACTTTTGAATATTTAGTTATAATCATTGTTGTTTTTATACGTTTTCTCGGGGGAAATGTATCTTTTAAGTGCGTTTCATTCATTGTTTTTTAAAATAATCTGTCATATGGTCTGGCTTGTGTTCAATTCAACGAAACAGCTGCTGTCAGGAAAGATTTATTCTGTTCTTTAGTGGAGAAAATCTTTTCTTCATAATCTGTCGAAATGCCTTTAAATCACTATGGTTGTGTGAGTTAAAGCTGTGTACCTCTGTTTTGAATGTAAGGTGATTTCTTATGGTGCTTTCTTTTTTTGTGATTGATTTATTAGGGGCAGGGCCCGCAGATAAAATAAACTCTCTCTCTCTCTCTCTCTCTCTCTCTCTCTCTCTCTCTCTCTCTCTCTCTCTCTCTCTCTCTCTCTCTCTCTCTCTCTCTCTCTCTCACACACACACACACATATATATAGTCATTTTACATGCAGCTTTTAATTATCTTCATTTTTGTACTCAGTTGTCACACAGCAGAATTGTTTAAATGAACAAAAAAACCTACCTTTATACAGATAAAAAAAAAATTATTATAATAAATGTATGTTATAGAGACTTTTGTGATTGATCTGAACTCTTTTAAAGTCAACGAACTCAAAATTGACCCTATTTACTATCTAAATACACGTTTTAGGTCTAATTGAGATTATTCATTTGAGATCATTCACAAATGCATGTTTTTCTAAAGAAAACGTTGGTCCTCGTAATTATTTTCATATTAATATGTTATAACTTGCTCCGCTTCTGATATGATTGTACTTTTTCAACTGGCGTTCTTATTTTTCCACCCCCTTTTTTTGGTTTTAATGAGATCTAATCTTGCAGGGAATGTTTGAGCTTTTGTTGGTATTTATGGATACAAACGGGCTGTTTTGGATGTGGGCCTCACAAAATATGGTTGTACAGTTAATTATTTTTACTTAATCAAATAAGATAACCATTTATAGATGACAAAGATTGTAGCTCAAAGTGCTAATAGTTGGTACTATATTTTTAGTGTTCACATTATGAGACTGAGAGAGTTTATTTAAAGGGATAGTTCACCCAAAAATGATAAATTTGTCATAATTTACTCACCCTCATGTTGTTCCAAACCTGTATGAGTTTCATCAAACAGTTGACGGTAAGCCATGGGTTTCTCTAATTTCAGTTTTTTGGGTGTTGTTTGGGTCTTTAATCATAATTGCAATAATTCAATAAATCATCAAGGAATTTATTGATATTGTTGGATATGAAGAAAGTGGTTTTTGTGGTTTTAAGTTTGTACTTCTCAATCAATAAACCCCTTTTTTATTTTAATGACAGAATTCACAGGTCCAAAGATGCAAAAAGCATTATGGTCACTAGAGGGCAGTGTTTTCAGTGTTAAAAAAAGTCACTTAGCAGATCTGAACATTTAATCACACATAAAGTCACACAGTTTACAAGAATGGGTTTTGAGAGACATCCTGATAATTTATTTGAAGGTTATCTGATCATCTGATTTAAGAAACTGCTGCCATTCACCATTGTGCATCACAAAGAGTGTCAATAAAAATGGCAATTGTATATAAAGTATGAGAATCTGAAACAACTTGTCTGTTTTTCCCCTTGTTCAGGTGACATGGAGAGGTGATGCGTCATCAGAGCAAACAGCCAATCCCAGGGCATCGTGCTGCGAGGAGCCAATAGCAGGGCAGCGCAGAGATGACTGAGTGTTTCCTGCCACCCAGTAGCAGTCCTGTGGAGCAGAGGAGGGCGGAGCATCCTGGGGGAGTGGCTCGCACCCCGAGCTCTGAAGAGATCAGCCCTACGAAGTTCCCAGGTCTGTACCGGACGGGCGACCCCTCGCCCCCTCACGACGGACACCACCATGAGCCGCCCGACGTGGTGTCCGATGACGAGAAGGAGCACAACAAGAAGAAGAACAAGTTTAAGAAGAAGGAGAAACGCAGTAAGATAAACACACACTCCATATTTACACTCAACAATGCCGTATACTGATGCACTGATGTAAATAAATACTTGAATGTTATTGCATAAAAAGAAAGGGAATAGAGAAAGCACAGGCACACTTTTCATACAAAACATTTAACAAAAACTTGTTTGTTTGTTTTGAATCTTGCAGCATTTGAGCTGTATTGTATTTTATTATTTAGTGCAATCATATTCAAACATTTTAAGTATCTGAATGCCTTTTGGAGCCACTGTAGATCTTTGCTTTTCAAGTCATTAGATTGTGTCACAATAATTTCTTGTCTTTCATTTATGGTTTTGAATTTCAGTAGCAAACATGCTTTTTAGATGCTCCTAAATTCTGTTAGATACTGATTTCTGTGAATCAGTTCAAACTGTCGTTTCAGTAAATCGAATCAATATTATGATTCAGTTATTCATTTGCGTCATCACAATTAACAAATTTTACTGTTAATGTTAATTAGCACACATCACACTCTGTGTGCTAATTTAAATGTGCATATTAAATATTAATTTAAATGAAAATGCATTCATAGATTTCTTGTTCAATTGGTTGTGGGAAACATGCCTGGATTATTTTAGCAATACATTTTTGGTTGAAATTATTGTTCCTCTATTTGACCTACACTACCGTTCAGATAGTGAAAAATACATTTTTTAATACTTTTATTCAGAAAGGATGCATTCAGTTGATAAGAAATGTCAGAAAAGACAGTTATAATGTTTTCTATTTTAAATAAACAAATTTCTTTTTTGATTTATCAAAGAAAAAACTTAAAAAACAGGAGTTAAATCACAATTTCCACAAAAATATTAAGCAGCACAATTATATTAATAATAATCAGAAATGTTTCTTGAGCAGCAAATCATATTCTATTCATATACATATTAGAATGATTTCTGAAGGATCATGTGACAATGAAGACTGGCGTAATGATACTGAAAAAAAATCAGTTTATATCACAGGAATAAGTTACATTTTACAATATATTAAAATAGAAAAAACATTTTAAATTGTAATAATATTTTGTAATCTTAATCAAATAATTGCTGCCTTAGTGAGCAAAAGAGGCTTCTTTCAAAAACATAAAAAAATCTTACCAACCCCAAACTTTTGACTGTTACTGTATGTATCAAATCAAAAGGTTGGAAAATATTGATATATATATATATATATATATTAGGGCTGTGAAAAGATTAATCGCGATTAATCGCATCCAAAATAAAAGTTTGTGTTTGCTTAATATATGTGTGTGTACTGTGTATAATTATTTTGTATATATAAATACACAGAAATATTTTCATACATATACTGTATATATTTATATATAATTTATATTATATATAAATATAATTTTTTTATATATAAATTATAAAAAAATCAACATTTTTCTTAAAGGTGCATTGCGCAAGTCTCTGAGTTTTTGCAGAACTATGCCCCCTCTGGTGGCAAGCGAAACTGCAACCAGAAGTGTGCACGCTCACGGACAAAAGTTTTCTTTTTTTTATCTTACGTGGAGTTTGCGTTGGTGTTTGAAATTAACTACAAGCCGGTCTCTTAGAATCCATCTTCTACGGAGAATGGCGGCGAATACACAAACCTGCCAGACATAGCCAGGTGAGCGTGCCGTGAACGCTTGCATGACGTCACGCCCAGTCTAAAATTCCGGCCCGAATCCCTCTTATTTATTTTACTTTACAGGATTATAGAGACAATCTCAGTGATCAGAGAAGGGCTCATTCAGCCCATCAGGAAATTGTTTAAGCATGTATGGGTTAGAAAACGGGTATTTTTAACATGAAAAGTTGCTTAATGCACCTTTAAATATATACAACATGCATGTGTGTGTATTTATATATACAAAATAATTATACACAGTACACACACATATATTATGTAAACACAAACTTTTATTTTGGATGCGATTAATCGCGATTAATCTTTTCACAGCCCTAATATATATATATATATTGAGATCTAGTTCGTAGTATGGACTTTTGCCCTCGAATATGCAAATGTTCCAGTTTCTGTGCCGCTTCAGAGTGAATTCTTTATTTTCCTGCCACTATATTTAGCTGCCTTACAGCAGCCTATTGCACACAAGCAGGAAGTGATGGAGCTTTGAGGACACACCCTGTAGGTGTGTTACAGTGGCTGAGGAGGGGCGTCACGAGCACTGGCTGATGGGCTGTTAGTGAGCAGCCGAACACTGTTCTGCTCGGGGTGAGGTCGGTGTCAGGACGAGGAAATGGATCACTAAAAAAAGAACTGGCACAGGGGGATATTGCTAAATTGTAAGCTGACCTCTTTAAAACAGTTCTCTGTGCCTTTCTCTCAGTCTCATTTCGTTCTGCTCATTTCAGTCTCGCCTAACCTTGAGAGACACAGATGGTGGGACAGTAAATTTTGCTCAGCAGTTAATAGGATGTTTTTTGTTCAGCATCAGGTCTTGGAAGAAAGATGTGACCTCTTCTCTCTCGTCTCTTCTCATTTAGTCTCTTTATCTCTTCTTTTTTTTATCTCCTCTCCCTGTAGCTGAGGGATACGCTGCTTTCCAGGAGGACAGCTCTGCCGATGAGGCCGAGAGCCCGTCTAAGATGAAGCGCTCCAAGGGCATCCACGTCTTCAAGAAGCCCAGTTTCTCCAAGAAGAAAGAAAAGGATTTCAAAGTGAAGGAGAAGGGACCTAAAGAGGAGAAGGCCAAGGACAAGAAGTCCAAAGACCTGACAGCAGCGGACGTGGTGAAACAGTGGAAAGAGAAGAAAAAGAAGAAAAAGCCGAGCACAGAGCCCGAACCCGTGATCACGGAGACGACGACGACGACGCTGCGGCCGATCTTCGGCGCGCCTTTAGTGGAGGCGGTGAGGAGAACAGCGCTGTACGATGGTATACAGCTCCCGGCTGTCTTCAGAGAGTGTGTGGACTACATCGAGAGCTACGGCATGAAATGTGAAGGCATCTATCGTGTCTCTGGTATGAGCCTCTTCTACTTCCTGTGAACTGAAATTTCATGTTTGTTTATGTGTATTTAAAGGAATATTCTGGGTTGTTTTCAACTTTAAAGGGTTAGTTCACCCAAAAATTAAAATTATCCCATATTTTACTCACCCTCAAGCCATCCTAGGTGTTTGACTTTCTTCTTTCAGCCAAACACAATTGGAGTTATATTAAAAATTATCCAGGCTCTTCCAAACTTTATAATGGGAGTGAATGGTACAATAGATTTTGAAGCCCAAAAAAAGTGCCTCCATCCATCATAAAAGTAATCCATCATACGTCGGGTCAGAGGTCACTCTTCCGCCGGAAATAGACTTGCGTACGGCCGTTACTGGAAGCCAGTGATTATAGTTTGTGAAGTTATAAATATGGATATTTTTCTTAGAAAAACGCATCGCTTTACTTCAGAAGGCCTTTATTAACCCTCTGGAGTCGTATGGATTACTTTTATGATGGATGGAGGCGCTTTTTTGGGCTTCAAAATCTTTGGTACCATTCACTCAAATTATAAAGCTGGGAAGATCCAGGATATGTTTTATTATAACTCTGATTGTGTTTGGCTGAAAGATGAAAGTCATATACACCTAGGATGGCTTGAGGGTGAGTAAAATATGGGATACTTTTCATTTTTGGATGAACTAACCCTTGAAGTCAGTTATTGCAGACAATAATTTTAACTTGTACATCTCATAAGTGGGCTTGGATCTCTTTTTGATCCTCTTGTGATAAAAAGAGTATTAGTCCACTTTCCATTTATGATGTTTAATTCTATGCTAGACTGCTGAAACGAAGCGAATGTTTGAAAACTAATATCTGAAATGTGTTACGAATATCTGAATGGACTGTGAATACATGTGCCTCAGCAGCTTTTCTCTTATCCGCTCTTTTCAAAGACATAAAAAGTCCAAATCAAATCAGCTTTTGTGTTCACTCTGGTGTTGTTTGTATAGGTATGAAGTCTAAGGTTGACGAGCTGAAAGCGGCGTACGACCGTGAGGAGTGTCCGTGTCTGGAGGAGTATGATCCACACACAGTGGCCAGCCTGTTGAAGCAGTACCTGCGAGAGCTGCCCGATAACCTGCTGGGTAAAGAGCTGGTCCTGCGCTTCGAGGAGGCCTGCGGCCGGCCCAGCGAGGCAGAGAAACTGCAGGAGTTTCAGAGGCTCCTGGGGGAAGTGCCCTCGGGGAGCAGACTCCTCCTGGCCTGGCTCATCACTCACATGGACCACGTCATCGCCCGCGAAATCGACACCAAGATGAACATCCAGAACATCTCTATTGTGCTCAATCCCACTGTACAGGTGAGCTTAGAATATACAGGTGATGTTTTGATCATCAGTTCTAGATGTGATGTGGATCATACTACGGTTGTAGTGGCATGTCAATCTGACAATATATAAAAAACTATATATATATATATATATACACATAAATTAAAATACATAAATACTTTTTAGGTCTATAGAAGTACATTTGTTATCAGTTCATTTTACAATCAGATTTATACTTTAAAAAAAACCTTATTTGAAGCATTTTATTCTGAGTTCTCTAAATATTAGCCAGACTCATTTTTTCTTACTCATAAATTTGTTGTTTCTCATATCACTCTACACATTCCTTTTTTCTCACAAAACAAATTAGCTTTAGCTGAGAAAATATCATGAACAGTTTTGGACCTTTTTCCATTTGCAATATCTTGTAAATATTCAACACATTATATACAATTTATGATACATTATTAATAAATTATATATATTTATTAACATATATATATATGTTTCTCATATTACTCAATAATCTTTCCTCTCAGATTAAATATCATAAATAATACAGATTCTTTCTCCATGCGTAACATTTTGTAAATTTTCAATACCGGTACATTATGAACAGGTGTGGCAAAAAGCTACTTTTGTACTCTGTATGGATGTATACTGCACAGTAAAGACTCTCTGATGGGATGTTTAGTATAATAAAATCATGATATACACTCACTGTTCCAGTAGAGAGTTTTTGATGTGTTTCTGCTTGGAAAAAGAAGGTTGTCCTACTTTACAGTCCCACAGGACACATGTAGGATGGAGGTGCCCTCATACTGCTAATGAGGTCTTTGTTTGGGGTCAGTTTTATTTGAGAAGCGACTGCAAATTATGTGGAGAAGAGGGGGGTGGAATATTATTGGGCAATAACACCATAAATTTAACTCCTACAAACCTTTTTTAAGGTTTACCATTACTATTCCTGTATGACACAACACTCTCTGGTTTCTAGATCGGGAACCGCGTGCTGTACGTGTTTTTCACGCACGTCCGTGAGCTGTTCGGTGATGTGCCTCTGAAGCCGGTCGTCCATCCACTGCGCTGGTCCAATATGGCCACCATGCCGACCTTACCTGAGACCCAGAAGAGCATTAAAGAGGAGATCCGCAGACAGGTGATTCACTCGACTGAAACACACAGGACGTTATATATGTGATTGATTTAGATTTATAGAACTGATTTTTCCCATCAAAAGTCTTTCATCATTTACTCATCCTCAAGTTGTTCCAATCCAAACCATATGAATTTCCTTCTTCTGCTAAACACAGATGATGATATTTTGAAGAATGTGGGTAACCAAGTAGTTGACGGTAGCCATTGACTTGCATAGTATTTCTTTTTTTCCCATTCTATGGAAGTCAATGGCTACCATCAATTGTTTGGTTACTTTGCTCTGTACAATGTAGTTTAAAAATGCGTGTCCTTCAAGCGTGTGAATCTTGCAAAACCCTTCAACAGGTCACAGTTCACCAGAAAGAAAGAAAGAAAGAAAGAAAGAAAGAAAGAAAGAAAGAAAGAAAGAAAGAAAGAAAGAAAGCATGAATGTTTTGCATGAAGGAAAATAAATTGTTTTGGATGAAGGAAAAATAATACACCTTTTCAGAAAATGCAATTTTGCACTTTTATTCCAAATCTCATCTCATTAATGCAAAAAAAGAGAAAGAAATACATCTGTATTAAATAAAAACACAGTAGTATTTGTTGTAGTGCTTTTAATTTATGCATAAAGACATTTAGTACTAAAAGCAATGTACTTAATTTCATTAAAAAATAGATTCACATTGTATCTTCTACCTGGAAGAGGAACCTGTATCATGGAAGAAGTTTTGTTTTATGCTTTACATAATAGTTTGAATGTGTCAAAGGCAAATGTGTCCTTTGGGAAACAGGGAAATGCATGTGATATTCAAAACAGGAGATGAATCCAAACTCTGAGTGTGGAGAGACTGGAAACAAAAACAGTTGGAACGGCGTAAATAGCCCTGATGTGACGCTTCAGTGTGTCGCTCAGAGGTTGCTCTGTCATATCTCTGGAAACTTAATGTTTTTTAAAGTTATGTTTGTTAAAGGTATCAACTTTGTCTCGGATGTTTTTCCTAAAATTCTGTAGGAGAAATAAGAATAGACACAAATGAGTTGATCGTTTAGAGTTTAGAGCTATAAAATATGTATAACAGTTCGGATCATTTGGTCTGGGGAGAATTTATGAGAAATGTTCATATTGAGCTCTCTAACTTTTGATTGCAGATTGCTGAACACAATTTAAAACATTGTTGAGATCTCTTCTGAAACTCTAGTAGAGAGATTACTGATGTGTTTTTCTCAGGAGGAAAGAGAAACAGGAAACAGAGCATGAGAAAAATGTGCTGTAGGACAACTGAGATTTTAAAGAGATTAATTTGTAGTGATCACCTACAGCAGAAACAGTGGTGTTTAATTGGCTCCTCTCTGACGGCGTGTATTAAATGTTTACTTAACCTGTTAGTGAGGTCTTATTTAATGTGTGTTTGAATAAATCTGTTTTTATTATAGCCACTGTTTAAAATCCAAATTGAAGCAGAAACATAATTCTATAGTCTTGTGTGCAATTTAAATGTTTGTGATTTATTGATTTAGAAAATAAATTGTGTTTTGGGTTTCAGCTACATGAAAACTTTAATTTCGGTTGTTTCAGTGTTTCAGTAAAAAAAATCAATTTCAGTGCATCACTAGTGATTTTGTGTTTGTTCTTACGGGTCTTCACATCTGTCCACGTGTCTTTCTGCAGGAGTTCCTCTTGAACCGTCTGCACAGAGATCTGCAGGCTGGTGTGAAGGATCTGTCCAAGGAGGAGAGACTCTGGGAGGTGCAGCGGATCGTCACCGCGCTGAAGCGCAAACTCCGCGAGGCCAAGAGACAGGCAAGAGCTCGACACTCTGACCCCTGACCCCTGCTTTACTGCACATCAGAACACTGTTTACACCTGGCCACTTCATGTGTTTAGCATAGCTATCCGATCGTGGAAAGACCAGGTGTAAATGCCCTCCGAAACGCATTCGAGACGGATTTGAATCCGATCGCTCAAACCACTTCAGGAGGAGGTCTGAGAGGTATTCCAGACGAAACTAGACAAGTGTAAATGCATCTGGTTATTGAAACCACATATGTAAAATTTTACTTCCCAAAAATGCTAAAAAATAAATGCGTGAGAGCATGTTATAGACTATATGTCATGTTATAGCCAGATATGACGACGCTACTGCAACATGCATCGCCGCAGACGAGCATCTATTCATTAAGCCAACGTGCAAACTATTGCAAATCAAAGTGAAAGTAAGTCGCAGACGCTTAACACACAATCATCTTCATTAAAAGTAAAGAACGGAAATGATCTTACCAGGGCTGTTGCCGCTCTCTTTTATTGCGGCCTTTGATTTTGAAATTTTAGCTGATGAGCAATAAAATGCAGCTCATATCTGTTGCTTTCGGTGACGTGCACTCCATTAAATCTGCATATAGCGCGGGAAAAACACATTTATGTGACCAGGTGTAAGTAATATCGTTTTGATAAATTAGATAGCTATCCGATCTGAGAAAACGCATGAAGTGGCCAGGTGTAAACAGCCACATAGAATCTCACAATGAGTTTGTCTGAGCAAGAGAAGCATCAAATACAACTGATGAGTTTTTAAAACTAGATTTGCATCCTTACAGAAAGAATATTTTTGATATTTTAGATAAAATGAGAGTTTGAAAAGTTATAAACCCAAATAGAGATAGCAAGAGAGAGAATGAGTAGAAATTAAGGAAATATACAATATGGAAGATCTGACTTTTATTTTGACCTTTAAATTGGGTGTATTTATAATTTATTTGGAGAAATGGATTGAGTCCTGTAATGTAAACAATGTATAGCCCTTGTTCTGTTTTTTTTATTTTATTTTCTGCTATATTTCTGTAATACATTTAGTTGAAAAATCAGTAATAAAAATAATGTTTAAAAGAAAAGGAAAGAGAAAGATTGAGAGTAGTGCACTATACTACACTACCATTCAAAAGTTTGGGATCAGTAGAGGTTTTCATTTTTATTGTTTAAAGAAATTAAATGAATACTTTTATTTAGCAAAGATGCATTAAATTGATCAAAAGTGACACTAAAGACATTTATAATGTTACCAAAGGTTTCTATTTCAATTAAATGCTCTTCTTTTGAACTTTCTATTCATCAAAGATCAGGGTTTCCACAAAAATATGAAGCAGCACAACTGTTTGCAACATTGATAATAATCAGAAATGTTTCTTGAGCAGCAAATCAGCATATTAGAATGATTTCTGAAGGACCATGTGACACTGAAGACTGGAGTAATTATGCTTAAAAATTCATGTTTTTTTTTTCTGTATTTTTGACCATATAAATGAAGTCTTGGTGAGCATAAAAGACTTTCAAAACCATTAACAAATCTTACCGACCCCAAACTTTTGAATGTTAGTGTATGAACAGATCACAACTAACTCACAACAAACTTTATTGTCGTTCCATTTCTTTAAGAAACTGGCCACTAAAAACAAATATTTGCAACTATAAACTTTAATTTACACCACATCATTTATCATGCCGCACTTCCAGAAATGTCCTGATGTGTCATTTCTTCTCTGTCCTTCTGGATCTGCAGGAGTGCGAGACTAAAATCGCACAGGAAATCGCCAGCCTGTCTAAAGAGGACGTATCAAAGGAGGAGATGTCTGAGAACGAGGAGGAAGTCATTAATCTTCTCCTGGCTCAGGTGAGACCACCTGTTCAGACGCTAATGCTACTTTCACTGCATTTTAGATGCTGGTTCGACACTCAAACAGCTCTCCTACAGATAAACAAATCAGCTGGTCAATGATAAGCAAATGGTTGCATTGTACTTTGCGTATTATACAGCCGTTTGTAACATATGAACCTACAGTAAGTCACAGAAAATTTACAGATGACCCTGTGTGCAGGGCCTTTTTTCAGTCCAAATACTACCCTACTGTTCTGCTACATACTCAAATAAAATGCACTTTACAAAGTGTAGTATGTGAATTGGGATGCAGCCAAAGATTGTGTCTGTGTGATGTTTGATTTGTTTCTCTGCCGCCCCCTGCAGGAGAATGAGATCCTAACAGAGCAGGAGGAACTGATATCTCTGGAGCAGGTTCTGCGGCGGCAAATCGCCACAGAGAAAGAAGAAATTGAACGATTGCGTGCTGAGATCGCAGATATTCAAAGGTGAGAGTTCACCCACTGGGAAATCTGTTGCTAATTATTAAGCTTGTTTGTATTCATTTGATTTCTGTGGGAAGCAACGTTTTGGTTTTATAGTTGAAACCATCTGAAACATGCAAGGGTCATCATTACTCTTTATCTTCCATTTTCTGCTTGAAATGACACGCACACAGCCGTCAGCAGGGTCGCAGTGAAACAGAGGAGTATTCATCAGATAGCGAGAGCGAGAGTGAAGATGAAGAGGAACTGCAGATGATTCTGGAAGACCTGCAGAAACAGAACGAAGAACTAGAGGTGAGAAGGAGGAGCACAAGATTTGTGAATATTTAACCATTTGCTGAGCTCCGTCCTCTTTAGTTACTGCTGCTAACTTTAAAGGGGACATATTATGCCCCTTTTTACAAGATGTCATATAAGTCTCAGGTCTCCCCATAATGTGTCTGTGAAGCTTAAAGGGGTGGTTGATTATGATTTCACTTTTCTAACTTTAGTTAGTGTGTAATGTTGCTGTTTGAGCATGAACAACATCTGCAAAGTTATAACGCTCAAAGTTCAAAGCAAAGGGAGATATTTGCTTTTAAAGAAATAGTTTTTTAAGGACTACAACAAACGTCTGGTAGAGACTACACGACATTCACATTACTACATGACATCACTAACCTTAAAATTTACATAAACCCCGCCCCCTGAACACGATTTATAGATTATCATGACAGAATATGCTAATCAATGACTAGAAGATAACTACACATCAGCTACATAAATTCATCAACTAACCATTCAGAAATGTCCTGTTGCTTCTACATGTTGTCACTTCTTCTTGAGTCTCTCCATCTTTCTGACTTCGGTTAGAACATAAAAGTTTAAAAGTTTTTCAGTGCATGTCTGTGTGAGTGCAAGCTGTTGAAGCTCCGCCCCTGTGCCGGAAGCAGCAGCTCATTTGCATTTAAAGGAACAGACACAAAATGGTGTGTTTTTGCTCACTCTCAAAAAGTGACAACTTTAACATGCTATATAAAAATATCTGTGGGGTATTTTGAGCTAAAACTTCACATGCACACTCTGGGGACATCAAAGACTTATTTTACATCTTGTAAAAAGGGCATTATACCATCCCTTTAAGCTCAAAATGCCACACAGATCATTTATTATATCATGTCCAATTTGTCCCTATGTGGGTGTGAGCAAAAACGCACCGTTTTCGTGTATGTACCTTTAAATACAAATGAGCTGCTGCTCTCCGCCCCCTTTCCAGAAGAGGGAAGAGCCTTTACAGCTCGTGCTTCGGATACTCCAGCAACAACACAACTGGAGAGTCTCACGCAGCCAAATGTCAGAAATTGTCAGTAGCGGTGTTCAGCTATATAGGAGTTACAACTCTTAGAAAACATCAAGACGTTTCTGAATGTTCAGTTGATGCATTTATGTAGTTGTTGTGAAGTTAACTTTATTCAACTTATTTTTTTCACAATTCTAAAATCGATTTTTTTATTCCAGAATCGATATTAAATTCAAATTAAATTGCTTTATTTTTTATCCTTGCTTGTAGATCAGGTTGACAGAAGTTAGCCACTTTCGTTCCAACAGAAGATGAAATGTGTCATTATCTATGAGTGTTGAGTGACGTAATATCCCAAGTGGACGCGTGGAAGAGACGTGAGACTGAACGCGCTGAAAAGCCCTCGCGCTGCTCATATACTGAGAGAGAGATAAGACAATAGAGCTGCACGATTCATCTTTAAAAGACTGTGATCTCGATTCAAACACCCACGCGATATTTCAGTTCGTCTGTCTATTAAACTTTGACTAAATCATATCGCAACATTCAGATCTGTGTTGGTGTTGCCGCTGACCCGGAGAGAGTCGTCATGAAACCGCTACACAAACAGTCTTTTCAACCTCATAGTATCATTATTTCTGTGATGCAATAGTTCAAATTATCATAGAAGTACTTGGACAAAAGTTTAAAGTTCAAATATGAACACTGATGTCTACGATAGCGATCAAAATCAGCTTTTGATAGAAACTTGGTGCTTATCGATTACAAGTGACTGTTAAAAAATGTATTTGTTATTGAATCATTTATTCAAGAGAATACTTCTGAAATAAAAGTCAGAAAGATGTGATTTGTTTTTGTAAATATGACTCATCTTATACATCATGTACAGTCTGTATAAGTGTATGATTTAACTTTTCTCGATGGTCTAGTGTTAAAAAAATTGCAATATCGAATCGCAATACTTACAGAATCGCAATTCTTAAAAAAATCGCAATATATATCGTATCGGCACCCAAGTATCGTGATAGTATCGAATCGGGAGATAGGTGTATCGTCCCAGCCCTATCGATTAGCATGTTCCGTCATAAATTGTTGTACTGGTGCTCATGTGGGAGCTGTAGTAGGATGTCGGTATTGACTCATCTTTCAGAATCAACTTTTGTGCAAATCCAGCATTGAACTGACCCTCATTTGCGAAGCAGTCGGGTGTAAAATGATTTCCACAAACACATACCTAGTTTCTTCGGCACATTTGCGTCATAAAAACCTTCATCCAATGTGTCCTCAGTGGCTCGAATGCCGGGAGTCTATGGATACTCTTATGTTCATTAGTACATCTAAAAACAGAAGATTTTTTATGTTTATGTGGCGCTGACATTATATCAATAGGTGCTAAAGCGAGGATATAATCATGGCGGACTGTGTGGCTCACTCAGGGTGTGATCTATGCTAACAGGGCAGATCGTCACCAGTCATGGGCGGGGTTTGCAAATACACCTTGAAATAAGCTGTTCCAAATTTCCCCCAACTGTGACGTCAACACATCTGTGATCACAAAATCAATTGAATGAACTTCTTAATTTTTTTTATGGAATATTGCAGTATAAAACAAATTATTTATCATTATTTTTCGTTCATAATCTTTAATCAAAAACATTATCTTCCCTTCTCCCTCACAATGACATCTCTTCTTTTTTGATGAGTGCATCAGCAACCTGTCACTCATATGAGATCGCAGCAATTAGCAAACAACAATGATCCAATCAGTCCAACAGTTTTACTTGATTTAGAAACAATTTCACTTGTCACAATAGGGAAGAAAGGACTGACTACTCAAGTTCTATGTATCAGTCTCATGATGAGAGCTGTATGTTTTTGATTTTCTCTCCAGAATAAAAACACTCATCTGAATCAGGCCATCCATGAGGAACAGGAGGCCATATTGGAACTGCGTGTTCAGCTCCGCCTCCTTCAGAGTCACAAGCTACAGCAGGAGCTCATAGCTCCGCCCTCTGCCGAACAGGCCCCGCCCTCCCAGCCCAGCCCAGAGGAGCGATCTAAAGCGGATGAACCAATCAAACGTGTCGCAGCAGTCGCCATAGAATCCACTGCTGCTGCAGCTGCCGCCTCAACCAATGGAAAGCCTGGAAAAGATGCTATGAAGCCATCGCCCAGCAAAGACAAGAGGGAGGCCAACCTGTAAACCATCTGACCATCATGAAACACTTCAGCTGTTCTTGTGTTTGCTTATCACATGACTGTGACATCTTTGGTGAAGGGTCAACAAGGTGAAGTGAGATGTTCATTACACTGGGAGAAAACTGGACAGCAGATCACAGAGGGGAGATGTGATCGGACTCAATCTGTGAAACGTAGGTCAGTAGGTCAAAAGAGAGACGAGTGTTGGAAACATTTCTGATTGGTCATTATCTACAATAGACTGAAATTGGCTTCTTTTGACACGTTTAATTTTGTATGTGAAGTTGCAGCAGCACAATCAGATCTTTGTGAGTGCTCGGATTCATTAGATCTGCCATTTGACCCGTGCCTAAATGGACAGGGTAATTCTCTTCATTTAAACAGTCAAGAGTATTAGGGGTTTTTGTTTAAAAAAGTGAATATTATCTGTCCAGCTCACGTTGCACCCCACGATCCCCCCAAAACATTTTATAATTATATTTTGCATGAAGAAAATTAAGCTTTTTTTAGGACTATTAATATATATATATATATATATATATATATATATATATATATATATATATATATATTTGCAATATAAAATTGTTAGCATGACAATTAAGCACATTTTCCCATAATTCTCATTAGGTTAACGCAAATAAAACATCAATCTCATTACATAAGTGTGAAGAAAAAAAAAAACTATATTATTTACATTAGAAAGTATACATCACAGCATTATTTGTTGTACTGCCTTTATGCCGATTTAAATGTAAGAAATTATTAATTATAGCTATTTAGGGGCAAATTGTTCTTAATAGTCATGAAAATAATGCTGTAATGCAAAAAAAATATATATATATCTTAATGGTCCTAACACTTGTTTGCATTTTCTTCATGCAAAAATATTTTTCCGTTTAATTTGGGTTTAAATGTAACCTCTGGACATCTTTTCTTATTATTCACCTCAGCATTTCAAGAAACTAAGCCATGAAATATTGAGCATAATAGGTTATGATGTGTGACAGCTCCAAACCGCCGGCGACGAACATCCGTATCTTCTGTATTCATGTGACATTCAGTGCAAAAACTGCAATCATCTTTTTAGACGCCTGGCTTAACATGCAGATTTACCTTATTGGTTATTAATAACAAATGCGTCAGTTTATTTATGCATTTTAGTTCAAATGAGAAAGTACACCGAGAAGTATCCTGGATGTCTATTACCAATGTGGGAAAAAAAGTGCAGAAATCCTGGTGGGCTGCCAGTTCTCCAGTTGTAGGTCGAGGTCTAGAGCCTCGATCAGTGAAAATGAAGTCGTGTGTGTTCTGAAACCACTGTGCCATAGGTGACTGTGTGCTGCCGCACAGAAGAATTACTCTGAAGACATTGTAATGCAACCAGATTGTATTTTTACCTATTAAGATATTCAAAGGAATCGGTTTTGAACGTTTATTCTAAATCTCACTATTTAATAGTCAGCATATATAGGCCTGTAACTGCACTAAAGTGTGCAGATGTGCACTTCTAGAACGTTTGTTGTGGAATTGGTAACATTTTTGTTCGTTTCCGTGCTTTCACGTTATGTCACTGTTTTTTTTGTTTTTTTTACAAATTTCATGAAGCACAAGAATATTTTTGATTTAATGATGAATTTCGAGGGGTAGTATGGGATGCTTTAATAAGTGTAGGTGATGCGGTGAATCTCAAAAAGAAATGTTTAACCACAAAATCAAAAGAAAATTTTGCATAAATAAAATTATGCTTTTTTTGACAGTAATTGTCATGAAAATGAAGTCACAATGGAACAAAGTAGTGCTGTCAAATTGATTAATCGCATCGGACATAAAAGTTTAATTATATAATGTGTGTGTGTGTGTGTATATATATATATATATGTACACACATATAACAAACTTTTATGCTAGATGCAAATTAATTTTGATTAATCAATTAGACAGCACTAAAAAAAGGCTTTGTTTTCTTTCTGCAAAAGGTCTTATTTTTCTTTTGATTTGGGGTGAAATATGAACATTCAGTTTTTGAGAGATCAACCCAGTTTTGGCACAGTTGTTACAGATTGTTACAGATACACACTGATTGATGTTTTAGTGGAAACTTGCACTAGATTGTTACCAATTCTTTTCTTTTTAATACTGATATTCTGTCAATTTCACTTTATTATTATTTTTGTCTTGTTGAATGCTAACAAACTACTGGATGATTGTGTATTATTATTATTATTATTCTTTTTCAGATATAACCTATTTCCACCTTCATTTTTGCTTTGTTTGTTTGTATGTTTTCCAATCTTTCTTTCTTTCTTGTCATGATGTCAAGTAAGTGAGATGCATTTCAATACTGTATAATTCTAATCAAAGCTATTGACAGACTGATTGTCAATTATATCAGATGTAAAAAAAAAGCTCTTTTTTCCTTAATGTCTCTCTGCTAGAATTTATCTCAAAGAGATACGTACCTGCTCATCTACTTTTGGAAATCATAGTTTTTCATATTATAGACAAAGCTTTTGTAGCTCATGATCATTGTGAACAGAAAGCTGCCATCTAAATAAAATTATAGGTTGGACAGTAACTTAAGTTTGAAGGTTTTTCACTGGAATGCAGAATATCATGGATCGACCGGTTGCTCCTCCTGCGATTAAGGCCACGATGATGATTTTTTTAACACAATTATGAAGAGGTATGTGGTCTAATTTAACACAAGAAGCTTAGAGATTAAGGTTGTCTCTGTCTAAACAGGTTTTAACTGGGTTTTGTTTGATTTGCACAGACTATCAGTGTACTTTACCATTCAGAGAAAACGTCAATGATTAACTTACGACTACTTTAGTATGATAAAACTACATGCCAGTTAGTAATAATGGACCATTATTCAGATCACTCTCGGTTTTAGTGTTAATAGAATCAGAATTGTTGTTGTGATACGAGTCTTATAGCAGTGCCTCTCTCTTTGAGGCGGGGTTTATGTCATCACGTGATGTGAGTGACAGCTTAGCCGAATTTCTCCAGTGGGTTTCCGTTAGGTCTGGGAGGAGATGGTCAGAGTTTGTGTTTTAATTACAGATGAACACAGTCTGCTGTGACCGTGATAGATGAGAGTCGACAGAACAATGCTTCAGCTGCCATAACGTGCTTCACAATGGCCATCAGGGAATTGAAAGTTTGTCTGCTAGGGGTGAGTGTTGAGATTCCTCTGTCTGTCTGCCTGCGGCTTCAAACGCTTCAGGTTCCTTCGACACACACACAACAGACTGACTTGAACTGTGATGATTCCTGCTTCCTTTTCTCATAACTAACGCGTTGAGATGTTTTGCCGTCGCGAAGGTCCTCTTTCAGTCACGCAAAGCTTCGTGAAAGGCGAACACAAATAACTTGAGAGAGTTGGAGCCGAAGCTGGAAGTGTTTTCGCATAAATTCATTCTTTTGGAATGTTTGCGGCCATGACGTCACCGCGTTCTGGAGACTGGCAGTGTTCGAAATGGAATTCTAGCGCACTCTGCAGTGTATAGTATACCGTTTAAAAAACAGTATGTAAAACAGGATACACTGCGTTGGAAGAGCACACTATCGTATACTACTCTTACTTTTTCTGCAGTATGCATAAATGTGCATAGTATGCAGATTTTCACTTTACATGGAAAACCCAGATCGCCTAGTTGTAACTGATAAAGTTAAGACTGGATTAATGTAAGGAGGTCATGTGACAACAATGTAGCATACTAAAGTTTGAAACTTTTAGTGACACACTGTTTTACATACTTTAAAAGAAAAATAGCAGGCAGTATTACAGTATACACTTGTACTAGTATACAGTAAGCAGTTAGTACACTATGGCACACTAAATATAATTTAGCCTACTAGCAATCAGATAAAATAGCTAATGTTGGTGTTGTCTCATATTTGTTCATATTACTCCTGGTTCATTCGTCACACTTGTTGTAAGCCCGTCTATTGGTCCAATGAGGGTTTCCAATAATACGGGGAAGGTTTCTCTGCGTATTACTTGTCTTTCCTTTTCGCAACACAACAAGATTAAATGCAATATATTTGCTCACATGTATTGACTCGTAAAACTAAAGGTCAAATGCATTGCATTATGGGGTACAGTATTCTGAGCAAGTGCCTTATAGTTGTATACTATTGCAAATTTAGGTCATCCAGGTATTTTATACATCCAGAAAAGTTTCATGCAGGGTACGGTATGCATTCTGCAGATGTAGTCTACTCTGCGTAGTATTGTTGTATGTTATTTTTGAAGTCGCACTCAGCTGTCAGCTGCAATAGATGTTTTTTAAAGTTTTTTTTTTGAATCCCCTGAGTCACTTGAAGTCACACTTCATCAAGTGAGGCACTTCATCAGCGAGACACATTTAGACGTCAATATTTCATGTATTTGATATTTTATGATGTTTGTTTTTCTTTTTCTCATACTCACAGGACACAGGTGTCGGGAAATCAAGTATTGTGTGTCGATTTGTTCAAGATCACTTTGACCACAACATCAGTCCAACGATAGGGTAGGGGCATCTGTTTACTAAAAATCATATTTATAGAGATTTACACATAATTGAGGTGAAGCATGAGACCACCTTCTTTCTGCTCTGCTGGATGAATCTGTGTCTAAATATTCCTTTATGAGTCAAGCACTCCGGATCCAACACCGAACAGCTGATTCCGAGTCAGTTTGTTTGTTTCCTCTCAGTTTCGTTCACATCAGCACACGCTGGTTTCTCTGTTGGGTTAGTCATTACTTTTAGACTAGAGAATATTTTTAGCTTTTCTGTTTTTGCACCGTTTGCACTTTACACAGAAGCTCTTGCAAAATATTGTTTTTATTTTAGTCATGGTTAACATTGTCATTTCCTCTTTGAATGATGTCTGTATAGAGCTGGTAAGTCCCGCCCCTTCCGCTAACCCCACTGGACCTCTAGGTTGAAAAATCGTCAATGCAAGTGAATGGGAGAAAATAATTATTTTCTCCCATTCACTTGCATTGACGATTTTTCAACCTAGAGGTCCACTTGGGGTTTTACGGATGGGCGGAACCTACCAGCTCTATAATATAAGTTTAGGGCATTGTGCATTTTTGCTTTTTATTGTTTATTTTTCATTTTTATTATTGCATTTAATACACACTGCCTGGCCAAGTCACTGTTTGGATTTAAATAGGCAAATGTTTGGATCAAATCAATAATTGGATCATTATTGCAGTGATTATTATGTTTCTACCATGTTATATGTTTGGCAACAGGCTACAGAGTGTGTAGCTTTTCATTTCTTAAACACCCATGTATAAAGACACATCATGGCCATATTCAGGATGATAATGTCAAGATTCATCAGGCGCAAACTGTGAAAGAATGGTTGTTGTGAGGATCATGAAGAATCATTTACACACATGAATTGATGATCCTCTGAGTCCAGAGCTTAAATGCAGTGACGTCTCTGGGATGTGCTGGAGGAGACTTTACAGAGTGCTGGACTCTTGCATTGCCAATCCAAGATCTGGACCAAATATTGATGCAACTCTTGATGGAAATAACATCACAACATATATTTCCATGAGGTGCATGAAACACAATCACTGCAATAATGATCCAATCATAGACTCTTACAAATTTGCCTATTTAAATCCAAACAGTGACTTTTGTGTGTGTGTATTACCATATTTGTATCCTAATGCTATAGATAATTATTTGTTTTTTCAGTGCATCATTTTTAACTAAGACCGTCCCATGTGAAAATGAACTTCACAAGTTTCTGATCTGGGACACCGCAGGGCAGGAGCGGGTGAGAACGTCTAGTTTTATTCAGTTTGTTTTATTCATAAATTAGAGTTTAGGTGTATCAATGTTTTATGAAAAGTTTGTCTAACCTTGTTTTTGCGGCCTCTATGGCTAATATCATACATGTATACATGTGCTTTACTCATTTACGTGTTTGTTTTTATTTCACCCAAGATTATTATTTTCTTCCTTAATACATACATTTGTGTTTAGTTGATCTCTGAGCAGATTTATGCATCTACTTCTGTCTTAAAGCTTCATACAACCACACAAATAATACAAATAAATGAAGCGCCATCAGTTCTGAGATAGTTAACTCCCACTCCATCCCATGATCCATAGCGTTCAGCTTCTGTTCTCCACCCACATATACACACAACAGATTCCTGTCAGTGTATCTGTGCCCTTTAATTCCCAACTTAAAGCAATAGTTCACTCAAAAAGGAAAATTCTGTCATTTACGTTTGGAACATCTTGTGAGTGAGTAAATATTGACAGAAGTTTATTTTTGGATGAACTATCCCTTTAACACAAGATTAAAGGATGCGAGACAATTCTACGTCAGACCTTTGTCATCAGTTAGTATTTCGAGAAATTTCATTTAATTTCCAACACACACTCACAGTTCAGAGTTCACTGTAGGGGTGACTCATTGGGTGTGGTGGAAATGTGTGTGTGTGTGAGTTTGAGAAGTGCTGGCATGACTTTGTGTTCACGTCTTTGTTCACTATTAGCATGTGCATCTGTTCAGATCGCTCTGAAAGAAATGCGTCCCCCTTTTGAACTCACTCAGACGTAATTGCCGTCTACTTCTTTACAGCAAATCTCCTGCATCTGTCTGAACCAAAACCAGCTCAAGTGATCCTAATGTGCTTTATCTATCATTAATGTGGTTTACAGTAACTGTGAGTGGTGTTTTCCAGTGCAAACCTTGCCTGATGTATGAGCAATAGTGATGTTTGCCTTATTTAAAACATAACATGTATGTTAATATAGTAATCAAAATGAAATTTTACAAGCTGCCAACATTAACAAAGTGTATCTTATTTATCTCCAGTTTCATTCGTTGGCTCCCATGTATTACAGAGGCTCTGCAGCAGCCGTCATTGTGTATGACATCACGAAGCTCGTAAGTGTGCGTCATCAGTGTGTTTGTACAATTCCTTTCCAAGTAGTTTCTATTTAAAAAGCATGTTTAGCTGTGTTTAAGGTGCAGTTTATGGAAATTGTTTATTTGTTTATAATTGTTGGAGAAAACAAACATTTTGAAAGGAGATTTTACAAATGAGATCTTTTGTATATCAATTGTTTCTCTGATCTATGATTTGTGTTGTGTCTGGTTTCTGCAGGACTCTTTCCAGACGTTAAAGAAGTGGGTAAAGGAGCTGAAGGAACATGGGCCAGAGGATATTGTCGTGGCCATAGCAGGAAATAAGAACGATCTGGGTGACATCAGGTTGATAAAACCCTCTTGCTCTCTCTGAGAACATATAATATTCTGTGAAGTTTCTTTAAAAAGCCGCTCCTGCTTATATTTTCACGTCTTATACATGTGTATATTGTGTGATAATTGTACTTGAAGTTGACATGAAATCAAAACTGACCCTGTTGACAATCTTAAAACAGAAACTGCTCTTAATGTGCATGATTCATAAGTGCATGTTATTCCGAAGAAATTAAAGTATAATCTTTCATCAAAATGTAATAACTTGCGATCCAGTCAAATCCCAATGGATAAACTGGACTGTCGGTCTTTGCGTCTGTATACACAACATTTGCAGGCAGTCTGTTTTCGATGAACCCCTTTGGTGTTTGTTTCGGTCCTGCCCTTGCTTGGATATCTATGAGCAAGCTCATTATTTACTCATATTCAATGTTTTTTATTATTTTTTTAGGGAAGTTCCAACTAAAGAGGCGAAAGATTTTGCAGAGTCAATTGCTGCCATATTTATGGAGACCAGTGCCAGAAATGCAGTTAACATAGAGGAGCTGTTCCAGAAAATCAGTAAGTGTCACTAAAACTAGTCATGTGTCCACGCTACACCTGACCCACCGTAGCAAACCCGAAACTGATGATTATTATTAAACATTTACTTACAAAATACAAAAGTGAAAAGCCATAAGCCAGAAAGGAAAGCCAGAGGTTCAGGGACTGATAAATATTACAACACATTCGGATTCAGAGAAAGAAAGAAAGAAAGACAAATAAATAAATACAAACAAAAAATAAAAAAATAAAGTATCAATTAAAAACAATTCTTCCTACAAAACATAAAATAATAATAATAATAATAATAAAAAATTATACAAAAACGGCAATTTTTTTTTTTTTTACTGTTTTTTTGGACACTGTACCATCTTCTCCCTCATTTACTCTCATTTTCCAGTATTTTGTGAAGCTTTCTCAAGTTAGTGATTTACCATATTAATAGAAAAGTTATTTAAAGGTGACACAATGCCCCTTTTCACAAGATGTAATATAAATCTATGGTGTCCCAAATCATTTATTATAGCTTGTCAAAGTTGCCCCTTTTTGGGTGTGAACAAAAACATGCTCTTTTTGTTTGTGTGTCCCTTTAAATGCAAATGAATTGAATTGAAATATCTTTAATGTCCCCATGGGGTAATTTGGTTCACAACAAGTAGCCAACACATCGCACAAAACACATAAGATAAAAAATAGATAAAAACATAAATACACATGTACCTATAGTTTGTCGAGAAACCCAACAGCTAATGGTACAAATGATCTGAAATATCTGTTGGACCTGGCACGTTTTCGGTAGGTATACCTCCTTCCTGATGGTAGGAGGCAAAATTCAGAGTGTAATGGGTGAGTGATGTTAGCCAAAATGGCCATTGCCCTCTGTAGTTCTGGCCTCGTACATATGCTCAATGCTGTTGAGATCAGTGGCAATTATTTTCCGACATATGCTTGAAATGAACAAATGAGCTGCTGCTCTCCGCCTCCGTTCAGAAGACGGCCGATCCTTTACACGAGCTTCGGATACTCGGCAATAACAAAACACGCTAATTTCAGCCAAGTTTCAGAAATGACAGTAGCGGAGTGCAGCCTTACGGAGAGACTCAGGAAGAGGTTGCAACTTTTAGATGCACCTGAATGGTTAGTGGATACATTTATGTAGTTGTTGTGGAGTTACATTGATTAATCTCATCGATTTGCATGTACCTTCATGTTTAACTTTTACACAAGTTGACAGTTCTCAGAGGTTTTTTTTTTTTTTTCAGAACAGTTTTCATGCTTTACCCGAACTTTTGCCTTTGCATTAGAACTGGTTACACTGTTGTCGCTTGCTAAAACCAAATGGTGGCGCCGTGTGTGGAAATGTGCAGATTAAGGGGCCAGTAATATGAGTCTGATCTGATCGGCTTATTTTTTGACATGCTTGCAGAGAAAGGCTTACCAAAACAAAGTTACCGGGTTTCACGTTTTCTGGGTTGGTAGATGCACCGGAGACCAGATTATAGCACTTAAACACGGAAAAAGTCCGATTTTCATGATATGTCCCATTTAAAGGGATAGTTCACACAAAAATGAAAACTGTCATCATTTACTAACTCTCATGTTGTTCCAAACCTGTATGAGTTTCTTTCTTCTGTTGAACACAAAGGGATAGTTCACCTAATTTCTTCTTCTGAGGTGGTGCTTCACAGGGTTGAAAGGGTTGTTAGGCACACTAACCCTTTCAAACATGGTCAAACTAGCTTTAATTCATTGCTTTGAGTGATGTATTGCTTTTATAAAATGATGAAATGGCAATTTACATAAAAACACACTAATGCTCAATAACTACACTACTGTTCGAAAAAGTTTAGGGGCATTATGGTTTTTTTTTTTTTTAAGAAAACAAATTTTTTATTCAGCAAGGATGCATTAAATTGATCAAAAGTGAGAGTAAAAAAGACGTTATGTTATACGAATGTTATAAAAGATTTTAAATAAACTGTTCAAAAACAACTGTTTTCAACATTGATGATAAAAAAAATTATTCTTGAGCAGCAAAGCAAAACACATTTTAAATTATTATTTTTTACTGTATTTATTTTATTATTTTTTTCTTCAAATAAATGCAGCTTTGGTGAGATTAAGAGACTTCTTTCAAAATTCTTTCAAATTCATTAAAAACTCTTATCGACCCCAAAATTTCATGGCTTTGCACATTAATAAATGTATGCATTTATTCAACTCCTTTAGTGGAGTATTTCATTCTAGCTGTCCGCGACGATGACACAACGCTTATTTTAACGTGTTGCAAATATTTCTCAGTCATCTCCATCACCTCTGTGTCACATTTGACATCAGTTTGTGTTTTGAAAGATTGAGTTTCATTATGCTAGCGGCCGCTGTATTTAATCTAATGCAGTGACATGCGCACACTAACTAGATATGGCATAATTGCTCATGTTCTCGCATCTGTGTGCAGGTCGACAGATCCCTCCGCTGGAGAACACAGACGCTGACAGTCACGAATCCTTTAAACTGACACGACAGCCTCCTCCCTCCACCAAACGCTGCTGTTAGACATCCGCAAGTCACTACAAACACCCTAGAGCATGATTTCCTGTGGGATCTGACCCATGTGGTGCATAGATTGGGATCAAATTAATCAAATCAAGGTGTGTTAATGTTAATGAGGATACAGTCAAATGACTGACAAACATGTACATTACAGTAGGAAACACAGCAATTGCTGCTGAACAGTTATATACCAAGTCATAATGTTTTCTGAATATTGCAGTGATGCTGAGCAACTTTGAGAGGTGAGTTATCATGACTTGAAATAGTTTCATATCAAGTTTTTTAAATGCAATATTGTTTTTTTTTTTGTGTGTGCAATATTGTATAATTTAAATGCTGTCTGTCTAGTAGTAGTTAGTGCTGTGTTTACACAATAATAAGTGCCTTAGAAATGCCTTTTTAATGTCGTTTCGATACATAGATGTACAAACAAAAGCTTTGATTGGTTATTTCTAATCTGGCTTCTTACAATGACATAGGATCGAGTGATGTAAATGACATACAGATTCGCAAATATGTTGGTCACACTTTGTATTACAGTGTTTATGTTATTACCCTCCTAAAAATAAAGGTTTTTTATTGGCGTTGATGGTTCCATAAAGAACCTTTAACATCCGTGGAACCTTTATATTCCACAAAAGTTTCATTATAGTGGAAAAAGGTTCTTCTGATTATTAAAATGCGCTTTGCACCAAGAAAAAAAAAAGGTTATTTTCAGAACTGGTCTCTGAAAGTGTCTTTGAGGATCCAAAAATGGTTCTTCTATGGCATTACTGCGAAAATTCCCCTTTTGGAACTTTTATTTTGAAGTTTTACCACTGCATAATACTAATAAACCACATATGTTTAATGCCATTTTTTTTTCGTAGTGCTGTGTGTAATTGCACATAGTTATTGTTGTTGTTTTTAGTATTAATTCATTATATGGGCACGGTAAAATGAAGTGTTACCAATTTATTTATTCTGGGAAAGTGAGTTACTTTGGTTATTTGTTAATCTATTAAAACTTTGCAGTTTTCTGTTAAATCTATTTGATCTATATCTATCTAGATAGATATATAGATCACAAATAGATATATATATCTATAAATCGATTAAAACACCCAGTATTAAGTGAAATATTTACCCCTTTATTAAACAAAAAAATGTGAGAGATCAGCCACCAGAGGGCACAATTGACTTTACTGTGAACAACAGTTTTGTTAGTATTTTTGCGAACTTCTGCTTACCTGTTGCTGTCAATGAAAAAAAGGTTGACTCACCTGTTTGTTTTTATCCCACTAAAATGTGGGAATGTGGGTTTTTTGTCGGGAAAAAAAAAAACGTTTTTCAATGGTTTTGACAAAATTCTGTTCATCTGTTAAACAGGTACACTTATTAGCTGATCACTAAATTTGGACAACATTTCCTCCAAAAAGTTTAAACTGTGATTCGGCTGTGCTATCATTGCTTTACATAAAGCATCTCGACCATATTCACACAGCAACATTGGCTGAACCGGTGGCGAGTTTGGGATAGGGCTGTTTGTTTGACTGACAGGGACTCTGCCATTGGTTGGGTCATTATTTCTGCAATTCCATTTGGGTGAGACTAGTGCTTCAGAAATGACACACTTCACCTTTAAGGCTAAAAGCATAAAAGCAGGGTAATTGTGCGTGCTCTTGCATTATCAGCCTACCTCGGTGTGGTTGTGAGTGGATTGATTACCTGTCCTTTAGTTTTTCAATTCTGTAATCGGAATGATCTGTTCTGTCAATCACAGCTGGCAAAATCACACATGTATAACATTACATGCAGTGTATAGTTCTAACAGTTTTCTTTTTGTTAATAAATCATCACAGTCATCGTTGATAAAGAATCACATGCAATATATAACATTTAATATGAGTATATCTATATAATTATATCTCTTTTCTAAAATAAATGTTTGAAGGATTCAAATTTAGTGTGAATTCACATATATGCCTTAACCTTGCAAATTCGCTCTGAATCGTAACAGAACTGGATGAGATCTGGTTATAATGGTTCCAATTATACATTTTGTAAATAACTCTAAATTTGTACTTTTAAAACCTACCTTTTGTTAGTTAACTTAATTTTTCTTTTATGTGAATGTTGTGACAATGGTATCCAACACATTTTGTACCAGATGTCGTCAATAAACTACAAATGTTTGCTTAAAATGTTATTATTGCGTATTTTCTTCGTGTTATATAATTATTTTGATTTATGAGTATTGCTACAGATTTGGACAGTGTTGAAGATATTATTGTTTTAGAAGATTACAAAAGCACAGTTTCTAGTGGATAGTTCATATCCAAAGTTTACAGTACAATATGATTTTATAAATCCCTAAGGGGCAATTTCTGTCCTTTTTTCCTCTTTAAGTGAACTACGGATCTAAACTTTTCTTCATGCCTACTGTATTTCAGCAGTAGTTTTTCCTGAGCAAAATATCTGATTCAGTTAAATGCTTTTTTTTGTGTGTGTGTGTGTGTATGTGGTGTTTGGTACCATTTGAACATTTTAATAGTGTTGACGACCATGTTGACTCTGGATGCTTGTTAAAAACAACACGAAACCGCATTCGGCTTAACCTATCAGTCAAAAGTTTGGACGCACTTGACTGAATTTGTTTTGCAGGATTTTAAAAAAACTTTTGAAATTATTTTATGTGCCTATGTTTTGTGTCTTTAATTAATTATCTTTGTATGTACTGTATATACACTGCCATTCAAAAGTTTGGGGTTGGGAAGATTTTTAAATGTTTTTGAAAGAAGTCTTATATGATGCTCACAAAGGCTGCATTTATTAATAAGAAAAATACAGTAAAAACAATAAAATATTGAGAAATATTATTACAATTTAATATAGCTGATTTCTATTGGAATATATTTTGAAATGTAATTTATTCCTGTGATCAAAGCTGAATTTTCAGAAGCGTGAGATACATTTTTTCAGGATTCTTTGATGAATTGAAAGTTCAAAGGAAAAGTGTTTGAAATAGAATCATTTTGTAACATAAATTTCTTTACTCTTAATTTTTTTTTTCAATTGAATGCATCCTTGCTGAATAAAAGTATTAAAATCTTTAAAAAAAAATCTTGACCCTAAACTTTTGAACAGCAGTATACAGTATATTTGAATGTGTGTGTACATATTAATGTATTTATTATCATTGTTATTTTTTTTTTATGATGAATTGGACAACGTAATGAAGGAAGAGCAGCAAACGAGTGTCCAGCATACATGGACGTATCATGAACCATTCTGTAGCTTTCGACAGGTACATCATTCGTGGCTTCTTTGAGGCGAGTGGAATCTAAATCACACTATTAGGTGTTCCTCAGGGTTCGGTGCTTGGTCTTCTTCTCTTCACAATTTACACACGCATCACTGGGTCCCAGGCACATCAATTTTTGTATTACTGCTGCACTAACACTCAACTTTACTTCATGTTTTAGCACCTTGCTATATGGTTGCTAGGGTGTTCTGAGTGGTTGCTATACGGTTGCTTACTGACCCAAGTTAAAGTCTATGATATTCTGGTTTCTATAGATACGGCTCGGCTCCCCTCTTCAAAAATTATGGGATTTCTTTTTCCTTTTTTTTTTTTATCCGCCAAGTGGAAATGGTAAGTCTAATCCTTAGAAAAGTTATTGCACACGTCAACAAACTGTACAATTTGAGATATCATGTTTTAGCTCAAATTGTGTAGCATGAGACATAAACAACAGCAAAGATGTTAGGCTTAGTAAGCCTTCTTTAATCATCTTGTTTGTCACATCACAGTAGAAGCCAAAATAAGAAAGCCAAACAAGTGTTTTCCTATACTTATTTTTAATGTAAGAGTGGACATGGCCATTTGTAAGCTTGCATATGCAAGGCTTCTGGTTTCATCTGCTTCCAGTTATTTTAGCTGTACAAAACAGCTTGTAATGCTGCTTGATATTGCAAACTGGTATTATCAAATTATTGTAATGTGTTGTCAAATTTATAAACGCACTGGTTTGTAGTGCAAATAGTTTTATCGTTTACTGAACTTTTGCTATTCTTCTACCTATCGGCTAATGAATAAAAATTCTCACATAATTACAGAAAATAGTATGGAGGCCAATTTCCACCACATAAGAGAAAATAAATCTTTTTGTAAATCTTAATTATGACAAAACTCAAAACTAGTACAAAGTCATAATTATGAGATTAAATTCTTTGTCATATGACTTTGTCATAATTTGATACAATAATAATTGTCATAATTTCACACAAAGTGTGACTTTGTATGCCATCATTTTAATATAGTATGATTGTAATTTTTTTTTATTTCGACTTTTCATCTTGAATTAGTATGTGATTATTTACTTTTCATCTCATAAATATGAATTTCTACATTAACTAATATTTTTTAAAGTCCACCTGTAGTCAATTTTATACCTTAAAACTCATCTTTGATCACACAAATGACATATTTAAATGTTTTTTTTCCTGTGAATTTTTTTTATTCATGCCTTAAAATAGCTTGAATGTAACTACATCCTTGCTTCATTTAGTATACGAGGATACATGAATATGCAAATGAGCCCCGTCTCCACTCACTCGTACTGGGTCGTTATACAAGTTGATGTTTCAGAATAGTAATGCGACTAATGTATCACTCTCTGCGATGAACACAATTATAATTGATAAGATACAAATTCATAATTGATATGATCAGCCTTTGGCTTGACTAAGTTAATAATAACAGCTGATAATGTGTTGCTAATGTTACACAAACCATGTTCCCATTTGCCATCACAGAGTGAGACAGCTGCCTTCTAAAAATCAGCATCTTTACAAAAGCTTATAGACATATAGTTCATCATTATATACATCATACAGTATACATTTCACCCGCTATATTGCTACATGTACCCGATTTTTCTTATCAGCAGAAAAATATACCAGGATAACCTGGCTTCTGCTTCAGAGCGGTCATAGTTAATGATATGCAAAAGCCCGCCCCCCTCGTGACGTGATTGGTTACAAGGCGTCAGAAACACCAGCGAATTCAAACCGTTTTTAAGACTGTCTTTGATTCACTGCAGTTTTAAGGAGAAATACTTGTTGACGATGAATTTGAACAATTTGAACATTTCACCACAGGTCGTCTGTAAGTCACAATTTTGACCTAGTATGTCATCATTTTGACATTTCATCTCATAAATGCGACTTAGCATGTCGTAATTTAGATTTTAATTATGATTTACAAAAGCATGATTTTTTTTTTCTTGTGGCATAAATGGGCTTCCAAGCCTTGCTTTTACGATGCGAAATGAGGTGGATAGTTTATTTGAAGTTCCATTCCTTTTTAGATTGTGATTTTGTGGGCAGTGATATTTGAAGGGTTTTACTTCGTAAGCTAGGTCAATGCTATGTCAAGCACAACTTGATCTGAAGTTCAAGTATTGTTTTGACTAGAAACCTTTGGAAAACACTTGAAAAAGGAAAGGAAATGAAACATTGTCTTGTTTCTGCCAGGAAAATAAAGGCTTTTTTGGAAATTACTCTTTAAGCTCAACTAACTCTCTGGTTGACCCCGCAGACTCTCTCTCATCTCAGGTAAAACGCTCGTAATACCCGAGTGACCTTTGTGATGGCCAAAGGTGTCCTTTGCCGGTGGGCGTTTGTGACAGGTTGACATTTGGGTATATTACACTCTTCTCCACGCTTCTCCTTGTGTTTAACAGATCCACGTGCGGACGCCCACTTCTAGCCTGGACTTTCTCACTGAGGAGACAAGTGGGCGATTCAAGAGAGGAGAGCGGAACAAAATAACTTGTGGCCAAATGTCAGTAAATGGTGTAGCCCGCATCACCATGGGAACGAGCTGGGAAGAGACAACAACAGGGAAGCAGGTTTTCACTGTGCGGTTTCCTGAGATGATTTCACGCCGGGTTCAGATGTTATTGTCATCCGCGCTTTGTGCGCAATGAATGACTCCTTTTCTACCTCAAAATACCTGGGAAAAAATTGCCTTTATTTTTGTCTGAGCTCTGCTTTTAGTAAAAAGGTCACCGAATGAGTTTGATTGTGAGTCTTTGCACAGTGGTGTGAATGCATGTTAAAATAGAGTTGTGTGTTTCATGGCAGTAACCATTTAGTTTCTGTCATTGTAGGCCGTTGTAGATGTATGTGGAGGCAGTGGCTTCATCCCTCCTCCTCCTCCTCCTCTTCCCAGAGTTCAGCTGAGTTCAGTAAGTGTGAGAATACCCCGGCAGAGATCATTAGACCTGTTGTTTACACTGCTTGTTAAAATATCATTCCGTGACATTTTCTCAAACATGTTTGGTGGCACCTGCACTTGTTAAAATAAAGGTTTCCAAATGGCAGAGCAAGTTCCTGTGATGCCTATGGATTACAAGAGCTATAACCTTTATTTTAATCAGTGGTTGCCAACGATTTCGTCTTGAACGACTCAATATTCGAAGACTACTCAAATAAGCTTATATTTCATCTGGTGTGTTCCACTATAATTATGATAAAGCTGACTGTTTTCAAACTTTTTGTCAACAGAAACTGGGAGTGTCAATATACATGGAAATAGTTTGCCATCTTTATCTTATTGTTTGTTATATTTATTTGCCTGGTCAATGTCTTTGTAGGATTTGGTTCTTAGGCTGTTTCAAATGCGGCCGAAACATAGTAAAAATAATGTTACTCATGTATGGAGCAGAAACAACACAACTTTGGCGTAAGTTCTTGCTTGGGTCTCTCCAGCGCTGGAAAGCTTTTCCAATATTAACGCAGGTCCTGAAGCTCTTGCCTAATCATAACCCTCCTTTGTCCAGTGATATTCCTCTGAGCTTTTCTCTTTGTTAATGTCTCTCAGCCATCTCTCTATTCTACAGTCTTTTTTCAAATCTCCCTCTTGCTCACTCTCTCTCCTCCCCCATCATGAGTGGACACACCCCTTACTGCTGATTAGGTCAGTCTCCTCCCCCATCATGTGTCCACGCCCACTACGGATGATTGGCTCACTCTCTCCTTCCCCATAATGAGTGGGCACGCCCCCTACTGCTTGGCTCACTCTCTCTCATCCCCCATCATGAATGGACACGCCCCCTACTGCTGATTGGCTAACTCTCTATCCCCCATCATGAGTGAACACGCCCCCTACTGCTGATTGGCTCACTCTCTTTCCTCCCCCATCATGAGTGGACACGCCCCCTACTGCTGATTGGCTACAAGTATGTTGTGCTGTTCAGTGCAATCCACTTTCAACAGCATTTCTCAGAAATCGCTTACTGTACCTTTAACTGCATTTCCTTGAAAATAATTGCACTCCTTAGTGTCGTCCATCAACCAATCAGAATCAAGCACTCAACATATAAATATTACTTGTTATAAGTTTGTGTTAGCTAATGCGTCAACAGATGTTAACAGATGAGACCTTTTTGTAAAGTGTTACTATTGATTTGTATTCCTGTAGTGTGGACACTGCTGTTGAACAGAAGATTTCACACAAAGTATAAAAACGATGTGTCCATATTTGGATGTTTCTGATCGTTGTCTTGAATTGGTCTGAAGCTGTCACCCCTCTCTGTGATGACAGACTTTAAATCTGTAAGCACTATCATCACTGCTTAATGTACCGCAGTTGGAAATCAGATTTTGTTATGCGACAGTTAAAATTACATTATCTCAGATGTGCATAATACTTTCCGTATATAAAAGTACAGTCTATAATTAATACCTGGACCCCTCTATTTTTCCTCATTGTTAGAAAACACTGTGGGTAAAACCACCGATCTGCATTTGCAAGATCATCTGGGCATTTGTATGCACATGATGAAGACTTTTTAGATGGACTAGAAATGAAAGCACACTGCGTGACAGTAGCTCAGCCCATGATGCATCCTGGGAAATTAGAGTGAATGTGATCACCACGGTACTTTCATAGCCATAATGCTCCTCACCTCTCCAGGCAATTAGTTAATTGCATTTTAATGTTAAGCTCAGACAGCAGATGAGAGAGAGAGAGAGAGAGAGAGAGAGAGAGAGAGAGAGAGAGAGAGAGAGAGAGAGAGAGAGAGAGAGAGAGAGAGAGAGAGAGAGAGAGAGAGAGAGAGAGAGAGAGAGAGAGAGAGAGAGAGAGAGAGAGAGAGAGAGAGAGAGAGAGAGAGAGAGAGAGAGAGAGAGAGAGAGAGAGAGAGAGACTAATAAAACCGTGTACCTGGGGATGCGGCATAAAAAACAATTTGTGTTTTGAGTTAATTCTTAAATCAATACATGTAGGCTACCTGGTAAGCAAAATGACAAGATATTGGTCTTGCTTTATGAAAATTGTATTAGTAATGACTTGTTTATTATTTAAAAAAAAAAAGAGCAAATACACTATATTGCCAAAAGTGTTGGGACATCATTGAATTCAGGTGTTCCAATCACTTCCATGGCCACAGTTGTATAAAATCAAGCACCTAGGCATGCATACTGCTTCAACAAACATCTGTGAAAGAATGGGTCGCTCTCAGGAGCTCAGTGAATTCAAGCGTGGTCCCATGATAGGTTTCCACCTGTGCAACAAGTCCATTCATGAAATTTCCTCACTACTAAATATTCCACGGTCAACTGTTAGTGGTATTATAACGAAGTGGAAGCAATTGGGAACAACAGCAACTCATCCACGAAGTTGTAGGCCACGTAAAATTACAGAGTGGAGTCAGCGCTACAGTCAATAGCTACAGACCTCCAAACTTTGTGTGGCCTTCAGATTAGCTCCAGAACAGTGCGTAGAGAGCTTCATAGAATGAGTTTCCATGGCCGAGCAGCTGCATCCAAGCCTTCCATCAAGAAGTGCAATGCAAAGCGTCAGATGCAGTGGTGTAAAGCGTGGGATGCAGTGGTGTAAAGCGTGGGATGTAGTGGTGTAAAGCATGGGATGTAGTGGTGTAAAGCGTGGGATGCAGTGGTGTAAAGCCTGGGATGCAGTGGTGTAAAGCTTGGGATGTAGTGGTGTAAAGCGTGGAATGCAGTGGTGTAAAGCGTGGGATGTAGTGGTGTAAAGCGTGGGATGCAGTGGTGTAAAGCGTCGGATGCAGTGGTGTAAAGCGTGGGATGTAGTGGTGTAAAGCGTGGGATGTAGTGGTGTAAAGCGTGGGATGCAGTGGTTTAAATCGGTGGATGTAGTGGTGTAAAGCGTGGGATGTAGTGGTGTAAAGCGTGGGATGCAGTGGTGTAAAGCGTGGGATGCAGTGGTGTAAAGCGTGGGATGTAGTGGTGTAAAGCGTGGGATGCAGTGGTGTAAAGCGTGGGATGCAGTGGTGTAAAGCGTGGGATGTAGTGGTGTAAAGCGTGGGATGCAGTGGTGTAAAGCGTGGGATGTAGTGGTGTAAAGCGTGGGGTGCAGTGGTGTAAAGCGTGGGATGTAGTGGTGTAAAGCGTGGGGTGCAGTGGTGTAAAGCGTCGGATGCAGTGGTGTAAAGCGTGGGGTCCAGTGGTGTAAAGCGTGGGGTCCAGTGGTGTAAAGCGTGGGGTCCAGTGGTGTAAAGTGGTGGATGTAGTGGTGTAAAGCATCGGATGCAGTGGTGTAAAGCGTGGGATGCAGTGGTGTAAAGCGTGGGATGCAGTGGTGTAAAGCGTCGGATGCAGTGGTGTAAAGCGTTGGATGCAGTGGTGTAAAGCGTTGGATGCAGTGGTGTAAAGCGTGGGATGCAGTGGTGTAAAGCGTGGGATGCAGTGGTGTAAAGCGTGGGATGCAGTGGTGTAAAGCGTGGGATGCAGTGGTGTAAAGCGTGGGATGCAGTGGTGTAAAGCGTGGGATGCAGTGGTGTAAAGCGTGGGATGCAGTGGTGTAAAGCGTGGGATGCAGTGGTGTAAAGCGTGGGATGCAGTGGTGTAAAGCGTGGGATGCAGTGGTGTAAAGCGTCGGATGCAGTGGTGTAAAGCGTCGGATGCAGTGGTGTAAAGCGTCGGATGCAGTGGTGTAAAGCGGTGGATGTAGTGGTGTAAAGCGGTGGATGTAGTGGTGTAAAGTGTGGGGTGCAGTGGTGTAAAGCGTCGGATGTAGTGGTGTAAAGCGTCGGATGCAGTGGTGTAAAGTGGTGGATGTAGTGGTGTAAAGCGTCGGATGCAGTGGTGTAAAGCGTCGGATGCAGTGGTGTAAAGCGTCGGATGTAGTGGTGTAAAGCGTCGGATGCAGTGGTGTAAAGCGTGGGATGCAGTGGTGTAAAGCGTCGGATGCAGTGGTGTAAAGCGTCGGATGCAGTGGTGTAAAGCGTCGGATGCAGTGGTGTAAAGCATCGGATGCAGTGGTGTAAAGCGTCGGATGCAGTGGTGTAAAGCGTGGGATGCAGTGGTGTAAAGCGTGGGATGCAGTGGTGTAAAGCGTGGGATGCAGTGGTGTAAAGCGTGGGATGCAGTGGTGTAAAGCGTGGGATGCAGTGGTGTAAAGCGTGGGATGCAGTGGTGTAAAGCGTCGAATGCAGTGGTGTAAAGAGCGTCGAATGCAGTGGTGTAAAGCGTCGGATGCAGTGGTGTAAAGCGTCGGATGCAGTGGTGTAAAGCGTCGGATGCAGTGGTGTAAAGCGTCGGATGCAGTGGTGTAAAGCATGGGATGCAGTGGTGTAAAGCGTCGGATGCAGTGGTGTAAAGCGTCGGATGCAGTGGTGTAAAGCGTCGGATGCAGTGGTGTAAAACACGCCACCACTGGACTCTAGCGAAGTGGAGACGTGTTCTCTGGAGTGACGAATCACGTTTCTCTTTCTGGCAATCTGACGGATGAGTCTGGGTTTGGCGGTTGCCAGGAGAATGGTACTTGCCTGACTGCATTATGCCAAGTGTAAAGTTTGTTGGAGGAGGGATTATGGTGTGGGGTGGTTTTTTAGGGGTTGGGTTTGGCCCCTTAGTTCCAGTGAAAGGAACTCTTAATGCTTCAGCATACCAAGACATTTTGGACAATTTCATGCTCCCAACTTTTTGGGAACAGTTTGGGAATGGCCCCTTCCTGTTCCAACATGATTGCGCACCCATGCACAAAACAAGGTCCATAAGGCCATGGATGAGCGAGTTCGGTGTGGAGGAACTTGACTGGCCTGCACAGTCCTGACCTCAACCCGACAGAACACCTTTGGGATTAATTAGAGCGAAGACTGCGAGCCAGACCTTCTCGTCCAACATCAGTGCCTGACCTCACAAATGCGCTTCTACAAGAATGGTCAAAAAATCCCATAAACACACTCCTAAACCTTGTAGAAAGCCTTCCCAGAAGAGTTGAAGCTGTTATAGCGGCAAAGGGTGGGCCAACTCCATATTAAACCCTACGTATCAGGAATGGGGTTTCATTAAAGTTCATGTGCATGTAAAGGCAGACATCCCAAAACCTTTGGCAATATAGTGTATCTGCCAGTGGAGTCAGAAAATTAAACTTGAAGTGGCTGGATGTAAGATTTTTCATGTATTCATTTTAATTATTATTATTATTATTTATTTATTTATTTATTTATTTATTGCCAATGAAAATCTTGTAATGAAACTTAAAAAAAACAAGACCTTCCCCGACTTCCTAGTTTGTCTGTAAACCTGTAGACGGATTTTTATGCGAAGGACGTTTTTGCCGGGAAAATCAAAAGGATGTGACGGTTACACGCGCTCCCGAGAGCATCTCTTCCGTTGAGTGACACATGAAATAAATGCTTATATAATGTTTAGGATGATGCTGAAAGAGCCATTCTGTACTGTAATGTCATTGTGTCATGCAAGTAAAGGGATTAATTCAAACTATAGTCTCACATAGCCAGTTCTATAGTCTAAAATATACTGTATAATCAAACTATCATAGTCAAGTCAAGCTGGTGCAAACATATCCACATCACTTGTGGATGCTTTTTGAACCGCTGTTTTCTCAATGCTTTCATTTTTGTTATGCGTTTATTTTGTTATTGACAGGAAAGAGCGCAGCAAATATTTACAAATTCATCTAAAAGTAGCTCTCAGCAGCTTGAATGGCGTCTGAATCATAGTTAAAAATAAAAATGTACGTACAGTATACAGTGTACGTATATGGGCATATTTTGGTTAAAATGTATTCACTGGCCTCCATTTGTGAAAAAAATAACTTCTATTTTGCTTTTTATATTACATAGGACTACATTATTATATATAAATAAAATGTTATACTTTTTTCATAGCAAATTTAATTATCAACATAACCATAAATGTTAAAAATGCACATGAATTACATTTGTTATTCAATGGAAGCTATAAATCTGACCGTTTGTAAAAAGATTTGTGACCTAAAATAATGCATAAATTGTTTAATATGTCATAATGTTTTGTTTCTTTCTTGACATGCCCTGCCTGTGCTTCTGCGTGCACAGACCAGTAACCCTATAACTACATTAAGTCTGCACTGCATGCTCAGGGGAGAAGCTGTACATCTGCACCAATTAGGTGACTTTTGGGAAAGTTGCATGCTTTTGCATATGGGCGTGTGCGTTTCCATAGCCCTCTCTCCAAGTTTCCAGGGAAACAGACGGGCAGATCAGAGAACAGCAAATCAAACACAATTATAGTACATCATCTTAGAGCACTATTTCATTCAAACCCCCCCCCCCCACAATCTCTCTCTCTCTCTCTCTCTCTCTCTCTCTCTCTCTCTCTCTCTCTCTCTCTCTCTCTCTCTCTCTCTCTCTCTCTCACACACACTGGCCAGCTATAATATTCCAGCGGCTGTGAATAATAGACACAAAGGGTTTAATTGACAAGGCATTTTAAACCCTGCCAGTCGCAGTCCGCTCGTAGTTATCCTTGCAGCATGATTTTTCTCACGGAGAAAAGCAGTTTTCCTGCATGAAAAATGGCACACTGTCTGTTTTTGAATAGTCTCGTGTTGGTTATGTTCAGAATGGCATTGCAATATCATGCTATTGACTTTTATGTGCATAGTGTGCATGCAATAAGTAAATGTCATGCCTATGCGCTCAAAAAAAAGTATACTTGCACTAGGCTATATCAAATCAAACGGTGTGCTATATTATATGGTGTATTGATAAATGAGCAAATGTTAAGACATTTACACAAAAGTGGATTGTTTCAAAATTGCTTTAATTATTGACATAACTGAAAAACCACTGAGGCCATGTGATGACAACATAGAACACTGAAATATTGATCAATACATAATACATTTTGTTAACAAATAGCTACTATTTAAAAAAAATGTTGAGAATTATTTTATTTATTTTTTTTTGCAGTAAAATGTGTGCTAGTATTCACTTCCTAACTGCCAATATGTACCCTGACACAGGTATATTCCATTCCAAACATAACAAATATTTACTTTTTGCATAGGCTTTTTTTTTTTTTTTTTTTACATATGGGTTTTATATAGATCCTATTTAAACAAGTTGTCTATTCCATTCATAACATCGCCAATATGTATTCCTTAACATTCTATTTCTAAGTAGTATAGGCTGTATACAGTGCATTAAGCAGTACGCAAGTATTGATACGGACTGCGAGTAGTTCCAGAATGATGCGCGTTACCAAGCGCGCACTCCCATTGGTTGATATGCGCGCGCACGGGGGTTGGTGCGCTATTATTAAAGCCGCGACTGGACGCGCACTGCCAACAGACAGTTCTGTCCTGGAGTACCGGAGACCCGAACGAGGGTGAGACGAACAATAACATATGGATTGAAGCAAGGACAGTAGGACCACAAACCACTTCACGTAAGTTTAACTGAGATTCAACAGGCTTTTAATAGAGGAGCAGTTTTGGAAAAGTTTAAATCCATACATACAGTAATTATATGCATTCATATGCATTTAAAACTAAACGTCTGAGTCCTTTAGAGATGCAGTAGGCCTACTGCTCATTAGAAATGTGTTGTGGAATGTGGAGATCGCAGACACGTCAGTTTTACAGGTGTTTTGAGATGAACTATTTTCAAATAAGTAAAATTTTCTATCTCTTAAAAATGTACCACACTCTTAAAAATAAAGGTTCTTTATTGCAATTGATGGTTTCATGAATAACCTTTTTACATCCGTGGAATCTTTCCATTGCACAAAAATGTATTAGTGGGAATTTTAGATTATTCAAATGTTCTTTTAGGAAAGAAAAAAGAGGTTCTTTCAAGAACTGTTAACTGAAGGGTTTCTTTGGGAAACCCAAAATGGTTCTTCAGTGGCATTGTTGTGGAAAAAAAACATTTTAAACCTCTATTTTAAAAGTACATGGTAACTTTAGTTAGTTTATTGTTACAAAAAAAGTAATTAATACTTACAAAAAAAGTACCATAGTGTTACCCTGGTATTCTTGGAAGTATCTTGATTCCTACACAATTTGAAGGATGTGGTATTTTATTAGAAACTAATGTTACCGTGGTATGTTTTTGTAAGGGATAGCCTTATCAATCATTATCACTTCACATCTGCATGTAAAGTCTTTCATGTGTACCAATTTAGACAATGCAGATGTTTATGTACATGATTTACTTTAGAAAAGATAAAGTACCCCTTTTGCTGCTCCGTCTCAGTGTTGTGCTTCTGCAGTCACAGAGCAAATACTGCGCAATACATATTTCATATCGCAATGTGCTGCGGTCTCCACACATTGAACTCAGACAGAGTCTGAGACAGAGTGTTGTGCAGAGGACTCTTTCAGAGGAGAAAGCTGTGTGCATCAAGTGTGTGCAGGCATTGTCTAATAGATCAGGGTTTTTCAACATTTACAGACCAACTCGGACCAAGACAAAGCAACATGGGACCTCAAAAAAAAATATAAAATTTTTCTGAGTAACACTATTGCTTATTTGTGATATATACAGCTTACAAAAATAGTACAAATATTTATTATGACTAATGGGTTATACCATGCAGTGAAAATATTTTTTAAGGGTCAGATCAGGAAGAAATAGCTCACTAAGATGCACTAAGACCTTCACGGACCTCAAGGTGTCAATATTTAATAAAAAGAAATAATAGAAAGTATAAAAATACTTTAATGTGTGTTAGGACATTGTGATACTTGAAATACAACATCAATCAGTTGATTTTGTGTATGTGTGTGTATATACTATACACATGAATAATGTGGCATCTACACAAGGTGACAGTCTACAATTGATAATGGAGACGGAGGCAGGTGTCAGCTGTCTTTAACAATTGCTTTAACAATAGTGTGTTAAGATACTGTCAGAATCTCCCAAGAATCCACTGGGTGACAGTGTACCCAAAGCAGTGAGAAGGTGGACTGATTCAGTTTGTATTTGCATTCATGAATTGCAGGTGTCAGTGTGGGTTGATGATTCTTCATTTCACTATCTGTGCACACAGGGTGCAATTGCACATCTCTCCCAGACCTCGCAGAGAGATGTGGCTGCTGGAAAAGATCCGCGGTTCAGTGGAGGGAAACGTTCTCCGCCAAGGAGACTCGGCGGACAAACAGGGCAAAGCCCCCACCTACTGCAACGTCCTCACCCCTGACAAGATCCCTGACTTCTTTATTCCACCCAAATTCGTGTGCTGCCCACCAGAGGAGGAGACGCCAGAGATGAAGCCAAAAAACGAGCTCCACTCTTCAGCGTCAGAGCAGACCATATGCTGCAAGAAGCCTCAGGGCAGTCCACGCAGCCCACGCCTCATTAACAAGTTGGCTGGAGACACCAAGAACTTGCTCAAAGCTGCAAACCGCCACATCATCCAGATTGAGAGCGCAGATGACTTGGTGGTTGGGGAAGTGGGTGACCTCAACACGAACGCCGACCCGCAGTCCCAAACGGCCATGTCCCTGCCCTACGTACCCAAAGCGCAAACCTCCTACGGTTTCGCCACGCTCATGGAAAGTCCTCACACGAGACGTAAAGAATCCCTCTTTCACAGCGACCCCACAAGTCCGCTTACCTCACCCAACACCCAACGCAAGTCGCAGGGTAACCACCTAAACCCCAGCGACTGCAACGCCTCCCACTCCAACCCCTACCGGTACTTCAGCGGAGGGGAAAGTGACACTTGCTCTTCGGCCGAGTCCTCCCCATTCAACTCCCCTCTATTATCTCGTTCTGCATCTCTCCTCAAGGTGTTCACCCACGAAACCCAAGCCAAAGTAACCCGGGCCAAGCGCTCCTTCGCCCGGCACAGTTCTCTCTCCACTGATGAGTGCAGCTCTGTGGAGACCAGCCCGAATATTCAGAGGCGCCTCCGTTGCCCTCCTTCCCCTGCTTTCCGTGGACGGAAATACGGGGGTAACATGGATCGCTTCACGCAGCACACCGTCAACCTCCACAAGGGAGGAACTCTACGCCTCTGCACAGACTACGACATCGATGCCGCCCGGCTTCACGTGCGTGTGCTGGCGGCCGAGGACCTCTATGACAAGCAGTTTGACGTGAAGAGCATCAACTGTTGCGTGGCTCTGTACCTGAACCCGGGAAAGCTCCAGAAACAGCGTAGCACCATTATCAAGAACAGCCGCAACCCCGTCTTCAACGAGGACTTCTACTTTGACTCCCTTCCTGTTGCGCAGGTGAAAAACCTTGCCATCAAGATGAAGGTTGTCAACAAGGGCACCAGTCTGAAGAGAGACCACCTACTGGGCGAGAGGGAGGTGCCCTTGAAGGAGCTGCTTTCCGGGATCTAGAAGTCTAGTTTCGTCCACCACCTGGGCATGGGACAAACGCCTCAATGCAGTCTTCAACTTGCAGAACCAGACAATGAAATATTCCAGCTTTGATTCCAAGTACTGAAAGTGATTGGAGTTGCAGAACTCTCCAACTAACTGTGTGCACCTTCCTAATTTGTTTACCAGCAGTGAGAGTGTATGGATGTACTGTATGTGTGAGATCTTCTGTATATATCCTCTGTGTGATTGTACAGGCATGCTCCGATTGTTCCCAGGGTTTGTGTTTGTGCTGAGACCAACGTCGTCTTGATTCCAGACCCTGCTGGGTCTCGCTGTTGGAGACACCGATAGAGAAAAAGATAAAAACAGCTCTCCATCCACATCGCTATCTCGACAGCAACAGCTCATTTAGTTGACTGATGCTTGAAGTCACTTAATGCCAGAACACAAATGCATGCATCATCAGCCGGTTTGAGCCTTAAAAATGATGAGAATGACAACTATATATTTTTCCCCTGTATTGCTGTAATACCAGTGTTTCGCCTTATCCCTCTTTAGGGTTTAAGACTGTGACATTTCTCTCAATCTCACTGTAAAACTACTGGACTTTTGCTGTTTTTTTTTTTTTGTTTTTTTGAGAATTGAATCTGTGCAGTTAAAAACACCCTTCAGCCTTACTGAGTGACAAGCTGCTCACTTTGAGTGACAGAACTTTAGGGAGGGTGTGATTGGTCAGAACATATGACATCATCATGGATGTCATGACATCATGACTTCTGTAAATAGAAGGCTGTTCTAAATCTGCACCTGAAATGACTCCGTGTTCCCTATAAAGTTGACTAAACCATGCACTGTTTGGAGAAAGACTTCAAAATTGGAAACAAAAAATTGCCAAAAATTAGCATGGTATTATTACCATGCTAATTGGACCTGCTACTGTGGTAGTGCCATGACTTATTTTTTATTTATTTTTTGCAGTAACTTTGATCAGCATGGGCTTTTGGGCATGTTCTCTATTAATATAATAGTTTTTTGTTATTTATATGAATATAGTAATCATTCAGAAATTAAAGTATTGTACTATTACGATCTGATACCATCACTTTATCATGGTGAAACCATAGTTTTGGGATATGTGCCATGGTAAAACAATGCTTTTGGACAAGTGCCATGCTAATACCGTGGCAATATTTGAAGTACCATATTTGCATGGCAGTCCATACCATGTAGTCCCAAGTTTTTGGATATTAACCCTGATTATACAACGGTATTCTTTGAGGTGCCATGTAAATACCATGGTATTCATTCAGTGCCATGATACTGTGAATATCAAAGTATTGCTTTACCATGGTACTATATTTGTAAGGCATATACTAGTAACTATAAGCTACACTGGGTAAAGGCTATGCTAACATACACTACGCTTGCAAAGAAGTTTCTTCGGAAACTTAACGTGTGCGTTTATGTTTCTAAAGAACATTTACTGTGCCCACTAGTGCCATTTTAGCTTCAATCTCAGGTTAGGGAACATAATGCTTTTTAGTACGTGTGCACTTTTAATGGAGTATGTTGTTGATTTGCAACAGTTTATGGTGCGTTGTGGGTAACGTTTAGTAAAGTATACAATTGTTCAATAATTTGGGATATCCCCCAGAAAGTATGAAGTTTTTTCATACACTGTTTAAGTTCATAAAGTGTTCAGATGATTATTCTTCTATTAAATATGTGCACAGAGTTTTGGCATGTTTATAGTAGATGTGTGTGTGTAGATGTCTACCAATGGGAGCAGTTGCATGGCAAAGTGTTCAAGCCCTCACGATTTAATTTCTAATGTTATGGAGTCAGATTGTAAACGTAAGATATAAGCTCACATCTTTTCTTAACATATTCCCCTGTGTTGGATCCACATCGCTAGCGTAATCTTGTGTACTGTACTTTAATATTTATGACACCCAATTGACCTGTATTTTTCTCATGCATTGTCTTCATTGGGATCTCAAGAGAAAAAAGGTGTTAAATAGTAATGAAAAGTCTGTCTTGAAAGGTTTTTATATCATAGTTAAAAAAAAAAAATCCTCCATGAAGAAAATGTATGGGATTTTCACCCCCAGAACCTTCTGTTGCACTCAAATACTGTTGATTAAAGCAGAGTAAGATGAATTTGGACTTTAAAATGACTGTTGTATAAGACACTGTAATGCGTCATACATCTCAAGCTCTTTGTATGACCTAAAGAGTGTCCGGTAATATTCCTGAGAGCTCTTCAATCAGGTTACTGCGCTCCTCGGTTCTTGGATTCACACAATTACACCGCTATTAGAAGTGAGACAGATTGTCTCACAGTTCTGGCTTCAGTTCAAGGAAACACATCTGTGTGTTTTTGATGAATCATTTGCATATCCTTAAGGGTGAAGTGTGTAATTTATATGCCATATGCCAAATGGAATTGCAACTAGGTTTTCACATTTTCCATTGAAATGTGAGTGATGTTTGCCTGTGCAAAAGTTGCTGTTTACTTGTTGTTCGTTGCTAAGGTGTTCTGAGTGGTTGCTAGGCCATTTGCAACTTCCATAATCTGGCATTTTTACTGTGTTAAACAAGATTTCAATGAGGAAAATGTCAGGAGGGAAACACTTGGTTCTATCCATGAGAGTTGATTGAATGGTGAAAAATAAGAGGGGTTGGTGATGTCAACCAGAAAGTCGTTTCAGAGGCTTTTGTTTAATGATTCAAAATAGAGTTGTTGTTTTTTTTTTTCTTTGGAATAATATAGACGAATGAATCATGCCCAATAGGGATGTTCCTGAAGCCGAATATTATGTTCGGAAAGGAAATGTCACATTCTACGGAGCCCCTAAAAGGACATGGTGATGAGAGAATAAAATGATTTCATGCTTTCGCGTTCTTTCGCAATTATATATTGTATAATTATATTGGCATCAGGGAGTCGCTATTGATATGCGGCGTATTGAAATCACTTTTGAATGCACGCTCGCTTTTTAGTTTCACTTTCCAATTCGCAATCATGCATTCTCTGTTTATAGGGATTGGAGGTACTGACTACGCATTTTACCAGATGAGATATTTGTAAAGTCCTCCATCATCGTGCTGTCAGTCATCTCTCCTTACTATATTCACATGATAAATCTGATGTACTGTAATGTAACCGACCATAGAATGCATTATTCATTTTCTGTGCCTTTGCGAATTCGTATTTAGGCATCGGACACATCCCTAATGCGCAATGAAGGTGAGGTCACATTGGGAGAATTTTGCCGCCAAAAAAAGGTCCATTGTTTATTGTCAATAGTGTAGTGATGCATGAAGCAATCAAGCAGCTTTTTTTTGGTCAATGTGGCAAACCTGTGTGACTTAAAGAGATAGTTCACCAAAAAATGTAAATTCTGTCATCATTTACTCCCCCTCAAATTGTTCCAAACCTGTATGAGTTTTTAACACAAAATAAGATATTTTGAAGAATGTTGGTAAGTTTACAGTAGCCATTTATTTCCATAGTTGGAAAAATTACTATGGAAGTCAATGTCTACCATCAACTGGTCTGGTTACCAACATTCTTCAAAATATCTTCTTTTGTGAAAAACTCATACAGGTTTGGAACAACTTTAGGGTGAGTAAATGATGAGTACATTTTCATTTTGGGGGTGAACATCCCTTTAAACCCGCTGCGAAATCTGCATGGGGAAATCTTTCGCTCACGTGCAAAATTCACAATCTCATGGATTTCATTTGAAACGACTGGATTTTGGCAGCAGAAATTCACCAAAGAACAGTAAATGTGACTGCGTTGAAAAAAGAGTTTTCATTTCATCTTGACTTTACTTGCTATTTTCGATTTTGCCACCTTTCTCTCTCAATCAAAATCTGCTTATATTTTCGTGTTCACTTTAAGTTTCATGATATAGCATGCTGCATAAGTTTAAATAATTAGTTTTAGTGCTAAACAAGCTTTCCTTTTAAATGTAATGACTTAATTGATGAATTTGCCCTTTTCTAAATCACATTCCTGTTTTTCCTTCTTTCATTCATTCATTCATACTTGGGCATTTTCTGCTCTGTTGAGTTATCATCTTTCATCCTTCATTAAAAGCACTTCCATGTCACTTTCGACAACCTGAAAACCTTTACTTTAAAAAAAAAAAAAAGCCTGAACACCTTGAGCACACGGTCTGTAATTACACTCCGGATATGAATCACTCCATATGTGCTTCATGCGTATTCTTCACTGTAGACTTCCAGAGTACAATGATTCATTTATTAAATCATTTCTATTTCTATTTTCATCACTCTTTTAAAGCGACCAAATCGCCGATGTATTAGATTTCCCGTCAGAGCCATGTAGAAGTCAAAAAGTCTTATTCCTTTTTGATTGGCAGAGATTTCAAATTAGAAGAAGAGAATGGATTCCAGAAGAGATTCAATACGAGAGCGGTTGGGGTTAAATCACATTTATTTCCGTAGCCATATTGCTGTACGTGAGATTAAAGTGTCTCATGCTTGTGTTCAGATAAGTCATGGAGAAAAAAAAGTGCCTATCCACTGTACTTGATTCCCGTTCCTTCCCTATACGCCCGTCACCAGCCGCAGCGTTCCTATGCATGTGTACATAAACACACGTCACCCGTGATGTGCCATTTCAAACCCGGAAATCAACGTTCCTTTAATAGTGTATCTCAAAGATGTGGTGTTTCGGCTTGTTGTTATTCCGAAGATGGATGTGGTTATTATTAGATGCACTGTTGTCATGCCGTCGATTTTGTTTATCCAGTGGTTGATTCTCTCTTTGTTTCTCTTCCTCTTTTCCAGACTGATTTTCTATTCATAACTTTACTGGATCATGCTATTGCTTTGTCTGTTTTCTTACCTTGCTCAATAAAGGTTGTGTAGATGGTGTACAAAGATTGCTCTCTGTCCTTTAACCCCAGAATGTTTCTGGAAATGTGAAGCATGGTCTTATTTGTATTTGCAGTCTCATGCACAAAGTGTGTTTGCATTTATTTTTGCATGTTTGCATAGGCACTAAAACGTACAATATCAACATATAGCAGCATCTAAAACTTTAGAAACATACAAAACAAAAAGGATTTGAGCTTCATACAATATTGAAGTCATAGAGAATTCAAAGCTCAAGAAAAAGAGTGCAAATGTCATTACACTTTTATTGGACCCATCTGTATTTCATTTAAGGTATTTTAAAATGATTAGTAATTTTCTGCTAGTACATTTTCTGTATTTCTATGCATTTTATAAGTTGTACAATGCAAAAAGGTTTACAATTTAGATGCTGCTTATATGATGAAATTGTACGCTTATACTTTACGTGCAAAAACCTACAGAATAAAGGATGAGATCATGAAATGCGGTAACCGTTGTCAGTAACCGTTCTTATTTCATTGTAGTCTAAGAAAATAAGAAAATGTTTAGAATATCAGTACGTTCTGTCTGAGCCTGAGAAATCATAATTGGAGACACTTGGTGTCCAAATGGCAGATTTGTTGTTCGTGTTTCTCCAGGTGTTCTGTCGAAACATCTGAAGATTCAGTAAATGGCAAAATGACAACAGTGTGTTCTTCATGTTAAAAAAAGAAAAGGTTTGCACTGTAAAAAAGTGGTGCCAAAGTTACAGCTTGCAGTGAAATGTAGGGCTGCAGATAATCAGTAATATTTATATTTGATAAAGTTCATTAGTTTTTGTGCTTTCCACAAACTTATAAGTGACGTCAATTTGTAACAGTAAATTATTATTTACATGAAGCTGCAATGGAGCACTTTACATTAAACGTTTTAATGAGGATCATTAGTGTAGTTTCACATGGCCAGGTTGCATCATTAAATGCTTGGATATTTGAAAGCATCTTAACAGCATGATACTGATGCCAAACAAACATGGTGTTTAGTCTGATGGCAAAAAGCCTTTTAGTCTCTCACCAGACTGAAAAACCTTCGTCCAGCTGCTTCAGACTCTCCCACAGGCTTTCTGGTAAATCTGAGATGTCATTTGGCGTTTAATGGCAGTAGCTTCTCGTTTCTGCTGTCCAATACAGTGACTGGTGAAGCACCCGAGCAACAGCTGCTGTCTCTCCAATGTCGGCCTGCTGAAGCTCCTTCACAGTTGTCTGTAGTGGCCTCCATAATTTTCACGCATGGTCCGGTTTTGAAGATGACCTACATGCATGCTCTAGGTACATTTACAGTTGCGTTCCTTACTTTTCTTGTTTTTCAGTTACTTTTCTGCTTTTGACTATTCTCATGGTAATTTCTGCCACAATGCTGACTCCAATAAACAGGTTTTGCTGGATTCTGAGCATGTTATTAAAGATGACCTATTATGCCCTTTTATACAAAATGTCATACAAGTCTCAGGTCTCCCCAGAATCCGTCTGAAGTTTCAGCTCAAAATACCCCACAGATCATTTATTACTATGTTGTTAAGGCCCATTTTCTGCATATCAGTCTAAACTTCAGATATATGGTTTTCTGAGCGCAACACATCCAAAGCACACACAGAGAAAGCTTGATGTCAGATGACGTGTCCAGTGAGTATTAAACTCTATTAAAGTTCTTTTTCACGTGTTATTGCGCTTAAACGGTCAAGGTTATATCAAACAAAGTTCACAAACACAGTCTGTTATGTATGTGAACCTAAACAGCAGGGAAAGAAATCACATGTGTGTATTAGATCTGTGTATTAAAGTGAAAGCAGCGTAATATACAGTACCTACTGCTGCATATGCTGTTGATATGAATCAAACCATAAAAGAAAATCACTCACGCCTCTTGACTGAATAAATTTAGTAATTCATAAGTTTATAAATTTAATAAGAATAGATTTCTTACTTGAATGCTGCTGTTAAATGCTCTGGTAATCCAGAGTTCTCGCGAGAGCACAAGTTGAATTTGCTCAGCGAGTTACTCTGGCGTCGAGTAATGATGTTTATTAAATATGCCCTTGTATCCGAGCTGCACCAATCACATCGGGTTATCTGATATAGGCGGGCCAGAGGCGAGCTGAACAGAAGACGACAGCGCTGTGACGTCGAAGTCATTAGTAAACATTGCAAGATGGCTATGGATGAACACCAGTTGTTTGAAAAGGCTTTGGCCGCTACAATGAACGAGTTAGACTTTTTCTCTAAAAGAGGAACAGAAGACGGCGCTCGAATCGTTCCTTTGCAAGAAGGGAGTTTTTGCTGTTTTGCCGACCGGATACGGCAAGAGTCTAACCTACCAGTTAGCTCCGCTGGTAGCTAAGCGTATGGGGCTTGTTGTGATTGGTCGTAGTGTTATCCAATTGCGTGCAGTGAGATTTTCAAATGCATGCTTGGTGCCGCCCCTCGAGCTGGCCGATTTTCATTAGTCGATGCCAGACCATTAATCTTTCGGATTTGGGTCTGGATTTCCAGGCTAGCTGTTAACCCTCTGGGGTCTGAGGGGTTTTTGGGGTCCTTGAGATGTTCTGACATGCCCTGACATTTGTGCTTTTTTCAGTTGCTTATAAACATATTAATGGCAAAGGTGTAAATTCACTCTATTTAGCACAAACAGGGCTACCATAATATGTGAACAACTTGCATGTACATGTTTGTATTTTTGATAGAATAATGTTTATGCATGGTTTTTTCAAAAACAAAAAACTAAAGTTTCTGAAATAAGGCCATAAAACACATTCTAAATATATGTAAATAAGACTTTTGACTAATGGATGACGTTGCCTAGAATTTTTTCTTCAAAATTATGTGAAAATCAACCTGCCTAATCATTCACATAACACAATACATTGATTTAAATCTTGTAAAACACTTTTTGTTTGGAAAGGCCATATGCGGGTGGGCGTGATTCACACCTGCGGAGACAATGGGGCCCGCATAATGAGGCTGCATACGTAATGAGCCTTTCATTCAGGTGTGTGACTGAGCCACAAGAATGCAAGGACAATATATAACTGGTTTGTTGTTTTTTTCCACAAATTTTGCTTGCAAATTGTACAATATCCAAGGTAAACATTTCTAGTAATTGTGCAGTTAATTGTTCTCATACTGTATTTTCAGATTTGGAATATATTCTCTTCCCAAATGTGTCACTAATAAAGCATAATAAAATTATTTAAAGAGAAGGCTTATAATGACCTTTTAAATGCTCTGGCGAGGAGAAATATCTATAGGATCTTCTTAGACACTGCTTATGATTTTTGAGGGTTAAAAAAGAGGAGTGGGTGAGTTTTTGCCATTATAAGGTTGTGTACACACACTGCAAACACACATTTATGTTCAAACATCATGTAAAAGTAAATTTTGTAAATAGGTCCCCTTTAAACTAAACATTTGTGCTGTAGTAATTCATATACTTCATATCATATGGACACCACTTAAAATATACCAATGTCATTGCATTAGACACAAAAGACTCAATTCCTGCTACTGCATGTTTAACTTTTTGGAGTTGCTGTATCTATATACGTTTATAGAGTTCTGATTTACTACAGAATTGTTTTATGCTTTGCTAAATGAAAAGTGTTTACTTTTCCAGAGCGAGTCTTCGGCAAGCTGAACAAAGATTTAAGTTGTGTTATCTTCTTGTGCGAGTATCTCTGGTTAGCAAGGTCAAGTTATTTTTGTGAAATTGCAGTACAGGAACTTTCCCACTTTAATTCGACTGCATTCGGTTTGTCACAAGTGATATTTCATTTTTGCCATTTTGCAAAGAGGAACTCCAAATTGTACAGCCTGAAACAATAGCATTTTTCTTCTTTCTTATTCATTAATGACCACATATATAACAATGCTGTGCTAACATTAGCCACTGCATAAATTGATCGGGAGATTAGTTTTTATTATTATTTGTGTAAGGATTCTGTGTTTCCACAGATGTTTAATGTTTTGGACAGATGCATTTTGGCCATATTTCATTGGTAGTCATTTATAAGATGGTGCTTAGGCTATATTGTTCTTTTAAGTCAATTACAGCCACTCCAACAAAAAAAACAAAAAAATGTAAAGAATGATGTGCTATTAGCAGCAATAGTACTAGGATACAGAAACCTTGACAGTTATGAAACTCAAGACAGTTATAAACCCATAATGAGTTTTTGGATTAGATTTGGGAGCTCTCTCTACTAGAGTGAGTGAGTTTGAAGTGTTTAAATGTGCTGCTAAAGAACTGCACAAAACAGTAAGCAGCCTTTGTAAGACAACAAAAGAAAACATTTAAAATAGTTAAAGGGATTGTTTCCCCAAAAAAGGAACATTCTGTCAAAATTGATTCACCCTCATGTCATTTCAAACCACTTACTTTCTTCTGTTGGAGATGGAGATTCTGCGACAAAAGCCAATAGAACCCAGTATAATGAGAGAATCTGTCTAAACTGAAAACGACTTGACAAATCCCCGATGATAAACTGATGTCCTATTCTGATGTACTCCAAGTGCTTTCGCTACTTCTGACAAGAAAGTTTCAACTAAGTATTTTTCTTTGCAACTACATATCATCTAACTCTCATTAGAGTGACTGTCTAATATCTGCTAACATTTTATTTTGATGCTCCCTCAACAGACATTCTTCTGTAGGGCTCTTTCAAATCTTTCAAATTATTGATGAATAGGCTAAATAAAGAGTATATCTTGAATCAAAACAGATGGTGTCTGTGAATATTAAAACACAAAAGACTATTTAAATATGAGTCCTGCATGTTCTGTGTGAATGAATGGTGCAGACTCATGGTATTATTTACGCGTGACGCTCGCTGTGTTTTCAGCCTCTGCCGCCTCACTCTATGAGGACATGAATGCATGAACTTCATCTCCAGAGCCGCTCTGAGAGTCACTTCATGAACATTTCACCGTTTCATTTGAGAAAAAATAAACTCAAAGGGCTTCACGGCAACCCGTCAAAATAAAAGTCCAGTTTAACATGAAGAAATTGTGACAGAAATATATAATACACCTAATAATAATAATAAATTATAATTAAAACTTTAATTATATGTTTCCATGTTTTAATTTTAACAGTAAAGCTGTTGTGCAACAAAAAATGTCATATGTTCAAAAGATGAATTAAATCAATGTTTTATGCCTCCATTTGATTGCCAGAAGAATCTTCAAGATTCTTATTATATTAATGCGTCACAAAGTTAGCAAAATGAAATGTAAATTAACAAATGGGAGACTGGAGTTTATAGAGACCAGACATGGTATAGTTGAGGTTACATTGACCGTTGGTTCTATAGTAAAATACATAGCATCAAAGAAATAATAGTATCAAATGACACTACACAAGACAGTAAATCATTCACACAGTTTCCTGGGATGCATGTTCATTTATAGATCAGCTCGTCGATATAGATCAGTTAACTATAGATCAGCTCATCTATAAATGAATGCAGGAAAGCCTGTTTTAAGGTCTGTTTCTGTCTTGACCACATGACCACATTTTTCATAGCAATAAAGCCATCTTATCTGATCGTCGCCCTGGCGACTAAAACCTTTCCTGCTCTCTTGTCTCTTTTGGAGGGGGGATGTTTCATTCCTAAGAGTGGGCTTTAAAGCATATTTGTTAAATGTAACAAATAGTTATGTGTTTGATTGTCTCAGTCGTTACATTATATATCCTGAACCCTAACATCTAACCCTAAATATAGTCTACTAATACTCGAATGACTGCTAGTTGACATGTACTTTCAAAGTCACTTTCAGTCAGTAGAATGTTTAAAGTGGACCATTGAAATAAATAAGCCGTAATGAATTATGTATCCATAATTTGTTTTTCCATTCAATTCAACAGGCTTCACAAAGATCAAATCAGTTCAGACAGATGTGGAAAACTCTACAAGGGTCAACAAGTCAAGAATCAATACATATTGCGAAAAGGATTACATAGACCGAAAATGACTTCATTTCAACAATGCACTAAAATTGCAGGAAGACGTAATAACATTGTTTTGCCTTATGGATGCTCATAGACATAACTTATATTTATGCTAATTATAGCTTTCATGCCTGACTGAAGAAATCATTTGTCAGTCTTTCAAGTGGCTTTTCGGCAGAATAACAGCCAACTGCAAAAAGTCTCCCATATTGTGTTATGGATTGTGGGTTTGGCCGAGGGTTTCTATGGCAACTATGCAGAACATTTACCGTCCGGTTTGGAATCCAAGTTGATCAGAATGTTCTGTGCATCTGCTTTGAAAAATATTTTTAGAGAAGCTTCTGGAGTGACAGATAAAGACCGCAAACTGACTGCAGAGTTTAGGCAAGGTTAGCCTGAACTTCTGTAGTTTTGTCTTTACTTTTTCAATTGTATTCTGTTCATATACTTCCAACATACATTTTAACCTGAATGCATGCAGGGCAAGTCTGACTTTTTACCAAAGCTTCTCAGTTGAAGTCAGTGTTAAAATTGCCTCAGCTATAATATGAAAGGTCCGTGGAAAGTTTGAAGATTTTGTTATAGCTGACAGACTATAGGAAATGAAACAAAATCAAGGTTAAAGGCACTGTTTCTTTGGCCCTGTTTACACCTGGTTTTAAGATGCGTTTCGGTCGATCGGATCACAAGTGGACTACACTAAGTACTGGTGTAAACGGGGTCTAAAATGTTTTAAGCTTGTAACCGGATTGCTTTCATAGTGTAAACGCTCATGTGATTGAATGTGTTCGAACAGCTACAAAAGACCGTCTACTGAACTAATGTGTAAACATTATAGGAAGAGCTCTAGCCAGACGAGATTTAAACTTTATCAGCTGAAGACCCAAGTTTAGTCTGAAGATGAAAAATGTACCAAGGTAGGGATGCACGATATATCGGCCACCATATCGGTATCGGCCGCTATACAGTACAGTATGTTCATATTTAATGTTATCATTATCGACCCGATAAAAAAAATTAGGCTGATATATTAAAGCCGATAAATGATAGATTATTTCCTTCAGCTGAGACACTTCAGATGTGCACTGTTAGACATGATTGTTTTGAATTGCTTGAAATATGATTGGAATCACTTCAAAATCAAAATCCAGTTCAGTGCAACATGTGCAGAGCAAGCCTGTCATATAGGACACATAAAATTACAATGAGAACATCATAATAATTGTGGGCTTGGGACATGGTGAGAACTTTTATTTTTGTAATCAGGCACTCAAAAATTATGTAAAAATTTGGATTTAGATTTATCGGCCAATATATCGGTTATCGGCTTTCAAATATAAAGAGTTATTGGTATCGGTCAAAATTTTCATATCGGTGCATTCCTATGCCAAGCACAATGTTCTCTCAACATTCCTGATTTCTAACACACACTCACAGCGTTCGGCTGGTCTTAAGGCTGTCAGAGCAGAAACTAAAGCTGATGCTCTCCGTGTGTCTTCTCCGGTCCATTGTAAATTGCATGAGCTTATTTTGTTCATTTGATCGAAAGATCTGAAAAAAACAAGCATATATTTACCCGTCCATAAACCCTCTCCTCGAAGAAATTAGGACAGAAGTGGTTGAAAGTGGACAAAAGAGACGGATTAAAAAAGCAGGTGTAAACGGGAAAGTGTCTCCCTCGTCTACTTGTGATCCAATCGACCAATACGCATCTTAATACCAGCTGTAAACAGGGCCTTTGAAAAACTGTTTAATCTTTTTGTTATACACTGCAAAAAAAAATTTTTTTACTCTATTGTTTTCGTCTTGTTATTATCTCAACATTCTTCAATCAAGATACATTTCTTGACAAGCAATTATTTTCTGAAAAATTAACAAATAAATTGAGTTTTTGCTTAAAACAAGACAAAATATAATAATAATAATAATAATAATAATAAACTTTATTTTCTATAGCGCCTTTAAAAGTAGTATCTCAAAGCACTTCACAAGAATAGAAACAAGATAAAACATACAATTTTACAAACAATGCATTAATGGAAGAAAAAACAGATGAAAAAACAAATAAAAACATATTGTCAAATGTTCAATTAATAATAATAATAATATGGCAATTATGAACAATCATGTAAAAGCTACCCTAAACAAATACGTTTTAAGGGATGATTTAAAAACACTAAGGGATTCAGCATGCCTAATCTCAGCAGGCAGGGAATTCCAAAGTTTCGGAGCATTCGAAGAAAAAGCCCTAACAACCATGGATTTTAAAGGAGAACTCCGGTCAATTTTAACATTGAGCTCATTTTTTTGTACATTTGGAGTGCTGTCAATACAGAGAACAACGACAAAAATCGGTGTTGCCTACACAGAGTTATTCTATTTTTAAAATTTGCACCCTGTTGACTTCAATGGGGCAAGTTTTAAACCTGCTTTTAGCCTCTTAACATCCTTGACGTGTCATTACAAGTGCACAGAAAATGTGTTGATTGCAGAGTTCACACGCATAGGTTTAATACCTATGATCACGCGCGTGAACTCGGCAATCGACTACTTTGGACTTCAACCGAAAAACAGGATGTAAACAAAGGTATTTGCGCTGGCTTAAATAACATCATTTTTATACATTTCTTTCACATCTACTGCAGTCAGACTCACTCGTGTTCACTCAGAAGGAATCACTCACATTTTCTGTGCACTTGTAATGACACATCAAGGATGTTAAGAGGCTAAAAGCAGGTTTAGTACTTGCCCCATTGAAGTCAACAGGGTGCAAATTTTAAAAATAGAATAACTCGGTGTAGGCAACACCGATTTTTGTCGTTGTTCTCTGTATTGACAGCACTCCAAATGTACAAAAAAATGAGCTCAATGTTAAAATTGACCGGAGTTCTCCTTTAAACGAGTAAGCGGAACAATTAGGCCAGCTTCCGAGGAGCGGAGATCACGTGCTGGTGTGTAAAGGGTTAAAAGCTCAGAGAGATAATGAGGTGCCAGTCCATGCAAAGCCTTATAGGTAAGCATAAGGATTTTAAAATCAACACGGCATCTGACAGGGAGCGAGCGGCAGAATTTTGAACCAACTGTAATTTGTTAAGGGTAGCTTTTGAGACCCCGGCCAGCAAAGCATTGCAGTAATCAATGCGAGAAAATACAAAGATGTTAATTCACTTTTCAGCCACCGGGAGTGACAACATGGGACGCAATCTGGCTATATTTCTTAGATGAAAAAATGACAGTGCTCTGAACATGAGGAGCAAATGTTAAATTAGTATCAAATATCACCCCCAATTTTTTTATCTGACAATAGGGTAAAAAACATTTTTTCCCCCCTTTGACCTCACTTCATTTTGATTATTTTTTCAGAGAACAGGGCTTAATATCTTAAGTTAGTGTGGGATATGTTTAGCTATTTTTACATAAGGCTGTTTCAGAAATAATTTAAAATATGATCATGAATATTATAATGCATTTTGCAAATGCATTTTACCTGTCCTCCATAGTCTCTGTTAGGAAACATAGTATATCAACTTTATATAGAAGCAAGAATACCAAGTAGAAAATGTTGCTATGGCAACAAAGGAACCATTGTTTCGTGATTTCAAAGGGTGAATGTTCTGAGAGTGGCGATATTTCATCAGATCACATGAGCCATAAAAGTTCAGAGTAACTCACAGAAGTTTAGGAAATGTTTCCTCTAAGGCTTGTTATGGTAATAAAACAGGCGCTGTGATCTTTCACCGGTTTTCCTCGACAACTGTAAACAATTCCATGGTTATTCTTTACTGGCAGTTGCTTTCAGAATCAAAGTAAAGGAGTATTAAAGCAGATTAAATGGCTCTGAGAGAAGCAAAACAGCAGTTTGATGTCAAACCAGGTACATTTAATACAAGCAAACTAAAAATGAAGCTCATTTGGGAGCCTTCAAAGAGAAATCAACTGTTTTTTATGGGTTTGATTGCATTCATAAAATAACTGAACCTAAACCATGATTGAATAAAATGTGAAGGCAGGTAAATTGCTCCATGTTTTGACAAATCATCTTCTCAACTGCTATGATTTATCCTCGCTGCAAGTGAAGCGCATTTAATGTAATCTAGGTTATATTTTCTTTTACCTTGCACAGTTTTGATTATGGTTTATGAGGATGAATGTATGTCGCATGTCTAATTTGTTTATCTTTTTAACCCTCATGCCCTATTCACATAACACCCCTTAATTGTTCGTTCATGGACAAATGTGGGCACAGAGGTCTCAGGTGTGATACAATTTTTTATTTATTTTTATTTTTTTATTTTTTATTATTAGCATGCAACATTGTTTTCCCCTGCTGTCTGTGACCATCAGACCATCAATCTCCAGTTGAGAACAACTGATTTCCAGCAGCATTAAATGTCTATGGACATGCCTATCAATTTCCAGAAGTGTCTTTTTGTGTCGAGCAGTCTTGACATCTGTAACCTTCACCCTCGTTTTTGTGTCGAGCAGTCTTGACATCTGTAACCTTCACCCTCGTAAATTCAATTTTTTTGAATTGCGCTTGCAACGCCAAGGTCATGGGTTCGATTCCCAGGGAAAGCAAGAACTGATAACAATGTAAATGTGTACCTTGGAATGCAATGTAAGTCGCTTTGGATAAAAGCATCTGCCAAAAGCATAAATGTAAATGTATGTGAGTGGGTTTGTGCACATGATATATGCATATTATATGAATAACAGATGACATATCCAGGCATAGCTATCCATTTGGGTACTCTCTTTCGATAACATTTGAATGCGCTTCAGTAAAAATAAACCATCAAAATATGTTTCTAAGGTAAAATATGTGCTAATAAAAACAGCCTTTTTCATTTAAGGGGCTATATGTAGAATTCAGAAACTCTTGTTATTAGCGACACCGGTGGCCGTTAAGTGAACTGCAGCAGCTCTTAACGGCTCGTGCTCACTAACGTAGGGCCTACACTGAATGTGATTCATGGCCTAGATAAACTAACAGTGAATTTCTTTTTTGTTCTTCGCTTAGAATTAGGAAACATCTTTGCAGATACACTGTTAACGATCATCCAGATGCCATCCACGCTGCTGAAAGCCACGTTGAGATGAGTATGTAAATGAGTATGCGATGTGATGTTTGCACCAGCTCTGCGATTCACCAGAATCATGTCGACAGATGAGGTCATTAAAATTACACTGTTATGATATGATTACATAGTATATTTGAAACCATAGACTATATAGATCTAGCTATGTGAGACTATTTAAATTAATCCTTTTTCTTTGCATGACACATTGACATTACTGCACAGAATGGCTCTTTCGGCATTATCCTGAACATTTTTGTTATTTATTTATATAGTATTTATTAATATTTTAAATTAGCTTTTATTTGTATTTTCATATTTTCAGTTTAATTTTTAGTCATTTGATGTGCTTTTGTCATTTTAATTCGTTTTTTTAAAGCTAAATATTTCCAATGAGCTTTAATTTATTTTTAGTTTCAGTAATTTTACTTTAGCTTTATCTCATTTCAGCTAGTTTGTTTTTTTGTAATTAAGTTTGTTTTTCCACCTAAAAAGTTTAAGTTAACAATAACAACACTGGTTTGGAATAACATTGGGGTAATATAAATAATGAGATCCTTTTGAAAAACATGTGGTCAAACTAAAGACATTTTTCCTCAGTAAAATTTTCTGAATCTGAAAAGGAGACTATTTTGTTTCCAAATTTAAACCAAGCTAACAATACAAGCAACAACAGGCAATCATTTAGTCTGAATTTGTGCACTAATGTAAAACGCAGGGTCCTTTACTCACCCTACTGTGGAGAAGGAACTGGTGGAGACTGGGAGTTTGCGTTTGATTGGTCGGTGTCCTCCCCCCAGACGGCTTTGAGTGTGTAGATGAAAGCTCGCGTGGTGAGTTTTGATGATTGCGAGGCAATGGTGAATAAAGGAGCCAAAACGCTGCCGCACACCAATCACAACCTAATCAACATGAGCAGAATGCTATGTGCTCAAAAGGCACAGCACTGTGTATTCAACTGCTATTTATAAAAGATCAAATGCTGCCGGCCGCTCAGTGATATTCCGGTCAAAGCACAGCACTGAGTTGTTTATTAGATGGCAATTTAGATACGACCCCTAGATTTAGAGTTTTTGTGTCCAACTTTTGCTGGCTACTTATGACCCACTTTATATGCTGAAGTGCACACACACATATAAACATACAGTAGCTGCACATATTTTGCCACACTGATTATTTGTATTCAAAAAATTAATCAGAATGCACATGGGAAGGGGGGGATTCTGGTCATGTGATTCCACCCAAACAAGCCTATCGTGTTGCTGCCATAGAAACATGAGAAGAAATACAAAGTTCTGTCATGAAACTCTAGATGGTGCAGGCTAATAGGTCCTTAAAGGTGCATTGTGTAGATATTTAGGAGGATCTGTTGACAGAAATGCAATATCATATACATAACTATGTTTTCAGTGGTGTATAAAGACCTTACTTAATAAACCATTATGTTTTTATTACCTTAGAATAAGCCATTTCTATACATCCACTGTAAAAAAAAACCTGGCAGCTTTGGTTACCAGAAATTTACCGTAAAAAAATACGGTAGCAACATTTTAGGTTTTACAGACTTAACTAAAAATGTACAGTAATAAACCGTATTTCATTATCAGATATAATGTTAATTTGCCGACCTATTGAAGTATTAATATCTGTTTTGTTCCACTGTAATACTGTAATACACTGACATCCAACAATCACAGCAGTAATGAGAGTCACATGGTCAATCAAAGCAGTTCTTCCACAAGAAAGTTAATACTAATATATATAGAAGCTGCACAGTGTCATTCACACAAACATTAAACACCATCATGGTAACACACATGACATTTTAATTAACTAATGTACATAACTGATTAGAAAAAAACTAAGAAAACTATGACGAAACATAGTTATTTCAACAAAAATACAAAACGTGAAGTGTCACACAGGGAATTGTGGGAATGTCAATTTACAGTTTTTCACTGTAAATTATACAATGACTTGTTCGTTTTCACTTCCAAAAACTGTACATTTAACTGTATTTTACAGTAAAATTACATTAAATGTACCATAAGATCTATCACAGTTATTTAATGTATATAAGGAAACTTTCTGTTTACCAATTAACAGTTTTTCACTGTAGCATTTTACAGTCTTTTACTGTTAAAATCACAATCATTTTTTACAGTGGGTCCCCACATTGAAATAGCCATTTTGCGGCAACATGTTTCTACAGTGGCCCTAAACGGACAAACGCGTTTCGTCACTATGTTGTTCTTCATGCAAAGAAGCTATAGCTAAAGTCAGTGAATAAAACACTGACACAATGATGAACAAGTAACAATTCGCAATAACATATGGTTTTTACTGAATAGTTAAGTGCTCAACCTTCACTCTCAGAAAAAAAGGTACAAAAGCTGTCACTGGGACAGTACCCTTCAAAATGGTTCTAATATGTAACATTTAGGTACTAATATGTAAACTTTTGGAACTAATATGTACACTTTTGGTACCAGTATGTACCTTTGATGGACTAATATGCACTCTTTAGGTACAAAGGTGTACCTTTTGAAAAGGTACCGCCACAGTGACAGCTTTTGTACCTTTTTTTCTGAGAGTGTTCAAATACTTGGGTAGCATTTGCCTTAGCAGTGCAGCGCACTTTCAGAAACCCTCCACCTTCCCCAGCTCCACCTGTATAGATCTGCAATGGGTAATTCATGTACGTTACATTGTACAGCAGCAGCAACCATGGTTTTGGAGTCAATATTTGAACTTTACCTTTAAATGGGTTAATTTAGACAAATAACATTGAGTTTTTAGGATCTCTTGGATGCAGAGCAGTTGAGCAGTCATTTCAGTGTGTGAGTTTCTAAATCTCGGCTATGTAAACAATATTTCATAATTCACAGATATGTGTGGGACGACACTTTTTGCTGGCAGGCTCCTCGCTTAAAGGTGAAGTGTGTGATGTCTTTGCAACTAGCATCACTGTTGATCAAGCCAATGTTTCTGTGCCGGGTGCTTAAACAGATCAATGTTTTGATAGTGCCGCAGTGTTTATTTCTTTCAGGAAATCAACTTACACATTCTTTCTGCATATTAAGCTGAAAAAGGAGAAAATTACACACATCACCTTTAACATGATTCATGGTGATCCAAGCGAAACATTCATCAGATATCAGTAAAGCTTGAATAGCAAGCAATTATTCTTTCTGAACTTTTGTATCTTGGAGACAAAGTCTGTTTTGATATAAAACAAGAATCACAAAAATGCTTTTGTTTAACATTTTGTAGTTGCATCTTTTGAAGGCAAGCAGCCATATACTATACATTTCTGTTCATATTGTCGGATCTTTGCGTCATTGATATGTAGACCACCCTCTTTTTACTATCCAATCAACTTCTGATGCAGTGTAATATAAGAAATATAATATATTCATCATTGAGAGTTTGTTAACTTGATTCATGCTGTCTTTTTTAACGACGTGAAGGGCTACAGTACATGTAGAATTCATAAACTCTTGTTATTAGCGACACCGGTGGCCGTTAAGTGAACTGCAGCCAGCTAGACGTGCTCCCGTAACGTATACAAGAGACTGAACGTGATTTAAGGACACAATATACTCACGGTGAAGTTCTATTCCGTTTTTTGCTTATGTAAAAAGAACTTGGAAATACTTTTGCTGCGATGTATTGTTAACGAACATACAGACGCCAGATGAATCGGCCTATGTAAATATGTGAGGCGCCTGCGCACTTTCCTCCTGATAACAAGAGCATCTGATCGGACCGTCTAGATATATTTGCACCAGCTCTGCTTTTCACCGGCCTCAATTTGACAGATGAGGTAATTAAAATTACACTGTTATGATGGTTTGATTATAAAGTAGCCTATTTGAGACTATATCTGACCATGTGGGACTATAGTTTGATTTAATCTTTGCATGACACATTGACATCACAGTACAGAATGACTCTTTCATTATTGCCCTGAACATTGTAAGCAACTAAGCCTTCGTGTCATGTGTCACTGAACAGAAGAGATGCTCTCGGGAGTATGTGTAACCGTCACATCCTTTTGATTTTCCCGGCAAAAACGACCCGAGACCTTCAAAATTCAGTCGACACACTTTCATAGACAATCGGGGAAGGGCTTTTTTTTTTTTTAGGTTTTGTCACAAGCTGTTCACACATTGACAATAAAAAAGCAATTCATACATAAAATTTCTTACATTATATATAGCCCATTTTAATTTAATTCACTCTGTTCCTTATGTCTTATATAATTCAGTCTTGGACTGTTTGTAGGTTTATGTATACTTTTCTGTAATTTTCTGAACCTTACAGCTCTTGTTGTTTCAGTATGTAAAAGAACAGCATGGACATCCTTCAAAACATCTCAGAAGAAACAAGTTCTCGTTTTGGACTGACATAAGGGTGAGTAAATTGCAGTTTAGGTGAAATAACCATCTAAAAAGAGCCTGTGCAATATTTTTAGTGAGCATACAGTGTTTTCTATCAAAACTAGCACTCATCTGCATTTAAAGTGGGCATATTCCATTTCTGCTCGGTCAACATGGCAATGAAGAGGTGTTTGGCAGTTGAACACAGCACTTACAGTTCATGAGTGAATGATTATGTGATATTGTTCAGTGTGCTGGAAATGTGATACTGTATCTGTCCTCAAGCTTCAGTTTAAAATGTATATCACTTTCTTTCTTTCTTTCAAATTTGAATATGGTAAAAATAAATAAGATAACAGTATATAACATACAAAATAGTTTAAAAAAAAATATTGTTATGCAAATAAAAATATATAAAAAAAACATTTTGGGAAAAAATGAAGTAGTTTTTGGTGATTGGAAAAAAGCAGTGTGAACACCAGTCAGTAAAATTTTCTTTTTGAGTGAAGATAGGATAGTGGGGAAAAGTCTAAATTTGAGTCCCAGCAAATAGATGCCAGGATGAGCAGTTGTGAGCTTTCAAACTTTTATTTTCTTCCTATTGACCTTTGAAAGTTGCCATTTTTTCTGACATAAATAGCTCACAGTTAAATGGTGGCATCTCTGCATGGGTCTAATAATCCACATTCTGGCACTGAGAACATTTACAGCTGGTGTTAAACTGTGTTGACCAGGGTTATGAGTGAAATCGTTCTGTTTTGTGTTCTGTTATGAACAGTTATTCTAGTATGACTGATATACTATTATATTTTGCTAATATTTTTAAACAAGATTTTATTTCCATTTTTTCATTTTAGTTAAAGTTTTTGTAATTTTGTCATGTTATTATTATTTTAAATATTTCTGTATAGCTTTTATCAATTTAGTTTTTAGTTTATTTACTTAAACTAAACAAAAATGAGAAATGTTGCCTTTACAACTAAATAAGAAATAAGAAAATAAGTTTTTTGTATTTTATTTATTTCAGTTAATGTTTATTTTATAAGTAGTGAACACATTTTTTTGGTCACAGTTTTAGTTTATCATAATAGCCATGGTTATGAATTATGGCTTTATGAAATTATTGTTTATGGAAGCCACTTTTTCCAGTACTCTATATAAAAATATAGAATCACTCAACAAATGGCATTCATATTCATTATGCAGCCTTTGCATGTATTGTAACTGAGACATGCAGGAAATTGAAAAAATACTTTGCGATTGTGTGTCTTTCTTTTTCAGAAGGGAAAATGACATAGTAAATGATACAATGTTAACATTCATGGGATGGAATGGGATTCCGCCAGGTTGTCACGGCAACCCACAGACGCAAACACCTGTGAATTAGAAGTGCTCGGTTAATGAGAGCCAGAACAGGAGAGCGGAGAGGACAATGCGCTTTGTTTCTTCAAACCATCAATTAACACAAGCCTTCTATCAAATCACATAGAATTAGTTCTCCGCTCAACAATTCTGACTCGTGCTGGGAAACTATGCTTAAGATTCCTATCAAAACTCGTCTTTTCTAAGGCAGAGTCTCTATTAACTCTCTTTCTCTTGATTATGGGTTTCTCTGCAGATGCAGATGTACTTCTTGATGGGATCGGAGTTCACAGCAGATTGACTAGGAAAGAGAGTAAACAGTATTATGGGTTATGCTATGAACAGACAATAGACAAGGATAAATTAAGAACCTTTATTGACGTCACAACATCAGAGAGGAAGCTATTCTGAAGGTGAAAATTTATGTTGCTACAGTAATGATCCTGAAAATTCAGATTTGCATAACAGGAATACATTTTTAAAAGACATAGACATAGAAGACAGTTCTTTTAAATTGTAATAATATTTCACAATATTACTAATTTTACTATAAAATAACTGAATGCAGCCTTTCATGAATGAAACGAAGAGACTTCTTTCAAAAACATGAAAAATTATTCTAAACTTTTAATAGGCAGTAGACATGTCATGAATCTGGCATGAAGTTTAAACTGAACTTGTGTATATTATGTAGGCATGGATGTGTCAATGTGGGGGCGGTCATTAATTTTAATTATTTTACAAAGTGACAAAAGTGCAGAACGAGTCATTTTTGCAGCCTACTATCAATTAATTATGTTTTTGGACTGGTGAAGAAGTCGTGCAAATGTTTTCACAGTCCTGAACTCAACTGTTTATCTCAAAATATCAAGGGAAATTGGATTCCTTATATGACTCCTTTGAATCTTTGTCTCTTTGGATTAACCACCAAAAACACAGGTGCATTGGAAAAGAAATGTAAGCGGCTGTGAGATATGCACTATACTATAATGAGTGTGACCAGGAATATGCATTGCTGCAAATTATGGTTCACCTCCATGAGTTTAAATGGATTGCTTTCATACTTATCGCGAACTGTACCAGAGTTCACATGAACTGAAGCTTTTGAAACTTTTCAGCTTTCGCACTAACCAAACAAATCCATGACGTCTAAGGCCATGTTTACACCTGGCATTAAGATGCGCTTCGGTCGATCGGATCACAAGTGGACGACACTAAATACAGGAGTGAACGGGGTCTAAAACGCTTTAGGATTGTCCACTTTCGACCACTTCCAGAGGTAGTTCAAAGCGCATTGACCGGATTGCTTTCATAGTGTAAACACTCATGTGGTCGAATGTGTTTAAACAGCCACAGAAAACTGTCTACTGAACTAATATGTAACCATTATAGGAAGCGCTCTAGCCAGACGGGATTTTAACTGTCGACTGAAGACCCAAGTTTAGTTTGAAGATGAAAAACGTCCCAATCACAATGTTCTCTCATCATTCCTGATTTCTAACACACACTCACAGCGTTCGGCAGGTCTTTCGGCTGTCAGAGCAGAAACTAAAGCTGATGCTCTCCGTGTGTTTTTCTGTTGTCTCCGGGTGCGTTCATGTGTAAATTGCGTGAGCTTATTTTGTTCATTAGATCGAAAGATCTGAAAAAAACCCATATTTACCCGTCCATAGACCCTCCCCTAGAAGAAATCGGAACAGAAGTGGTTGAAAGTGGATAAAAGAGACGGATTAAAACACCAGGTGTAAACGGGAATGTCTCCCTCGTCTACTTGTGATCCGGTCGACCAATACGCATCTTAATACCAGCTGTAAACAGGGCCTAACTGACCACAAAAAGATGTGAAAGTGGCCTACAACTCTGATCTAAATCACTCTGAGTTTGAAATCAGAGTTTGTCTTTCTGCAAGAGTCATACTTGTGTAGTGACAGAACGTATTATAAAAATGAAAATGTTCTGTGTGGCTTCAGCGCAGAAGTGTCTCCTAATGAGCATGCTGTGCTGAATGCGACTGTTTCACTTAGACAGGCAAATAAACACATGTCCATCCGTCCTTACAGCACCTCAGCTCTGATATCTGCACATGTCGTCTGTACTTATAATTGGAAATTTAGAAAAGACGGATACAGAAAAAAAAAATGTTTCTCCTGCAAAGCAATGAGACTAAATTGAATTTTAGATGTTTCTCTTACAAAATGTCCACATATTTATGAAGGCACAATGCATGGGAAGAATTCTGCTTAATATGTCACTATTATCTTATTTTGCTTTGTAATTTGAAATATGTGACCCTGGACCACAAAACCAGTCTTATGGGTCAATTTTTTAAAAATTGAGATTTATACATCATCTGAATACATAAGCTTTCCATTGATGTATGGTCTTTTAGGATAGGACAATATTTGGCCGAGATACAACTATTTGAAAATCTGGAATCTGAGGGTGCAAAAAAATCTAAATATTGGGAAAATCGCCTTTAAAGTTGTTCATTTATGTTCGCGCTTTTGCTGCATCCACTCACAAAAATACATTTTTGATATATTTAAGATAGGATATTTACAAAATATCTTCATGGATCATGATCTTTACTTAATATCCTAATGATTTTTTGCATAAAAGAAAAATCGATAATTTTGACCCATACAATGTATTGTTGTCTATTGCCACAAATATACCCGTGCGACATGTGACTGGTTTTGTGGTCCAGGGTCACATATTTTAAGTGTTGAGTTGTAATTTGAATGTGTGTATGTATTTAAACAACAGAACACAGTGTTCTGGTTGAAGACAATAAAAAAATAAAATTGGGCCTAGAGATGTTAAAGTTTTCAAAGCTTACCGGAGGAGTCCAGAACACAAAACTTGCCTTCGAAATGGACATCACTAAAAATAATGTTAACTTGCAGTTCATTAAGAGGCGCATGTTGATTCAGTAACCACTTGTTCATTCATTGAAAAATTTGTCAAACTGAGGCAAACTGATACATGAGATCCAGACAATAACAGAAATTTGTTCGTGAATCAGTGAAGTATTTTTGATTGACTCAAAGTACTGGCTCATAAGAGTAATTTTTTTGTGAATCAGACTACACTATAGTTATGCGGTATGTTTTTGATACACTTAAAAGAACCGGTTCATAAGAGTCGTTTGTTCGCAAATCAGAATCATATTTGCTCTGTATGCCTTGTAATTCTCTAAAAGGAACTGGCTCATGATAAGAGTAAATTTTGATGAATCGGACTACACTAATTATGAAGTAGCCTATGTTTGTAATTCACTAAAAGAACCGGTTCATAATATTTGTTCATGGATCACTAAAAAGAACTGGCTCACAAGAGTCATTTGTTCACGAATCGGAAACGTATTTGCACCATATGCTTTTTAATTCACTAAACGAAACCGACTCATAATAGTCATTTTCTTCTGAATGGGACCGCACTAGTAAAAGGGGGAGCAAAGGTGCGCTCGTGAGCCCTCCTTTGAAACCTAAAATGACAATTGGGACACCCATTGGTTGCCAGGTCTGCACAACAAACCTAGCCCAACTGCAAGGATTCCCCAGATATTTTAGCTGTAATCTGAATATGAGTATTTGAAAACTTAACAAGGTGTGATGTCAACTTAACATCACAACCCTGGATGACGAATATGATCTTAAAGTCCCCCTGTGGTGGAAATCAAGCTTTTAATGTTGTTCATATGTCTATGTGGGGTTTTTAATATGCTTTAAGACAAATCATGTGCAAATTCATTATGCTGGGTACACACCAAAAGATAATCGGGCTGATTTTGGGCCGATTTCCCCCCTTCCGACAATCCTAGCTATGTCCCGATTATCTTGATGGTTCAACAGATTATCTTATCAGATTTTCCCTTGGTGTGAGGTGTGTTAAGAGTGTCCGAACCTGCTCGGAAGAACGTCGGAGCCGCCCCGATCGCGAATCGTAAATATTAAACATGTTTAATATTTACGATCAGAAATCCTGATGTGTGGGGGGAACCCCGAGGACAAACGTGCGAACGTTCTGGAGATTATCACGTGAAGCGAAACAATATCCAATCAGAAAGTGAGATGATGGAAGACGGTCATTCTCACACACACGCAGGAAGCTGAGTGTTATAGGCTAAGGGTTCAGTGAGGGATTAAATAGGCTAACTTTTTCTAAAGAGAAAATAAATACAATAAAGAATAAATTAAGACAATAAAGAATGAATATATTTCTGTATAAAAGGTTATATATAATGGTGGGTACAATGTTTTTTTTTTTTTTTTTTTTTATGTGAATTTTCTGTGAAAATCATTCATCAAACACTATCATCATAATTTCTTCCTGCATATCATCCGACATGCTTATTCTGAAGTCTCGCGAGCTTTTGTGAGATTTCCTGTGTTCACAGTCGAGAATCTGGTTGAAAATCTGTTTGTGTGTGGTGTGCTGTCTTTGTCACATCATGGCACACCACACACTATAGGAGCAAAATGCTTAAATCTAGGATTTTTTGTCCTCATGTTTGTGGTCTATCACATTTTGAAAATCTTATAAGATGTAAAAAATCTTTTGGTGTGTACCCAGCATAAGTCAGCACCATTGCTGAGTATTTTCTCCTTAAAGGAGAACTCCGGTCAATTTTAACATTGAGCTCATTTTTTTGTAAATTTGGAGTGCTGTCAGTACAGAGAACAACGACAAAAATCGGTGTTGCCTACACCGTGTTATCCTCTTTTTAAAATTTGCACCCTGTTGACTTCAATGGGGCAAGTTTTAAACCTGCTTTTAGCCTCTTAACATCCTTGATGTGTCATTACAAGTGCCCAGGTCATGTGAGTGATTCCTTCAGAGTGAACGCGGGTGAATCTGACTGCAGTAGATGTGAAAGATATGAATAAAAATGATGTTATTTAAGCCAGCGCAAATACCTGTATTTACATCCTGTTTTCGGGTGAAGTCCAAAGTAGTCGATTGCCGAGTTCACGCGCGTGCTATGCAAATTTTAAAAATAGAATAACTCGGTGTAGGCAACACCGATTTTTGTCGTTGTTCTCTGTATTGACAGCACTCCAAATGTACAAAAAAATTAGCTCAATGTTAAAATTGACCGGAGTTCTCCTTTAAAACTGCGGTGAACCAAAGACAGTCTCAAAAACACGCTTTGAAATCGCTGGTGTTTCTGACGTCACACACTACCTTATAACCTTATATCAGATCAACGTGTGATCGTCAACCAGTGGATCTCTGAGCTGCTGTGAGTGAGTGGAGGCGGGGCTCATTTGCATATTCATAGAACCGCGTATACTAAATGAGGCAAGAGTGTCGAGTTACATTCAATATATTTTAAGGCATGAAGAATTTTTTTCTCAAAATCTGGAAAAAAAGCAAAAATAAGTTAAATAAAATAAGTTATTACTCCACCACCTGCGTGACCATGACAACGTGGTTGAACGACCAATTTGCGACAGTACAGTTTCGGGAAGCAGTCGTCGCTAGCTAGCTGATTTCTTCAACGATGCATCGTACTACGGTAGTTAAGCAGCAGTAGTTAAGAGTTACGTCGTTGTACGGGAAACGCATCACAGAGCAGTGCAATAAGTTTTTTATTGCACAGTAAGTTTTAAGCTAATATTCTATTCCGAACCAGTGTCCAGTGTTTACAAGGGAATGTTTTATTCCGGTCATAGGCACTAGATCCTCCCAAATGAACTCCCTATGGTTGCTGAACCGGTGACTGATGGCCATCTGTGTTGTGTCAAAAGCACCAAATTAACCCACACAGACAGCAGTAATTGCTCTAGTGCATGTGTGTGTGTGTGTGCGCAGTTTGGCATCAAGGTACAGATTTTATTTTTTATTTTTTTGAAGCCATGTGGAGACTTTCTCCTTATCCTTAATGTTTATTCAGGTCTTATTTTGGTGGCGTGAACAGGAATGATCTGTAAATTGCATAGAAAGTATAATATCATGTTTTTATCATATCATTTTAATGTTAATCAAGGTTTCTTGTGCCAAAAGAGTTGAGTTTTCATGACCATTTTCCACCTTCTCTCTGACCCTCAGAATTAAACAGGCTATTTTTGTAAACACTGTTTTCTTGCTCTTTGCTGCTCTTCCACAGGAACTGTGGGTTTGAAAAAAGTCTACAAATATTAGTCAGCCTTACCAATTGACTAGTCATCCAAGTTAATATGAAATGGTTTGTTTAATGTTTTGGTTTAATGCAGTGGTTCTCAACTCCAGTCCTCGGGACCCACTGCTCTGCACATTTTGTATGTCTCCCTTATTTAACACACCTGAATCAGATCATCAGCTCGTTAAGAGAGACTCCATGAACTGAACTGAGTGTGTCAGATAAGAGAGACATACAAAATGTGCAGAGCAACGGGTCCCGAGGACTGGAGTTGAGAACCACTGGTTTAATGCATTCATTTGCTACAAATTAAGAGTTGTAATGATTTATTTTTGCAGCTTACATTATTTTCTATTTTACAAATCCTTTAAACACCTGTATATCAACACTATCTGAGTGTTCACTTATTTATAGTTAATTTGATTATGCTTTCAACTGTCAATAAAAGTGTAGTATTTCAATGTGTAATTTTTTTATTATTTTTACTATTACAATTTTCATTCATATTTTGAATTAGCTTTTATTTTTATATTTTCATTTTTCATTTGAAATTTTTAGTCATTTTATGTGCTTTTATTATTTATTATGTGCTTTTTATATTAATTTTTTTTAATATTACTATTAAAGGTTTAATTTGTTAATTTTGGTTTTAGTTTTATTCGATTATGCTTTCAGTTATCAGTAAGACTAATCTCCTGTTATTCTAGTATTATTCATATACTGTTATAGTTCTTTATTGATATTTTTAATTAGATTTTTTTATTTATCTTATTGTGTAGTTTTTTTTATATTTTAGTTTTTTTTTTTGTGCTTTTGTCAATATAAAAAATATTTATATTAGGGTTTAATTTATTTTTAATTCTGCTTTAATTTCAGCTTGTTTCAGTTAGCTGCCAAGACAACATTTCACATTTTTTATTAGATTAGGTTTTTAACCGGATATTTAAACTTTATTTTATTTCATCATTTTAATTTACAAAAGAGTTTTTCTTTTAATTTACAATAATAACTTAGTACTTTCAACTCCATTTCACCGTGTTTAAAGGTAAGATAGGCAATTTTCAGAGAGGTTAGCAATAGCGAGCTAGCTTTGAAAGCATGAGATCCCGCCCTCCCTTTAGAGCAAAGTCTACAAAGCCACGCCTCCTTCAAAACACATGAACACACACAGCAGAGAGCGAACAAAAGAGTCACGAGAGACGGCATTAAACTACCTCATGTCTCAAAGCACATAACATTACAATAATAATGAACATAAACAACTTAAAGAGCGCTGACCTGTACCACCTGACTGCTGCAGATTCATTTCAGTGTTGATGGTGTTGCCACTGAAACGCATAAATCTGAGTCATAAAACGCTCTGATTATATCATCACAATGTTTCCAATCTCTTGCAAATGACAGTAGTTATGGCGTGAACGCAGCATAAGCTGGTTGTTTTGGTTCAGGAGGAACTGTAAAAGTTGCTGCTGTTTCTGTTGTGGTGCTCTGTGACTGATGTCTGTCTAAAGCCGGGTGCACAGTGTGCAATTTATTATCGTCCTTTATGATTGTTGCTTGTCAGACTGTACGAACATGATCATCACTTTAAGTCATGTCACACTGTAAGATCTCAGTTGTCATTAATGTCAGACTGTATGACAGTCAAGACGCGATAAAAATGGAAATCTTGTCCGGAGTTTTACATCATCAATCAATGACACGTACGTTTACAGTGAGATGCAGTACACGCGGGATTGGAATGATGGCTACAAAGACATCTCAAACGTTTATATTGGTCATGGCTTGTCTTGAAAAAACAAAGAAAATCTGACGGTCGTCGTAGGAGAAGTCACACTGCAGGACTCCGAGTCAAATCTTCTTACACTTAGTTTGAATAAACGAGCAGATTAGCTACTTGATCGCCTAAATTAAAAAAATAAAATTAATATTTGTGTAGTGTTCAATGTTGTTATCGATAGAGATATGCGGATGGGGTATTATTTCATCCGCAACCGCATCACAAAACTCATCATCCGCACCAACTTTTTTTGACCAAATTTCAAAGCCGCACCCGCCCGCCATCCGCTGATTGTTTTGCGGTCTATAGACGATGCAATGCTCTGCTGATGCGAGCCGCAAGAAAGCCCTTGTCTGTTCTAGAAAGGATGCAGCAAAGATATTTAATGCTAATGTATGAGGCATAGGCCTACGCTGAGCTTCATTCATTTACGATGAGATGCGCTCTAGTTCACAATGCAATGCAAGTGAACGCGGCGCGCCGGCGCCTCCATGTCACGGTTATTATATTGTCTGCTTTTTATTTATTAAATACATGCAATTGGTTGATGAAACATTTATTAAAATTAAGATACAATTTGTACAAAACGAAATTCGCTTTAAAGAAAGGCTTTCTACAAAGCAAAACTTAATGAAGTGGTAAAAATCATGTCTGACGATTTACAAAACAAAACTTCATTAAGTGATAAAAACAATGTCTCCCTATTGCGCATCTTATGATCCTATCTTTTATTACAATTGTTTTTGAGCTAAAATGTAATGCTACACATCATATAGGTTATATACACACTGTATATGTTTCTTTTATCAAACATGTTTGGGGCCAGTCAAGGGGTAATTAAACTACACGATCAGTTATCGGTAATGATACGTTGTTTATTATTGCAAATGTTTATTGCTAATGTTTATTATTGCAAATGTTTTTCATTTGTTTAATAAATCTCATAATGATGGCACATCACTATATCATAGTCATAGCTTTTATTTCTGTCTCAAATGATTGGCGGTCGGTCAAGGGGTACTTGGCAAAGAATCAAATACAGTTGGAAACGACGTAGACCATTAATAACACAGACTGTTAACAATTGTTTTTAATTAGTATTTAAACATTCTCTATAATAACATTTTTTTGTAAAAAATATTTTAATAACACTGTTTTGGCGGTTATAGAGTTCTAATGACGGTGTTCAACTATAACCATCGGCCTCACACCCCTATTTCAAAGACTTCAGATTTTAGCCTAGGATCAGAGGAATCTTTTAGGATTTGCTAATTTTGTCTCAGACTGCCCAATCGTGGCCAAAATCGCAGTGTGCACCCGGCTTAACTCTGAGCTTGAAATGCGATGATGGAGTGTGATGTTTGCGCAAGGTATGGAAATGCATATGTTGACAGGCAGGGAGGACATTGTATCATTGCATTCGGACCGAAATACATTTAGACCACTTAAAGGGATACTTCACCGATTAGCATTAAGCTTTGTATTCAGTAGAAACCCAGTAGTATTTTCGAGTGACCGTGCTTCCCTCCCTCATGTCCCCCTGAGACGAGAGATTTCTGTATTGTGTGTCTGGAAAAAAACCTCAGATGACGCAAAAATCGTCATTTAGCTCATCAGAGGCTCTTTTGTCCAGAGGCGAGAGACTCCAGCCAGTAGGAGGAGCTCGTCCCGCATGTGTTCATCCCGCGATAAAACAGCGTCTTTTCAGTTTCGAGTCGACTAGTAGCCTAGCTGTATCATTTCTCCCGATACTGCCCTCTGTAACCGGTAGGCGTGGCTTGGGAGTGTCCTCGTAGGGCAGCGAAGCAAGTGCATTCTGGGAGTTGTTGTCTTTCATCCACATGAGCCAAAAATACATTTTCTGGCTTTTCTCAGTCTAGAAGTCACCAACTTCTAAAATAATTCCACATTTCTACTACATAAATGACCCAATTTAAATACACATTCATCTTTCCAGAGGTGAAATATCCCTTTAACTTAAAATTGCTATCAGGATGTGAAGAGACTTTCAACCAGCATGACAAAAACTGTTTAAGGAACAAATCACCTACCCTGGTGACCCTTTAAATGCATTATGCAGAATTCCACAGATTTTTCCCTGTAACAATCACACTTCATAAACGCTCTCTTATCAATCAATCTCTTTCCCCCCAACGCAATTAAGTTGCTCTCTGAATTTCCTGTGTTCACTGAAATTGCTCAAATAATCATTCCGGGAATGTTTTGTCCTCTTCATTAGGAGACGCGTGAATGTCGTTTACACACTCGTGCAGAAGACGAGTGGCCCATTTGCTGCGACTGTCACTAACCTTTCCAGCCCTTTTTAATGAGCGTGTGTGGCACATCAAAACACCTCCGTCTCCTTCTACATGTGGAGATCTTTTCCCAGAGATGCGAATTGGAGTTATGAATAATCAGACTGTTATTGCTCGGAGGGAGAACAGAACGTTAGAGCCGCGTCTGGTAAATCGACCATCAAACTATATAGCTAATGTTTTCCAGGAAAATAGAGATAAAAGATGACAGAAAGGAAAATTGTTGTCTTATTTTACGTTTCACTCCCTTTCCTGCAAGAATGCTTGGAAATTTAAGGAAAGTGGTTGGGAAATTGCGTCAGGACACATGCTATGTTTAGATCCAGATCCAGGCTGGAGGAATAGTGCTCTTGTATTTTATTTCAATCAAACATAGCAACTGATACAATCTGAATGTGATTTATAAACAAGCAAACTCATTTAGTTTGTTCTTCAGCTTCCTGTTTAATATTTACTTTTTCTGTTCATACGACCACAGCTTTTGAGGAAGCAAACTGCAGATTAATAAGGAATGATATCCTGTGGTGTGAATAATACAGACACAATCGAGACTATGCAACATTATGTATGTGTGCACGTGATAATGCATTGACAACTTCACTTACATGATAAAATATCAAGGAGCACTATAGTGGTTTTTTGTTTTCACTGTAAATGGAGATTTTCATTTATAATATTATTTTTTAAAATGCACTACTGTTATTCCTGTTTTTATTTTAGACAAGGGTGGATGAGTAACTCTCAAGCCTAACAATCTCTAACACATCTTTTTAAAAAAAAAAAAAAAAAAAATTGCATTATTATTAATATTAGTATGTTTCATTTTATTTTATTTGTGAATGGGTGCTACAGTGAATATTATGTTTTCATTGTAAATGTAAATTTTAATGTATTCAATTTTTGGATCGTTTTTTGGATCGTTTTTTCGGGGGGGGGGGGGGTATTTAACAGGATATTTAACAATAAAATGTAGGGTGGCACTTGACTTTATCTATCTGGAAATTGTGATTTGTGATGTCAGCAGAAAAAGAAAGTTATTTTAGTGTTGCAAGTTGTATTTTTTTAAATAATATGCATCAAATAATCACTCACAGTAATATATATTTTTATTTTATGTCACATGGAAACTTGTTTTTGTAGCAAGGAAATATACTGCTGTAAGTTTGGGGTATGATATTTTTAAAGAAATTAATATGTAATTAAGCAAGGATGCGTTAAATGGATCAAAAGTAACAATAAAGACGCTTATAATGTAACAAAAGATTTCTATTTAAAATTAAATGCTGTTATTTTGAACTTTCTATTCATCAAACAATCCTGAAAAATGCATGATGGTTTCCAAAAATATGAATCAGTACAACTGTTTTCAACATTGATAATAATCATAAATGTTTTCTTGAGCAGAAAATCATCATATTAGAATGATTTCTGAAGGATCATGTGACACTGAAGACTGGAGTAATGATGCTGAAATTTAGCTTTGATCACAGGAATAAATTACATTTTACAAAATATTTTTAATCAAATAAATGCAGCCCTAGAAGAGACTTCATTCAAAAACATTTAAAAATCTTCCCGACCCCAAACGTTTGAAAGGTTCTGTATAAAGTGAGAGAATCACGTTGACTTGCTGTTCTCAGTGCAGGAGATTTTACACAAGATTCAACACAATAATGAAAATGAAGATGCAGAGGCGTATAGGCTAAGCATTAACACTAGACAATTTACCGCCCTCATTTTTGTGCAGATAATCAAAACCCCTGTGTCGAATGTGTCCCCACACTTGTCGAATCATACACGCTCCGGGTTTTGGGTGGTGGAGGCATGCTGGGAGAAATATTAAAACAGGGAAGCTCTTTATACACACGTTTGATGGAAAGAAATGAGCATATTCCTCCTTAGCTTTCAAACTGCATATAAATAAATCAACATTTCATAGTCAAAAGATCTGTTTGACTGGTGCTTTATTTTCTAAGTTGAACTTTGTGTTATGAATATAGGGATAAATCAAGATCCGTCAGAGAATATGAAGGGTTTGCCTTGGGATTGTTTCTGTTTGCATAAGAAGTGAATGAAGGTTGAATATCAAATTATGCGAGGCTCAAAGGTTTTCATATATTCATATTTGAGAGTAATCCAGAGATAAACAATTCCAGACAATAAGATGTATAATATAGTGTATTTATTATCATATTAAGAAAATGATGGCTGCGAGCTGGAGCTCCTGTCACGCTGCATCCCGTGTGGCTGTGTTATCGTTTCTGGTTCTCAACAGGGAAAAGCTGTTTCTTTGCCTTTGCAAGTTACTTTTAGCTAGCTGGCTAAGTTGGAGAAATGCTTGTTCAGTGTTTTATTTTATTAATCAAATAGTGCTCTAGTGGATATTATTTGTTTTCACTGTAAATGTCCATTTTAATATTTTTGAATTACCGATAACAACTGTTATTCCTATTTTTATTTTAGACAAGGGTGCATGGGTAACTCTAATGGGAAAAAAGCCTAAAAAGCTCCTTAATTAACCATGGTAAAATTCATTATTTGATTTATTTTTTATTTATTTTATTTATCAAGGAGCGCTCTAGTAGGGTGGATGGATAGCTCTTGTGGGAAAAAGCCTAAAAATTTACTAAACAAGGTAAAGTTGATTTATTTATTTTTTATTTAATTGTATTATTTTTACGTTTTTGATTTTTATTTTATTTTATTAATTATTTTAATTAGAAATGATTATTTTTTATTCTATATATATATATATATATATATATATATATATATATATATATATATATATATATAATTTTTTTTTTTTTATTATTATTATTTTTTATACAGTAATTAGACTAACTGTGGTCAGTTAGGAACATACAATTATTAATGTACAGTTATACTTTTTTTATCCAAATAGCTTAGGCCTGCAGTGCATTCTGGGTATATATTTGATTAATTCACAAATTCCCTGGGAATCGAACCCATGACTTTTGCTCAACTTAACTTTAAATCTACAGGAATGAATTAATATTGAATGTGCATTCATCTGCAGTTGGAACTGTCTGTTTTAGAATGTTAATTAACTTTTAGGTTAATTTAGGTTCATGTTACATTGATAAATTGCTCTGGCACTCTTTGCAATCCTTGCCATTTTCAACATCTGAAATAGTCTATTGAGAAATTCCTTCTTTCTTAGTCGTCAAGTCACCTTTATTTATAAAGCACTTTTTACAATAGATCGTTTCAAAGCCGTACCGCTTATCTAGAAGAAAATAGTGTCATAGTCCATCTTAAACCCCTTAACGCCCACTGTCGCGAATTTGCAACAAACCCCTTCCATTCAGACTGCAGGCGAGATAGCGTGTGTTTTCCCCCAATGCCTGTTTGTGCATATTCGATACATACCTAGGAACATTTTGCACGCACTGGTTTCTCGTAGGAGCGGGAACTACATCCGGTTCACCGAAGCTAATATTTTGGTTAGCAAAATCCGCATATCAAGGGCGCAAATGTGGAGAAATTGCCCAAAATGAGTTAAGTTGTGCTAAGATAAAAATATGTACCAGCTTATTGATTGCTTCTATAGCTATGCTATTCATATAGACTTCATGTGACGAATATTTTTTTACGTACTTTGTAGATTTCTGTTTGTAGCAAATTTGCGACATTGGTCCATAACAGCTGGATTGGGCTAATGGCTACATATTATAATAATGCTGTATTTAGATGGTTTCAGCCAAAAAAAAATTTTTTTTTTTTTTTTTTTTTTCACAAAAAATAGCATGTTAGGATATAACACTATAAGAATATATAATGTATGCACTGGAGAAACAAGGAAAGAGTTAAACAGAGTGTAACATGGAATGTATGAAAACTACTGTCAATGTTAGGGAGTAGGAGAGTGTTTTGTTTCTTGCTGTTGTCAAGCTTCATTAATTTGTCAATTAAAGTTGATAAGTTCTAACAACTTTGTGCCATGAATAAAATCTACATACCTGAGATGGGAAAATGTGTTTTATTAATTTTACCATTTTGTAAAAAAAATTACCCTAAATGCCTGTTGTCGCAAATTTGCAACATACCAAAATTTCTATTTATTTGTTGTGCAAAAGTGAAATTGATAATCTCAACATTATTTACCATCTACTTAAAGGCAAAAACACACATACATTTTTTTTTTATATACAGCTATATAAATTCAGGCGTTAAGGGGTTAAGTAAGTTCAGTGATGGTTCATTTTTGTTGTAAAAAAGTTATTAATTTAGTTAATTTATCTATACAGCCGCTCTGGAGAAAACAGTGATGTCATCGTCCAGCTCAGTTCAGTTCTCATATAATGGTGTCAATGCAGGCAGATCAATAATAATGTTGAATATTAAGTGTCCCCAACTAAGCAATACATTTGTGAAAATGGTTGTACAATATTAGGATGCACTTTAAAAAAGGGAAAAAAAACTAAAATTGCATAGGCTATGTATACATTGCATACATATCTTCAGCTATCTTTCAACTTCTCCAGTCAGATCTATGGAAGTAAAATAATGCCAAATGTTTCTGAAACAAAAAGCAATCCTGAAGTATTGAGGGAAACCCTAGTACTGCAGCACATCGCAGCGATATAAAGTTAAGGAAACTAAGCAACCGAGAGAAATATATGTCTACCTCAAATGTGACATTTGATCTGTACATCAGCATCGGGGAACAACATTATAATCTCGTTTACGGTGAGAGAGACGCATGTAGGCTACACAGGGACCGTGAAGACACTGAATTAAACATAAAAACAGCCGTCATAATAATCACAAATACACTTACTTAAATCAGTTTTTATGAATGAATGGCTTGCTCTAACTGTTGCTCTGGTCTTCGTCAACAACACGCGCTTGCGCTGGTGAGGTCGACTAACAGCAGATGGAGATTATGCTCGGTAATCTACTGCTTTTCCTGCAGTTCCTGAATGTCAATGTTGAATTTACTGTCGAATTTGAACCACTGAATTTGTGGAAGCGAATTTGCAAAGCGAAATAAAATGGACCGAAAATTGCCCGTTGAATATTATAGGTTGTGTTTTTAAACAATTTGAATATTTTTGCAAGTGAAATATGAAAGGTGAATAATTTCTATTAATGAAAATGTGTTTGAAATGTTTTGAATTGAAATAGAAATCAGCCCATAAAAATGCAAGCCCGAAAAATACAATGCAAGCATGGTTAATGCAATGCATATTTTTTTCAAGTAGTGCAGTTCAACAGGCTTTTTTTGTTTCAAAAACATTTGGCATTATTTTACTTCCATACAGATCTCTTATTGTAATGCTCTTCTGTCCGATTGAATCCGTATGCCGCAACAGAAGCAGAATAAGTAATTTTGCATCAACCTCTTTTTATTTCTCCTCACGTTGTGAACGAGTCAAACTGCCAGAGTAGATTGAGTCGTGGCGCTGTAAGACGCTGTCACTCTCCACGCTCTCCTGCTCTCACACTGACATTTCCTTTGAAGCGCGTGATGGCGGAGTATTGAGAACATTGTGACGGTGTTTGTCAGATTCATAATTTCTCTTTCATGTCTCCCCACTGGCAGCCACTCAGGACAAGCTTTAATAACAATACGAGGAGGACGTGACGAACTGATTGATTTGTCACAAAAGCACAGAGACATAATATTTATTTATTCCTATATCAAGACAATCGTTTAAAATCCCAGTGTACTGGACCGAATCAAGGCCTTTCGGTTTAGCTTTAACAAGTTAAATTGAAGTCGATGGGCTGAAATAGAGAAGTTTGTTGGCGTGTGGTTGTAAAGTGCCCTTAAATGTGTCCTGGAAGGTTATAACGTACAGCTGTGATTGAAGCAGCCTTGAACGGTCTTGTCTCGTCAAAGCTTTGGCTTTGTTTTCTTTCATCTGTGCACCATCACAAGCTCCTTTTTTTCTCCTGCTGTCACAAGCCTCTTTTTCATCACAACCCCTTTGTTTCTTCCTCTTCGTTCTTTTGCCTTTGTCACATTAAAGTTAGGGATGTCGGTATCCAAAAACACATTTCCTCAACCTGCCACCTTTGACAAACGTGCACTGCTGAAAGATGAGTGTGTGTGTGTGTGTGTGTGTGTGTGTGCACACAGAGGATATTGTTTAGTACTGGTTAATACTTGGATGGACTTGGATGGAAAACCAGGTTGACCAGGTTGTTTGTTGCCTTGCCTCTCTGTTTTTTCTTTGTACTTGCATAATAAAAACAATTCTAAAAAAAGCGAGTATTTAAGACAAGATTTATGACTTATAAGTAATGGTGAAAAGGTTAAATGTTTTAACTAATAGTTATAATTTCCCAGTTGATCAATCACAGTACATTAAGACAATTGTTTTGTATTCTGAAATTGTTATGTTTATGTATGTAAATATATCAGAATCAAATATGCACTAATTGAAATCTGAACATTGGATAAAGCTAGGTTCAAAATATGCATTTCATTTTGTTAACATTATTTGCCATTACTATAGAGTCCTTTAGTACCCGCCAACTTTTTCAGCGGCGTTAGATCTGGAAGTAAGTTAGTTCTGGGATTTTCAGGAAGTCTTTGTTAAAGAGTTATAAGTAAATCAAGATAAGCAGCTACGAGGTGAATTACAACAATACAAACTACAGATCTGAAGCAAATAAGTATTTCAAAATCTGACAAAAATGCAAAGAGACAAGACTGTGTACTGAATGGCTTTAGGGAAAGAACTACAATCCCACAAAGCATTGAGAACAGCATAATCAAATTAAAAACGATAGAGAAATAAAAAACTACTCACTTAAAATGTTGATTATATATATAAAAAAAACAATATGTTTAATTTTATTGCAAAATATGCGTGTATATTCAAATATTTAAGTATTTTGAGAGTGTAGAGAGATCGACTCGATTATGCCATTCGCAATGCTTCATGGGAGTGGGCGGAGCTAAAGAGAGCTTTTGGTGCATTTTGCTTGGAATTTTGGTGGAATTTTCTGCACAGCATCATGGGTAATGTAGTTTTTCACCATGAATTCAGCTGTGAAACGCAATTATTTTAAAACTACGTTGAAATAATGTGGGCTGACAGCTTCAATACAAGGAAATACTATCAATTAACAACCTCGTAGCTCACAGTAAGGCTGTCTTGAAAGGTTTATAAGTTAGCGTTAACAATTTCCGTATGGAGAAAATGAATGGAGTTTTTACTTCTGTAACCCGACTGTTACTCTAGTACAACCGTTTCTATTTCTGCGACGTCACGGCTAGAACAACAACATACAAAGTATGATAATCCCAGGTACTGTTTATGTGCTTTATTACTAAAAGAGTCTAATGTAAGTTTGAATATCATATTGGCCTTTAAAGCCACACTGAAAGCGTCAATGGATAATTCACCTCAGATCTTGAAAATGAATGAAAGTTCAAACTGTCGACTCATGTGAATAAACAAGTGTATTCTATGACAAAGATTATATCAGTCACTCAGTATGAATGTTAAAATGGTAAATGGATATTTATGAATTTGATTATGTATCCCTTTGGTTGTGAGCGCACATATAAACTCTGATGATTGGCTGTGATTAGGGATTCAAGGACGTATCGCTAAAAACCTATTGTAATTGTTATAATTTCCAAGGATCCGCATTCTCCCCTAAAAGTGATCAGACAGACCAAACCGTTAGGCGTAGAGACTTGAAACTTTGAGGGATGGTAGTACCCACCCTGTCTACAACGTCACCAAGTCTCGCCCCAATCGGCCTGATGGTGGCGCTACAGCGATCAAAAGTCTGTAATGGCTCATAACTCCTAAACCATTTGTTAAGATTTTCAGGTATTTTTTTTTTTTTGTTTTTTTTTTAACATACTTTTGCAAACTAGTCCTAGGTTTTTCACCCGATCAGAACCAAACCAGTGCAGAATGATTCTCTGGTGTCAATAATTATCACAAAAAAAGTCAAAATTTCGATTGACGCCAACGACTGGACGTCACTTTTACTAAAACGACTATCCCTCTTGAATAGAATGAGATCATTTCGACAAACTTGGCACACTTATATATGGACTCAGCCTGTGGTTGCGTGAAAAAGTACACAGCGACTGACCACTTGGTGGCGCTATAAAATAAAAACACGAAAACGGCTACAGCTACACAACAGTCAGTCCGATTGACTTGAAAACTGGCATGATGTATCTTTGTCCAAGGTGCTGTGATTGTTTACGAGGACATTCGCATATCTCGAAAAACACGGCCGTCATTGGCCAATGAAATTTGAGAGGTTGTCAGACAAGGCTGGGACTGTGTTTCTCACAGCCTGTGAGAAATTAGAAAGAAATCAGCCACCGGGCGGCGCCTTCGTGTTTTCACATATGTAAAGGATTGTATATCACACGATTTTTCGCTCATGCCCACGACACTCATGCCACATGGTGGACCTCCTCATTTTTTCCATCGATGATCTAGGTGGTTACATGCTTGCTAAATAAAACATAATACCTTTTCACCAATGTGCTTAAAGGCCTTAAAGCCATTGAACCTCAATAATTGAGGCAAAGGCAAAAAACCTTCAGAATATAGATGGGAATAAAACTGTAAAGTTCGGTATATGTAAGTGATGCTGAAATGGAGATTACTGACTCAGTTCTTCTCAATTTGAGAAAACAGCCTTTAAAGATATGCAAGTAAGCCTAATTGAAATCTACAGACACAAATAATAAATGTGTATTTTGGATGTTTTCTTTCCAGTAGTCCAAAAAAGCCCCAAAACAATGGTTTGTCTGTAGTGACTTGCCTTAAGTGGCGGTTTTTATGCGCCCAGGCTGTTTGTCTGTGGAGGGATATTCAGTGTGTTTTCCAGGTTCAATGGAGTGTTATAATTACACTTGGCATCAAGAGGCTTTTCGATCGGTTAGCTTCTTGCTAACGGTACTCAGCATCAAACAGAGGAATGTGACTCTTCACTCATGTGTGCTAAAGCACTATAAATAATCATCCCCTTTTAACTAGGAGATATCTGCCTCAAAATCACAACTTTTGTGAGGGTGTTTATTCTGAACAAAATATTGAAAATTACTCGAACTGTCACAAGATAATTGCTTTTTTAATAGCAAAAATTATTTTGGATCATAGCATTGCAATGCTAAAAAGCAAAAAACTAAATAAGAAATTATCTCAGATTTGAAAATTATTTGAAATTAAAACTGTGGTGGTACTAAGATACCAAATGTACTTTCTCATACTGTATACCATTATTGCGGAGCAGGGCAATGGAGGCGGTAAATGGAAACATTTGCCTGATGCTACATGAATGAATCATGCAAATGACCATTTCATGTTTTTTGTGGATAATTTGCACTGGTGTAGATGCATTTATTCTCTTTGACTTGCACATCATGTGTTGATTCACAAAGAATATTTGAAGAATGTTGAAGATCAAACCCATTGACTCATTATGTGCATGGGCAAATATATATATTTGATAGATAGATAGATAGATAGATAGATAGATAGATAGATAGATGGATGGATGGATGGATGGATGGATGGATGGATGGATGGATGGATGGTTGGATAGATAGATAGATAGATAGATAGATAGATAGATAGATAGATAGATAGATAGATAGATAGATAGATAGATAGATAGATAGATAGATAGATAGATAGATAGACAGACAGGCAGATAGATAGATAGATATTCTACAGGTGAACAATTAGTGTTTATTATAGAGAAAAAAATGCATTTGTTGATTTTAGTTAAGCTGACATGTACCTTGAAACAATGTTCTTGTTGCTATGACGATAGAATGGGAGCCATATTATTTTCCATTTCAGCTAACTATCTAATTAGCTGTTGAGTGCTGTTGGTACAAGTTAGCTGCATGAAAACAATAATTGGCTTCACTATTAAAATACTTTATTTATTCTAAATCCGGATGACTGATGACTTTGAAGACAACAACATTCACAGTTTAGACAGGTTAGATCAGTTTGGAGAAGCTTAAAATCAACATTACATATTTATTTACATTAACATTTATTCATTTAGCTGACACTTTTATCCATTGGACTTACAAACAAGTCAGTATTCACAACTCATTTAATTTCTGTGTCCTATTTGGTATTTCTAACTAATTTCTAACATGACGTTCAAGTAGGGTTGCTTTTGATTTCATGTTGGCTTTAAATTGCAAGATGGTCTTAACTAAAAAAAAAAAAAAGAAGAGCAGTGCTGCATGGTCTGTTAGTACAGGCTGGTGAAGCTGGTTAAGCTGGTTATTGCTCAAGCCAAGTAGACCAGCAAGAAAGTGCCTTATATTGAATCCAGCAATATAACTGGTGACCAGTTCAAGCAGTTTAAATTTGGTCTTTTAGCAGAGCAATATCGCAAGCCATAAGTAAGGCCAACATACAGTATACCCACTGACTTAAACTGACTAAAAATCATTTGCAGATTGACCAGAATTACCGCAGTATGAATCAAGAGTGAAGAAACAGCCCAGGGTGAAGTGGCTAATCAAACGAGTGTGGTTCTGAAGCCACCAGCCCTCGACAGCAGGCTAACGCTATTAAAAGATCTCAGTGAGTCAGAAGAGAGCCGCGCTGCTGCTGAAGGGTGTTTATGATGGAGCTCCAGTATTTATAGTCATCCATCACGGAAAATCTGCTGGGGCCTCAGCGCTAGATGATCGGACACGAGCCGAGCCGAATGCCTGCCAGATCAGAGCACTTCTAAACCATTCTGCATAATGGTTTATTGCATTAAGGGTGGAAACATATGGCAATTGTTATGCTTTATTTGCATGCGACGGGACAACCTGTCACTCACATGAGATTGACCAATAACCATGCAGTAAATTCCTCATGGACAAAATCAAGCCCCACCTTTTTTTTCCTTGTTCTAGAAGCCGTTTCACTCTGATATACATCACAATAAAGAAAAGACTATCGCAACTTCTGTTTCATGCCGGCTATAACATGGGTACACTGGAGGCGAGTATTACTGAACCCAAGTGCAGTTTCTTTATTACCAAAAACGTGAACTTGACTTGACATTAACTTGATCAAAAACCATGAAATAAGAAACTCATTAACAGCAGGTTACTTTGACGAAGCTAGACAAGATACAATGGAAACATTAGGGCTATTTAGACAACAAGACCATTGAGTGACAAGAAACACCTGTGAACAATAAAGACGACCAACCAATCATAACATGACACATAAGACAGGGAAGATCACATGAGGGCAAGGAAGTCACATGACTAGAAACTAGGAAACTTGACTGAGAATTTCAAAATAAAAGACATAAAATATAAACGTGAACCAAAAGCCAAAACCAAACGTGACATCGGCTTTAATAATAATCGGTTTTAAAGGGATAGTTCACTTTGAAATTAAATTTTGGTATGTTTTAGCTTACCTGAAGGGCATCCAAGATGTAGGTGTCTTTTTTTCCGCAGTAGTTTCAATTTTGATATTTTTAGGTCAAACCGTTCTTGTCTGTCAGTCATTTAATGCAGGTCTGTGGTCACTGTCTCAAAGAGCATGCACAGAGTCCAAATTAAAACAATTCCCCATTGTCCAAATTAAACAATTCCCCATTGTAAGTACACATTGATGGCCTAAGACACGAAACGAGCGGTTTGTGTGAGAAAACGAACAGTATTTATATCATTTTTACCTCTTACAACACAACCACGTCCAAGTGATCTGAGGGCGCGGGCGCATCCTGGTGTGTGACGTGTGCGCAGACTGGTGCATAGAAATATATACACTAGATTTCGCATTAAAGACATTCGTTCCAATGAACTGCCGTAGCCAAGGCGACATCTAGTGTAAATATCTATGTACCAGTCTGCGCACATGACACACACCAGGAAGCGCCCGCGCCCTCAGATCACTTGGACGTGGTGGTGTTATAAGAGGTAAAAACGATATAAATACTGTTCGTTTTCTCACACAAACCACTCGTTTCGTGTCTTAGGCCATCAACGTGTACTTACGATGGGGAATTGTTTAATTTGGACGATGGGGAATTGTTTTAATTTGGACTCTGTGCATGCTCTTTGAGACAGTGACCACAGACCTGCATTAAATGACTGACAGACAAGAACGGTTTGACCTAAAAATATCAAAATTGAAACTACTGTGGAAAAAAAGACACCTACATCTTGGATGCCCTTGAGGTAAGCTAAAACATACCAAACTTTAATTTCAAAGTGAACTATCCCTTTAAATCTGAAAAATTAATGCTTTAATTGTTTGCAATTGCAACAGACTTGTTGACTGTTTAGTGAAATACTACTATTATAGATTTTGTTAATATTTTGAATTAGATTTTTTATTAAATGGATTCTGTTTCTGTATTTTATTTTAGTTAAAGTTTTAGTAACTTAATCATTTTGTTGTGGTTGTCATTTTCAGTACATTACCACAAATTTACGTTTTTATATACAGGTGCTGGTCATAAAATTAGAATATCATCAAAAAGTTGATTTATTTCAAGAATAATTCTTCATGCTTCCTTCATTTTCCAGCAGGATTTGCACCTGCCCACACTGCCAAAAGAACCAAAACCTGGTTCAATGACCATGGTATCACTGTGTAATTACTGTGTGATTTCATGTAATATTCAAATTTTCTGGGATTTTGATTTCGTGGGTTTCATAAGCTGTAAGCCATAATCATCAAAATTATAACAAATAATGGCTTGAAATATCTCACTTTGCATGTAATGAGTCTATATTAGTTTCACCTGTTAAGTTGAATTCTTGAAATAAATCCACTTTTTGATGATATTCTAATTTTATGACCAGCACCTGTATATAGGCTATATATATATACATACACATTCCAGTTAATGTATTTTATTTCAGTTGATTACATTTTTTATGGTTTTCGTTTTAGTTAACGATAATCTGGTTGTTGATGGTTAAAGCAGTTTGAATTGGATGCTGATGGTATGTGTGTGTTTTTTACGAGATCTGTCTGGTTTCTGACCTCTAGACCTCTAGACGCGGGTTAACGGCTCTCAGATGAAAGCTGTCTCGCTGTCTCTCACTCTGCAGAAGGTTCGGTCCGCAGGGAGACCTGTCCTCCACACTAACAGCTGTTCCTGAGGGGATGTCCACTGGGGAGGACACACATGAGGATTTCAGGAGAACGTGGAGCAGAAACAGGACATTTATTGGCTTACAGTGGGTGTTCTGTCTGTAAAAAAGCTGCTGGTGGTAAATTCAACGTAAAAGTCAAACTACACGTTTACTGAACAGAAATGTGAGTGGGCAAACACCATTAATTAGCCTATAGTATATACTTATACTTCTGTATTTCTGCAGTAGTAATAACCTGTCTACACTGGACGCCAGTGGTGCGGCACAGTATGGTGTTAGAAAACTCTTGCCTACGGTGGGATGTGCCGCGAGGAAACGGGTAAAGATTCAAAAATGTGAAACATTCACAAACAGGTCAAGATCACATGTGGGAGTTTCTTCAACTATGTGCACTTTTTGAATTTAAACTTGCCTAAAGCACACTTTCACATTCTTACTAGTTTCATTGGTAACACTTTATTTTAAGGTGACTTAGTTACACTTATAGTTACTATAGTAATAACAGTAAATTATGCATACTTACTAGTGACTAACCCTAAACTAAACTTAACCATAACTTTATAGTAAGTACATGTAGTTAGTTAATATTACTCAGTACTTATTTGAGTACAATGTAACTACGTCACCTCAAAAAAAGTGTAACTGTTTTATTTGTTTTATAATTAATAACTGTTATATGATAACAAAAGTTCAGTAGTTGGTAACGATACCAAACCTTTACAGTTTTATTTTGTTTTGTTATTTTATTATACGGTTAAATTTACTATAGCAAACACTATTGTAGCTGTTTTATTTGAACTATTTGAAAATTAAAAATATGAAATAAATGTAGCCTTCAGATATCGTTCATTTATGTAAATATTACATTAAAAGGATCAAATTAACAGTTGGTAATACAATGAAAAATAAAGAAACAAACGTACAATGCAAAACTTAATTCACAAATCTATTTTGGCATACCAGAATGTTTTGTCCCGTCCATTACCGTGGTTATAACAATGTCAAACATTGAAATTTCAGATCAGTCCCACATTTTAATATGCTTGTCACTTCCAAAACTTTGCAGTGTGTACATAGAAGCATGAAAAATAAAACTTTATTCAAATTATGAATGGGTTATATCCAAAAAGCAAAGGAAGTTATATAAAGAAAGCAACAACAGAAGCTTCAGTGTTGTGTGCGGACAACTAAGCAGTCAAAGCTTTGAAATACATAGTGATCTCCTTTAGTCATATTATTATTTGGCAATAAATAGCTTCAGCTTTATTGAAAATCACTTCATGAACAATTTCAGGCCGTTTTCCATAATATCTTTTTGCAGTTTGAAATAGATTTTTATCCACTTTCTGGAGATGCCGGCTGACCCAGAGTTTCTGACTTGAAAAGGCGAAACAATGTTCATCATACCACAGTATAAATAACAGCATGAATATTGATAAATAATATTAACTGCTTGATACCAAGAGCTTGATACAGTATTAATCAATTGCACAAGATCAGTCAGCTGTTAGCTGAACACTGGAGTAAACTTTTCTTGTTCTATTGGCAGTAAACAATATTTTCATCCTGAGGCTGAAGGTCAGAGGTCACCTGAACCCTACGGTGTGTGGGTGAGGTCAAATGCTTTCTATTCTTGGCGCTTTGGTATTTGTGCTGGATATTTTACAAGCATCTTTGATTTTAGAGTCTCTCGTTCTGGCAGAGAAGCTGCCGTGACTTCAGTGAGTTCGTAGTGGGGAAAAGATGCAAAACCAACTCAAAAGTGCATCTAGAAAGGTTCCAAAAATGTTCACAGCACAACATAAGCCGCTTTCCGACCAAGTAGTTACAGGAACTTAGTTCTAGGAACTGTCCACTTCTAAACAGTTCTAAGAACTACTCTCCCCCAAACTCGGGTTTGCTGTTTGCGTTCGCACTGGCCAAGTGGCCATAGGAACTGGTAGGAGGGGTAAGGGAGTGACTCAAGCACGGTGACTTTTATTTTGACGGCGCGACAGACCTTTATTTTGGCGGCGCTGAGACCGCCAGAGCAAACAATGCTCGCATTCTCTGTGTTTATTTGTTAGCGATCTGTCTAACAGTACTGTTTAATATCTTATCAGATAGAACTGTTATAAAAAGTAGACATTATGTGAAAAAAGTTTATTAGCCTATGCCGTGTGGTTGATGTCCAGTGTTGCTAGCTGGGCAGATAAACATAATCATGTTTGGCTTGGTCCCCTCAAAGTTGCGTTGGATTTTCTCTTCAGCATAAAGGTTTAGAGACCCATCTATCACTGTTTTCCATGTTTAAACTTTGTATAGTTAGTTTATGGAGTAAATATATAGGCTATAATCTGTGTGTTTACATTCTAGCTGTTTTAAAAATGGCGGGTGCTGGTGTTCCGCATGCGTTCGGTCAATCACAAGCGGGAAGGAAGTCGACCGGAAGTTGAAGTCGGCCGGGTGCCGCCATCTTGAGCGGAACTTCACTTGCGTTAGCAATCCCATTGACTTCCATTCATTTTGGCGTCACTTTGACAGCGAATAACTTTACATCTGAGGCGTTTGAAGACTCCATTTGTCCATTTTTTATTTCTAAAGAAACACGACAATGTATAAAATGCTCCATTACCTTGTAGCTTATGTTATGGCCCCGTAGAAGCAGTTTTTGTAAAAGTAGGCTAACGATTGCGTCATAACCACGCGACTCTTTGTCGCACATTAGAGAGATTACCGTATGGACAGGAGGAGAAGCTCGCTGGCAATCGGGGGGACGTGGAGGCAAAATGACAATATAATTAATCAGAATACCTAGCAAAAGTTGATCCTGCTCCAGCTCATGGACAATTCCTACTCACACTCTCCGTCTCTGCAAGATTCGGAAGGGAATGATTCAGATTTCTCTTGGCACAGCTACTAGAAGACAGACGGGTTGCTCACGTGGTCCGTGTAACGCTTTGCTCGGTTTGAGTCTGCGCGTCAGGAAAGGAAGTGCTAAGAAATCGCTAAAAATGGGCTTCACTTGTCTCAATTGAGTTCCAATGGGGTCGCTGTGTCCATTTCTTTTACTGTCTATGGTCAATCAGCGTACACTAACGTCACGGATAGTTCCTATAGTGCTGGTTTAGACCCTACTCTGAAGTAGGGCCTAAATTAGTTCCTACAAATGGAGTTCCTAGAACTAAAATCGTTCCTAGTTCCTGCGGTGCGAACACGCCAACATCCGGGTACTTTAGCCAATAGTTCTAGGAACTGTGAAAAGGTTCCTCCGGTCGGAAAGCGGCTATAGAAGAACCATTATTGGTTCCCCAAAGTACCTTTCAGTCAATGGTTCTAAAAAAAAGAGAACATTTTAATCATCTAAAGAACCTTTTTTCAATATAAAGAGCCTTTTGTGCAATGGAAAAGTTCCATGGATCTTAAAGGTTCTTTATGGAACCATTGATGCAAGAAAGAACCTTTATTTTTAAGAGTGATACTGGTTTGTTTAATGATTTGCTAGATGTGTCAGGTTTTCTCAGTCAAAAAGAACAATGCAAATGCCAACCATAAGACATTGATTCTGACTCTGTTTTGTCCAGTTTGAAACAATTCTACACATAAAGTTGTCATCCTGATAGATTAAAAATATATATATTTTTGTTTTAAGTGCTGTCAGATGAGAGGATCAGTCTTTCTCGTGGCTTGTTGCCACTTTGTATTTAAAAGGACAGTGACTGGGAGAAAAATGAATGCTTTCAGTATAGAAGCATTAGGAAAGAATAAATTCACCCAATAAAACTACAATTGTCATTTTACTTACTCTCATGTGTTTACAAACCCATATGACATTCTTTCTGCCAACACAAAGGGTATTATTAAGAATATTAACAATTTTCTTTCCCAGACAACAAATGCATAGTGACAACTGTGGAATAGTCTCGATGATGAACTGAAAACATGTAAATGCATAGGTAGCTTTAAGAAATTATTAAAAAATAAATAAATAAAACTAACCAACTAACAATTCTGTCACATGGACCCTTATAATCGGATTGACGGCTCAATTGGACTGAAAAACCTTCATGTAAACACCTTAATCGATCCGATTGAGCTCGATCCGAATGAAATTTCGATCGTATTGAAAGGGGTGGTTTTTTCCTTTTGTAATCCGATCGAGAGAACATGTAAACGCTTGATCGGATTGAAAACCGACACTGAAAGCACTGCGCATGTGCAATGACGTTGAAATAGCGTAATGATGCATGACGTGCGGAACGAGCTGTTCTTCCTGTTGAATAAAGTGTCATATAAATGACTGTCCTGTCATTATAAACTTCTCCTTTCACTGTGAAGTGGAGCAGGACAACGTCCCACCAGTCCTTGTTTGGGATTCTCATCCACAGACGGCTGGTTTGGCCATTTTTACTGCGTGATGATAAGCAGCACAGCAAAACTGTTCATATGCTCATTCTCCAAATCATGACCAGAGATGGATACATATTAAGTCTGCTGTTTAAAACAAATAAAGAACCAATGTAGCAGAATTATGCGCAAACAGCGGGGAAACTCTGTATATAATATAAACGCGCACATCAACCCGATTACTTTATTTATCGTTCATGTAAACACTGTGTTCGGATTCATCAATCGGATTGATTTCATTCCGATTGAAACATGAGGTGTCCATATAAACGTATAGCTAAGGACCAAAATCCCCATTTAGTGATTTAGTCCAAATGATTTGTGTTCTTCGTCTTCTGAAGCTGTACGATGGTTTTGTGCGAGGAACACACTGAAATGTAAATCATTCACTGACAGTCTCATTTGCATGCATGTGCATATTTGACATCATAGACAAATGCAATTATTTATAATTCATGTGCTTACTGCTAAACTGTGGTTCTGGCAAACTGAAAATCCATCTAACAAAAGCGGCAGAACCAGGAGAAACCAAAACTTGAATGTCTTAATTGGTTCAATTGAACTGTTGCATGTTGGGTACCAATCCACTTTTCATCACGTTTGAAGGTCCAGAAGTTTTAGGAGATTGCGTGCGCTGAGAATCACTCTGTTTAATCATACAAATACAGCAGTTTTCATGAAGTCCAACATGACCATTTCGAGTTAAGCCTGATAGAACAGGATGTCTCATTAATGTGTCCTAATAATGAAGTGTTTACCTTACTTACAAGCATCAGGATCTTCCGTTCTAGGCAATGAAAGCACACACAGCATGTATAAATAACCTAACACTAACAAATGTTTTGTACAGACAAATATGTCTCTCACAATGTTTTTTGGGTTTGTTGGATTTGTTGGTGAGCTAGAAAAGAGGCTAATGAGAATGCATTTACCTGTGGCTTCGAGCCTAATGAGTCAAGATGTGCTGCCAAGAGGGAAACTTGAACATTAGGATGCAGGCTGGTCAGGACGATGTTCCAGCTCTACATAAACAGCTGAAGCATTAATATTACATTAGAATGCTAGTGGTGCGGTCAATGGTGTCCAGTCATTTTTGTTAACTACTTAATTCCCGCCCCCCATTGCCAGAAATTTCCATCATTTATTTATGACACAACGCCGTTGACAAATTTCTGACAATCCATGTTTTCACTGTTAATAAGATAGGTGGCGCTATTACGCAGAATCAAGCGATAGAAGCATTGTAAAATAATGCGATCATCAAACATTAAACAGCATATATTTCAAAACTGCCTAACGTTACCGGATGAAATGTCGACCCAGGAAGAGGTACAGGACTGTGAAGCTTTGGGGAGCTTTTACTTTCATACTAGGTTATTTTTATTTTAGATCTAGTTTTTTTAACTGCTCTCATCAGGTCAACTGATGTTGTGTTTCACGACCAATACTGGTTATTATTATGTATATTATTAAAGGGGTGGTTGATTATGATTTCACTTTTCTAACTTTAGTTAGTGTGTAATGTTGCTGTTTGAGCAGAAACAACATCTGCAAAGTTACAACACTCAAAGTTCAAAGCAAAGGGAGATATTTGCTTTTAAAGAAATCGCTTTTTAAGGACTACAACAAACGGCTGGTAGAGACTACACGACATTCCTCCCGGGTTAGTGACATCACCAACCCTAAAATTTGCATAAACCCCGCCCCCGGAACACGATTTATAGATTATCAAGACAGAATATGCTAATCAATGACTAGAAGGTAACTACACATCAGCTACATAAATTCACCAACTAACCATTCAGAAATGTCCTGTTGCTTCTACATGTCGTCACTTCTTCTTGAGTCTCTCCATCATTGTTTGAATCCGGTTTGAACATAAAAGGCTTAAAGTTTTTGAAATTTTCATTGACAGGCCTAATAATAATAAGATTTATTAATAATAATATTATTAATAAATAATAATAATAAGTAATAATAAGTATTATTAATAATAATAAGTATTATTATTATTATATTTTAATAATAATAAGTATTATTATTATTATTATATTTTAATAATAATAATTTTCCACAAATTGAGTTGATAATGTTTAATGGGTAATCTATAGTTGTCACAACAGAAACTTAGCATTTTTGTTTCTAATGCTCTACCAAAAATCGTCTTTCTTCGTGAAAACTGCCAGGTGTAGTGTGTGTGGGTGTGTGTGTCTGTGTGTGTGTGTGGCCTGTGATGGTGGGTTTGGTTCTCCGCTGCTAATTGCATTCCGAACAAGGAGAAGCCTGTCAATTACGCTCTGTTTCAGGCAGCTTGACCAGCCGTGCCACGTCTCAGAACAGAGGAACAGAACTGTGAAACATCTGCACATCTGACAAGCTGTGCTGAAAGGAAGAGGGCAGGCGGACGGGAAGATCAAAGGAGGATCGACAGAAAGAAATGCAGATTTGAGGTAAAAGAGAAAGTTGAGAGTACGAGGAGGGCAGATCTGGGAGTGCGCAGACTGGGCCAGTCCAAAGCGAGCAGGCTTTATTGTTTGTTGGTCTGGGTGCAATTAAGACGGCACAGCGATCGCTCACCAAGCCCAATGGAGAGGAAGAAGTGACTTCTTTCTAACGCAGGGAAAGTGAACTCAGTAGCAGGTCAAATCACCATCAGCTGATATCAGATGCAGAGCTGGTGACTATCCTCACACTCTTCCTCATATTCACTGCTCGTTCACCTCCATAGAATAATTGGAGGAAATGTCTATCATCGGTGGCTCTTTTCTCATATTCCACAGCTAAAAGAGTGCAGCTTCTGGAGAAAGATGCTCTCACGGAGTGCTGTGACCACCTGATGCGATCGCTTGAGCGTGTTATGAAATTATGGGATACTGACACTGATGCTTTGTTGATTTGAAGATGATTTCCATAAAATAAATGAAAACAGCTGGGCAAATTGATATACTTTAGCATAGATGCACTCTAAATGCGGGTGCATGAAAAATCTTAAAGTGGAAAGAAAATCGTTTTAATTTTTCTTTATAAAAAATACATTGGTAATACTTTAACCCAATGTTATTATTGTGTTTTACATTTAATCAAAAACCATTTAAGCTGTTTTTAGTGTAACGGATAGTATTTAACCCTCGTGCATCTTTTTAATTTAACTTTTTTTTTTTTTTTTTTGCGTGTTAATCTCAACTGCATAAATTTGGAATTTTAATATTTTCACATTAATTTCTAAGACTGTCTAAGACTAGTCTAAGCAGTTTATGCAACCGGCCACCCAATACCATACTAACCCCGTAGATTTGCCCTTGCAACTACACAGAACACATCTTGGTGGCGAGGTTTGCATTGAAAAGACCAAAACATTTTCATAAAATGTAAAAATATAGATAAGAAATGAACTGAATAATCAGGAAAAGCACTGGAGCTTGAAGGTGTGAGTGTGATTTCTGAGTTTGCAGTCTGCTTGCCACGCTCTGGCGCCACACGATTCTGATTCAAAAGTCCAGGGATTTCTGCATTTTTGTAGAGCGGAGGGGGGCATGATCGTCCTATTATCAGCGTAATTAAGGAGCGACACCCCCTCACACGCCACAGGTGACGGCCCACTGAGCTGGAGGATTTCAGATAGAGATGATGATCTCCTAATTCTCATCTGGGAATCGCTCCTCTTGTCATCGAGGTGACAGCGTGAGCACTCAAAAGACCACTTCAGCTTACCAGAGCATTTATGCTGGTTTTCTGTTTTCTTATAGAGGAAGATGAGGCCGTGTCATTTGAAGTTCAACTAGATCAATTAAACTGGCACACTTTACCCGCAGAGGTTTATTTAGCACTTTCCATTACTTTGGAGAGATGCATTGCTTGTTGAGTCATGTTTTATATTTAGTTGTAGGAGTGTTCATATCACTAATAGTAATTATTAATTAGACTTGGCAAACACCACTAAGTATCAACCCTGTAAAGCCTGACATAGTTTAAAAATAGAACAGTTACTGTAATTGAGCATTAGACAAAATATAAAAAGCAATCTACATTTTTTTTTTGTTGTTGTTGCATGTATCATATCATGTATGTATCATATTTGATACATGTCTGACGAAGAGCCTACATGCTCAAAACGTTACCACCTGTGTGTGAGTCTATTATTAACCCTCTGAAGGTCTTCCTTTCGGAGTCACACTGGGCCTCCCCGGTCAGAAGTGACCGGAGGCCTAAAAATGAAACTTCCTCCATCCCAGTAAGACCAATGCAATTTATTTTTGTTCTATAATATTTTTTCTTTTGTATTTTGAGAGAATTTTATTGAATTTATTAATATTTATGCTATATTTATGGTCTATTTTTGCCATTGAAAAAAAAAAAATTATATATATATATATATATATTTTTTTTTTAATGCAGTATTTTAGTTTAATATAGAGTCTAGGCCTTAAAAAAAATGTTTTAAGCAGATTAGCACCACCTGGTGAGAGTATGGAGAGAAAGCGCAGAACCATGATGTAACCACTAGATGGCATCTACAACTCTCTATGGAGAGGCATGTGAATTCCCCAGCTGTTTATGAACATATTTAAAAAAAAATATTTTTTTTTGTGGATTTGAATATAATTTAAACAATCTCAAAAACTATTATCAAGTTTTAGATATATATTTTTTTAGAAATAGTGATTTAAAATGTTAGTTTTTGCATTATGATTACAGTCAAACCTAAGCATTGTGTTAGAAAGAGAAGCAAATTTTATCCCCATTTTTTTTTTTTTATTCAGAATTTGTAACAAAAAAGTGTAATTCATTCAATTCTAACAATTTATATAAAATAATATTGAAAAAAAAAAAAAAAGAAATTGGCAAAAAAAGAGTGTTTTTGTCAATTTCCCATTCATTTCCTATGGGGGTCATTTTTGACCGAAGACCACAAGTGTGACTATTTTTTTTTACGACCACTTAGCATGCTCGGATCATGACCTCAATTTTTGTGTGTGTGCACATACCATAAAAGTGACTTTTTATGGCATAATGCCATAAAAGTCACCAAGTTTCGTAATATTCCGATGAAACTGTGATTTTTAAAAATTCAAAACAGATTTTTTTGTAATCAAAATTTATTGGTGTATGTGTATAAAAGTGTGTTTGTATGTGTGTGTGTGTGGGTGGGTGTGTCTGTTTTGCACTCTTGATGTTGTAGAGTGTCACCCCTTTACTGCTGTGTATTTTTTTTTAGCATTGTGGCCGATTTGTAGATTGTACACACCGAATTTTGGTGTTTTTGTCAATTTCCCATTCATTTCCTATGGGGGTCATTTTTGACCGAAGACCACAAGTGTGACTATTTTTTTTACGACCACTTAGCATGCTCGGATCATGACCTCAATTTTTTTGTGTGTGCACATACCTAATGCCATAAACGTCATCAAGTTTCGTAACATTCCGATGAAGCTGTGATTTTTAAAAATTCTAAACAGATTTTTGTAATCTAAATTTATTGATGTGTATGTGTATAAAAGTGTGTTTGTATGTGTGTGTGTGTGGGTGGGTGTGTCTGTTTTGCACTCTTGATGTTGTAGAGTGTCACCCCTTTACTGCGGTGTACTTTTTTTTAGTATTGTGGCCGATTTGTAGATTGTACACACAAAAATGTGGAGAATTTTTGTGTTTTTGTCAATTTCCCATTCATTTCCTATGGTCGGTCATTTCTGACCGAAAGACCATTAGTGTGACTATTTTTTTTACGACCACTTAGCATGCTCGGATCATGACCTCAATTTTTTTGTGTGTTCACATACCTAATGCCATAAAAGTCACCAAGTTTCATAACATTCCGATGAAGCTGTGATTTTTAGAAATTCAAAACAGAAAATTGTTCGGTCAGAAATGGCCGAGGACCGTCTGAGGGTTAAATGTTCACATTTTTGGAGCCATGGTGTGGCGACTTTTTTTTCCTTTTTTATTAATTTTCTTGTCGAGCACCCAATTTGAGCAACATATTGCTTTGGATGTGTGTGCTTTTGATCTGATTTTACTATGTCATATTTGATACATCAGGATGAGTATATGATATGATAATATGGAGCTCATACTTCTAAATAATTTTATTCAGAGGCTGAAACTGAATATGTGGCCAAAAAAGTAAGATGCAATTCTGATGTTTGTGATGTAAATCAATGAGATCTGTATAAGTATAGCAGACTACTGACTTAAAATGCATTTAAATATCAGTTGTCGCTCTATATTTCAGAATAATATGTCTTAGTAAGATGATATTTAAATGCTTAGTTTTTATCAAAGCTCTGTAGTTTTAAAAACATAATGCACTGTAATACAATGAATATTGAGAGATGAACAAATAAACCTTCCTCTATCAGTTGACACCCACTTTTTAACATTATTTTCCTAAAGAATTATGTCTTGATAATTGTTGCTTCAGTCCAGTAAATGTATATTTATTGTTAATGTTATTTGTTTACTTGATAAAAATCAGTGCAGATTTCACTGCTCAAAGACACGTGAACCACGAGCTGAAAGTGGACGTTTTTACAGTTATACTAAAAGGCCTTTTACTTGCTAAAAAAGTATCACTCAGTGGTTTTTCATCAAAGTTTTGATCATGTTGATAATTTAGAGTCCATACATTAGGCTTTAAAGGGTTAAACTTTGTTGCATAACTCATTCATCATGTGATTTCGATGGTTTTAATTGGATATTTATTTGCAACCAAACAAAGTTTGTGTACCTTTTTCTCCCGCCCTTGATGGTCAGTGGTTTTATTTATTGTGGTCTTGTTATGATAAAGACAGATGGGGTGTCTTAGACACTCCTCCCAAACACATTTGCTGTCATCAGTGTGGAAAAAATAGATCTTGTAGGCATTAAAGATGATGAATCGCGTTCGCCCACACACATCGCATGTTTCACATGTTCTTGTTCTCCATCCCTTTTCTGTTTTTCTCACTTTCATTCTCTCTTTCTCCATTCTGTTTATTTTCTTACTGTACAGTTCTTTTGTCTTGTATGGTACATAGTTTTTGCCAAAATGCGATAGTTATGAAAATTTCTGGTGCTCAGTGTGAGCAATAATAAAAGTGATGATTGCTTCATCAAGCACCAAATTTTGACTAGACACCCAAACAAAGCCATCCGTTTGGATTCATTTTGAAATGCAACCTCTCGGAAAAAGGTGAAATAGTCTGATGCTTTCTTCTGAGAAATTATCATCCCAACCAGACTGCAAAACCCCAGGAGCTCAAGAGATATTGTTGGAGAGGTAGTATTTTTTATAATGACAGATTAATGGAAACATGCGGGCCTGTGAAAATGTGAGCAATGACTTGAAACGACCTGCTCGATATCACCAGACCTTCTCATACTGTCATTATAACTCTCTCTCTCTCTCTCTCTTGAAGTCACAGGTATTAGGAAGAGCAAAAAGGCCTTTCAGCTTTAATGAGATATCACAGCCACTTGTGGGAGTTGAGCAACTTTTTCTAGGGATAAAAATTCTTTTCAAATGAACTTGACTTTATGATCTCCGTCTGCTGTCAGACATCTGAGCTGGGACATAAATGCATGTGTGTGAAATCAAAATCCTAATGCAACTTGTGAACTCGACAATTACTGTGAGAATCCATTACTGCACCAATGAGAAATATGAAACTAGAACTCAGGATGTGATTTTGTCAAAGATTTTCAAAATAAAGCAGGGGCATGGGAGTCATAAAACAATGCCAAATGACTCCATACTGAATTCTAGTTGTTTGCTTTGTGTGTGTGGGATTACTTTAGCTTTAATTTAATTTAGTTTAATTTACGGTAAAAAACTGGCAGCTGTGGTTACCAGAAATTTACCGTAAAAAATACGGTAGCAACATTTTAGGTTTTACAGACTTAACTTAAAATTGACAGTAATAAACTGTATTTCATTATCTGATATAATGTTAATTTACCGACCTGCTGAAGTATTAATATCTGTTTTGTACCATTGTAATACACTGACATCCAACAATCACAGCAGTGATGAGAATCACATGATCAATTACAGCAGTAATGAGAGTCACATGATCAATCACAGCAATAATGAGTCTCACATGATCAATCAAAGCAGTTCTTCCACAAGAAAGTTAATACTAATATTTATAGAAGCTGCACAGTGTCATTCACACAGACATTAAACACCATCATGGTAAAAATACAATAAACTGATTAGAAAAAAACTAAGAAAACTATGACGAAACAGTTATTTCAACAAAAATACATCAAATGTGAAGTGTCACGCAGGGAATTGTGGGAATGTCAATTTACGTTTTTTCACTGTAAATTATACAATGACTTGTTCGTGTTCACTTCCAAAAACTGTAAATTTAACGCTATTTTACAGTAAAATTACATTAAATGTACCATTAGATTTATCAGTTATTTACTGTATATAAGGAAACTTTCTGTTAACCAATTAACAGTTTTTCACTGTTATTTTGTTTATACACTGTCACAGAGATTTTGTTCACTGTCTTTTACTGTTAAAATCATGATCATTTTTTACAATGTGTACCATTGAAAATGATTAAACACATTGCATATTCATTCGTGTGATTGCAATTGTTTCTTTATTTATTTTATGTACAGTACTTTAGCATTATTTGGTGATGATATCACTCAATTACAGTGTTGTAGTTTTGACTAAACATTTCTACTTCATATTAAGGGGTGTCAAACGGGCTCCTATACTTTATGTTGTCCAGTAGATGGGCAGTAAATACAAACATTTCAAACAATTCCAATAAATACAGTATAGTAATGTATATAGTATTAGTACCTCGATCCAAAATCCAGTTTAAACAGAGGGTGACCTCACCAAAAGTCAAGAAATCCCCCCCCCCCCCCCCCCCCCAATTCACAAGACAATCCATCCATCAGGGGGAAAGGTTAGTGTCTAGTAATTATAATTTGCCTTATTAAATCAATACGTCTTCTTTTAGATAGTGAGGCAGATGTGTGCGTGCTTTAATTGCTCAGACAGGTGTGAAACAGACACCAGCTGTGATGAGGAAGTGAAACAGAAAGAGGTGTCGGGGTGCAGGAACAGCAGTCAGACCCGCTGAGACAATAACTCCACACCCACACGCTTCCCCTCAATCAAAGTAATGTTTTCTTAAAGTTAATAGTAGTTTTAAGTCATTGATTTTAGTGTTACATTTGAAATCGTGCCCCTGTCGCCCAATGTATGGTGCACAATGTTGTTTGGAGCAGAAATCACACAATAACAAGACATAATGAGAGTAAGAAGCGGTTTTACAATATCGGTGATGCAAGTAATTAAGAAAGATAAAATTACGGCGATCTCATAATTACATTTTCTTTCTGTATATTCTTTGTCAGTCTCTTTGCTACCAAAATATTCGCCATGGTTACACAGAAATCCCTATGGTAACAATAGTTTCTGCCAAAGTGCCATAGATACTATCCACCTTATTTTCAATATGGAAGTAAGGTGTTTTCTGTGAATGTGTGTGACTTCCGATTTATTAGCCGCTACAGGGAAATAACGAGAAGAATATATCAAAAGTGCAGTAAACTGTAAAACGCTACAAACAAGCGTGTTTGTTTATAATTAAGACACTATATTAACTTTAGTTAGTGTGTAATGTTGCTATTTGAGCATAAACAGCATCTGCAAAGTTACAACGCTCAAAGCAAAGGGAGATATTTGCTTTTAAAGAAATCGCTTTTTAAGGACTACAACAAACGGCTGGTAGGGACTACACAACATTCCTCCAAAATTTACATAAACCCCGCCCCCGGGAACACGATTTATAGATTATAAAGACAGAATATGCTAATCAATGACTAGAAGATAACTACACATAAGCTACATAAATTCACCAAACAACCATTCAGAAATGTTGTCTACATGTTGTCACTTCTTCTTGAGTCTCTCCATCATTATCTGACTCCGGTTTGAACATAAAAGGCTAAAAGTTTTTGAAATTTTCAGTGCATGTCTGTGTGAATACAAGCTCTTGAAGCTCCGCCCCCTGTGCCGGGATCAGCAGCTCATTTGCATTTAAAGGAACAGACACAAAAACGGTGCGTTTTTGCTCACCCTCAAAAAGTGACAACTTTAACATGCTATATAAAAATATCTGTGGGGTATTTTGAGCTAAAACTTCACACACACTCTGGAGACTTATTTTACATCTTGTGAAAAGGGCATTATACCACCCCTTTAAAATAACATGGTAAGAAATACCAGTTTGCAATATCAAGCACCATAACGAGCAGTTTTGTACAGCTAAAAATAAGTGGAAGGGAATGACTCCGGAAGCCAGACACATTAAAATTACAAATGCCCGTACCCGCGCTTATACGTGAAAAATAAAGTGGATAGTTTTATACTGAAAAGACCAGTCTTAGGTGGTTTTAGATGGTTTAGTTGGTCTTAAAACCTCTCTAAATCATCAAACTAGACCAATCTGAGCTGGTCAGGGAAAACCAGCTAACAACTAAGGTTGGTTTAAGATGTTTTACTATTGAAAAATAGTATATTATGCAGGGATCTGCACATCATAACTGTTTTTTTACATCTTTTCTTTAAAGGTATACTGTGCAACTTTTGACCCTCTAGACTAGAGGTTAAAGAACAAAACTGCATGCATGTTGTGGAAGAACATTGTTTTGGTTGTGCTTCGGATCTGCATGACTGTGCGGATGAATTCCTACTGCTCATAAAACATTCACTGCCAGGCTTCAGAGATATAACCAATTTCGACGGAAAGGATCTGACTAAAGACGTTACTGTAGCTTTACCCATTAATAGACACGGTACTTCTTTGAAAATAAATTCCAGAACTGCACTACAACAACCATAATGAAACCATAATGAGATAATGCTTTACAATGAACTCTGTTAGAGCGACATATGGCAATTTATCTGTTCAATAACACACCGTACTCACCTGTTGAGTAATAAAAACACCATCTCCATCACTTTTACAACATTTCAAATCCCTCAGTTCTCACCATCTCCGAAAAGCCAAGCCAATGTTGATTCTTGTTTTATTACGAAGTCTGTAAAAACATCTCGCTAAAATATAAACACTTATAACGGGCTTACCATAGTGAATCAGGGTTAAAAAAAAAAAACATCTTTTGGAGGAAGGATTGATGGTGTATTGACTAATTTATTTTTTGTTAATATTGAACAAAAAAAGTTACGGTCACACTTTAGATTAGGGTCCAATTCTCAATATTAACTCATTATTAACTTCGACTTTTGCCTCAATAAACTCCTAATCACTGCTTATTAATAGTTAGTAAGGTAGTTGTTAAGTTTAGGTATTGGGTAAGAGTAAGGGATGTAGAATATGATCATGCAGAAAAAGGCATTAATATGTGCTGTGCTTTATAAGTATTAATAAACAGCCAATATCCTATGCAAGCTAATAAGCACTATAGTTAATAGTGAGAATTGGACCCTGAACTAAATAATGCACCTTTAATGATGTTGGCTGACATCAAATTCTAAAAAGTAACTATTTTTTTTAGTAAATATTTCATTTGTTATGTAAAATGTAACAGAAATGCACGTCATTGTCTTGAAATGTAATGATACATCACCTAGGCTACTGAACATGCATTGATCATTGAAGCCTTTTCAATTCTGGCCCCTATCTAAATGGCCTAAAGTCTCCATGCATTGTGCTATTGTAAAGAGAGTGAGTCACAGTCCTGGTTTAAATGGTCTTCGTTAGCCTTCTATATTCAGAAACGTCATTAAACTTGCACATGTACTGTACATATGATGAAAGCGTATCGGTGCAGAAAGCTAATCCCTTGCTTTAAGACCCCTCTCTGGAGTTCAGATGTGTTGTTGCAATGTATTCTTTTGGTTTTACGGCTGTTGTACTAGTGCATGTGAGCGCTACACACACGCTAAGACACTGTTCTCGGCGGGGGGGCTCGTCTCTCCAGTCCGTACCCGCTCTAATTGGCTGCTGTGTGCATGTAGCCATATTTCTCAGCGCTGATTATGAAAATAGCTCAGATGCATCAACTAGTCAGAGTCTGATTAGTAGCAAAACAAAATAAAAAATGACCCATGCTATCATTAAGGGGAGGATACAAATGTCCAGTCTTTACATTGTTACAGTGTTAAATAGTAGTTAAATAGGGAATATTTTTGCTTATTATTTTACCTAATATCTTTCTTCTAAAATGCCTTTGAAGAAATAGAAATAAATGAGGCAATTGTTGACAATTGTTGCGGATAGCATTATATTATTTGGTGAGAAATATTTGAGTTCATATTGAGATCTCTGACCCGTATTTGCAAACTTGGTATGTGTGAGCGTATAGATTGAGACAAAGTAGAAACATCATCAGGAGGAAAATCATTCAAACTCATGCTGTCTGGGAGAAACAATTGAGATATTAAAGAGATCTCGATTCTTTCACTTGTTTTGCTGCCCATCTTTATTACCTTCATCAGTTTGGCTTTTAAACGTTTTTCTGATGTGATCATTTTCCGTGCCTTTTTCCCATTATTCTCGGATGATCTGTAAATTAAAACATTTCCTAGAATTACACTCTGACATATACTGTACATATTACTAATGTTAACTTGTATCATTCTGATTTCCTTGTATCTGACTTTGAGCCACTTTTATGATGACATGTAGCCCTTTTTGCAAATGTTGAAGTGGCACTTGACGCTGGTTTCATCATCACATAATGTCAGGAAGAACAACGTGTTCAAAAGGTCAATAGACTATTATAAGAATTAGTATTACTCTATTATTTTATTTCCTCTTTAAGATTTCCCTTTGGAAATCCAATTTTCCCCCTTGGTGGTGGCGAATTAAATGTGAAGTGTGTAATTTCTCGGCCATAAACTCATCAAATGGATTTGCAAAGGTAATTGCTGTGTTCCAATTCACAGGGTCCCTACACAGTGTTGACTGCCACGTCATCACACGCAGACAACACTTGAAGTGAGCAAATGAGGGGTTTTGAGTATGATGATATCTCTCATATTTAACAGATGTATGTTGGGTAACTGGGTTATGACCCACTGACTTTTATGCTGCCCATCTGACCGTTCACACCAATGACGATATAGCTCTAAAATCGTTCTAAATATAAAAGAATAGCCCACACCACAACTTTAACGATAAAGGTACAGGGAAATTATATTGTTAGAATCAGTTTCATAAGGATTTTTTGCAGCTGATGAATGATAAAACACTGACAGCCAATCAGAATCCATCCTGCTTTAAAGAGCTTGAGCATTTAAAGAGACAGATGCAGTGCTTGCTTAGAATAAAGAGAATGATACTGGAGTGGATGGACCTTTATTTCTGTCAATTAACTGTAACACAATTTTTAAAGATACATTTTAAAAAGTTGGCAAAGAAAATCATGCATTTTGTGTGTTTAGGTGTGTGTATTGTCGTAGATTTTTCCCTAAACCTAACTATCTGGGTCGTCTCCAATCGACGTTTCCTGGGTCGTCTCCAATAGACGTTCCCTTCCTACTCTAAATCTATTGGGTCGTCTCCAATCGACGTTCCCTGGGTCGTCTCCAATCAACGTTCCCTAACGTCTGCAATCGACGTTCCCTGGGTCATCTCCAGTCGACGTTCCCCAACGTCTCCAATCGACATTTAATATATAGTCTACCTAACTAACTTGCTTCCCTAACTAGCTTTCTTCCTGCGCAGGAATAATCGACAAACAGACTTCAGCAAATGTCCTTTAAATGCTTTAATCACGGCCAGGAGATCTTCCCGAGCAGTTCTCAGGGAATCTCCCAAGAAGCAAGGCCGGAGGATCTCAGACAAATTCCATTGAGAATCCCACCAGCTAAAAGAATACAACAGTTTTTATAGAATAAGGAGGTATGGCAAAAATGTCATGCTGCATTACATCATTTCCCCACAATTTGATTGGTTTTCATAGACAAACCCTTCTGTTACCAGGTAAAGCAAACTTTGTTTTAATGATTACTTCATTGTTAATCACAAGGTTCAATTTTAGTCATCTGTCTAGTTTCAATTCCCATATTTGTTATTTTTACACTCACACTACCAAAGTCAAAGGGGTATGGCAACACAACATACAACATTCAAAAACACAGGACAGAACGTTTTAGTACATTGTGTTTCAAAGTGTTAGCATGTTAGGCCTAAAAAGAGAAGTAAGGTTAGATGTTAGAAACATGGTTAGTTTAATATACAGTTTACTATTTTATCTATTAAAAATCCACCACAGTTTGTATATACAGTATGTACTTGTATATTGATTAATCACATCTAGCAAAAGTTTGTTTATATACAGTTGAAACTCGAAAAATTAGAATATCGTGCAAAATTTCATTTATTTCAGTAATTCAACTTAAAATGTGAAACTAATATATTATATAGACTCATTACATGCAAAGTGAGATATTTCAAGCCTTTATTTGTTAGAATTTTGATGCAAACCCTGAATTCAAAATCTCAGAGATTTTGAAAATTTTCATAAGCTGTTAGTCATCATCAAAATTATAACAAATAAAGGCTTGAAATATCACATTTTGCATGTATTGAGTCTATATAATAAATTAGTTTCTCCTTTTAAGTTGAATTACTGAAATAAATGAACTTTTGCACGATATTCTAATTTTTCGAGTTTCACCTGTAATATACTGTGTGTGTGTCACACATATACAGGTGCTGGTCATAAAATTAGAATATCATCAAAAAGTTTATTTATTTCAAGAATTCAACTTAACAGGTGAAACTAATATATTATATAGACTCATTACATGTAAAGTGAGATATTTCAAGCCTTTATTTGTTATAATTTTGATGATTATGGCTTACAGCTTATGAAACCTACAAAATCAAAATCTCAGAAAATTAGAATATTACATGAAATCACACAGTAATTACACAGTGATACCATGGTCATTGAACCAGGTTTTGGTTCTTTTGGCAGTGTGGACAGGTGCAAATCCTGCTGGAAAATGAAGTCAGCATCTCCATAAAGCTTGTCTGCTGAAGGAAGCATGAAGTGCTCTGGAAATGTCCTGTTGGACGGCTGCATTGAGTGGACAGCACAGTGGACCAACACCAGCCGATGACATGGCTCCCCAAACCAACACAGACTGTGGAAACTTCACACTGGACTTCAAGCATCTTGGATTGTGTGCCTCTCCATTCTTCCTCCAGACTCTGGGACCTTGGTTTCCAAATGAGATGCAAAATTTGCTCTCATCAGAAAAGAGGACTTTGGTCCACTGTGCTTTATTAAATCCAGAGTCAACGCAGCCGTCTACCAGGACATTTCCAGAGCACTTCATGCTGACTTCATTTTCCAGCAGGATTTGCACCTGCCCACACTGCCAAAAGAACCAAAACCTGGTTCAATGACCATGGTATCACTGTGTAATTACTGTGTGATTTCATGTAATATTCTAATTTTCTGGGATTTTGATTTTGTGGGTTTCATAAGCTGTAAGCCATAATCATCAAAATTATAACAAATAAAGCCTTGAAATATCTCACTTTGCATGTAATGAGTCTATATAATATATTAGTTTAACCTGTTAAGTTGAATTCTTGAAATAAATCAACTTTTTGATGATATTCTAATTTTATGACCAGCACCTGTATATGTATGCATATATATATATATATATAATGTATATATATATATATATATATATATATATATATATATATATATATATATATATACAAAAACACATTAAATGCAAAAAATGCATGATTTATATATTCAGGAATCCAACTGAAAATGTTATGATGTTGACTTCGCTTGGCTGATTGGAACATGTTTTTTTTTTTTATTATTTTGAATTCCCCTCATCTATGATTATTCAGTTAAACTGGGATTTATGAAAGCATTTTAACATCTAAAACAAATCATATTTATAAAGTTTATTGCACATTCTGGCTGCATTTCATAATGGAGCAAACAAATGATTCTTCCTACTGTTTCGGTGTGACTTTAATGCCATCTGGAAATGGTTGTCAGCGCCCTTGATAAAGCCAAGAAATCTTAGCTTTTTGGCTCTAACAATATTTTTTAATTAGAATATTTGGCAGAAGTGTGAAAGGTCTTTAGAGTGAGTTGATTCAAAGTCCCGTTGATTCAGGCACGCTCTCATTACCTTTCCTCCCACTTCTCTCTCTCTCAGCAATGAGCATTTCATGATCAAAGGGTGCCTCCGCAGTTAACAAACTCTTTCCACAAAGCTCGGATTAATGAACAGATTTACTCAACATCACCCCAGCCCGGTTCACCTAAACATCATCAGGAAACCCAACCAGCGGCGGTGCTGGAACATGTGGCGCGTGTGTACCGGCTCTCCACACGGGTGTCGGTGCACATGTTGCACATGATTAAAACCTCTGCGATGGATTTCTTCAGCTCATGGGACTCTCTTATATAATACCATCTCAATAATGTGGCTCTTTCTTTCACACCCGACTTGCAGAGGCATCAATCCATCTAAATGCCACCTCACAAAGGAATAGCACTAGTTAAAACCAATGCACTTGGCTCTGTGAGGCTGCAGCGCGTAATCGATATTTCCTCCTCTTTGATAAGTTCTGGTTGGTCAATGGCGCATTGATTATCTAATACTGACCCCGGTACCGGAGACGGCAGGTGACGCTGCTCTCCAGCATTGAAGTCAATTACGGGAACAAAAGCCACTCTGAAATGCCATGACTGATTCACTCAGAGCGTACAGAGCACAGCTGTTGCGTTCCCATTTACAGGCGTACGGTCGAGAAGAGTCAACCCCAGCGGTTTGAGCTGCAGAATCAGCCGCTGGGGAAACATTCAATTTTACTGCTCAGTGTGCGAATGAATGGAAAATAACAAAATATATCACATTTCTCAAACTCACACAGTACAATTTGCTCACGGAGTCATTTGCAGTAATGGTTATTTACGATGGGAGGTGGCTGTAAAGTTTCTTTTCAGTCTCTCGAATCAGCCGGTGAAAAAAGCTGAACGTTTACAGGTTATTACCAGCCATAATGGTTGAATGCTGTTTCCTGCAAAAACATAAAAAATAGCTTGCAGTTTGCAATTTGGGATGGCAGTATGGAGGTGGACAGCGAACAATAATGTGTTTTGGAGGTGCAGTCCTGAACGCCAAGGGCTTGACATGGCTCATCGCATCACCTTCAACATCTCACACGGTAGGTGAACTCCCACACTCCAGTCAACAACACCTACAGGAGAGAGAAAACACTTTCACTTTAATATCTCAACTGTTGGTTCTGCAGAGCGAATGGAGACTTTTACCTAAAGCACCATAAAAACAAAATTGACAAATCTTGTTTTTGTTTTCTTATGGAATATTGGTAGCCTGGGAAAACCCAGACGAACTTCCGGCAAATTTAGATTTGCTCTGCAAGTCAGTCTGGCCAAAAGCCCATTCAAGCCCATTTCCAATCTTTCCAAATCTTGGCACCAATCACTAACGCTGAGGCGGGCTTTACACGATGACGATCGCTCTGATTGGTTTTAGGTCTATCCAATTGCGCCTAGAGGCATTTGAGTGACGTCCATTGGTGACGCCCCTTTGGAAATGGGATGTGAATGACCCAATCTCAGTTACGAAGGGTCTGGTGTCAACCAGGCTAGAATATTGGAGTATTTATTATAAATAATTGATCTGTGCACATCATTATTGTTTTAAATTCATGTGCCTCATAATTTTTTATCAAAATCACTTCCCCTCTCGCAGTGACATCTCTTCTCTGATGAAGAGGGCGGGGCAACCTGTCACTCACATGAGATCCACCAATAGCAAACCACAATCAGCCAATCAATTCCCCTGGGACAAAATCAAGCCCCGCCCTACATTCACTCGCATATGGGGAAAAGACTTCTGTTTCATGCCGACTTTAAATCTCCTGTTTAGATTTTTGTTGTTGTTGAAAAAGACGCCAGTAATGCCACTAAAACTGTCTAGTTTCAGAAGAGATCTCAAATTGTGCTCAGATTAGTTCACGGATAAGCACAGATTTTTTAAAAAATCAATAAACTATTGGCAGCTCTATTTCACCTCAGTAACTTACATTTTTTGTAGCCTAAAGTTTGTTTTTGTTGTTTTGAGATACAAATCTCTATATACTTTATAAATACATACAAATACCAAGTCTGCAATAAATCGTCTTGAGATCTCAGTGTGAATTCAAATATTCTTATCAAATTTTCCCAAAACCAAATAATCTGAGCTGCTGTCTACATTAGTTTTATATGGATGTGTTGCCATGCCCCCCCAAAAAACATGGTAATACCATGGTACATAAAAGTAAACACAACTGAGACATATTTGGACATTGTTTGTGAAAACAACCAGTACAGTTTCAGCAATTGTATTTGTTTTGCTTATTTAATCACAGAGAAACCATCAAGCATAGAAGAATCTCCAGGAAAAAAAACATGGGGTAAAAAAACAGGATAGCATTTTAAAGGTAAGCATGATGAGTATTTGTTCTCTTTCTTTTGAGTAAGCCATGTACTTGTTTTTTAGTTCACTCTTTCTTTTATTCACCCTCTCTCTCTTGCTTTGCCCTGATCGCTATGTAATTATGGTGTTTCTATTTGCAGGTATGACTTGTCTGTCTGGATAATCAACTCCATGGTGATGGTGACACAGAACTTTGACATTACATCTCACATCCTGATTTCTAACATAACCGATTATACGCTTGTTTGTTTGCTAAGGCTAGCATCATTATTACAATTGCTTATACTTGGAGTCAGTGATTTGCCCCCTAAATTTTTATTATGAACAAGAACACTGGAAGATCTGTCTTTCATTCAGTCACCCAGTATGACAAACCTCTTCCAGTTTAATGGTACATCGAGTCACAACTTATTCTCATTATCAGAATAAATGAACACAAGCTGAAGATGAGGTGGAGAACAACTTTATTTTAAAGGAGAACTCCGGTCAATTTTAACATTGAGCTCATTTTTTTGTACATTTGGAGTGCTGTCAATACAGAGAACAACGACAAAAATCGGTGTTGCCTACACCGTGTTATCCTCTTTTTAAAATTTGCACCCTGTTGACTTAAATGGGGCAAGTACTAAACCTGCTTTTAGCCTCTTAACATCCTTGATGTGTCATTACAAGTGCACAGGTCATGTGAGTGATTCCTTCGGAGTGAACGCGGGTGAATCTGACTGCAGTAGATGTGAAAGATATGAATAAAAATGATGTTATTTCAGCCAGCGCACATACCTGTATTTACATCCTGTTTTCGGTCGAAGTCCATAGTAATCGATTGTCGAGTTCACGCGCATTGGTTTAGTACCTATGATCATGCGCTTGAACTCGACAATCGATTACTATGGACTTCGACCGAAAACAGGATGTAAATACAGGTATGAGCGCTGGCTAAATAAATATAATTTTTATTCATATCTTTCACATCTACTGCAGTCAGATTCACCCGCGTTCACTCCGAAGGAATCACTCACATGACCTGTGCACTTGTAATGACACATCAAGGATGTTAAGAGGCTAAAAGCAGGTTTAAAACTTGCCCCATTGAAGTCAACAGGGTGCAAATTTTAAAAAGAGGATAACACGGTGTAGGCAACACCGATTTTTGTCGTTGTTCTCTGTACTGACAGCACTCCAAATGTACAAAAAAATTAACTCAATGTTAAAATTGACCGGAGTTCTCCTTTAACATGTTATGTTAGGGTCATTTTGACCCAGAGAGGATTTTCTTTTTCCCGAAAATGTTAATGTTATCGCATTGGACTAAAACTTACTGACTTCACTCACACAGTATTTAAATACTTCCCAAACTGTTTTGGATGATTTTTGTACTTTTTGGGGATTTTTTCCCACTTTGTTACACTTGTGGTGTTTCCGGTGTTCAAAAATGACCGGCCTACAAAAAAACTAACAAACAAACAAACAAACAAACAAACAAAAAAGCTTAAAAATCTCTCTGTATGCTATATTTTTATTATCAAATATTGGATTCAATCTTTTGTCAACTTGTTTTCTTTCAATTAGGGCAGGTTTTGTGTTTATTTTTCAAACTGTCTGATAGTCGGTCTCATTGATCTGAGCATATATAGGTCAAAAATGACCAGCTATTGAAAATGAATGGGAGATCGAAAATAAGAGAAACATTTAGTTAACAGGAGCATGTTTATCATGTTCACATATTTATCTCTGTGACAAAGAAAGCCTGTAATACTCAAAATAGTTTGTTTGTGTATACATGAACGTGTGTGTGTGTGTGTGTGTGTGTGTGTGTGTGTGTGTGTGTGTGTGTGTGTGTGTGTGTGTGTGTGTGTATCCATGCATGCACAGGTCTGAGGCCTTTATCTACATGATAAACATGCTCCTGTGGCCTATGATCAATCAGTTTAAAAAATAAATACAAAACCTGTCCTAATTGAAAACAAAAAGATTGATTCCAATATTTGGTGATAATATAGAATAATGAGATTTAGAAGCAATTTTTTTGTAGGCCAGTCATTTTTGACCCGGAAGTTTAAGACAAAAGCATTTAAAAACAAACTTCCTGATTAAACATTAAACCACAATAGAGTGATAAAACAGTGCAAATTTTTCCAATATTTTGTTGAATATTGACAAAATTATCCACAAATACTGCTTTTTTTCACTTAAAATCTGAGGTGCATAAGCTCAGATCAATGAGGCCTATGATGAAAAAGAAATACAAAACCTGCCCTAATTGAAAGAAAACAAGTTGACAAAAAGATTCAATCCAATATTTGGTGATAATATAACATAACAAGTGATTTACAAGCAATAAAAAAAAAAAAAGGCCGGTCATTTTTGACCCGGGAACAACACAGCGTATAAGGTTTAAAGTCGGCATGGAACAGAATTTGAAATAGTATTTTCTTCTCTATTGTGACATATATCCGAGTGAAACAGCTTCTGGAAATAGAGAACAAATGTTGGATGAGACTTGATTTTGTCCATGAGGAATTAATTGAATGGTTGTGGTTTGCTATTGGTGGATCTGATGTGAGTGACAGGTTGCCCCGCCCTCGTCATCAGAGAAGGGAAGATATTTGGATTAAAGATTACGAGGCACATTAATTTAAAACAATAATGATGTGCACAGATAAATCATTTATAATAAACACTGCAATATTCCATAAAAAAAAAACAAGAATTGTCATGGCGTTTTGATTTCATGGCGACTTTGAAGAAAAAGATTTAGGGAAACGCACATTCTTAGACATATTGAGCTGTGGTGCTCATATGGCTGATACAGGTTCAAATCCAGTTTCTACATTTACTGTACCTTTTTCCACAATATTATGAATATAAAACGGTAAAAAATAATAAAAATAGAAGATCATACTATTTTATATAATAAATGCTTAGAACAGGTCAGTATTTTCTCTCATTTATATATTAAATTCATGCAAATAATAAAGTATCAGTCAGTATGTACAAAAACAGAAGTGTTCTGTGTGTCTAAAATAGCCTCCTACAATAAGTATATTTATATTTTTTGGAAGCTCAGGAGACTCATTTGCAGTATCAGCTTTGTGTTGGATGCTTCTCCTAAAATACATGGGCAGAATTAAAAATAGACACAAATGAGACAATAGTTGACATACATTAAAGAGTACAGAGCTATAAAGTTAATGTGGCATAGCTCAGAACATTTGTTCTTGGAAGAATTTGATGAGAAATGCTTGTGTTCATTCCTGTAAGGCTACAAGATTTTACTCAAAAAGGAAGATTAAATCATTTTAGCGGACTGAATTGTTTTACGTGGTCGTCCTTTATAGCTCTGATTCAAACGGTAACCTTTCAGCCTCCTGTTGCTGGACAATTATTTCCTTGATTTCTCATCCTCGCCGACGGCGAACCTGTTTCAGGACCGACCACTGTGCCTTAGTTTGCAGCCGTTCCTATTTAAATTCCCTCCCTGGCAATTAATCACTCTCTTAATTGGATCTGTGCATCTTAATTGCAAAAGGCCTCTTGGTTAGTTTCAATTTTTGTCTCTGATGTCGAAGGAAGGATGTTTTAATTAATGACTTGGGTTTGCAAAAGGCAAGATACCAGAGACAACACACTGTTTCCCTTCACCGCAGGACCCCGGCTACCCTGCGCTCTCTGTGATAGATAACTGGGAACTTGTCAAAAAGACGCAGTCAGGGATTTCTTGGAAGCGTGTTTTGTAAGCGTGCGCTACCGACTGTTTTTCTGCAGAACTACAGGGATGAAAAGTTGTTTGGCAAGTGATTTATGCTATGAAAATAGAAGAGTTTGTGCAGAGACTGTCCCTGATGTGGGAACCGTCTTAGCAATCTTAATATCAGGAACTGAAGATGTTGAGTATTTATGTGGCCATTTCATGCAGAAGCATTTGGGAATATTCCTAATCCTGATGAATGCTATGGCCTGGCAAAACACTGAGCTGCTAATGCTTGCACTGCAACAGCATAGACATACTCTTTATTATGCAACTAGTGGGCTTTTAATCTCCTATGCTCACCAAGGCTGCATTTATTTGATTAAAAAAACAGCAATATTGAGAAATATTAGTGCATATATGAAAATATATTAAAATGTAATTTATTCCTGTGATCAAAGCTGAATTTTCAGCATCATTCCTACAGTCTTCAGTGTCACATGATCCTTCAGAAATCACTCTAATATGATGATTTGATGCTCAAGAAACATTTCTGATTATTGAAAATGTTGAAAACTGTTGAGCTGCTTAAATCTTTGGTGAAAACCATGATACTTTTTTTTCAGGATTCTTTGGTGAATGAAAAGTAAAAAAAAAACAGCATTTATTTTGAAATAGAAATGTAATGTGATTAACTTTTGGAACATTATGAATGGTTTTACTGTCACGTTTGATAAATGTGTACTTTGTATTATTATTTATTTATTTTTACATTTAATTTCACTTAACAGGCCCCACAACAAAAATGAGAAAGCAAAGTATTTATTTTAGCAAAGTATTTTCATATTTGTTAGAAATATTAGGGTTTTAACATCATAATTATGATGATAAATGCAAAACATTATGATACTGATTTGCTATACCAAAACAGCATATTCTCAAATCAAAATTTGCAACGTCACATAGATCCAGCCTAGGCTCATTAGAAAAACGTAAGATCATACACACAACATAGTTTGCGAGACATAAATTCACTAGTAATGATGGTCTAAAACTCTTACACAGCAGGCCATCCTTATTGTTGAACCCTGGTAAAGTGTTTATGCTCATATTCCAACAACATTTGTTGATCATACATGTGTTTTTAATGCTGTGCAGCTTGGGCATTGTTGTTTTGCCAATTCTGTAGCCAAGGTAAATCTATCAAGCTGGCCGACATAGATGAGGTTTTGTTGTTCTGTCGAAGTCTGACAGTCTTGGAGTCACGATTGATAAATGACTATGTTTTGCACCATAGGCTATGCCATCATTTTCCAGCAAAAAGGTTGAAGTTTATAGCTGTCACAGAGTTTCATTATAACTTTACATTTCCTGCTATTATTGGAAATAGAACATAAATTATTTGATGTTAAGTGCCTTTTCAATGTTGTTTAAATATAGTTTTCTGACACTGTTGCTATTTTTTTATGTTGGTGAGCCTAGTGATAATGCAAAGAAATAACTTCTGGGCAAACAAAAAACAATCCTTATTGTTACTAAGGCCCTGATTCCAATGGTGTACTCAATTAGCCGATATTATTGCGTCACTGACTAATAGCATTAATCGCAGGGGAAGTCCTTGGGGAAGAGCCGGGGTTAAGTGCCCTAATCAAGTGTATAATGGCTAGAAAGCAGGATTGACGACTTAATAATACTTCAGTTTCATGGGTCACCCCTTTTCACAAATGATCCCGTGACCCTTTATAGCAGAAGCACTAATCCTAAACCATTATCGTATACTTCCACAGATGTACAAAGAGCGCGGCTTTCCAAATCGGACGGTAGGGATTGTGGGGTTGACAGTAGAGAGGATCAAGTGGTAAGGGGGAAAACCAGATGCCATTCAATCACTATGAGGTAAAGACAAGCCAAGGTTGAGATGTTTGGCACAAATTACAAGCTAAATCAACAAATGAAATTTCTGTCCTTATTTGATCACGCTCTTGTTATTCCAAATGTTACTGTTGTTTTCTCTATGCAGCACAACAGAAACTATTCAGAGCCCATGTTTGTCAAGCTCCCAAAAGTACAGATAAACACCTGAAAATGAGGAAGGCAGAATGAGATTTGAGAGCTGCAGCAGAGAGGAAGATTTTCAGCGAATCACAGCATAAATTTCACACAGCAAATGCATTTTGCACGACTTGAGGATGACAGAGTTCTCATTTCTGTGTACAGCAGGGTGTTGCCGGGTCTGTGTAATAAAACCAGCCCAAGTGCCAGGGGTGTCCAATCCTGCTCCTGGAGGGCCACTAGCCGCTGTGGCGAGCAGGACGAGGCCGAGGGCCGTGGGAGGGGCGCGAGGCCGGTGGCGTGATCAGTGATGAGCTACACCTGCGAGACGCACCGGTCTCGGATCTCTCACGGAGGAGCGGAGGCATAAAGGAGGAGCGACGACAGTGAAGAGCGAGAGAGGACAGGCCTGATTTTTATTTGGATGTGTTGTTTCTGTTTTGTGTGTTGCCAGCAGTCGTCCGTGAGGGGCTGCTGGCTTTTACTTTCATTTTTGTATTTGTTTATTTGGTTATTAAAATGTTTAAGTGTTCGCCGGTTCCCGCCTCCTTCTTCCCATAACATCATACCTTGTTACATTGGTGCCGAAACCCGGGAGGAAGGAGGGACGCACTGTCAGAGAGCCCTCGCTGCTGGGAGAGATCGCGGTGCTGAGGAGGTCGGGCAGCACGAGGGAGCCGTGGCCGCCGATTGCTGCCCGAGGCGATGGTGCTGGAGCGATAGAAGATCAGGAGGGACGGACGCTTCGCTGCCGTACTCCTGGGCCGAGGAGGGGTGGCTGCCGTCCGCGAGGGAGCGGAGGAGTCGCTCCCGTTCGCCGTGGGCCGGAGCCTGTTGCCGTCGGCCATGATGGGGGCGGAGCAGGGGACGGGAGGCTCGCTGCCGGCTGCCCTCGGAAGGAGGAGCCATCGCCGTCCGCCAGGAGGCGGACGAGTGTCGAGCCGTCCCCCAACGGATGTCCAGTACCATCGCATGGCACCGCGAGTGAGTCTCAGCTGGTTGAGGACCGAGCGGCAGTGTGTCTGGGGACCGGACCAGGAATTTTTTTTTTTTTTTTTTCTTCCTCTCTCCCCTCTCTCGTCTCTGTTGCTCCTCATGCTTCCGCCTCCTTTTCTCTCGCCTCGTCTATCCATACCCCCAGTTACCGCAGCCGCCGTGATCGGTCCCCCCGGGGAGGGGGGGAGTAGGCGCAGCCTCGGAGGTACCCCCCGGCCTGCGAGGGGCGATGGGGGTATGTGGCGAGCAGGACGAGGCCGAGGGCCGTGGGAGGGGCGCGAGGCCGGTGGCGTGATCAGTGATGAGCTACACCTGCGAGACGCACCGGTCTCGGATCTCTCACGGAGGAGCGGAGGCATAAAGGAGGAGCGACGACAGTGAAGAGCGAGAGAGGACAGGCCTGATTTTTATTTGGATGTGTTGTTTCTGTTTTGTGTGTTGCCAGCAGTCGTCCGTGAGGGGCTGCTGGCTTTTACTTTCATTTTTGTATTTGTTTATTTGGTTATTAAAATGTTTAAGTGTTCGCCGGTTCCCGCCTCCTTCTTCCCATAACATCATACCTTGTTACAGCCGCATATCCATTACAGATCTTCGCAAAACTTTTGCGATATTTCTAAATGTTGATTAAAAAACTATTGCGAAATGACGGCGTTTCTATTAACCGATGTTATAGGCTATGACTAACATGTAATTGATTCATTTAAAAAATAATGGCGATGGATGTTAGTAGGTTTATGTATATCGCAGCCACCGCACTAGCCATTATTTTTAATGGAAGGAGACGTAGGCGTGTATCCAAACATTAATGGCAAGGAAAACCCCTTATACTGGGAGCTGGTGTTTCTCCCTCATATCTGCTTCAAGGTCTTGATAAATTGTGGAATTTCTTTGTTGTTTAGAATCCAGTATTTCCAAATACTGGATCCCATGAAGGCATACTAGAAACAAAACCACTTGCAAGCAAGCCTGCAATGTTAGCAAAAATACAAAGTGTAAAGCCTGCTAACGCTGCGGCACGCATTGAGGAGAACAGAGGCCGTTTTTTTAATGGATGTCAATGGAGGAAAGGCTTCATTACACTGAATAAACTGCTTTTGTGGGAAAACGGCTTATCATTTAATGAATTGACAGCCCATTGGCTAATCTTCAACATGTTTGCTCTTGGACATTCGTTTTGGATTATTCTATTTTTAGAGTTTACATTGAAAAAATGCTGTTTTATATGAGAACTCAGGGACAATTGTGTGACAGGTTTCAGTTTACGGCACTTCTCATTCATTTCTATGGTATCTGCAAACAGTGATTGCCTGTTGCACAACTCTGAACGAAATTCAATGATGTCAAGGCTGTAATGTGATTGTTATCAAGGCACACATGATCCAAGTCAATATGCTGATTTATTATTTAAACCCCCTTTTTTACACCATTATATATGCATATAAGTTGTTGGAGAAAATATATAAAATCCTATGAGCTGTTGGAGAAAATTAAATAAATAAAAAACTATCAATAGTATAAACTTTGACTGTGAACATAAGGTAGCTAAGTAATATGCGATTAAATCTCAACATAATTAATATATTATACAATTATGCGATTAATTCTCAAAATAATTAATATATCATATATAGTTAAGCGAGATCTGCTGTGACGTCACAATCAAGTTGAATTGTGGGATATTGCTGCTTGAGATGTACATCAGAGACTCGCTCCATTGGTCAAAATCGAGGGTAAGATCTATGTGAACCATTGAATAATTTTTATATTTGTAGATGTTTTAATTAGACATTAGTATAATTAAAAGGAATAATACAGTAGTTATCTCTTATTGGCCTGTTTAGTTGAGGCAATCCATCGAACAAACAAAACAAGCCCTGAAAATTGATAAAAGAACATAGCCTATTATACAGACACTTGATATTTAATCTTATCAGATGATTAGTTAATTGCATTTGATAGGTTTTACTTTCAATAAAACATTTGTAATGGGTTTGTAAAAGGTGTTTTGTTGCATTTACACTGTTCTGACCAGCAGAACTCCCAGCTTTCGAACGCTTAGTTTCATCATTTTTGTTTAATAATTGCAATCATTCTGCGAAGCAATTGGTTCAATTGATTCAAAGCTTTGAAAAGCTTTGTTTCTCCCATTCATTACTACTTCCAGGCAGGTGTGTTGAGGCAAACTGGAGCTAAACTGTGCTTGGACAGTGTTTGGACACCCCTGCCAAAGCCCAATCATAAATAGCCCGAATTAACCCAGTGGCCCTTTCCAAATATCAAAACTCAACATATGCCATACCTAAAATACATATTTTACAGTCTGGCATTATACGCACTATAGCCTATAGTTAGTCATAGTCACTTTTCATCAAGGACCTCAAAGGCCCTCCCACACAAAACTCATCTAGCACAGTTTTATCATTGGTATAATGCTATTACAGTTTTTCTTGATTGCTTAAATACTATAACCAGGCTTTTGAACTAAAATTTCAAAACCATAATGCCATTTATCAAAAAGCACACCCATTTCCCTAAACTATAAACACTATTCCCCTGTTTTGACACATGAGTCAGATTTGTTGAACTGTCACTGCAAAACTCTACACACAAATCCCTTCATTTCTCACCATGTTGTCATGTATAAAGCACTAGCATTCAATATTGTTCACTCAAGTCAGCACAGCTTCAGCTAAATTAGCATACAATTACCCAAGTGGAAACACTAAAAGTCAAAATTGATTGCAAACCAATCAGAACCTTCTATTGATATTACAGTTTTTTTTCCAATTGCTAACACACTAAAATGACATGCACAGCACAATTATTTAAACTGACACACAGAGAGCAAAACCTCTTCTCAATTCTCAAAAAGTCTTAACACATTTCGCAATTCAAAATGGCACTTTTTAAATGCACTGAACACAGTTCTCTGCATAAGACACAACAATCTGACATAAAGTCACATGTTTGCCATTTCAAAACACTACCATTCAAAATGACACTCAATGAGCTGATTGGTCGATACATGTGTCACCTGACCAAACACCTCAATGCCTAATTGTTAACACTTCAATCTTTTTCAGTTTACTGTTTTTTGTGAGCATATTTTTGTTCAGTCCAATGTAAATACTGTATATCTGCTGTGCATATGTTGCACTGACTTGTTTGGTGAAAAATAAAAAAATAAAATGTTTCAACAGCATGTGTGTGTCTCTGCAAATATTTATGTGCATGTGAACAATCTGAAGAATTTTCTACAATTTGAACTATTTTAGTATTATGGCAAAGCATACTAAAGATGAGAGTGCTTTTCATTATGCCCATCAGTGTGTAGTTGGTTAGACAAAAATCTGGTAATATGAAGTGTGTGCCATTTCGTGCAAGTTTGATTTTGCAGGATATATTAGGTATTTTGCAGTTTGTGTGTGTGGTTTTGTGAATTGTGTTAAGTATTTTGATAAAACCTACCAGCTTTGCAAAATTGTGTGTTAGCAATTGGAAAAAACTGTATCATTGATAGATAAAAGGGCCAGAGTCAGTTCATTGGGTTTTGGAACAATGGATCCGGAAAGACTGTGAAGTGGAGGAGGAGGAGGAGGAGGAGGAGGAGGAGGAGGAGGAGGAGGAGGAGGAAGGTCAAGGGCAAGGGCAAGGAGACAAGACACTCTAGTTGCCCATGTCTTTGTCCATGGTATGACTATGAGGGAGGCTGGGCTACAAGTAAGGCCAAATTGGAGTCGCTTTACCGTCGCCTCAATCATAAGAACAAGCAACATAACTTACCAGTTTTGGAAATGTTGTTTTAAATTTATTGCACCAGTGTGTAAGACTATGTTGTAGTGTGTGTGATTTTGAGGGCTTGTGTGTGATGTCTGAAGGGCAAAGTTAGTTTTTTCAGCAAGAGTGAATGGTTTTGAGTGTAGAGTTTCATTTTGACCTGAAAATATGTTTGGGGAATTGGGTGAGACGTTATGGATTTGGGTAACACTTTATTTTACAGTGTCCTTGTACTTACCATAGTAATGACAGTAAATTATGCATAATTACATGCAACTAACCCTCAACCAAATCCTAATCCTATAAGTAGCTGTGTAGTTGCTTAGTATTACTCAGTAAATATATAATTACACTGTAACAATGACACCTTCAAATAAAGTGTAACCAGGATTTGTGTTTACTATTTTGAGAATAGTTTCAAGAAATGTGTTTAAGCAATCGAGAAAAACTGTAAGTATTTCAGACAAAAACTACTAATGCAATGTGCCAAACCTTTCACACGATCACAGATTTGGCAACCCTGGAGGCGTGCAGAGAGTTCTGGCATCGGAACGTTCCATGACTGGAGAGATCGCAAACATCCCGCGGTGCAATCAGATGACGAGAGAACGTTCTGCGTTCCACATGGAACTCTCTCTAGTGGGTCGCTGCGCTGAGCTGCACATATATGGTTGCCATTGGAAACAGGCTTGGAGCTCTGGCGGGAATAAAGTGATCTCGACCGCTCCCAGATCAGGTCCAGTTTAAAGCACGTAAATCCAAGGCGAGACCTTCACTATCAAACATCAAAACAAAAATCAATACCGCATTTATTCTAAACCACTATATGAAAGCAGGGTTCTCAAGTTTTATCAAAATCTTGGAGTGAGATCACATGCGGTTGGGGGAGGAGCCCTAATGGAGCCCCGCCCCCACCTGGCCCCGCCCCCCAATTTTACCCATTGTTCATAATTAACCAGCACAAACTGAAATTATAACAATTGGTAAATCTGATAAATGACAGAGCAATTAATCACATCAAATATACTCTTTAATGTTATATTTCAAAAATTAAGTTACAAAAAATTAACAAATTGCTCCAAACAGTTTGGAAAAACAAATATTTTTGCATTTTGAATGTGTCTAGTCGAAATGGTATAATGATTTATTGTGTGGTGGGACATTGAGAACAAATGACATATTAGAGTATTATTAAGGTATGTGTGTGTGTTTGTGTGTGTGTGTGTGTACACAAGAGTACACACTCCATCTTATGAAATGTGTTTTGTGTTGCAAGTGTTTGAAAAATACAAATGCAATGGCAATCAATGATTAATGTAACGTTATGTTTTGACAGGATATAAAATATTACCCAGAGCACTCTGCTTTAATACGTATGTAGCCTTAATGTAACTAGAAATACTATTAATACAGTATAATATACAATATAATTTAAAATAAAATAAATACATTTAAATGTATTTAAAATAAAATGAAGAAATACATCTTCATTCCTTCCCATACCCACTAACATTTCCCTTAGTTTCAGATAACGTAAGCTAGCCAAACTAAGCCAAAGCTTCTGGCCTGGTTGCAAAGTAGTTGTAGAGTTTTTGACTGCATCAATAATAATGTATACGATCTATATATTAAATGTTCTAGCCTTAAAATGTTAGACGAGCTATCTTACAACTTACGTTCTCCATCATCACGACGTGTGTTCGCGCGATGTTGTTGGTTACCTAGTAACGAACGTACGGTGGCCGAGAATGTTCTGTCAAGTTCCGTGTGTTCGCGGATCTATGTTGCCTATTAACGAACGCAATCTGGCCGAGATACGTGCTGGCGGCAGGAAACTTCACTTTGTGTGCCTGCACCTCGTATACAACGTTATACATAAAGCTTGTAGGACAACTCGGTTGGCATTGCCTTTTCAGCGTGAGAAATACACGGTGTGGCGTGTGAGCGTGTGAACTGGTTGAATTGCGTGTGTCTCACGGCCAATGCGTGAGACTTGAGAACCCTGTGAAAGGCAATTTTTCTGTGTTTATACGTTGCAGAGGGTTTGTGCTTATTGTAAATTGTGAAATTAAAAGAAGTTCGAAGCCATCGAGAACTTTTTAAAAATATATATATATATAGGCCTATACCATGGTGTCTCGTGCTGTCATGTGACAGCTTGTCTTTGCGTGTTGGGAGCTATATGTCCATTTTGAAATTTGCTCGAAACGAGAAAATATAAATTGAGACTGTAAGAAACATTGGCTTTGAAATTAGCAATGTGATCTAAGAAAACTGCAGACGTGTTTTTTAGTTCTTCATGAAAATAAACATGCACTATGAAGGATAGCAGATTAGGCGAGGCCTAGTTAGGCTATGATACGTGTGTGCAAGAGATTGTTCTCGAGGTTTAATAGGCTAATTGTGATAACTTTCCCCTTGAACGGGATCTGTGCACGGTTGAAATGAATAAGTATGCACGGCTGAGAGCATTTGTAGTCGAACAGTGCCCTCTTTTGCCTGAATAAACAATTGGATCAGGATTGTTGATCACGAATATCTGTTGCCCTCTGCTGTCAGGATAGTTATTTTATTCTGCAAGCGACTGCATTTGCGAACAGATTAGCATGCAAATTTATTGTTTTTATGAATTGGTGAAATAGCAGACATTGCTACCACATCAAACTAAATCACAGTGAGGACATTGTCAGCATTACTGCCAAGTCAAGCATCACTATGCTCATAGAGTTAGGGATTTAAAGTGTTAGTTCACCAAAAATTGAAAATTTTGTCATTAATTTAGCCGTATCACCCTCATGTCGTTCCAAACCCATAAGACTTTCGTTCATCTTCGGAACACAAATGAAGATCTTTTTAATGAAATCTGAGATATTTCTGTCCCTTCACTGACAGCTACGCAACTACCACTTTGACGCTTCAAAAAATTCATAAAGAGATTCTAAAATGAATCCATATGAACCTCATTGGTTCTTGCTGAAGCTCAGTCGTGCGAGAATGAACCTCATTGGTTCTCACACGTCAAGCAAACATGTATAGGCGGAGTTTGGGGGGGGGGGGGGGGGGGGGGGACCAGGGGGGCACTGCCCCTCCCAAACCAGAGCTAATGATTTTGTCTGAGCTATGAATTTAAAAATAATAATAATAATAATAATAATTAATATTTTCTTATTTTATTTGCATCATCTTATGCTTTTAGCGTAGAATGAGTAAAGCTGTTTGTTGTTAGGATGACAAAAAAAGTTTTAAAAGTTACATTTTTATGATGATTCAATTTTTAGGCTGCGCATGCCTCAGTGGTCTAAATGTGCTTGTCAATGTCCAAATGATTGAGATGACCAATCAAATCAAAGAAGGCAGGACTTTGTCTTTCTGTCACTGTCACAACTCAACGAGAGTTTATTTTTATCGTTTATAATACATTTGAATTATTTAATAATGAATAATAAATGTAGAATTTTCAATTCTGGGTGAACCATCCCTTAAAGAGAGAAAATCATGTGACGTCCCACATGTTTGTCATGTACCCACTCATATTACATGAGCATTGACCAACAATTAACATTAACATAACAATACTTACAGTCAGATATCTTAAATCATATGACTATTTTCTACAATTTAAAATAGTACAGTTTAAAATAGTAGAGTCATTAAAACAATAAAATAACACAAATGGAGGTATGGGAATTTTTCAGTGATCTATAAAAATACTTCTTCAGAGGCACTGGCTTTTGTATAGATTTGTTGATTGATTTACATTAATGTTATGCTGTTTTACACTTCGCTATAAATCTTAAAGCAAATGTTTAACATACCCACCCATCGGGACTTTATCAAGACGTCATGAAGTCAATTATTCAACATGCACTACCATATATGTCCACTAGATGTAGGCAGAGTTCCACAATTGTGATGTTTAATTACAGCACAGTTAAATTATTAACAGCCTAGTAACAGCAACACTGTACAGCTACACACATACATACATATAGCTGTACGATAACAGATGTACGATAACAGATGTATATATGTTGTTGATAACAGAGAATAAAATATATTTTCTTTTTCTTATTTTATATATATTGATTTTTTATGTCAATATGGTACAAATATTATCCTATATGGTATCAAGAGATTTCCCATGCTTTTTCAATCAACTTGGATGTTTGTCCAAGTCATTTCAGCTCAAATTACAATAAACCGATTTTAAAAATGTATTTGAATCATATAGCCTAATAAAAAGTTGAAAATTGTTTAATTTTCTATTTTGACTATAACTTCTATTTTGATGTGATTAAAAATACTCATCCCATAAGGGGAATAAGCAGATATTATTATTAGTTTTATTAATAGTAGCATAGTCTATTTACAATTAAAGTATATATCTAGGTAACACTTTATTTTACATATGTTACATGTACTTACCATAGACATAACAGTTGCAATTATGCATAATTACATGCAAATACCAAATCCTAATCCTACCCTAACCTTATAGAAAGTACACTCAGTACTTAAATATGTAATTACACTGTAACAATGACACCTTAAAATAAAGTAAAACTGCGAATGCCACTTTTGTGTGTGTGTGTGTGTGTGCGTGTGTGTGTGTGTGTGTGTGTGTGTGTGTGTGTGTGTAGAAATCTGTTCTAAAATGCGAGACTCCTGTGAAAGTAATAGCGCCTCAGCCAAGTGCACACACTATTTCCTCAGAATAAGAGACACGCCCCGGAGTGAGCGCTTTCAGATCAGAATGCCTGACTGACTTTGTGCCGTCGACCAAACTTGACAGTTCCTGTTACCCGCACGCGCACAGTTCCCGCCTCTCCTTTCCCTGTCAATCATCCGTGGAATCACACTAGTGTGCGCGCGCACGCAGCTCCGCCGATGTAGGAGGAGACGCTGCGTGCTGTCATCCGCTCAAAAAAAAGTGGCATATTCCATTTTTAAAGGCAACGGGCTTTTTCCTCCCTTCTTCCAGGATTTTAAAAATTTTCTACAAGTGTTGTGACTGACTGAGAGCTTTCATTACATAAAAACGACACAAAACGGAATGTTTTTGACATTATTCATTGTGAAGCAGTGACGCTTCATTCACCCCGAACGGACAGCAATTCCTCCTTTCCAGAGGAGGTTTTTTTCCCTCCGTTTGAAGGGGTGGATACGGCTGGAGAGGAGGGGGGGGGATAGCCAGGAAAAGTGGATGTCGCGACTTTGCGATCTGTCCCGTTTTCACCGGGACCCGTGTTGGTGGTGAGCCGCCGCGGAGCCGTTTGTGGGAGTGTCGCATGTAACTTACGCGAGGGATAGTTTGTCCTGGATTTTTCAATCATTTGCGAGATAAGGCTCCCGGACCTCCTTCTCCTCGTCGACTCTATCCTCCCGGTTTTTCTTCCTCACGTACCTCCGTGATTTCACCGCGGTCCGTACGCGGGGTAGAGGCTCGCGTTCGCCGCGAGAGGACTGAACGCAGCGCGCGAGGCCCCCCGGCCCCCTCCCCCACTCTCAAACCCCCTTCAGATCATCTCCTCACCTCCTTCTCATTTTTTCCCTTCTTTTTCTTAATAGTTTACCTCAGAGAAGGAGAATAAAGGGGTTATTTAATTTTTTCGCGCCTTTTTCCAACGGCTACTTGAGCGAGGTGATATTTTTGTTTTTTTCTGGTTTCTGAAGCCCCGACGAGGCCAGTAAAGCAGTGGGGATGACTTTAGAGTCGATGATGGCCTGCTGCCTGAGCGAAGAGGCCAAGGAGTCGAAACGGATCAACGCAGAAATCGATAAGCAACTGCGTCGAGACAAACGCGACTCGAGACGGGAGTTGAAGCTGCTTCTGCTCGGTACGGAGACCGCAGTTGCCGCCGCCGCCGTTTAACTCACTCACACACATACACACACACACACACACACACTCATAGTCAGTCGACAGGTTTCGCTGTGGTTTTCAGCTGTGACTTGTGGTGCTAAACACACCACCTCCGTTTTAGTGTGGTGGCGGGTTGAGGTGTTTGTGGTTAATGTTTTTTTATATATATTATTATTCAAGTGAACAGTACCAACGTTACGAAAAGTGCTAAGGCGTTAGCGCTTTAGCATATGTGGGCCGAATGCTGGACAGGGCCTGGCATGCAATGCAACAGCACACAAATCTCAGCATGCTCTCTGTTGTGTGCATGTACATGATAGTGCTTGTCATCATAGGTCTTCCTATATAATCGCACATTAGCCAGTTCATTTTTCTAGCTGTCACTTTTGTGTTATGAGTCAACCCAAGTGGTCTGTTGTGTGATGTTGCATGCTGCTTGATAAGAGCTATAAGAATATGTGCAATCAATAATGAGTTTACTGTATGGCAGGTTTGCTCTAAAGGATGCAAGGTGTCAATAGATGCAAATTATATGAGACTGTTTTGTGGTTTGTGTTACTGCATTACTCCTGTCAGATTACACTATTCAAATTTTAGGGAAATTATGCTGAGGTTTGGGAGATTGTCAGCTGAACGTTTACAGCTTTAGTGATTTGAAGTATAGAAATAGGCGTAGTTTTGCTTTGAAGATGGATATTTATTTAGTTTATTTATTTTTGCTAAATGGTCTTTTGTGGTTGGCCTATCAACCACATGCAAATATGGTTGATAACATAACTGCAATAAAGTAGCCTACTAGCCTGGTAACAATTACTTGTTTACATAGGATATATGATGTATTTTATATTATTTAAGCATCGAAAACGTTTTCAGTTTGACCGAATTTTACTTAAATAACTTAAACTATTCTTGGAATATCTGAAATCCAGGTTTTATATTTGAAGGTCCAGACTTTAAAGCTCTTGCACTTGGACATTATGAAAAAGTAACATAGTTAGTGTGATTGTTTAACTATACCATTTGTTAAAATAAGAATATAATTACAGGTAAGACCTTTGATGGCGCTTCATTACCATGCTAAGGCCAATCTTAACGTATTTCTTTCTTTTTATCTATAGCATTTGTTATGAAAAATATTAGCCCACACATAGAAACATCTACAACAATGCCACAGTGATATAAATCTTTAGTGAAAAACCTATTCCCTTGACAGGTAATTCTACAAGTTAGTCAAAATGTACCTCAATAGAACGTGATAAATTCTAGTAAAGGTGGTCATGAGTAGTTTAAAAAGCTTTCTAATGTATGTTGGTGCAGGATGATATTCTCTCGTCTTTTCATCAGTCTTTTTTTTAGTTTATGTGGCTGTTTTAGATATGGCTGTTCTCCAGAGCATTTTAAAGTGGCAAATTCTCAATAGAATTCAAATGGGTCTCACGTTTTATCATTGATAGTGAACGTGCGCAGAGTGAATGGTGATTAGCGTGCCACGCATGCACAATTAAATATTACATATTGCGCAAGTAATTAGGCTAGTTCGTATGGGAACTTGGTGCTTAAAAAGCTCCGAATGCACAATGTATATAATTAATTAATAGCCTGATTCTATGTTTCCATTAACCATGGTGTATATTGGGTGGTTACATATATAGACACTTTTCTGTGGCTTGCAAAGGATGTTTTTCCCTTGATAATCTTCAAATTAATGAGAAAAAAAAAACAATTAGTTTGTAGGTATCAGCCTTGAGCGCTAAACATCAATCAATTTACCATGTCAGTTGGTGCCACCTGTCAAATTTGGGTCGCTGTTGCACTTTTAACATTAATTCTTGGGTCAAATTATCTCAAAATGGTGGATGGTTATTGCCTTATGAGGGCGTGAGTGCTCTGGACTCTGGTTACTCCCAAGGAAGGAGAATTGGATGCTTTATCAAGCTGTGAAGTTTGGTTGCTGTTCTGTGTATGACTCAGTGAATTGGTAAGCGGTGATATCTGACACGGACAACCCGTCATTCATTTCCTATTAGTCAGGACTGTTCTTCCGCTTGAAACCACAAAATGAGCTGCTAGTATGGATCATAAAACACTATGAAACTGAGCAGATAATAAAGACAGATAGGGAGAGATGGACAGAAGAATTAGGTTTGGTGACGACATGTGTTAAAATGATGTCCTATTGACCCTTCGCTAAACTCCGCCCACTTTGGTTACGGTTGACGAGCTTCACACAACATTGGAATGAACTTGAAATTTGCTTTTTCAGCAAAATATGCCACAATTTACTCTTCGTTCATTATTATTTTCCCCCCAAATATCATCTGCCATATTATCAACCTATAGCTCTTTTTTGATGCTACAGGTCTACAGGCGTCCCAACGAGGATGAACACGTTTGATACCTGATACAGTACCTGTAGAAACATTTAAAGAAGCGTTATGTTCAATTAAACTTAATATTAGACTATCTGCTGATATCATTTTCAAATGAGACTTAAAGCATTTTTAGATTTTACTGTGTCGTTCATCAGCGTGTTTCACTGAAAATGTTAAAAGAAGTTGTTAGCTTGTTAGCTACATTATCCAAGGGGGCGGAGCTTAGGAAAGGGTCAGTTGACTTGAAATTTGCATCTTTATTATTTGGAGTCTACTTGATACATTGGCGAACCAGTATTCAAGATTGTAGTACCCATTATTTGAAGTTGCCCACCACTCTGAACTCTAGTTAAGCGAGAACAGGAGCAGTTCTGTAACAGTGAATGATTGTGAGGACAGTGGCTCCTATGTGGCTTCCGTGACCTCTGTGAAAATACAAGAGTTCGACCTTTACCGCTATGAGAGAATTAATAAGTAAAAGTTCTCTCCCTGTCTCATTCCCTATCCCTATCCCCATGCCACCAAAGGAAGTATATAAAAAAGCAGCTTGTTGGTGCTCAGTCATCCTATTAATGGCCCATCCTAAATAAGTTAAAACTGTCAGCCTAACTCTGGATAAGTCTTGGCTAGTCTGGATTAGCCAGGACCTTAATAGGCTTTGCGAACACATATTTGCTTCCATTGCTGATACCATAGCTGCTTTTGTGTTAACCAGCTTCTCACTCTGTTAAAACAGCTTAGGCTAGTTAAGCTTTGACAAATTGTGGTTATTAGTAGGGCTGGCCGCTATTTCAGATATTCACAATGTATTTGTGATGATTTTGCTGCACTTTATTTGGTCACACATTTTGGGATCCTTGTCGTATATCTTACATGTATTAGAGGATTAAGTCTCTGTGTGACTGTGGTATTATTCATGTTTTGGAAAAAAAAAAAAAAAAAAAATTTGCTGGTAAATATTGCAGCCTAACACAGCCAAGCCTTGGCACAAGATTTTTACTGTATTTTAGTCATTTTTGACATTTTGCATTAAATATAGTTCATTATACATTTAATTGGCTACAGTTGCTCTTTAGGTTGTCTCTGAAAAATTAATCTTTAAAGCCATTTTAAACCAAATACATGAAGATAATAGTCTGAAATATATGTAAAATGTTATATGTTTTTCTTAGTTAATTAATTCCGAATCAAACCCATGACCTTGTAATTGCTAATGCTGTGAGTGATCTACTTTTTTCAAACTAATGTAGAACATCTTCTGATATTGTCTCAGAAACCTTTAAAATAATTTATTTTTATTTTATTTTATTCCAGAAAATAATCTTTCTCGTGCTTTTGGGCAGGGCTGTTTTGACAACCTTATATTAAGATCCCATATAGTCACAAATTGAATGAATATGTAATCCTAATGCCTGTATTATTAAGATTATTTCTGGCTTTACAGTTTGTTTGGGCCACAGGTAATGCAGATTCACTGTTACATTTTGTGAAATGTAGAATTTGTCCTATTTTTAATTGACATTAATTGCACTTTCACGCGGAAACATACTGGGATGGTGTCCCGTTTTTACTGTGCCGCAAAATGGAAAAGCAAGTGTTCTGGATGTTCAAATGAACAGGATTTAACATTTGTATTGATTCTTTTTTTCTTCTGAGGTGACTTTTAAAAATAATTATTTATATTAATGCCGTTGCACTACAACATTATTAGAAAATAATGCATTATTATTTTAAAATAATGTTTATGAATATCTGCTGTCTGTGCTTAGCGCTGAAGTAATGTGGCATGTATTGTTGTACAGATTTTTTTGTCCTTTGAGATCTCAGAGTTATTGTGAAGCTGTCACATCTTGAAATGAAATCTTGATATGTTATGTCATTCATGAATTCATTTTCCAATGCACAGAGAATTTGAACTGTAAACCTTATATTTTCTGTATGACTTCTGAAACAATGTAGTGTTTGTAAAGAAACAGGATATTATTCCATGCTCTAGGGTTTCTGTTTTTTTAAAAGTAATAATAAATTGGAGGTGTTAAAAAATGCTTGATCACTAGCGACACTCATGCAGTGACACTCGATGAGACACTAGCGACCCTCATCCATGCATCTTTTTTAAGTTTTATTTGTTGTGTTAAGAGGTTAGTCTGTGTTGTATGGATCCTCTGATCTGCTGAAAAGTAATTGAGAAGAAATACACGAAAGAAATTCATGTTTTCTTTTAGAAGAAAACATCTATGCATAGCCTATATGTGCACTCACTCTCCCTCATTTGCGTGTGAGTGGAACATTAAGTGTGAAGTTGGATTTCCAAAAGTAGTGACTATTCCATGATTGCTCAATGCTCATTTAAGAAATTCCTAGAGATTCCTAATTATGCAATCAAGAAGCATTCACAAAATATGCTGTGCCTTTCTGTCATCTTATGGGATCCAAGTATGAGATCTTCACCAAGTTGTAATCTCATGCATGCTCCTAATTAAGATGTTCTCCCTGATGATGTAATTATACTCTTAATTTTAACAGCGTGTTTTATGGACCACAGAAATGCTTTCAGTCTGGCAACTTTTACATACATTTAAAGGGTTAGTTCTCCCAAAATTAAGATCTAAGTATTTGATGAAATCTGAGAGATTTCTGTCCCGCAATTGAAAGCTACGCAACTACTATTTTGACTCGTCAAAAAGTTTATAAAGAGATCGTAAAACTAATCCAAATTAATTGAGAGGTTTAGTCCAAATTTTCTGAAGAGACTCGATCGCTTTATATGATGAACAGATTTAATTTAGTCTTTTATTCACATAAAAGCATTGACGTGCGAGAACAACTGTCATTGGTTCTTGCAGAAGCTCAAACGTGCTGCGTAACACGAGAATGAACCTCATTGGTTCTTGAGGAAGCTCAAACGTGCTGCGTAACACGAGAATGAACCTCATTGGCTCTTACTGAAGCTCAAACGTGCTGCGTAACACAAGAATGAACCTCATTGGTTCTTGAGGAAGCTCAAACGTGCTGCGAAACACGAGAATGAACCTCATTGGCTCTTGCTGAAGCTCAAACGTGCTGCGAAACACGAGAATGAACCTCATTGGCTCTTGCTGAAGCTCAAACGTGCTGCGAAACACGAGAATGAACCTCATTGGTTCTTGAGGAAGCTCAAACGTGTTGCGAAACACGAGAATGAACCTCATTGGTTCTTGCAGAAGCTCAAACGTGTTGCGAAACACGAGAATGAACCTCATTGGCTCTTGCTGAAGCTCAAACGTGCTGCGAAACACGAGAATGAACCTCATTGGCTCTTGCTGAAGCTCAAACGTGCTGCGAAACACGAGAATGAACCTCATTGGTTCTTGAGGAAGCTCAAACGTGTTGCGAAACACGAGAATGAACCTCATTGGTTCTTGAGGAAGCTCAAACGTGTTGCGAAACACGAGAATGAACCTCATTGGTTCATGCAGAAGCTCAAACGTGCTGCGTAACTTGAGAATGAACCTCATTGGTTCTTGAGGAAGCTCAAACGTGTTGCGAAACACGAGAATGAACCTCATTGGTTCTTGAGGAAGCTCAAACGTGCTGCGTAACACAAGAATGAACCTCATTGGTTCATGCAGAAGCTCAAACGTGCTGCGTAACTTGAGAATGAACCTCATTGGTTCTTGCAGAAGCTCAAACGTGTTGCGAAACACGAGAATGAACCTCATTGGTTCTTGAGGAAGCTCAAACGTGTTGCGAAACACGAGAATGAACCTCATTGGCTCTTGCTGAAGCTCAAACGTGCTGCGAAACACGAGAATGAACCTCATTGGCTCTTGCTGAAGCTCAAACGTGCTGCGAAACACGAGAATGAACCTCATTGGTTCTTGAGGAAGCTCAAACGTGTTGCGAAACACGAGAATGAACCTCATTGGCTCTTGCTGAAGCTCAAACGTGCTGCGTAACACGAGAATAAACCTCATTGGTTCTTGAGGAAGCTCAAACGTGCTGCGTAACACAAGAATGAACCTCATTGGCTCTTGCTGAAGCTCAAATGTGTTCCGTAACACGAGAATAAACCTCATTGGCTCTTGCTGAAGCTCAAACGTGCTGCGAAACACGAGAATGAACCTCATTGGCTCTTGCTGAAGCTCAAACGTGCTGCGAAACACGAGAATGAACCTCATTGGTTCTTGAGGAAGCTCAAACGTGTTGCGAAACACGAGAATGAACCTCATTGGCTCTTGCTGAAGCTCAAACGTGCTGCGTAACACGAGAATAAACCTCATTGGCTCTTGCTGAAGCTCAAACGTGTTCCGTAACACAAGAATGAACCTCATTGGCTCTTGCTGAAGCTCAAACGTGTTCCGTAACACGAGAATAAACCTCATTGGCTCTTGCTGAAGCTCAAACGTGCTGCGTAACACGAGAATAAACCTCATTGGCTCTTGCTGAAGCTCAAACGTGTTCCGTAACACGAGAATAAACCTCATTGGCTCTTGCTGAAGCTCAAACGTGCTGCGTAACACGAGAATAAACCTCATTGGCTCTTGCTGAAGCTCAAACGTGTTCCGTAACACAAGAATGAACCTCATTGGCTCTTGCTGAAGCTCAAATGTGTTGCGAAACACAAGAATGAACCTCATTGGCTCTTGCTGAAGCTCAAACGTGTTGCGTAACACGAGAATGAACCTCATTGGTTCTTGAGGAAGCTCAAACGTGCTGCGTAACATGAGAATGAACCTCATTGGTTCTTGAGGAAGCTCAAACGTGTTGCGAAACACGAGAATGAACCTCATTGGCTCTTGCTGAAGCTCAAACGTGCTGCGTAACACAAGAATGAACCTCATTGGCTCTTGCTGAAGCTCAAACGTGTTCCGTAACACGAGAATAAACCTCATTGGCTCTTGCTGAAGCTCAAACGTGTTCCGTAACACGAGAATAAACCTCATTGGCTCTTGCTGAAGCTCAAACGTGCTGCGTAACACGAGAATAAACCTCATTGGCTCTTGCTGAAGCTCAAACGTGTTCCGTAACACAAGAATGAACCTCATTGGCTCTTGCTGAAGCTCAAACGTGTTCCGTAACACAAGAATGAACCTCATTGGCTCTTGCTGAAGCTCAAATGTGTTGCGAAACACAAGAATGAACCTCATTGGCTCTTGCTGAAGCTCAAACGTGTTGCGTAACACGAGAATGAACCTCATTGGTTCTTGAGGAAGCTCAAACGTGCTGCGTAACATGAGAATGAACCTCATTGGTTCTTGCAGAAGCTCTTTTTGAAGCGTCAAAATGTTAGTTGCGTAGCTGTCTATATGGAGGGACAGAAATCTCTCAGATTTCATCAAAAAGATCTTCATTTGAGTTCCGAAAGTCTTACGGGTTTGGAACGAGATGCGGGTGAGTAATTAATGACAGAATTTTCATGTCTGGGTGAACTATCCCTTTAACATGCGTGTTGTAATGGGTTTAATGGACTGTTCATTTGTTTTGTATATTGCTATCCCATTTGAACATATGATGTTTGGCCCAGTTCAAATTTCATTCAGAAGTCTTAATGGTCATAGTCATTATATTTTAGCTTATCATACTTCTTCTTTACCCGTTTGAACCCAACTCGGGTGTTTGAAATGGTAAAGAGTTAATTTTATTCAGCTTCTCGCTGGCTTAGTTTGACAGGGCCAGGACTTCCTGCCAGTGCCATTCATTTTGCTGCTCGCTTCACTGCTCTTCTCCACCCTTTCCCCCGTCCATGCGGTTTGTGCTGCCCCTGGTCTGCCCTGAAGCCCTTATCAGGCTATGGAAGGGCCAGGCGCACTGGGCCTTGTGTCTCTCTGTACTTGGTCAAAACAGATTAAAGCTAGAAATTGTCCCCCAAAATTAAGTGTCCTCTGTTGGAATAGACAGAATTGTGGAACTGATGCTGGGATGTTTTTTCTTGCTACATTCTTGCTAGTCAATAGTTTCAGGTGTTGACGCACTAGCAGAAACTAGCGTTGTAAACATGATCCCCAACTCTAGACTTTAAAGGGATAGTTCACTTTGAAATTAAATTTTGGTATGTTTTAGCTTACCTCAAGGGCATCCAAGATGTAGGTGTCTTTTTTTCCGCAGTAGTTTCAATTTTGATATTTTTAGGTCAAACCGTTCTTGTCTGACAGTCATATAATGCAGGTCTGTGGTCACTGTCTCAAAGAGCATGCACAGAGTCCAAATTAAAACAATTCCCCATCGTCCAAATTAAACAATTCCCCATCGTAAGTACACATTGATGGCCTAAGACACGAAATATACATAGATATATACAATAGATGTCGCCTCGTTCCAATGAACTGCCGTAGACAAGGCAGCATCTATTGTATATATCTATGCACCAGTCTGCGCACACGTCACACAATAGGAAGCGCGCGCGCCTTCAGATCACTTGGACGTGGCTGTGTACAAAAGGTAAAAACGATATAAATACTGTTCGTTTTCTCACACAAACCGCTCGTTTCGTGTCTTAGGCCATCAATGTGTACTTACGATGGGGAATTGTTTAATTTGGACTGACAGACAAGAACGGTTTGACCTAAAAATATCAAAATTGAAACTACTGCGGAAAAAAAGACACCTACATCTTGGATGCCCTTGAGATAAGCTAAAACATACCAAAATTTAATTTCAAAGTGAACTATCCCTTTAAGCATGCAACACCGCAACAGTGTTATTTTAGTATTATTTATATATTTATTAAGCTTTAATTTTTATATGTTCAGCTTGTTAATTTTCTATTCAGCTGTAATTTATTTTAATTTCAGTTGGAGTTCTAGAAAAATAAGTTGAAGTATTAAAATTATTTCAGTTAGTTGCCAGGGTGCCAAGGCAACATTTCTAATTTTCATTTACGTTGTGTACGTATACGTTCTTATAATATTTTAGTATATTTCCACTTTTAGTTAACAATAACAGCACTACACAGCAACAAATAGGATGTCACACTCTAGTAAATATATCACAAATAATAAATTTAAAATAAGAAAATATATAATCTCCACTTTTTTTGTAACAATGATTTGTATTTTAGTTTTGTACTACAAGTTTGAGACTGAGCTTGAGGCTATTTACCAATGTAATGACTAAAATATGATTTACTTACTATTGTATTTATTAGCTTTTTTTTTGGGTCCATTTACTGTAATTTAGATATTGTCTCTTTTCTTTTTCAGTACCTTTTATCATTGTTTTTTCATGTGTTTTTCTTCTGTGTAGAAGAACCTTTGTAGTCTTTCTTGTAATTGCCTTGTTTAATGAAGTTGTAAACTAAAGTAGCCAAGTGGTCAATCTGTGACTTTTAGATTCTCTGTCAGTCACGTGTCTTCTCATCATTCAAACTTACAGGTCAGCATTTAAAATTACACTTTCATACTCAGTGGAACGCACCGAGTTTCTTTGCATAAGTTGCCATTTCCGGTCTCTTGCGTTTACAATGTCTAGTCTTTACACGGAAGCTTTTATGTTAATGGTGGGTGGGCCAGTGTCATTGTGAACAACAAAACCAGACAATTTTATTTCAGCTTTTTATGCACCAAAATGGCCTGGTGATGTGTGTGAGTTTATTTTGTTGACAATCTGTTAGCATTGGCAGCAGTTGTTTTGGAGTGCTGTGTTCCTGGCTGCCCTACTGAAGATTAAACTTTGGTTTTAACGGCCACATCATGTTTCAGTAAGGGCCTTGGCTTCTGCACACACTTTCATTTTCAATTGTAGTGCTCCCAGGACACATCCGTCTTGTTTTTTTTTTTTTTTCATAAGAAGTCCTTTACTTTGTTTTCAGAGCAACAACTGTTCTCCAGTCAGTCGCTGTCTCTTTCTCTGCTCCCTCCCAAGCAAGGCTTCACGGTGGTTTCCACGTCCAGTGCAAACAAGAGGATTTGCACTTTGGACTTCCACCTAGCAGGCGTCGAAACTCTTGGCCGGCGTGTGCATCAGGTGTCTGCGCTGGGCTTTTGTTTGATTGCGACCCACCGTCGCAGAGCATAATGGATATATGAACATGCTGAGACATCCGTCTTGATCAAATAAGGCAGTGAAGTCATGACTGTGCCTCTGTGACAAGACGCTATGACAGCCCAGTCTAGAGCTGGCGGGATATTTCCTGTCGCTCCTGTCCATGTTAGGAGAGCTAATAGACTGAGTTCATCATAAAACCACTCGCTTTCTCTGCTTAGAGAACAGTGGATCTCTGTGGATGATGTTCCTGCCAGATGATTTTCCACCAAATCACTACCAGAACTAGGGCTCAGATTTTGTTGTTGTTCATATGTGACTCAGATCTGTTTTTTCTCATTACAGTGTGAACAGCACAAACCGCATGGGATCTGATCTTTCCAATTCTGATTTGGGCCACTTCCATATGTGGTCCTAAATCTGAACAGGGGTGTGTTTCCCTTACAAACGACACAACTCGCTGCTTAACTACCATAGTGTTTCCCAAAACCGTACTGTCGCAAATAAATCGTTCAACCACGCTGGTTAATGATGTCACGCACGTGGTGGAGATCGAATTAACGCTAGATGTTTTGCTATAAATTACGTATAAATACATGGCATCTGAGGACTATTTTTCTCAATTATTTTGTTTTATTTCCAGATTCAATCATAGGCTCGTTCTTATGTACTAGAGCAAACAAACAAACAAAACGACGTAAATGACATTTGTATGTATTCTAAATAAAAGACACAGATTGCACTGAATGTCAGCTTGCTTATTTTGCGAAAAGACAAGGTTTTATTAAGTCCACATATCATGCAAACAAGAACCTGCTTCTAACCACAGGTCGAGAGCTGTCGTTCCAACCACACTACTTTGCGATGCTGTTTGCGAATGTTCGTTAGAACTATGGTTTCGGGAAATACTGACACTGACTAAAGTTTCTTTATATTGCCTGCGCATAAATTCGCTGGCTTCCGCGGCAGATCACACTATAAATAAATGCATTATAGCTTACTTTAATGTCCTCCGTGTTTACTTCTGTATGACTGCGTGCTGCGTGACGTCTTTTTATCATTCTTTTGCACATGCAAGTCAGTTCAGGACTATGATCTGTTTGCACTGGAATCTGATATTGGCCACATTTAAAACAACAATGTGAACAGCTATACAAAAAAAATCGGATCTTAGCAACAAATCGGAATTGAACGCTAAGGCTCGCAGTGTGAATGTAGTCTAGGATACCAAAATGCATTACAGCATTATGATTTTTTTATCAGCTGGTGTTTTACCTTCTCAGGCCCCATCCACACAAAATCTGATATTTCTAAAACAAAGAGTTTTCTCTGCATTTTGGCCTCCCATCCACCAAAGATCCACCAAATATAAAGTGTGAGTTTAAATCGAATTGGCCACAACACATAGGTGAAATTTGAATTGGAAGTGGAATTTACTGAATTACAGTTCAAAGAGTCTCAACAGGCAATGGCATTCTGGGAAATAAACGGGATTGTTCACTTGAAAATGAAAATCCTGTCATCATTTATTCTCAAGCTATGTTTCCATCCAAAGTTGCGAATTTGACTTGTGTGCAAAATTGGAATATCGCATAAAACATTTGCGAATAAAGCACCATTTCCATCCAGTGAGCCGAAGAGAACAAAATCGTCACTTCCTGATAAACAAGCGCTAAATATCTCTTAAGAAAAATGAGTGCCTCAGAGCACGCAGACGAATGCCGAATCGTGTAATACAGGTCTGGAAGGTAATTATACTCAACCACTTTGACGACAGACTTTGTTCAGACATTTCAGCATTTCAGATGCTGTGCAACGAGATCGGTCCGTTTTTTTGATAATGATGGTGGAAGCTGGGTATTTGGTTGTGGTCTGGTGTTGTAGATTTGATTGCATGCTTACAAGTGTTTTTTATCGGCTGTTTGTTGTCAGGAAAAATGTTATCACCAATTTATTGGGAACGTCTTAAAGCATTATTGTATTGTCATATGGAAAAAGAGATTTGCTATAACATTGATGGTCCACATGTACATAAATACTTCTTTCCCACACTGAGTCCGAAATTCTCGTCCATCATAAAAATTCGGATCGGGTTCGATTTTCTGCATTTTTCGCATCCGTAGTAAGTATTTTGAGAGGTGTTTTGTCAATTCAGAGCCACCGAATGACGAATACAAAAAACGCATAAAAAAAATTCGGACTCAGTATGCAAGATCTTAAGAATGACTTCAGAAGTGTTCGTGTACCTGTGAGGGTGCATTTGAGGTCTTGTTCAAAAGAATTTTTCTTGAATTTTGTGCGATATGCGATAACTCATTAAATAATGCGATATTCGAAATGTGATACGATAATGCTTAAAGTGTGTAAAATAAACTTAAATTATCTTTAAAATATATTTAAAAATTATATAACCTACATACTTGTTTCACATTATTTTTGCTGCAGTGTTTTACTGTAGCATAAGAAATGTTATTTTAACATCAGTGTAAACCACAGGGTTTAGTGTTTCAGGAAGGCCTACATTAGGTTTATTTAACAACAGAAACTGAATAATCAAATGTAAAAATAAAACACTTCTTAGTTTTCACTGTATGAATTAAATATATACTGATTCTTATTAAAGCTACAAAAGTTATTCAGCCAAGAGCAGTGAGTGATTTCTCTTTGTCTTTTATTCATGACCCCAGTTATTGCAAGTTGTTGCGATATGCATATCGCGATATTTCGATAATTTCGATATATTGTGCAGCCCTAATATTCATCATGCCTTCAGTCACCTACCTATCGTTCCTTCAAGGCCAGTATCAGAATTTCGCATAACAGCAGGCAAGTGGAATCCTGAAGTGTCCCTAACGGTAGGTGATGTCCTCTTTAATGAGGCTGGATTTTAATTGGCCGTGAGTCCCTGCTGTTACTCTTATATAAGCAGCCCCTCATCTTAACCAGCCTGTAGAGAGCGCTGTTGTCTGAACCGCACATGCTGCCACACACGGCGCCAAACGGGGCCAGGTGGTCTCGGAGGAGAGCTAATTGAGAAAGAAGCGACACAGGCGTGTTGTGCCTTGCCCTCACGATGCTCAGAGAAAAATAGTGAGTATTTTCATCCCAAACTTGCTGTTTGGGTTCTTACAGTGAGATTACTAAGTGAAGGATCTATATTTCTCTGATGTGTGTATTTATAGATGTTCTCTCTGTTATCCTTGATGAAATTCTTCAAGGTGATTGACTGACCTGACTTCTGAGTTCGTCCTCTGCTCCCCCTGTGCCAGTATTTATAGAACAGGTGCCATTCTCCGGCTACGCCACAGAGACCTGCAAGGATAGATGGCACACTCACACATCATTCTTTATTCCTGTCTTTCATTCTTTCTTTTCATTATTTTTCGTCTGGTTAGGCTCAGTCATAGCATACAACGAACAGAAGTGGAGTGGCCAAAAAATATGACTTTGTATGGTAATCATGTATCTAATTATACACCGCAAACCTCGAATGGCCTTTCCTGTTGCACACATGCACGTTTTTCCTTTTCTTATCCTTGACACATTTAACAGATCAATTTCCTCACAAAGTAGGCCATAGAAACGCAAGCCCACTGATGGAAAGGAACAGAAAGGGAGCTTTTAGTGAGTAGATGTGGAACACAGGCAGTCTTCTTGCCATCTCATTGGTAGCAAACATTCGTTTTCTTGACAGTTACTCGAAGATGCTTGACTGTACTCGCACTCACATCCCAATAGGGTTGGGTATCATATTTGAATTTTAACGATTTCAATTCTGCTTATCGAGAAATGTGAAATTATTTTAGAAGTTGGTGCCTTCTAGACTGAGAAAAGCCAGAAAATGTATTTTTGGCTCATGTGGATGAAAGGCTCCCAGAGTTGTGGACAACAACTCCCAGAATGCACTTGCTTTGCTGCCCTACGAGGACACTCCCAAGCCACGCCTACCGGTTACAGAGGGCAGTATCGGAAGAAATGATACAGCTAGGCTACTAGTCGATTGGAAACTGAAAAGACGGCGTTTTATCGTGAGATCCCCCTATGGGCGGGATGAACACATGTGGAACGAGCTCCTCCTACTGGCTGTAGTCTCTCGCCTCTGGCCAAAAGAGCCTCTGCTCTGATGATGATAAATGAAGATTTTTGCGTCATCAGAGTTTTTTTTCCAGACACACAATACAGAAATCTCTCGTCTCAGGGGGACATGAGGGAGGGAAGCACGGTCACTCGAAAATACTACCGGGTTTCTACCGATACAAAGCTTAATGCTAATCGGTGAAGTATCCCTTTAAAGACAAGTAAACAATCAATAATTTAAAAAGCACAAATGAGCAATTGCAACTGAAAAAAGATACGATTGAAATTTTAAGATTTTCATGTATTAAGGTACAGAAACTAATCAATGTAGGATAACACAGGACTCTATAAATACAAATATAGTTACAAAAGTTAGTCGGTCAAGAACAGCGACTGAATTTTCTCTTTGTCTTTTGTTGATTGATTAACGTTATTATAGAGATGGCAGCAGGAATTTTAGGCTGCTGTCACTTTAAGAGCTGCACGGATCCAATATACTGTTACACATGCATTTTCTTTGTCAACTGTTTGCGTTCACCTAAGACATAACCGACTGTGTTCACGAGGATATTTTGATATATTTTTGTGTATTTGTCCGTTCAAAAATATGCGGAAGAGAACTCTTCAACTCAGTATCGCACACTATACAGTATGAGAGGCGGCTTTCTGTACGCACGCATTTGGATGTGTCCGCAAAACAAAACAGCATGTGGGTCTTCTTGCGCTTGAATGGTTTAAAGTCATTAAAATGCACACAAATGAATCAAAGTTTTCGATTCCTGAACTTAAGTATCCGATTCTGATTCCCCAACTCTACATCTCAACCATTCTAGTATAATAATAATAATAATAATGCATTTTATTTAATGCCTCATCATAACACCCAAGGTCACCTCACAAGTAATATACAGGTCACTGCATAAGACAATACACACAACAAACAAGCCGCATATAGATAAAGTGCATTAAAGACTCAATACAACATGTTATGAAAAAGCTTGTATAAAAAGATATGTCTTAAGACGTGTTTTAAAAGTCAACAAGCAATCGCTATTGCGAACATCAAGGGGAAGAGAGGTCCATAGCATGCAGAGATTAAGCATGATTTGCCTCTTTGTTAATCATTGGCTCATTGCATGTGTAATTTGAAGGACAACTGGTGTTCATCTAAAGGTTTGATGACAAGGCCTATCAACCATCTGGTTACCAGGGTTGTGCTTCATTCAGAATTGAATTGAATGGAATGTCTTTTAAATTCCAATTTAGTTTAAGAAGCCTTGAAGTATGAAAATATATAGGCTTTATGGGCTTATGTTTGAAATCCTATCTATAGAAATGTGTTTAGTTTTCTATATTTAGTTTGATCACATTTAATAAAATACCTTTTGTGTTCCAAGGTTGAAAAACACAATCTGTATTGAATTTCTTTAAAATACAATTCAGTCCTCTTCCTGTCCCTTCTTGTGTGTGCTATGGGTCGTTCAGTTTAAATCCACAAAATCATATTCTTGATCTTGTTTTGCAGTAAAATGAACATATTTTAAACAAGATCACTTATTTGAGAAGCAAAACAACCAAAAAGCAGAAACTATTTGCCAGTGCGGTTAGAAAAACAAACTTGTTTTCTCTTTGAATTAAGTTTATTTTTCTTACCCTTTTTCTTGATTGAAGTTTACTAAATTTTGTCATAATATCTTGTCATTTTGCTTCTTAGGTAAATTAATCTTGTTTTAAGGATGTTTACAGGAAAACCAAAAAAAAAAAAAAAAAAATCTACACTAACACTACAAAAAGTATAATCATTTGCCAGCTTCACTATCTTTATTTTTTGCTGGTCCAGCACCAAAACAGTTTTAACCAGCCGAGACTAATAATGCTTTCACATTGTTGTCTTAAAGAATTAAGCGGAGGTTCAGGCTTGTTTATGTGTTGGTTACTGTTCTCCTTTATGGAAGGGAAAGACCTTTTTAATTGTTATTGGCTCTGTCCCTGCAGCATTTCCTGTTTTCCTGTAGTAGCGCTGAGACATGGAGTGTCCCTGGTTTTCAGCATTCCCCTCCGTCACTCATAAAGAGCACATTAGAAACGGGAGGCGACGCTACCAGTCTACAAGTAGCCATTCATTAACATTACATTCCATCCAGACGGCAGCTTTAACTAGGAATCATAAGGCAACTAGTGTGAGGAACCGCATACTTCAGAGAGATGACAGACGGCTCCAAAATGAGAACTTTTTTAAGGCCAGTAAAATGGAGTCTTTGGTTCCGTTAATAACCTTTTAAAAAGCAGCCGAGACGCTGTTGTGCAGCTGTGCTTGTATACATTAAAGGCTGATTACACCAATTTCTCAAAGTTTCACCAACACATTTTGGCCTCCTGAGAGCTTTATGTTTTAGAAAATTCTATTGATTTATGGGATCATAAAAGGCCATGTATTGCAGAAATATGGCTATGCATTATGTTGTTAGGCAGGGTGTGTCTGTGAAATGATGCTCTTATTATGACAGCATCACATTTAGAAATAAGTATTAATGTGCAAATTATTAAATAATTGGACATTGAATTTTTTGCTGAAATAGAGACTTTCAGTTTCATTTGAGCCGTATGTTCAGAACACCTTGTGGGAGCAACTTTTGCTTTTAATGTCTTTTGTTTTGCAGTTCTTGATTAAGTGAATATATTTTAGTTTAACAGTGGTCATGTGGTTTTAGAGATCATTGTTGGTACTTATTATAGTTTGTCTTATCTCTGTTCTACAGTTTAAAGTGCATAATCAAGTGTCAGAGGTCGGAAGTGTGTTGATTCAAGTCACTTTTTAAAAGTTGTCTTGTTTTTATTCTCAGTAATTGAAAGTGACATGACATAAAGGCCAAGTATGGTAACCCATACTCTGAATTTGTCCTCTTCACACACATTAGCAGGGCCCAGGGAGCGATTGGGAGTAAAGTGCCTTGCTCAAGTGCACCTCAGTTCGTTTCTTGCCGGTATTGAGAATCAAACCCGCAACTTTGGGTTACCAGTCTTGACTCTCTAACCATTAGGCTACGACTGCCCCCAATATGTGTCTGTTATGGTCTCTTTAAGATGAAAGACCATCTTTAATATACCACACCTTTAAAGTGAAGTTTATAATTGTGGCAACCAGCTGTAAGATAATGGTACTATTAGTTTTAACTAAAACAGCTTTGATGAATAGAATGTTTCTTGCTAAGCTCAAACTTTTGAACGATAGTGTTGTTATACTCAGAAAATATTATCTCACTTGACTGCTTTTGACCCTTATTTTAGTACCCTTTAAAATGTATTTTCTGTATTTGTTGAATTTTCATACATTTGTATTGTCTTGCATTTTTTTTTCTTTAGAGTTCAACAAATATAATTTCTTTTTGGTGTCCAGTCTGGCCAGTAGTTTTACTGTTAGTTTTACAGTAGTATTTTTACTTGCCCTGCCACAAAAAAAGTATATTTTTTAAATTTTGCATTGTATTTTTAAATTGGCTTTTGTGTTTTTTTTTTTTTTTTATGCTACAAGCTGGAAAATATACATCTATAATGTAACTAACTCTGTATATGCATAAACTCACTTTTGCTAAAAAACAAACAAACTATAGCATATGATGCAAAATATTACTGATTTGTTTGTAGTTTACCACATTCTTACTGATGCGCTCAAGAGTCTCTTTTTTTTAAGATAGCATGCTAGATAACATTATCTTGTTGACAAATCAGCATCCCATATATCTGAAGTTTTGGACCATGTAAATGTTTTTGCTAAAAAGACATTTGGTTTATTGGTTTATTGATATTGGTTTATTGGTTTGGTTTATTGGCTGAACGATTTGATCCATGTGACATTCAATATTGCAGCCACCCTGACTAAGATCCATTGCAGTCGCCGTATCACTTCTATGGTTTGATGCATGTTTTTGCATGAACTTGTAAGACTTATTGGCCTTTGGGAGAAAGTTCAGTGCAACCGGTGCTAGTGGAGTTTACATAGTCAAATAAAATAACCAAGCACTTCCTTTTTGAATCATGCAAACCTCAGTAGGTTTATCTCCACCACTCAATGCTAATTGTGTGGTTGTCGTTTATCTGATACGCTCACCTCAACAGTTCACTGCGGTTAAAGCTCGCTGCAAATGGCCTACTTGGTTATATTTGCATGCTTTCCAGGAGCATCCGTGCCGCTTCCCCCTCACAGTCTGGGCGTCTGCAGTGATTCAAACCTGCGCTGACCGAAGGGTCAGGAGAACATATGGAGGAGTAGGTTCAGCTCAGACAGATTCATTTTGCTGAAAGCAGGACATGCTTTATTAAAACAGAGCCGTATTTGCATTGTGCAGTGTTTTTGGACTAAATCTCTTCATTTCTGTCTCTCTTCCCAGCATCATCTCCTTTCCTTGCTTGACTGCAGTGACGTGATAAGATACAAGTGCTCGTTTTATACGTACGCTCAGGAATTGACGGGGAGGTTTGTAGCGGGGGGAGGGGGTTCGGCCTGTCTCTATGGCAACAACACAGTTTCTCAGCTCTGTCCACCCACGTGGTCCCCCCCCCCCCCCCCCCCCACACACACACACACACACACACGGTTTCAGGCCGGTCTCTGAATGAGACTCCTGCAGGACTTGAGGGACAGTTGTAGCCTAGATTGGAGTGAGTTTTCTGGCTCGCGCTCTCAACTGCTGCCAGCATCTCTCGTGTTATACAGGCCACTCGTGCTGGGCTGTAGCCCGAGGTGCCGCCATATCCTACATCCCAAACTGCTCTCCTATTTCCACTGTGCATGGAATAATTATTGAGCCTGAGAATTGCCAAGTGGTTTTGGGACGCTGTTCAGCCCAGATACAGATTCGGTTCGTTTTCACCGGTTAATTTAAATCTAAAATCAGGATTGTTGAAGAGGACAATCATTAGATGTACAATTACATAACTTGACTGTGTTACTGAATTACCTGCTAAAAAATAAACAAATCATATGAATAAATTCACATATATTATATTTTTTTATATAGAATATATAAATTTGTACTTTATATGCACTACCGTTCAAATTGTTTTGGGTCAGAAATGTTTTTAAAATACGTTTTTTTTGTATGCTCACAAAGGCTGCATTTATTTGATCAAAAATACAGTAAAAGAAAATATTAATATTGTAAATATTATTGCAATTTAAAATGACAGTGTTCTATTTGAATAAAAAAAAAAATAATTGTCATTTATTCCTGTGAAGCAAATCTTGAGTTTTCAGCGTCATTACTCCAATCTTCAGTGTCACATGAACATTTATTTGAAGCAGAAATCTTTTGTAACATTATAAATGACTAAATGTTTTTTACTTTACTTTTTTACTTTTATTCAATTGAATGCCTCTTTGCTGAATAAGAGTATTCATTTCTTTAAAAACATTTTTGAATGGTAGTGTGTATATACTATATATATTTGTAAATAAATAGTAAATATAATAAATATTTGTAAATTAATTGTAAAGTGTTATAAAATAGCAAATAAATAAATAAATCATTTATTTTGGTCGTACAGGAAAAATAAAGTAGCTTGAGAAAAACGAATATGCGTTGTAATGCACTACATTGGATGCTTCCAGTGTCTACAGTTTTTGAGACCTAGTTTTGTTTTGAGTCAGTCTATCTGGACTGAGTCATTGTTTTTGAAATTTTACATGATTAGTAAATTTTTCCATTCACCTCTGACAATAACAGTTTTGGATTCTGGTTTAAAGGGGTGGTATAATGCCCTTTTCACAAGATGTAAAATAAGTCTTTGATGTCTCCACAGTGTGTATGTGAAGTTTCAGTTCAAAATACCCCACAGATATTTTTATATAACATGTTAAAATTGTCACTTTTTGAGGGCGAGCAAAACCACACCATTTTGTGTCTGTTCCTTTAAATGCAAATGAGCTGCTGCTCCCAGCACAGGGGGCGGAGCTACAACAGCTTGTGTCCTTTTACCTCACACACACATGCACTGGAGATTTCAAAAACTTTTAGCCTTTTATGTTCAAACTGGAGTCAGATGATGTCAACGGAGTCAATGATGGAGAGACTCAAGAAGAAGTGACAACATGTAGAAGCAACAGGACATTTCTGAATGGTTAGTTGATGAATTTATGTAGCTTATGTGTAGTTATCTTCTAATCATTGATTAGCATATTCTGTCATGATAATCTATAAATCGTGTTCCCGGGGGCGGGATTTATGTTACAACTTTGAGTGTTGTAACTTTGCAGATGTTGTTTATGCTCAAACAGCAACATTACACACTAACTAAAGTTAGAAAAGTGAAATCATAATCAACCACCCCTTTAAGACCAGGGGACCGGATTCACGAATCATTCTTAAGAATAACATTCTTCTTAACTGCTATTTTCTTATTTTCTAACCTAAGAAAAAAAAAGTAGAATATTTTGTATTCCCAAAATCTTTTCTTAAGTATGTTCTTTGATTGAAAGGCAGGCGATTTAAATTTGAAAACACCTCAAAGCCCGTCTTTTTGCGCTGTAGATCTGTAGATTACTGTAGTTATCATAATAAGCACGCAGAACATTTTCGTTGCGACTGGCTTGACGGGAGTTAATCTCTCAGCACCGTGTTTTTAATGCGCCGTGTCAAGTTAAAATAGTTATTTTAAAAGAGCCCGTCTCAAGAAGATGCAGCGGTCTTTCTTTCCCTGTCTCTATGCGCTCTCTCTAGAGTGTGCTATCACTGTTTTAATGATCACTTCAGAGTACTTGTCCACATTACTGGTAAAATGCATAGACAGTGAAGGATGAGAGAGGCCAGGCCTGGATTTTATTTGATGTTTTGCTGCTGTTTTATGTGGCAGCCGTCGTCCGTGAGGGACTGCTGCCTTTACCTTCGTTTTGTATTTGTTTATTAAAATCTGTTGATTGTTCGCCGGTTCCCGCCTCCTTCTTCCCATAACATCGAACATTCATTTCAGGAGTATTTCTTAAAGGGATAGTTCACCCAAAAATGAAAATTCTGTTTTCATTTACTCAGGTTGTTCCAAAGCTGTATAAATATATTTTTATTCTGATTCCATTGACTTCCATAGTATTTTTTTCCCTACTATGGAAGTCAATGGTGCCCCAAACCTACTTCAGAATATCTTTCTTTGTGTTCAGCAGAACAAAGAAATTTAAACAGGTTTGGAACAACGTGAGGGCGATTAAATGATGACAGAATTTTCATTTTTGGGTGAACTATCCCTTTAAAAAGTTTTTTGGGAATACAAAATATTCTTATCTTTTTTTATTCTTGTCTTTTCTAGGGCAGTTCACCAAGGCCTCGTCCCCTTTTTTGCATATTCCTTAGATTATTTAAATGAGTGACAGTGGGACTTCACAAGATCCGGAAGAAGTGTGTTGTAGACCCAATGAGCCGTTTGTTGTAGTTCTTGAAAAGTGTTTCCTGCTCAACAGAATATCTCCCTTTGGAGTGGACTTTGAGCTTTGTAACCTTGCTGATCTTTTCTATGCTCAAACTGCAACATTACACACTAACTTGCTGTGAAAAAGTTGAAAAAGTGAAAAAGCATAATAGGACCCCTTTAAGAATTTTCCACGAATTGCTCTTAGGAACACTCTTACGAACTTCCTAGAATTGATCAGAACTTCTTTCTTAAGAAGATTTTCGTGAATCCCGTTGCCAGGTTTTAGAAATTGCTTAGGAGTTGTTCAACTTGAATGGCTTCGGAAGACTTGAAATATAGTTATATGAACTTGTTTTATGAGACTTCTATAGTGCAGTTTATTGCTAAGTGTAATTCACCATTCACTGTCTTTGCTGGTAAGTAAATTTCACAAAGCTTATTCAGTAGTCAACATTTGAAGTGGATCAAAAAAAGTTAATCAAAGTTAATCATGCAAGGTTTTGATCCACTTCAAATGTTGACTACTGTATTTTAGATGAACTATTCCTGTAAAGAAATGCACAATATTTTGTGTCGGCCAACTGATAAGACACATGTGTTTCCAATCCTGTACTCTGTATTCTTTTGCTTCTTAGCTCTGACAGATCCGGTTGTCCAGTCCAGTTTGATTTTGTAAGAGAGCTGAAGCCGAAGCGTGACCGCAGGCCTGCACCGTACCGGCTTGAGACCATAATAGCTGCCCTCCTATTTCTAGGTCATTTCAAAAAATAGAATAAAGAAGCATTTGAGTTATGAATATGCCTAATAGTGGACGAGGAGGAGGGCTGGCTGTTTCGGAGGAGCTAAATGACTGATTTAAGAGGAGAGGCTGTCTGTCCTCGTCCACAAAGCAGAACGAGAGAGAGAGAGATAACTGGAAGGGTGGAGTGTATGTTGGGGGCTGTTGTAATCTTGTGACAGGGTCACGAGAAATAAATCAGACGTTTTAAATGATTCTATTTCTTTTGCTGGGCTCGTCTGGGAAGGTTTTGGAGGCGGATCCGTTGGCTTCATGAATGAATGAATGTGTTTAGAGCTCAGTCGGAGGAAGCACCATCTTTAATATGATGTGAATGAAGACAGCGCTGTGAGTGACAGAAGTACAGGCGTTCAGTGTGTTGTGCTGGCCTGAGGTCATGTCTGAACTCGTCACGCCACTAGTGTCCGACAGAAAGCCTGCAATCCTAACTCTATCTATCTCTATCTATCTATCTATCTATCTATCTATCTATCTATCTATCTATCTATCTATCTATCTGGCTATCTGTCTATCTATATATCTATCTATCTATCTATCTATCTGGCTATCGTTGTATTATTGTTCTGTCTATCGTTCTGTCAATCTTTATATCGTTCTGCCTAACGTTATATCGTTCTGTCTATCTTGTATCGTTCTGTCTATCGTATCTTTCTGTCTATCGTTGTATTGTTCTGTCTATCATTGTATCGTTCTGTCTATCATTGTATAGTTCTGCCTATCGTTGTATCGTTCTGTCTATCGTTGTATCGTTCTGTCTATCGTTGTATCGTTCTGTCTATCGTTGTATTGTTCTGTCTATCATTGTATCGTTCTGTCTATCGTTGTATCGTTCTGTCTATCGTTGTATCGTTCTGTCAATTGTTGTATCGTTCTGTCTATCATTGTATCGTTCTGTCTATCGCTGTATCGTTCTGTCAATTGTTGTATCGTTCTGTCTATCATTGTATCGTTCTGTCTATCGTTGTATCGTTCTGTCTATCGTTGTATCGTTCTGTCAATTGTTGTATCGTTCTGCCTATCGTTGTATCGTTCTGTCTATCGCTGTATCGTTCTGTCTATCATTGTATCGTTCTGTCTATCGCTGTATCGTTCTGTCTATCGCTGTATCGTTCTGTCTATCGTTGTATCGTTCTGTCAATTGTTGTATCGTTCTGTCTATCATTGTATCGTTCTGTCTATCGCTGTATCGTTCTGTCAATTGTTGTATCGTTCTGTCTATCATTGTATCGTTCTGTCTATCGCTGTATCGTTCTGTCTATCGTTGTATCGTTCTGTCTATCGCTGTATCGTTCTGCCTAACGTTATATCGTTCTGTCTATCTTGTATCGTTCTGTCTATCGTTGTATCGTTCTGTCTATCGCTGTATCGTTCTGCCTAACGTTATATCGTTCTGTCTATCTTGTATCGTTCTGTCTATCATTGTATCGTTCTGTCTATCATTGTATCGTTCTGTCTATCATTGTATCTGCCTATCGCTGTATCGTTCTGCCTATCGTTGTATCGTTCTGTCTATCTTTGTATCGTTCTGTCTATCGTTGTATAGTTCTGTCTATCTTTGTATCGTTCTGTCTATCGTTGTATCGTTCTGTCTATCTTTGTATCGTTCTGTCTATCTTTGTATCGTTCTGTCTATCTTTGTATCGTTCTGTCTATCGTTGTATAGTTCTGTCTATCTTTGTATCGTTCTGTCTATCGTTGTATCGTTATCGCTGTATCGTTCTGCCTAACGTTATATCGTTCTGTCTATCATTGTATCGTTCTGTCTATCGCTGTATCGTTCTGTCTATCGTTGTATCGTTCTGTCAATTGTTGTATCGTTCTGTCTATCATTGTATCGTTCTGTCTATCGCTGTATCGTTCTGTCAATTGTTGTATCGTTCTGTCTATCATTGTATCGTTCTGTCTATCGCTGTATCGTTCTGTCTATCGTTGTATCGTTCTGTCTATCGCTGTATCGTTCTGCCTAACGTTATATCGTTCTGTCTATCTTGTATCGTTCTGTCTATCGTTGTATCGTTCTGTCTATCGCTGTATCGTTCTGCCTAACGTTATATCGTTCTGTCTATCTTGTATCGTTCTGTCTATCATTGTATCGTTCTGTCTATCATTGTATCTGCCTATCGCTGTATCGTTCTGCCTATCGTTGTATCGTTCTGTCTATCTTTGTATCGTTCTGTCTATCGTTGTATAGTTCTGTCTATCTTTGTATCGTTCTGTCTATCTTTGTATCGTTCTGTCTATCTTTGTATCGTTCTGTCTATCTTTGTATCGTTCTGTCTATCGTTGTATAGTTCTGTCTATCTTTGTATCGTTCTGTCTATCTTTGTATCGTTCTGTCTATCTTTGTATCGTTCTGTCTATCGTTGTATCGTTCTGTCTATCATTGTATCGTTCTGCCTATCGTTATATCGTTCTGCAAATCGTTGTATCTGTCTATCGTTGTATCGTTCTGTCTATCGTTGTATAGTTCTGCCTATCGTTGTATCGTTCTGTCTATCATTGTATCGTTCTGCCTATCGTTATATCGTTCTGCAAATCGTTGTATCTGTCTATCGTTGTATCGTTCTGTCTATCATTGTATCGTTCTGCCTATCGTTATATCGTTCTGCAAATCGTTGTATCTGTCTATCGTTGTATTGTTCTGTCTATCTTGTATCGTTCTGTCTATCGTATCTTTCTGTCTATCGTTGTATTGTTCTGTCTATCGTTGTATCGTTCTGTCTATCGCTGTATCGTTCTGTCTATCGTTGTATCGTTCTGTCTATCATTGTATCGTTCTGCCTATCGTTATATCGTTCTGCAAATCGTTGTATCTGTCTATCGTTGTATTGTTCTGTCTATCGTTGTATCGTTCTGTCTATCATTGTATCGTTCTGTCTATCATTGTATCGTTCTGCAAATCGTTGTATCTGCCTATCGTTGTATCGTTCTGTCTATCGTTGTATAGTTCTGTCTATCTTTGTATCGTTCTGTCTATCGTTGTATCGTTCTGTCTATCTTTGTATCGTTTTGTCTATCATTGTATCGTTCTGTCTATCTTTGTATCGTTCTGTCTATCATTGTATCGTTCTGTCTATCTTTGTATCGTTCTGCCTATCGTTATATCGTTCTGCAAATCGTTGTATTGTTATGTCTATCTTTGTATCGTTCTGTCTATCGTTATATCGTTCTGCAAATCGTTGTATCGTTCTGTCTATCGTTGTATCGTTCTGTCTATCGTTGTATCGTTCTGTCTATCTTTGTATCGTTCTGTCTATCATTGTATCGTTCTGTCTATCTTTGTATCGTTCTGTCTATCATTGTATCGTTCTGTCTATCTTTGTATCGTTCTGTCTATCTTTGTATCGTTCTGCCTATCGTTATATCGTTCTGCAAATCGTTGTATCTGTCTATCGTTGTATCGTTCTGTCTATCGTTGTATAGTTCTGCCTATCGTTGTATCGTTCTGTCTATCGTTGTATCGTTCTGTCTATCTTTGTATCTTCTGTCTATCGTTGTATCGTTCTGTCTATCGTTGTATCGTTCTGCAAATCGTTGTATCTGTCTATCGTTGTATCGTTCTGTCTATCGTTGTATAGTTCTGCCTATCGTTGTATCGTTCTGTCTATCGTTGTATCGTTCTGTCTATCTTTGTATCGTTCTGTCTATCGTTGTATCGTTCTGCCTATCGTTGTATCGTTCTGTCTATCGTTGTATCTTTCTGTCTATCGTTGTATCGTTCTGCCTATCGTTGTATCGTTCTGTCTATCTTTGTATCGTTCTGTCTATCGTTGTATCGTTCGTTCTGCCGATCGTTGTATCGTTCTGTCTATCTTTGTATTGTTCTGTCTATCGTTGTATCGTTTGTTCTGCCGATCGTTGTATCGTTCTGCCGATCGTTGTATCGTTCTGTCTATCGTTGTATCGTTCTGTCTATCGTTGTATAGTTCTGTCTATCGTTGTATCGTTCTGTCTATCGTTGTATCGTTCTGTCTATCGTTGTATAGTTCTGTCTATCGTTGTATCGTTCTGTCTATCGTTGTATAGTTCTGCCTATCTTTGTATTGTTCTGTCTATCGTTGTATCGTTCTGTCTATCATTGTATCGTTTGTTCTGCCGATCGTTGTATCGTTCTGCCTATCGTTGTATCGTTCTGCCTATCGTTGTATCGTTCTGTCTATCGTTGTATCGTTCTGTCTATCGTTGTATAGTTCTGCCTATCGTTGTATCGTTCTGTCTATCTTTGTATCATTCTGCATATCGTTGTATTGTTCTGTCAAGCGTTATATCGTTCTGCCTATCATTCTGCCTATTTTTCTATCTAGCGTTGTATCTTTCTGCCTATCGTATCATTCTGCCTGATTTCCAGAACTGAATTGGAATTTAAGACATTTTATATTCATTTCTGAATGGAGCTCAACCCTGATCATCAAAGGGCAACAAGTCCTTGTTTCGTCTTTTTTTGTCTGGTGGAGATTTGGAAATATATATTTTCAATGTTATTCAACCTATTGAAGAGTCTGTACTTCTATTCCTCACAAGTTTGTTTATTCTGGCTTCTTTATTAATGCAATATCAAAAAAAACAAAAACTGATTGTGCACATTCAGGAATTACCAACAACAAGAGTGAATGCAGTGCTGCAAAATGCACCAGTGTAGAACGGCACATGTCATGTTGTTGTAGAGAAGGCTATATTACCTACTACTGGCTTGTAATATTTTACACAGACATTAACATTGTCTGCATTTAGTGGCTTGGTATGAGATCAGGGTCCAAATGTAAAAACACACAGATTTTCAACCAGCACTAATACGCATTTGTACTGTGTCCAGAAATCGAGATTCTGACAGACCTTTTTTTTTTTCAGGCAGGTAGTCAACTGATTGACTAAAAAAGTCAAATGTGACGTGCCAAAGTTCACATTATACTGCATTATATGACTGTAAGAGCTCATTCAGGAGAGATGCTGATGCGTGTAGTATTTCTCTGAAGGAAACTGAATGCACTAAAACAAACAAAAGGGAAGCATTGTTACTATAGCAACCAAATGACTGGCACTTTGAACCTTGAATGCAGATTCTTTTTCCTTTAAAGCACTGCAAATATTTGTTATAAGTCTTTCATTCACTTTGTAGTAATAGTTCATAGAGGTATAGAAGAGTTTGTGTAATAATGCCGGATGTGCGTCTTTAAAAAATATTTTCCACCTCATTGAAAGCATTGTGAACCTGGGTCCGTTTGGGTTAAAAGGTGTGTACAGAGTTAGGAATGGCCTTCAGTCTTTACCCACTGTATTGCTTCAGTCTTCATTTAATCTCATCGTTGTCTCAGAGAAACAAGTTACATTTTTTATTTTTCTGTCTTTTAGGTTTGCTGTACAAGACTGGCACATTCAGAGATAAGAATGAGTCACATACTCATTAGATACTAGAGATCTATTTAAAGGCACACTATGCAGTTTCCATTTTTCTCAAACAGCGCCCCCTAGAGTCTAACTATACGATTCATCGATACCACACATAAAATATCTATATACGGTACCTTTATTTTGACACACTCCACATCGTCACGTAACTTTTCTCCGCTGAAATAGACGCCTGACAAGATTGACTGGACCCTTTGTCACAAAAGCCGGTATTTTCCACTGTCAAGGTCAAGGAACGACAAGCCCCGAAAAGTCTGTTTTAGCGAATCAGTGCGCAGTATTCAGGTCAGGTGACAAGGCTGCTTGCTTGTCACTTAGAAAAGACGCGCTAGCTGAGAGGAGTTTCGTCAAAGCTGACTAAAAGTGATCGAGGATGGATTTCAGCGAACTTGATGAACCCGTGATATCTTCTTCGGGGCTTAAAAGGAAAATAAAAGCTGAAACTTTCTCACGGAATCTTGCTAAAACAGCACGTTAGTGGTGAGGGAAAAGCTCTCTGTATTGCGTGTACGTTAATCACAACAACAAAGTTTGACAGGCGTCTGTCAGCTGAGAAGATTAACCAAGTGTTTTATTATGTATCATAGCAATTACTTGGCTTTGTTTAACTCTGAAACATGAAATGTGGAGTTATCTGCTTTTGCCACAAAAATATATATATAAAAAATACTTTCAATGAACTTTAATTTTATAAGTTACCTGTATTTTGTGTTATTTTTACTTAATCAAAACAACCCAGCTGCAGTTTGATTGATATTCAGATGCACAATATATAAAAAAAACTTCTGTTATAGAGGTCATTTGCAAAAACAGATAACTCCGTTCTTGTTCATTTTCATATATCATTTTTTTTTTTTTTTTACTTGTAACAAACAACTTGCAAATGTCCCAATTGGGAGAGGGTGTGCAATTTTCAAAGAGTTTAATTAAACTTTCATGTTATATATTTTTGCATGTATTAGTGTGAGTTAATAAACGTAACTGTGTACACTTGGCACATAATATCTAAATATCGATTAATCGATCGATATAGCCCTGAATTGAATCGAATCGTAATCGTATCGTAGAATTTTTTGAGGTATCGGCAAATATCGTATCGCTGGCTGAGAGAATCGATATCGTATCGTGATTAACTGTCCAATTTACACCCCTAGTAAATACCATTCACGCAGAGCCGTCTCTGCACTCTTCCGACCACGCTTTCTTCGTTTTCTTCGTCGACACTGCCATGATTCACGTCTGAAATGCGTGCTAGTGTCTTCCACAGAGGCCGCTTCATATGTTGTTGATGTATGTGACGTCGTGCCGTGAAGCAAGTCGTGATTCTGGCGAGATTTGGCGGGGCGCCACCTCTCAAACTTGTATTGCTGGTTTTGCCATCGGCGTCCCCCCCCCCCTGCCCCGCTTTGCTATCGGCATGATTCGACCTACTACAAGTTCGTTTACCATCAAAATGATTTCGAAGCTGTTACAAATCTTGCATAATGTGCCTTTAACATCAGACATTTCTAGAAGATTCCCTGCTTCCTGAAATGAATCATGGGTCATTAGAGACAAATCTTTTGCCCAAATAAGCTTAGGTTTTGTGTTGATGACCATCCTATAAGCTAGGTATCTCTTGGCATTAATGCATCCCTATATTTGGAAAATATGTTGTTGTTTTGTTTTTAGTTTTTTTGGTGATCGGGAAAATCCCGTTCAGGACGTTTCCTGGGTCTGTGAGCAACAAAACCATCTTTTCTGCTTTTGTTCTAAGATGCAATTACATTGTGGCATGTTGCTCGGCTGAAAGATAAAACAATTAGACCTGACGCATGTTTTGCGGGTTGCACGTGAGTTTTAAATGATGCACAGATACTGTAATTTGATGCAGTTAGATTTGCATCTGTTTAACATGGGAAGCAAACGCTGTTTGACCTGTTTGATATGAAGCACATTGACTCTCCAGGGATCCAGCCCTGTCATAACATAATCAGCACTGACCCATTAAAAACCAACTCTTCTTTTTGCTTTGGAAAAGCAGTGTAGACTTCTATGGTCTCTGTCTCTCTCTTGTTTAAACCTCGGGTGTTGCTACTTCAGTTGTCTAATGCATCACGTCTTAATGTGTTTCCATTTTGGACCTGCTACACAATCAGTGTGTTTAATGGTGATCTCCATTAGCATGAATCCACTGAGAGAAAAGAGAAAAATAGCATTACTTGTGCTTCTTCTAAAAGACCAGTAGGCCTAAGCTTTATTTCTATAGTTTTTTTATTTGGTACTTGTAATATCTGCAGAGAGAAGGTTAAATGTGACTTGTATGTGTGTGTGTGAAGTGCAGATTAACTGCACTATTATGTTTGCTTTTATCAAACAACATTTTTGTATTTGTAGTTTTTTTAAATACGCCATTGTAGAAATGTCATTTGGCTGCGTTTACACTGCAAATGCATATTTTTTGACACATGCGGCAATCTATGATTTTTAGTTGCCAAATATTACACAAATAGTCTAATGTTAATGGCATTGTGCTATTTAATTTAATGGCACCATTTAATCAAAATCAAAATATCTTTGTTATAATTATAATTAAATTGATTATATTAATTAAATAAAGTATATTATATAATTTAATTAAAATATTTTAATACTATTATTAAATTTGAATGTATATTGGGTAGTGGTGCAGTGGATCACAAAACTCACAAATCATCTTACGGTTCGAATCATATTACGTTTTTATTATTATTTTTGGATCGTCATTTTTCAGATCAGCCACAAAAAAAAATAAAAAATGGGACAGGGGCAAATGTAACTTTGCTTTCCATTAATTACTTACACTTTAAGTACTTTGATACCACAGCAAAAACTACTAGCCTAACTAATAAAGTTCAAACATTATTAAAGACAAGTGAACAGTCACAAATACACTAATTACAAGCATAGATACAATATTACAAATAATACAAAGTTACTAATAAAGTATAGTCTAACAGTAGTATTCAAATGTAGAAATTTAATCACTAAATGTATAAAAACATTATAGTGTTACTGTATAAATTAAATATATTTTAATCTTTGTTTTGTTGTTTGATTAACATTAATGACTTGGACTGCAGCAAGTATTTATAGGCTGCTGTCACTTTAAGAGCGAGTGCACGGATCCAGTATAATGATACACATCTGATTTCTTTCTGAACTGTTTATATACACTTAAGACATCGACTGTGTTTACGAGAATACTTGCCAAGATGGGTATTTTGACATAATTTTGTGTGTATGTGTCTGTTCAAGCGCAAGGAGACACGAAATCAATTCTCTTTGGCCTCTTCTTGCGCTTGAATGGTTTAAAATTGCTTGAATGTGTAAATTGGCCCAGACAAAACACTTGCAAATGATAAACATTCACTCTAAGATGATTAAACTTTGCAATTAATCCGCAAATCACATGCGTGCCGAACCGTGGGTCTTGTCCGTATGGATCAGGGATCAACTACGATCCGTTGCACCCCTAATATTAGGCTTGACTGTTTTATAGTATAATTTGTCAATACAAGCCCCTTTCTCAATGCCATATAAATTCCAGAGGCTTATTAGAAAAAAATCTTAAAATATATTTAAAATATTGTTCATATAAGGTTTTTATTTATTTATTTATTTATTTTTACTAAAAGTAACAAATATTAGACCAAGAAAATGTCAGCTTGTAATATGTTGACCCTGCACAGTAAATGCAGTTATAGTGTATAAAGTATAAACCTGATGGTAGGGGTGTAACACGATACCCTCATGTCACAATTCGATGCGTCGATCACGATACTGAACTCACGATACGATATTATTGCGATACTCCAACACGTATGTTAAAAGGTTAATAAAAAATTGACTGTTGATTAGAATGCTCAATTTGATATTACATTGTGGGTGGAAATGAATAGGCTTGGACTTGGTGCTGATAACCCAATGTACAGGACAATTATTTTAGACAAATATGCTTGCACTCTGTCACTGACTACTTTAAAATAATGTGGGCCACTTTTTACTGGTAACATCAGACATTTGGCATTATCAGGACCCACAAATATTCCCCCATTGTATTATTATACATTATATTCAACCGTTTAATGTAGTACTGACACTAAAACTCTGAAAGCTTGAATTTTTGGGTGAACTATCCACGATACATATTCAGGGCCGGCTTTGTAAATCTGGGGGCCCTAAGCAGGATAATTTTGGGGCCCTGCCTTGCAGTGAATAATGGAGTATTGCCTGTATACAATCTAACCCTTACACATTTCATCTGTAACTCGTTTAACATGATTGCCCACAATTACTTTACTGCTTATTGAAGTACACTCACTGAAACAGTAAAAGTAAAGATTACAGATTTAAACCTTTAGTATTAAAAAATCTTCAATAAAGTTGTTGCATATAGGCCTAATACAGGTGTTGCTGGAGTCTCGATTTTTTAACTTCTTTTCCCTTTTCCACACTTTAAAAAGAGGGAGAAGTTGGACCAGTAGGCTAATTTCTTTGCTTCCTTCTAAAGTGATTTAAACATATTCTTCTATATTGATGTATCAAAGAGATTAAAAATTCTGCAAAATATTCTAGTTTGAGGTGGTATTTATTTTTATATATATTCCAACTACAAAAACACTACTTCAGCGAACAATCATTAGCCAAATGTGTATATAAAATGTTTAGTTATAAAATATATAGGCTACATAAATCTAATAAAAACTCTAGGTAACACTTTTTACATTTTACAGAGTCATTGTTGCACATTACATGTAGTTCATACAAAAATAATTCTACAGTTAAAACTGCTTAAAATGTGGATTTCGTTGAAGTGCCTCTACTATAATGGGATAATGTCCACTTTAACGCACCGTCTGGTTGCCGAGAAACAGCGCCGCGAATTGTGCAGAAAATGCAATAGGCAGCTCTTTGTGCATTGTGTAATGTGCCAAGTTCAAAAATGAATGCAAAAATAATTATACAGTAAAAACTTATTAAAATTTGGATTTCGTTAGAGTAGTAGCTCTGCTATAATGGGATAATGTCCAATTTAACGCACCCTCCGAAGCTGCCGAAAAACAGCGCCGCGAATTGTGCAGAAAATGCAATAGGCAGCTCTTTGTGCATTGTGTAATGTGCCAAGTTCAAAAATTCATGCAAAAATAATTATACAGTAAAAACTTCTTAAAATGTGGATTTTGTTAGAGTAGTAGCTCTGCTATAATGGGTTTTTTTTCTCCTTTTTTCTGCACCCGATTTCATTTTTGCGGTCAAATTTCCAAGTCCAGGGAAGAAAACGATTTTACACGGTTGGTTGACTGTTAAACCGCGGCGACACCGGCGAGTACCATCTGTAGTTAGGGGGCCCCCTAGTGGCGGCGGGGCCCTAAGCAGCCGCTTAGTTCGCTTATAGGGAGAGCCGGCTCTGCATATTGTTGCATTTTTGTATTATGATATTGTAACACCTTATGGACAATGAAAGTGTGCGGTAGATTTTGTGCTGCATGTAGAGTTGACAATTTTTCAACTCTCAACAATTTTTCAAAAACTGAGTAGGATTTGGCTTTATTTGTGCAGATATGCTCGTGCCCCTTCGCTGATCGGTTCACTTCTGTCAGTCACAGAGGGGATGAAGGATTTTTCTCATTCTGAAAAAGCGGCCTTCATTTGAAATCCTCACTCAGCTGAACCGAGAAGCAGAACAGGAGTGTTACGTAACGAGAGACAGGGAAGGAGAAAGAGCTTTTAACTGTGTGTAAAAGAGAGGAAGCCAGGGGTGACGTTTTGTTTGAGAGGTTTGTTGTTCGAGGCGAGTGGGGACAACAGAAACAAAAAAACTGTATCTTTTGGTATTGTCAGTGTCTCTCAATAGGTTTGTGGTTTTCCAACCAAAACCTACACAAAGTTTTCTCCTCCTTCTACTGTGGCTACAGTTTGAGCGATGATGCTTTACACTCTTAAAGGGATAGTTCACCCAAAAATGAAAATTCTGTCATAATTTACTCACCCTCATGTTGTTCCAAACCTGTATGAGTTTCTTTGTTCTGCTGAACACAAAGGAACATATATTTTAAAGAAAGTTTGTAACCAAACAGTTGTGGGCCACCATTGACTTCCGTAGTATCGGGGAAACATAATACAAAATACTTTGGTTACAAACATTCTTCAAAATATCTTCCTTTGTGTTCCAGGTCGTTTAATTAATGCATGCTATTTTAAGGGACTTCCTTTAAAAGAAGCTCCCTTTTTCTCATTGAATACCCTGTTTCATTTGGAAATGTTGCAGAATTAAAGTGTGTGTGTGTCATTCCATGTTGACTTTAATCTCTGTCTGAGTATGAGGGTCTGTGTGTGTGGGCGAGTTCACATGTGTGACAGATCATACCAACCCTTTTGAAGTTCAGACTGTACACTGGGCTTCACAGGCATTCAACATTGTTGAGATTTATTTTATTTTTTAGATTTTTTAGATTAAAACACATTGCATTAATGAAACCTAGAGGCTCCCAAACGTTTTTGTTAGTCAAATTCCTTAGATGTAAAATACCCCATGAGCATTTCAATAATTTAACAACATGTGCATATATTGTAATGTTGGTTCATGGTGAAATGCAGGAAACACTTTTGTTTTTTCCACCATTTTTCATGAGCTGAACTCAAAGATCTAAGACTTTTTCTATGTACACAAAAGGCCTATTTCTCTCAAATATTGTTCACAAATCTGTCTAAATCTGTGTTAGTGAGCACTTCTCCTTTGCCGAGATAATCCATCCACCTCACAGGTGTGGCATATCAAGATGCTGATTAGACAGTGTGATTATTGCACAGGTGTGTCTTAGGCTGGCCACAATAAAAGGCCACTCTAAAATGTGCAGTTTCTGGTCTGAAAACCAGTTAGTATCTGGCGTTTATAATTTTGTTCAGTGTATATATATTAAATACAAATATATATAAATTAAAGGACAATTAAACGGGCAAAATAAATTACATTAATGTGAGTCGTGCAGTTATTTTTTCTAAAATAGACTGATGTTATTGTAAGGAGCAGCAGCCAACATGGCAAAGGTACATATTTGCTCTCATTGACTTTTTTTTTTTTTCTCACTTGAACAATTAAGTGTCCTGATGTGCTGCCAGATTGTGACCAAACCATCTGAACGGATGATCATGAATGAAGGATGCCGTACCTGTGGTCTTTATCTAGTCTTTCAACATAAACCTGACCTCTGACCCTTCTCTCTGCTCTAGGCACGGGTGAGAGTGGCAAGAGTACGTTCATCAAACAGATGCGTATCATCCATGGCACTGGATACACAGACGAGGACAAACGTGGCTTCACCAAGCTGGTGTACCAGAACATCTTCACCTCCATGCAGGCCATGATCCGCGCCACCGAGAACCTGAAAATCGGCTACAAGTACGAGCAGAACAAGGTTAGAATCGTTGAGTATTTTCAGACCATTTTAAAGCATTTGTGGGTTAATCTGATTAAAACATCTAGGTCATGTTTCACCCCTGAATCAAGACTTTTTTTTTAAAGCCTTTTTTGCATTATACATTTCCTGCCAAATTCTTTATGCAGAATAAAATTTCTTGTTTCTTTCTTTTGATTTTGAAAATAAAAAATATTTATTTTCATATCCAGCCATTGGGGAGAAGAAACTTCAGGGTTCATGTGGTAGTATAAGGGTACGTTTACATGACAGCGTTTTTTTGTTGTTGCATTTTTCACGTACAGACGACATTGTCAAAACGATCCCGTTTGAAAATGATTAAAGGGATAGTTCACTTTGAAATTAAATTTTGGTATGTTTTAGCTTACCTCAAGGGCATCTATTCTAGTGTATATTTCTATGCACCAGTCTGCGTACACGTCACACACCAGGATGCGCGAGCGCCCTCAGATCACTTGGACGTGGCTGTGTATAAGAGTTAAAAAACGATATAAATACTGTTCGTTTTCTCTCACAAACCGCTCGTTTCGTGTCTTAGGCCATCAATGTGTACTTACGATGGGGAATTGTTTAATTTGGACGATGGGGAATTGTTTAATTTGGACGATGGGGAATTGTTTAATTTGGACGATGGGGAATTGTTTAATTTGGACTCTGTGCATGCTCTTTGAGACAGTGACCACAGACCTGCATTATATGACTGACAGACAAGAACGGTTTGACCTAAAAATATCAAAATTGAAACTACTGCGGAAAAAGACACCTACATCTTGGATGCCCTTCAGGTAAGCTAAAACATACCAAAATTTAATTTCAAAGTGAACTATCCCTTTAAAAACGCTGTATTCTGCTGCCTGGCCAGTAGTTGGCAATGTCACTTTGTAAAGAAACACTACGTGCCTATAGACTGAACACGTAATACGCATGCGCATGATGCCACCATTTACATAAATTTGTGTTTTTGTAGTTTACACAGAGACGATAACGGTATTGTTTTCATAAATGTGAAATTTGAAACCCGTTTTCAAAAGTTTGTGTTTTCAGACCCCCAAAACACCATTGTCATGTAAATGAACAGCCAAAACGCATAAAAAGTTTCTAGCTGAAAATATTTTTGTGTAAAATACACCATTTAATACAATTTGATTCAGAATATTATTTTTACATTTATTTGACTGGGGCAACATTTTAATTTCCAGAATTACTGTACTCAAATAGAGTGTTGCAATTTTCATATAATCAGCAGTTCAAATGTGAAATAATGTTAATCTACTGATTTTTTTTAATGGGTGTAAATTAACAGAAATAGGCAAAAAGGTGAAGTGTGTATTTTATGCTCCACTAGTATCACCAAATGCAATTGCAAAAAGTTTTGTGAAAATATAAAAACAGCACCTTCAACCTTTTTCATTAAAAAGATTTTAGGTTCAAATGTATATGTATGTATCAGGGTTTGTACGGGTGCTTGAAATCCTTGAAAATGCTTGAATTTTGATGTTGTGTTTTCAAGGTTTGAAAAGTGCTTACATTTTGGATAAAATGCTTGAAGTTGTAACTGTATTTCTTTCACAACAAATACCTATCTGACTGAATAATAATGGCGCAAGCCATTGAAATAAATGGGTTTCATAGCGCAGCGCATTCCGCATCCTGTCTGAAAGGGCCATTAGTGACTGAGAGTACTTGGTGTGATAATGTAATGTTAGTATTGCATGTCCGTAATGGCACGTTCATTTGTGGAATATGCAGTGAACATAGCCAAAGTTACAGCACCATAACTGTAACGTTAACTACCCGCAACTTAAAACCTGCAAACGTCAGCCCAGTGCATAACAACAATCATTGATTGCTGAACAGAAATTGTGTCAGATGGAGTGTCATACATATATGTCTTGGCAATGAAATCATTTTTTTTTTCTTTCAATTAATATAGGCTATTTATCAGGCAGGTGCCTGTGCACTGTCAGAGTCTTCTGGGTTCAAATGGAATTACAGGTTGTTATTGCACTGTCTCAGATTTTGTTCAAACCTTGTCTATATCAAGAATGTGTCCCAAAACCAAGGCCTGTAAAATATTTCTGTTCAAATCCTATGTCTTCATATTTTCAGCCCTTGAAATTACTTCAGTTTTACAGCCTGAAAATCACATTATCTGGGAAGCAATATTTGGACATTAATATAATGAAAAGTATTATTCATAGGCATTATCTACTTAGTGAAACATTTTGAAAAATAAAACTTAAATATCTGATCCTTCTGCTATTACGAAACACAATTTTGGCTGTTTATAGCATTATCTCTTTTAATGTGATAAAAACACTAAATTATAATTTTGACTATGCATTGGTATGTAATTTACGGTGGTGTAAGGTGCTGGAAAAAGCTTTAAAATGGACCTTGAAAGTGCTTGAATTTGACCTTGGAAAAGGTGTACGAACCCTGATGTATGAGGAAGTTTATTTTTTAGCTGCTGTAACTGGTCACCTTTTGCTTTTAACCACTTATTTCAACCATGAATTGGTTTTTCACCATTCATATTTTTTTGTCATTCTCTTAAAATGTGCTTTAGTGTGGCAAATAAAATAAATAAAAAACGACAAATATTCCATGTGGTCTTACTATTAATAAGACGTCATGCATAATAGAAGATCTATCTATAATAATTACAGAAACATTAGAGCATGTTTAAAATAGGTTTTTATAGGAGTATTGCACACGTCAGACTTCTGTGGCATTTCAGCCCTTGAGTAAAAGAAGTACATGCTTTTAAAAAGAGTACTTATTATTATGAAAATAATATACTTTAAAAGAATATACAGTCCTAGTCAGAATTATTGGCACCCTTGGTAAATATGGCACCCTGTGAAAATAAATCTGCAGTGTTTATCCTATTGACCTTTTATTAAAAAAAATCACAAAAATCTAACCTTTCATTGAAGTACAACGGGGGAGAAATCCCATTATGAAATAAAAAAATTTCTCTAATACACGTTGGCCACAATTAATACTTTTTGCAATCTTTTGCCAAGATAAGAGTTTTCTCCTATAATGCCGGATGAGTTTGGAGAACACCTGACAAGAGATCAGAGATCATTCCTCCATACAGAACCTCTCCAGATCCTTCAGTTTCCCAGATCCATGTTGATACACTCTCCTCTTCAGTTTTCTAAAGGGTTCAGGTCGAGGAACTGGGGGGCCATGGCAGAAGCTTTATGTGTGGTTGTTTTTTGTTTTGTTGGTATGTTGGTATTTGATAGAATCCATGTATGTGTGAAGATGTCCAGGACCTCCAGCAGAAAAACCGGCCCACAACATTAAAGATGTCTCCTCGCTAAGACAATCAAGACACACGTTCTCTTTCAGGCAATTTTGTAACATCTTCTTAATTATTGCCCTGATGGTGGAAATGGGAAATTTTCTTACAGCCACTTTCTATTTTGTGAAGCTCAACAATCTTTTGCTGCACATCAGAACAATATTCTTTGGTTTTACTCATTGTGATGGATGATTAAGGGAATTTAGCCTTTGTGTTTCCTCATATTTAAGTCATGGCCGGAAATTGCATGTTCCTAGTCACCCTGGTGTGCTGAAAATTGTAAATATAAAGGGAAATATGCGTCAGATATCTTTTACTCATTAAAATTTCTAGGGGCACCAATAATTGTAGCCAACGTGAATTAGAGAAAAACTTTTATTTCATAATGTGATTTTCCAGCGAATTCAAACGCTTTCTCACTTGATCTCCTGGCGCTGTGTAGTAACGGTGTCGCGTGATCGAACTCGTGCCGCGCTGTCTAATATTGGTCCGAGATAATAAACTCTCAGCGCAGCTCAAAGAGAAGGTTTTGTTCTGCTTTCGTTTCGTTTGCTGTTTTTCATATGCAACAGAAATGGCAGCTCTTATCAGTTGGGCAACGTGATGATGGCAGTGCGACCTCCAACAAAATTTACTTGCAAAGTAACTTTGAAGAAAAAAGGTCGCAAAATGCAAACATTTGGTCACAGTCTGGAGCCCTGCATTTCATAATTACTTCTGTTGTCTTTGAAATATGGTTAAACTGTATGGTAAAACTTCTATGTCATGTATTTAAATATATGAAGTTGCAGTTTAGTACTTTGAAAATATATTAAATTCAAATGTTATTTGAAGTAACACACTACAGTTAAAATTATCATCTACTTAACATGTGCTTTAATATTAGTCAACACATCAAAATAAGTGTGTATGACAAAAGGATTATGGATTTAAACAATGATTTAAAATGCACTTTAAAATAAATCTTTTAATTTGACATTATTACAAAGTGCACTTTTTAAAAGTTGAGAAACAGTCATGAACGTGTACATTTTAAGTACACTTAATTGGCCTTTTATTTCATTAATATTCTATAATCTTCAAGTACGTTTTAATTTTTATTTTTAAATATACTTCTAATATTTGAAGTGCACTTTCAGTACAATTAAGTGCACTTCATTTTCACATGGAATGTCAACTGCCCTATTGCATTGCTGTTGATTATCTATATTTTCTTCCATTGTTTTTGTCTTACACTTTTGATCTGTTTGGACCGCAGGCGAACGCTATGCTGGTGAAGGAGGTGGACATTGAGAAGGTGATGTCATTTGACCACCCCTACATTAATGCCATAAAGATGCTCTGGTCAGATCCAGGCATTCAAGAGGCCTACGACAGACGCCGAGAGTACCAGCTGTCAGACTCCACCAAATAGTGAGTATCATCTAGGGTTGTAGTCAAGACCACCTTTGTCGAGTCCAAGACCAGGACTAGTCGAGTCCAAGTCAAGACCGAGTCCAAAGAGGTTCGAGTCCGAGTCAAGACCGAGTCCAGGACAGGAAAAAAAAGTCTGCTAAAAAAATATAGGCTAGCCTATAGAAATTAAATCATTATGTAATAATGAAATAATGAATAATTTTTATTTTATTTAAAATAATTGACTAATTCAAAGAACAACAAAAAAATAAAAATAATTATATAGGCCTAAAGGAGCACACACATTCGTTTCGACTGTCTGATCAGCCTTACATTCTGTTCCTGTCAATCATACACGCGATGTCAACCAATTAAACTGCATGAGGGAGGGCCGAGCCAACTCACAGACACACACACACACACACACACACACACAAGAGATGCGGATAAACCGCGGATAGGGCGGATGACTTGACGAAAAATAATATTTTAATTTAATTCGGGCGGGTGGCGGCTGAAGCAATCAAATGAAAAAAGTTTGCCACTAAGCAAACCTGCAAGTTTATGAGCTGGGTTATTTTGTTTCGATATTAGCTATATTTTAAAACAGCCAGTCATTGGAGCCTACCACTCGTGGAATAGGCAAAGAAAGAAAGGTAAGAAAAAAAGTCGGAAAACTTTGCCCATTAATTAGATGTGCAAGGCAAGCAGCCTAGTTTTCGGGGTGTTATGGACTATTAAAAATGTGAATATTCACGTTGCACTAGCGGTGGACTTTCAGCGAGTTTATTTAAACATTTAATTTTTAAAGAGCCGTTTGTGAGTCATATATTTTGATATTTTGTTTTAATATCGCGGCGACATATGTGTGATTACTGGGAACATAATAAAGACACCTGAACTCGGTCGAGACCAAAACCCATATTTGGCAAGACCATTGGCCGAGACCGAGACAAGTCCGAGTCCGAATACCAGCGAGTCCGAGACCATAGAAAACCGGTCTCGAGTCCAAGACCGGACTCGAGTACTACAGCCCTAGTATCATCTCTGTATTGAATACAGTATGATTATTCATAGGGCTGTCACTTTACGTTCGAAAATCGATTGCACAATCGATCGGACCAACCAACACAAGTTTCACAAACGAAAATAGGGAATCGATTTTAACGGCCTTCTCTCAGGGCACGTCCAGCTCGTCACGATACGCTCGCAGCGAACGGCAAATTATACTTCTGCATAATGTGTCTCTTTTTAATACAAAAATGTGAATTCTGCCGGTATTCAGACAGTCTCATGCATACAGATACAGATTCAGGCTACGGTCTACAATCGCCTACGTAGGCGAAATTTGTTTGACATTTCTAATCGGAAACACAGACATGTTGAAGACTGCAGTGATGTTTTTCATTGATGTAATGGCAGTCCACTCTGCTTATTGTTGTTCGAGAATGTTGCACTCCTGTTTGTCATTGTGCACGAAACTTCACCCCAATAAATCATCAGAAATATTGCTGAATTGTGCTCAAATATTGCTGAATTGTGCTCAAATATTGCTGAATTGTGCTCAAATATTTGTGCTCAAATATTGCTGAATTGTGCTCAAATATTTGTCATTGTGCACGAAACTTCACCCCAATAAATCATCAGAAATATTGCTGAATTGTGCTCAAGCGCCCTCTTTACGTTCGTCCTAATGCCTGTTAGTTGTCCGTGGATTTGCCTATATTTGGCGTTTAAAATGGAAACGTCTTTAGACATGGAAAATCGATTCAATGAACACTTAAAGGAGAACTCCGGTCAATTTTAACATTGAGCTCATTTTTTTGTACATTTGGAGTGCTGTCAGTACAGAGAACAACGACAAAAATCGGTGTTGCCTACACCGTGTTATCCTCTTTTTAAAATTTGCACCCTGTTGACTTCAATGGGGCAAGTTTTAAACCTGCTTTTAGCCTCTTAACATCCTTGATGTGTCATTGCAAGTGCACAGGTCATGTGAGTGATTCCTTCTGAGTGAACACGGGTGAATCTGACTGCAGTAGATGTGAAAGATATGAATAAAAATTATGTTTATTCAGCCAGCGCTCATACCTGTATTTACATCCTGTTTTCGGTCGAAGTCCACAGTAGTCGATTGTCGAGTTCACGCGCATAGGTTTAGTACGTACGATCATGCGCCCGAACTCGACAATCGACTACTGTGGACTTCAACCGAAAACAGGATGTAAATACAGGTATGTGCGCTGGCTTAAATAACATCATTTTTATTCATATCTTTCACATCTACTGCAGTCAGATTCACCCGTGTTCACTCCGAAGGAATCACTCACATGACCTGTGCACTTGTAATGACACATCAAGGATGTTAAGAGGCTAAAAGCAGGTTTAAAACTTGCCCCATTGAAGTCAACAGGGTGCAAATTTTAAAAAGAGGATAACACGGTGTAGGCAACACCGATTTTTGTCCTTGTTCTCTGTACTGACAGCACTCCAAATGTACAAAAAAATTAGCTCAATGTTAAAACTGACCGGAGTTCTCCTTTAAGTCTCAAAAATCGAACAAGATTTTTTCACAAAAGTGACAGCCCTAATTATTCATAGTCATGTTTGTGTTTAAACCATGTCAAATCCCCTAACAATTAAAAAAAAAAGTCAACATACTTTCTTAACACATTCCTGGTCATATTGTAAATGATCATTGGTGCATGTTATTCCATTGAGAAATGTTTGTTCATCTGGAAATCTGTCATCATTCAGGACATAAACTCTTATGTGGGGAAATCTTTAATCACTGATGATCTTGAACTGATCACTGAATCTATGAGAATCTGTCTGATTCATCAACCGGTGATTCAGACTGATTTTGTGAGCTAAATCAACTGATTCTGTGAAAAGATTTGATTTAAAAGGTCAGTTTGAATTATACTTCCTTGCATCGCTATTGCTCATGAACTCCGATGAATGAGAATGATTTTTTAGTAAATAACTCCCACAAAGCAAAGCAATCATGTGACTTCAGAAGATTTACAATACAGCACACGAGTCACATGGACAACTTTTATGGTGTGTCCTGTTTAGAGCTTGAAAACCTGCATTCCTATTCATTGTAATTGTGTGGAAAAATGACCAATACAGTTTCGAAAGAAAAAAATTCTCCTCAGTTGTTCCGTAAAAGAAAGAAACAACCGATAGTTGAAGTAAAAATGGATTGCCATTTTTGGGTGAACTATTTCTTTAATGCTAGCCAATATCCAAGATGTTATTAAATCTGGAAAAAGAAGGGGAACAAATCAATTTGTACTTAGAAATAACATGTCTTCCAGCTTGTACAACACACACAAATCAAGTAATCTCTCAAAGAACGTGCTTCAGTGTTTCGTGGTCCTTTTTCTGAATGGGTTTGTGTCCGTGTCTCTCTGATGATCTAATTGAACAGTTTGGCGGCAGTCAGTCTTGTCCTATTTCTTTTACTGGCCCAATAAAATAAGGAGGCAGTGCATATTTCACCACATTAATACACACAAATGTATGAAGCTTGGAGTCGTTGGCATCATGTGAATCACACCCCCTGCTGGTTTGTTGGGGTAATACAGGTCACATCAGTACAGTAGAACTATGTGGTATTTACACAAAACTAGAAACATACTCGTTTATATAATATTTCAATACGTTTCTGATCTTGTTCTGAGTCGTCAACCGTGACAAACTACAGCGTTTTACTAAATATTTTGCTTCAAAATGCAAAGGAATCAAAATTAATCAGTGGATCTTTTTTTTTAATGAACCAGTTCACACAAATGAATCAGACCTGTTCTACGAAAGCATGTTTGATCATTGATTTGATAGTTTCAATAGTTTATTTCTTCAGTTCTGTTGATATCATCTTTAATAGTTCAATTACAGACCCTTTCCAAAAAATTAGAATATCATGGAAAAGTTTATTTATTCCCATAATTCCATTCAAAACGTTAAACTTCCATAGATTATAGATTCAGGGCCCACAACTTAAACGATTTCAAGTATTTAGTTGTACATATTAATTTGGGCTTCCAGCTCATAAAACCCACGAAAACAGGATTTCAAAAAATTAGAATATTACATGAAATCACACAGTAATTACACAGTGATACCATGGTCATTGAACCAGGTTTTGGTTCTTTTGGCAGTGTGGGCAGGTGCAAATCCTGCTGGAGAATGAGGGAAGCATGAAGTGCTCTGAAAATGTCCTGGTAGACGGCTGCGTTGACTCTGGATTTAATAAAGCACAGTGGACCAAAGTCCTCTTTTCTGATGAGAGCAAATTTTGCATCTCATTTGGAAACCAAGGTCCCAGAGTCTGGAGGAAGAATGGAGAGGCACACAATCCAAGATGCTTGAAGTCCAGTGTGAAGTTTCCACAGTCTGTGTTGGTTTGGGGAGCCATGTCATCGGCTGGTGTTGGTCCACTGTGCTGTCCACTCAACGCAGCCGTCCACCAGGACATTTCCAGAGCACTTCATGCTTCCTTCAGCAGACAAGCTTTATGGAGATGCTGACTTCATTTTCCAGCAGGATTTGCACCTGTCCACACTGCCAAAAGAACCAAAACCTGGTTCAATGACCATGGTATCACTGTGTAATTACTGTGTGAGTTCATGTAATATTCTAATTTTTTGAAATCCTGTTTTCGTGGGTTTTATGAGCTGGAAGCCCAAATTATGTACAAATAAACAACTAAATACTTGAAATCGTTTAAGTTGTGGGCCCTGAATCTATAATCTATGGAAGTTTAACGTTTTGAATGGAATTATGGAAATAAATAAACTTTTCCATGATATTCTAATTTTTTGGAAAGGGCCTGTATTTTTCAAAACAAGTACATTGTAGTTTAATTGGTAAAACGGGATGCAGATGGCTACATCTCATTTGGCAAGGCAAGGCAAGTTTATTTATATAGCACATTTCATACACTATGGCAATTCAAAATGCTTTACATAGAAAGGAATTAAAATATCACACTATGGCAATTCAAAGTGCTTTGCATAGAAAATAAGCACAAAATAAAAGCAAGGGAAATTAAAACAGTTATAAAAGGAATTAAAAGAGATACATTTACATTCTGATATTTTGATAGTGATTGATATTCAAAATAGTAAGCAAGCGCTGCTTTGTTTTACGGTTTGTTTCTGCAGTTCTAGTTTCGGTTTCCCTTTTTGAATGACGAAAATAGACTATTGATGCCTGCCGATATAAACAGATGTTTACTGCGCAGAACACACATGCTAGTTGACAGTCGCCTTTAGTCCTTTCGGTGTGTTCAAGCGCAGCTTTTTGTCCGAGACGCAGCCAACAAGAGGCGACAACACAGTCAACTTTTATCGTCTCTAGTTCTTTGATGTCGGCTCGGTGTGTTCTGGGCTTTATGCGATTTAAAGAGTAAAGTGCTACATATTATCAAGGCTGAGAATAGACCACAACGCTGCAGACAATGGCGACAGCCTTTAAGTCGAGCCAAGTCAATTCATCTTCATTTATATAGCGCTTTTAACTATATAGATTGTTCCAAAGGGGCTATACAGTGATAATAGGAAATTAAAGTAACAGAGATTGTTTAGGCTTTACAGCAGCTCTAGAATAAAGTTACTGTCCAGCTAAAGTTAGTTTTGATTGATTCACTTCCGTCGCAACGATCATTAGTTGTTAACTTAGGGGCCGCTAACACGACGACGTTCTAACAGAAAACTCTTAAGTTCTCTCTACGCAAATTTTAAAAACGCAAACCTGTGAGAACGCCGATGGTGTGCACATGCGTATTATGAGTTCAGTCTATAGACCTTATGTAGCCCCGCCCCTTTTCAGCGCTGCGCTCATTGTCTTTTGACTTCCGGTCTGTATTTTCACAGCGATTCTGCGTGTTTATTAATAAACGGCTCGTTTTAAAATCTTCCCGGTCGACTGACATTTGTTAAGTCATCTGCTTTAAACATCACAGTCCTCATGATAACTTTCGTTAACTTTACATTAAGTAAATCCACTTCAAAAGCTAATTACTCCTGGACAGCAATGCCATAGAAATATACAGAGCGACCGCAAAAACGGAAGTTAAAAGACGATATTCAAAAGATGGCGGCGCCCTCGTTTCTCTGGCGCATAAGGTCTATAGGTATGTGTGTTTGAATATATATGTGCTTAGGCATGTAGTACTTCCCTACAAACCAACCCTCAACAAACTACTTGTCTAGCCTTAAAATGTATAATACAGAATTTTTTATCACTTCCGCGTAGCCACGCGAACCGGAATTATCCCGACAACGCTTAGTCTGTAGAGTGGTAAAGGGATCCTCCATAGGGAGAGACTAGTTGACACTTCAGGACTGCGTTCTCGTCGTGTCCAGGCGCAGGTCCTTCATCAGATCTGGATACGGCCTGGATCCGGCGGACTGCGGTAAACATCGGGATAAACAGAGAGACTAATATTAGCATAGATGCCATTCTTCTTATGATGTAACAAGTACATCAGGATTTATGGGAAGTGTTCCCGGTTCCCGCTGACCTAATCTATGCAGCCTAACATTGAATTATAGAAGTTTATAATGTGTTATGTGTATGCCAGGTTAAAGAGATGTGTCCTTAGTCTAGATTTGAACTGACAGAGTGTGTCTTCTTCCCGGACAATTTTAGAAAGACTGTTCCAAAGTTTTGGTGCTAAATAGGAAAAGGATCCACCGCCAGCAGTCGATTTTGATATTGATTATCAACTGGCCGGAATTTTGAGATCGCAATAGACTTTAACATTAGCTTTCTGTATTTACATTTACATTTAGTCATTTAGTAGACGCTTTTGTCCAAAGCGACTTACAAATTCGGACTAAATTAAGCGAGTCATCGTGAAGAGGCAAAAAACAACGCAAGAAGTGCTCAAAATGCGAAGTTCAGGCATTGTTCAGAGTAGCATAAGCCCGATAAGCAAGGATTTAAAGGAAAAGGAAAGATTTTGTTTATCGCTGTATGTTTATGTCTTATCGCTGTTTTCCATGTCCGTGGAGTAAGTATATGTATACTGTGTGTTTACACAGCTTTTTAAAAATGTCGGGTGCCGTTGTTTTGTATTGCATGCGTTCGGCCAATCAATGTACACTTGCGTCACTGGTAGTTCCTATAGCGCTGGTTTAGAAGTCAGAGCTAATTTAGTTCCCCATAAACTAAAATCATTCCCAATTCCCGTGGAGCAAACACACACAAAAATCAGGTACATCCGCCAATAGTTATAGAAACTATGAAAATGTTCCTCTGGAGCGAATAGTGTTTTTATTCTCTTCATTCTTCATTCAAATCAAATAAGTCAATAAAGAGATCTCTATTCGTCAGGAATATTAGACAAATAAAAGAACCTTAGTTTGACCACACACACACACACACAAAAAAAACATTTGTCTTCCTTATTTAGCCGTCGTGTTCTTTAGGTTGTCTCACAAGACACCATAATAAGCATCCTCTGAGATCTGCTGACTGGGACGTCTGGAAACATCCTTTACCAAACCACCCGCTTGTGATATAAAGGGGTTAATGATGTTTTTATCTCTCTCCTTCTCTTTCTGTAGCTATCTAACTGATCTGGATCGTATCTCCGAGTCCTCCTACCTTCCCACCCAGCAGGATGTTCTGAGGGTTCGAATCCCGACCACAGGGATTATTGAATACCCCTTCGACCTTCAAAGCATCATTTTCAGGTAGAGGAAACAGGGCAATTATTAATCAGCTTTCATTTTGAAATTTAGGAAATGATTTTTTTTGTCCCACTGAATGTAGGTTAGCATCGAGAATACATCCACCGCTGGAGAGTTATTAATATTTTCTTGAGCTGAAGACGACTTTCTAGTGTGTGACCTACAAAGATCCAGTCACACCCCACATCAGTTAAAGTTGTCTTGGTTGTATTTTTCAATTGATTTGTTTGTCTTTATTGAGAAACAATCAAAACCCATGAAACAATTTCCAGTTTTCTCTTGAGAGAGACACACTGTCGTCGGCTGAAGCTCAAATTTAAATGAGTACTATAAAGTTAGTTTTATGTTTTTAAAGGAAGTCTTTTATGCTCACCAAGCATGCATTTAGTTGGTCAAAAATACAGTAATATTGTGAAATAATATTTCAAATGAAAATAACTGTTTTCTATTTGAATATATTGTAAAATGTAATTTATTCCTGTGATACAAAGCTGATTTTCAGCATCATTACTCCAGTCTTCAGTGTCACATGATCCTTCAGAAATCACTCTAATATGATGATTTGATGCTCAAGAAACATTTCTGATTATTATCAATGTTGCAAACAGTTGTGCTGCTCAATATTTTTGTGGAAACCGTGATACATTTTTTTTTCCAGGTTTATTAGATGAATAGAAAGTTCAAAAGAACAGCATTTATATCTTTTGGAACATTATAAATGTCTCCAGTGTCACTTTTGATCAATTTAATGCATCCTTGCTGAATTAAAGTATTAATTTCTTTAATAATAAAAAACAAACATTTGATCGGTAGTGCATGCAGGGGCGTAGCAACGCTTCGCTTTTGAAAGATGACCATTATATTTTAAAGAGGTTTATTTTGCATGGCCGCAGTGTGTGTTGCCAGTTAAAAGGACTCTGCCATCCGGTCGCTGTGGTTAAACGAATGCACAAGTGGTCAATTGTAATCCAACCATGATTAGCACTTAACAACTTCCGCAAATCTAATTTCTAGACAACATCTGAAACTTTGTATTGTAGACTTCTCATGTTATTTCCTCCTTAGGATGAATCACTTAGTTGTTGTCCTCATTTGTACATCTCTTTGGATAAAAGCATCTGCTAAATGAATAATAGGAATGTAAATTAGTGAGGGCTAACATCATATAATGTAATTAATATTCATGACCCAAGGGTGTGGCCTATGTAGACAAAAGCTAGCTAAATAAAACTACAGTTTAAACCAAAATGAGTGTTTTCAAAAGAATGTGAACCAAAATTTGAACAAGAAAAATTTTTTTTTTTCTGAATTACAGTAACTTTCATTGATCATAGTTTTTGCAACAGCGTTTTAGGCCTAATTAATTGAACTTTCATGACAAAATTGCTATAAGTTTTATGGAAAGTTTTCGTATCTAGTTCACCCACACATTTAAAATCTGTCATGCTTATGAAAGACGCTGATGAGATTCACAGCGTGTTTTTGAATCGTTCCTATGTACGTGATATGAAAATTCATCAAAACACACACCAGATTATTTCTGCCCTCTTTGCCATATTGACTCCATAAATGATTACCATCGGCTCTGTGGTTGTTAATCTCTGTAAAACTGTCTTAAACCCACACGCACCTCATGTCGAGCTTCCCGGAAGAGAAAAAAAACGAGTGCGCACGGCCATCTCTCTATCTTTTCACATCTCTCTCTCTCTCTGTCTGTCCTCCTGCCAAAGTTCGCTAAGTGCGGAGTGAATGTGGAGACTCGTCCTACATTAAAGAGCGTGTGTATGTTCAGAAGTAGGTCACCGAGCCCCTGGCTGAAGGAAATGAGGACGCTTCTATCTGAAGGAGCTTTATTTTGGGCAGCCAATCCTAGAGGGCTTCATTTATCAAAGGCCCCTCTGTGAACTGCTGGCTCAGGACTGGAGCTCTGACTCCACTAGGGGGCGCCGCGTGAACCCCGAAATCAGTGCTGGCTTCACACATTTACCATGTTACTGAAATCTAGGGCTATGGGTATGTTCGGAATAGCAGGCTAGCATACTACTTTTATTGTTTGTGCATTATGCATATGCACAATGTTTATCTTTATTGACTAATTAGGCGATTGGACTCAAATGTTCACATGTTGCTGGATTTAACATGCAACATAATAAGGGTCAAGTGACAACAATGTAGCATACTACAGTTTGACTTTCTTTAAATAGTAGCTATACAGTATATATTGCATGGTATGCATAAGGTATTTTGTTATGTGTTTTGTTGCTGCATGCATACTGCATACTCCATACTCCAATGTATCCAGTACAATATATGCACACATATGCTGTATACTGCCTACTATTTTTTAAAGAGTATGTAAAACTGAAAAGTGTGCATTATGCAGTGATAAACAACAGTACTATGCTTTTACTATGTAAAAATATTTTTATTTGCAAGATGATCCTTGGACTTGCTGGATTTAACATTCAACAAAATAAGGGTCAAGTGACAACAATGTAGCATACTACAGTTTGACTTCCTTGTTCAAATTATTATTATTTTTTTTTTAAATAGTGCTAGTAAACTATATATTACATGGAATGCATAAGGTATTTTGTTGTTTTGCATGCATACTACATACTACAATATATGCAGTATATGCGTGAATATACTATATATACTAATATATAATATAACTAAGTAACTAATATACTATATACTGGCTACAATTTTTTTTAAAGAGTATGTAAAACTGAAAAATGTGCATTATGCAGTGATAAACCAACAGTTCTATGCTATGTTGTAGATTCAGTACATCCAGCTGTCATTTCAGCAACAAAATATACTTAATCTTGCTTTTTAAATCCGAAATGTATTCATTTGTAAATAATAAAAATAAGTCAAGGAGGAGATAAAGGAGTTAAGATGTCGCTGTCGGTGAATTCGGCACACTTGAAACTGTAAATTCAAGTTGAGCGCATTGCATTTTGGGATACATATGCAGCGTGTTCTGGTTGTGTGCTGTGCATTTTAGCATGCTGACAAGGTCCTTCCATGCATACAGAATATTTGCATACTGTGCACAGTATAGTCATGAATTATTGATGCATGTAATGTCTTTAACCAATCAATAATGCAAACGCTCGCTCTCTTTGTTTCTCAGGATGGTTGATGTAGGGGGTCAGAGGTCAGAGCGCAGGAAGTGGATCCACTGTTTTGAGAATGTGACATCCATCATGTTCCTGGTGGCTCTGAGCGAGTACGATCAGGTTCTGGTAGAATCGGACAATGAGGTGAGCAGCTTTATTTGACTATAGACGTGTTTACCATTACCTGTGGTTGTGTGTGTGTGTGTGTGTGTGGGTGGGTGTTTTTTTCACTGTGCATTTTGACATATATTATGATCCATTCTTTGTGTCTGTGTTCAGAATCGTATGGAGGAGAGCAAGGCTCTGTTCAGGACGATAATCACATATCCATGGTTCCAAAACTCCTCTGTCATCCTCTTCCTCAACAAGAAGGACCTGCTGGAGGAGAAGATCTCTTACTCACACCTGGTCGACTATTTCCCAGAGTTTGATGGTACGTCTTCCCGTCGTACAGTGTTTTTCACGTAGACTGGTTTAATGCAGACAGTACCAAAGCATGCATGTGTTTTAGTAGCTGATGATATTATTAGCTTTTCGTTGACATGTTTGAAGGCGTGTAGAGCGTAACAGCAGTACAAATGCTATTCAAAATCTCAGAATTAATTAATTAACCTTTCAAAACAGATCTGCCATGAGTTCTTAGAGTTAATTGACAGAATAAAGCAGTGTAATTTCAACTTTTTTAAGAAAATTGTTCTTAATAGCCAGATATTGGATGAAATACTACACTACTTATAACCTTGCAAAATTGCTAATCACAGAAATCATTTTTATGTGGGTAAACATCAGGACATTTCAGATTTCCAGGCATAAAAATAATCATGTAAATCTTAAAAGGTCATGGAAATTTCTATTGTCAGCACATTATCTAAACTATACAGAGAGTTTTTAAATAAATTAATACTTTCATTCAGCAAGGACACATTGAATTGATCAAAAGTGACATTAAAACATTTATAATGTTATAAAACAACGTATTTAAAATAAAAAGCTGTTTTTTTATTACTTTTTTCATCAAAGAATCCTGAAACACATTTTCCATGAAAATATTAAGCAGGATTGAGTACTGTAATGTAAAAAAAATCAATGACTGTATATCTGAATCTATACTTGCCCCAAAACAGAATGTATTCCCCTTGTTCTATTGTTGTTGTTTTTCCTCTTTTTTCCTGTTCTCCATAATGCTATAGAAGACATTTTCTTGAAAAATCATCAATAAAAATAATGTAAAAAACAAAACAAGAAGCAGCAACTGTTTTCAACATTGTCATTAATATTAATAAATGTTTCTTGAGCTGCAAATCATCGTATTAGAATTGTTTCAGAAGGATCATGTGACACTGAAAACTGGAGTAATTCAGCTTTGAAACAAGTAAATTCATGTAGAAAACATTTTAAATTCTAATAATATTTCACAATACTATTATTTTTCGATCAAATAAATGCAGCCTTAGTGAGCAAAAAAGACTTTCAAAAACATGAAAAAGTCGTACTGGCCCCAAACTTTTGTATCTTCAGCAAGAAATGACTGTGAATGATATCTCTAGTCTACAAAGTTGTTTTTTACATCCATTTTCAGTATCACAAATGATGGAAAAAGCATGGGAATTCACTGATCAGTTAGCTTTTGCACTCTATAAATACTGTTTTGCTCCAAAACAAGCATTATAACGTATTTTTAATCATTCATCTTGTTGCCAGTTGGTTTGGATCAAGGTGAAGAACTCTTAATTGTGGGGTAAATAAACTCCTCCAGGTCTCCTGAAGTCTTTAACTCCATGTCCACATTGTTTTGTAGGGCCCCAGAGGGACGCCCAGGCCGCACGGGAGTTCATCCTGAAGATGTTCGTGGATCTGAACCCCGACAGCGACAAGATCATCTACTCGCATTTCACCTGCGCCACCGACACGGAGAACATCCGCTTTGTGTTCGCGGCGGTGAAAGACACCATCCTGCAGCTAAACCTGAAGGAGTACAACCTGGTGTGAGACGTGGCGTGTCCGACACCGCTCTCACGAATCAGCATAGAACAGGCACCCACAGAGCGTGCACACACCTACGTCCACAACACACACACACTCACACATACACACACAGGCATCATGTACACCTTCAAAACACACCGTTCTTTTCATTTCTCTTTCCCAGCTTCCAGAGTTGTTCTCTTTCTGTCCAGCGGAATCGTAACGGACGTGTCCTGCTCATCGTTTTTTTTTTTTATTTGTTTGCCAAAGTCTGTCCTCTCAGCCCCGGCAGCTCTCGTCAAAGGCCTCTTTCCCTTTTATCAAATTTGACCACCGAAACGTGGCTTGGATTTGACAAAGGGCGTTAGACTCCGACTCGCCGTGCGTATTTCAAGGAAATGTTGGATTGGCGGAGCTACGATGAGAATGATCTGTGATGCGCTGGCCTGAAAAACTGGATGTGACGTTCCTTCCTCTTCCTGTACTATCACTCGCTCCAATCACGTCATCTGCTCCGAGTGTTTCTCGGGAATTCTGCCTGGATGAATGGAAAAATGTGGTGTTCACAGCCCTGCAAAAAGACAAATGACTAAAAAAAAAATAATAATAACATATTTACATACTTGTACATGGACACAAGGACTAGTGCTGTGGTGCCAGAAGTTCCGAAACGGATCCATTGGATCCTTCTAGAATTCTGAGGATTCCGGCGGATTCTAGAAATCCAGCGGGTTCCACTGATGGTGTGGAGAACCTTTTCACTCGCAGAGATGATTCTCTCGACGAGGCTAGTCTTCAACTCGCATCGATGAATGTAAACTTCATGTGAGAGCATCGCAAATGCAAAAAAAAAAATCAACAAAAAATCAGAAAAAAAATGATAATGAACGAAAATAGTGTAAGAATGCCTATATAAGCAAAAAGCACGTGAGGGAGAGATGAAAATAAATAAATCTGTGTATATTGCTGAGATGATCATTTTAAAAACGTTTTAATGATAAGTAACTATAGCTTCTTCTACTGCAACAGAATATAAAGTAAATTATAAGAGCAGTCGAATTAATGATGGGTAAGAGACAGCGTTAAGGATTTTTAAATGTGCGCGAAACAGGATTATACACATACGATAGGTATTGTTCTGCAGATTTCCACATTTAGAGTTGAAAATTATTGCATTGCTTCCTTCCCCCATGGTTGTTATCTTTTATCTTTCTTCCCGGTTTCGTTTTAACTTCGCGATCTAATAAATTAGTGCGCGGTTATCTTTTTGTTTTTTTTGTTTTTTTTTCGCTCATGAACAGATACTTTATCAATTCAGAATCCGGGCCGTAGACTCGCGGGTATAGTCGTCATCCAGCGGCCCAGATGCACACAATCCATTATTTGTTTATGCAGTTTTTGTTTTTTTTATTGTCATAACATACATTTTTTCGCTCAACAATTTCAAGAATTTCTGAACGAAATTCCGGTGGGAACGTGGGAGGACGAGGGTGGGGGGGACAGGAAAGCATTTATGCGCTGATCTTAATTGATTGTGTATATTTATATTTGTAAATACGTATACACATTATTGCTTATGTACAAAACGTCTGTGGTACACTATCTTTGGCAAAAAAAAGAGAAAAAAAATCACTTTTTCGTAATTGTATATGGTTCTGTTGGTTTTCTTATGAATTACAATATTATTGATACTGTGATTCTTCGTTTTAATTTTAGATTTTTCTTTTTTTGGTCACTATGAATACGTCAAATGATATACACATAGCTGGTAACGTGTGGAGGACGAATGTGGTTTTAAAAATCAACGCGCACGGTTATGATGAGCAATAGTCTGAGAAAACCTAGAGCGTTTGGAAACATCAGAGAGGCATAGCGAAACGGCCTTCTCTGCGGTGTGAATGTTATATGAGATATATGAAAAATAAAAAATATGATTTTTAAGCAAAAGAAAAGATTAATTAAATAAAGAACATTTTATTTATATAATTTATGGACCAGATCTGAAGTTGTTGATAATTTGAATGCTATTGTTTCCTGTTTGAAGCACTCCCATGTTATGAGACAGAAATAGGAGACTAGTGTCTGTACTGCTGTATAAACCTCCGTTATGGATAAAAATTATAATTTTTATTTTATTTTTTTTTCTATTTTAATTTTTTTCCCGAAGCACACAATATATTGTACTATAAATATATTTCCCTTACCACACTTTTCACTTTCCTACAGATCTTCTTTTTTTTTTATTGTTAAATTTCCAAATGATGTTTAGGTGAAGTGCTTAAAAACAAACATAGGAAATGTACCATATGAAAATAGACAGCTTTTTATTTGTGATTGAAGATCTATTTGGTCGACGCTTGCAAGTAGTGACTTTTTCTTTCGATTCTGATTTTATTTGAATTTCTTTCTAAATTCACAGCTTGTTTCCTTCATCGTGTATGTGATGCACAGATAGAAAAAAAAGTGTTCTATGGTTCTTTTACAGTTGATATTTTATACTGGTGATGTTTCATTCATTTTCATCAAGGGCTACGATAAACCATGCCAGAAGCAATTGGTCACAGCTCAAAGTGTGATTCGGTACCAAGAGAAACGTCTCTTCTGTTGTACGTGAACAGTTTTACACCCATTCCACCAAATGCTCATGCATTATTCATTATTTTATCACTTTTGAGTTCATCACTTACCACGGTCATACTAGAGAAGCATTCCCAAGCGCTTTCTTGATGGATATAAAACCTGACGTGATATTTGTGAACTCGACCCGTGTGAGTCAGTGTTTAAGTGGGGTTTGGAAATGTCACACCATTTTGTAAATCCTGCAGTGTTGTTGTAGTAAGTTAGATTTGAAGACACTGAAGCAAATCATGGCCATTGAGCACTTAATCATCTAAAATACCATGTCTTACTCTAAAGTGGTCAAATGGATCGCGACAGTCGTCACGCCGCAACAGCTTGAGGCTGTCTACACTAGACGCGACAAAGCGACCGTTGCAAATCCATTTGTTCTTCGTGTCAGAAGTTGCGCAAGCACTTGAACTATGTCTGTAACAAAGTTTGTTGATAAGGGAAGAAGTAGGCGGGAACTAGCGTACGATCAACGTAAAGTTTAACAACAAAGAGAGAGTAAAGCGACAGCCCCTCATGGACGACTGCCGCATGTAAACATAATAAAACACAACATAAATAGTCCAGGCCTGTTCCTCTGTCGTCACGCCTCCTTTTATCCTTCCGTTCCCACAGCTCTCGGCCCCGCCCTGCTTGCCACAACGTCAGAAATAAAAGGGGGCACCAGTTTACTGTCGGGAATGTTCTTGTTCCGCATCCAGTGTAGACAGCATCACTTTTTATAATGGGTTCTATTTGCTTTTGTCACGTCGCACCGCTCGCATCTGGTGTTAGTTCACTGCGACTGTCGAAATTATGGCTCTGCTCACTATGAGAACGTGTTGCTTTGTTATATCTGCGGTTCGAAGGCCTTCGATTGTAAGAAGGGCATGTTATTCGGCATAGCTTTGATTATTCTTCATGCACTTTTTTTCTTTTTTTTTTTTTTTTTTGTGCCACAAGGCAAATGCCTAGAAACGCTTCGAGCCGCAGCGCGACCGTTTGAGCTACACATATCTATAACTGTGCCAGTTTTGACGTTCCCTCAAGAACCTCTACCTCTGTGAACCGTGTGATGTTTTTTGGGCATTTTAGGATTGGTAGTCACGTGACAAGCACACTTCTTTTGTCAGTAGGGCACAGTCGATGAGGTTTGGAGGCAAAACTTTGTTCGTTTATTGGATCTTGCCAATGACCTGCATATATTTTGTATGCTTCGTACATTGAACACAGCAGTAAATCACAGCCTTCCTCAGGGCAAATATTTTTCATTGGCCAACTTCTTAATTGTCCAGTGAGTGGTAAATTGAAAATAGTATCCGTCCCGCTGTTGGCAAGATAATTGTTCGCCTGCGGCTTGCTATTTCGGTTCTGAAGTGGACAGGTAAATAAACATCAGTAATGAAGGCTTTGGCTGTTCTCAAAGGCATCTGGGCAACAATACTGTACACAAACACAGAAACGCAGATGCTTGACCAATGCATTGCAAACATGTCGTCTTGTTGAAACGGCATTGCTCTGGAAGTGGCAACACTCAGTACTCAAGAGGGCGCCAGAGTTTCCTTCAAATGTCTGTGCCATTAAACCAGATGTTATTATTCCTGAAAAGGAAATTTGGCTGGTTGCTATTGTTCAAACCAAATTCTCAGTATTCGCTTCATTTCAGAGACTCAAAAATGAATCTTCCGCATTCCTGTAAGAGCTTTCTCTAGTGTGTAGGCACCTAAAGATGAATCCTTGATGGTTGCAATTTGATTCAATGATTCATTGTGATGGAATGAACATGAATCTTTTCGGATGCTCCTTTTGGATTTGCTGCCCCTTTGCAGACAAGACAGTTATGTTATTTCCATGTAAGTATGTTTACTGGTACGGTTAGATGCATCTGTGTGATGGATGGTCAAATGGTTGAAGTTCTGACCCATTCAAATTTGATTTCATCCCCTGTTCTTCTATTGTAATACATTACCTGAAAGCTGTTATGTCCAGGACCACTTTAATATTTTCTCTTATTATGACAGGACGATCATGTCCATTTTATTTGGGTTTTCTCTCTCATTCGTTCTCTGCTTCTTTTTACCCTTTTATTTTGTAATTATACCAAATGTAAATGTTGTATAATATTGTGCGTGCCAATCCCCTTCTCTGAGACTGACTCGTAACAAGTGCCAATTGTTGTCCAAATCACATGCGGGCCGTGAAATAAGACGCGGTCTCTTTTTAAAAATGAGTAAAACACTAAATAAGAGAGTAAACGGATTTACTTTGTATTTAAGTTAGAAGATAAACTGCTGTTTTTCTCTTTTCTTTTCTTTTTCTTCTTTTTAAGGAATTGTAATTATTAAAGCATGTGCTCTTTGTCCAGGTGGGAGTTTTGGGCTCAGACAAACATCGAAATCCTCGAGACGAGGAAACATAGTGGAAATTTATTTTACGACATTCTCGCCATATTTTTTTTGTTGTTGTTTTTATTTGTATTTGTTTCATTTCAACCACTGTTGCCTGAACCTCATTCAAACATGGAAATGATTTTCATAACCGCCTTCTAAAAAAAGAAAAATTATAAAGTATCTGTTTTAAATTTAAATAAATTTGTTCCTATACTTGCTGATTGTCTTGTAACTTGTTTTCTTTGCAGTGCCTGCAATGTTGAAGTGTTAAAAATCTGCACATTGCTTCTTTTCAAAATGTTTGAAGTGGAAGTATTTTGTTTTTGTTTTATCTACATTATAAATTTAGCACAGAAGTCTATTATGGCCTTTATTTTAAATTGTTTGCCAAATATGGTTGTGTTTTTTTGTCCAGAAGGGGCACACATAAAAATTCCCTACCAGCTAAATTAAACTTAGATTTATAAAACATATAAACGGAAGCTCAAGCATGTTCGCTTGACGTGCGAAAACCAATGAGGTTCATTCTCGTGTTACGCAGCACGTTTGAGCTTCAGCAAGAACCAATGAGGTTCATTCTCGTGTTTCGCAGCACGTTTGAGCTTCAGCAAGAACCAATGAGGTTCATTCTCGTGTTTCGCAGCACGTTTGAGCTTCAGCAAGAACCAATGAGGTTCGTTCTCGTGTTTCGCAGCACGTTTGAGCTTCAGCAAGAACCAATGAGGTTCATTCTCGAGTTACGCATCACGTTTGAGCTTCAGCAAGAACCAATGAGGTTCGTTCTCGTGTTACGCAGCACGTTTGAGCTTCAGCAAGAACCAATGAGGTTCGTTCTCGTGTTACACATCACGTTTGAGCTTCAACAAGAACCAATGAGGTTCATTTTCACGTTACGCATCACGTTTGAGCTTCAGCAAGAACCAATGAGGTTCGTTCTCGTGTTACACATCACGTTTGAGCTTCAACAAGAACCAATGAGGTTCATTTTCACGTTACGCATCACGTTTGAGCTTCAACAAGAACCAATGAGGTTCATTTTCACGTTACGCAGCACGTTTGAGCTTCAGCAAGAACCAATGAGGTTCATTCTCGTGTTTCGCAGCACGTTTGAGCTTCAGCAAGAACCAATGAGGTTCATTCTCGAGTTACGCATCACGTTTGAGCTTCAGCAAGAACCAATGAGGTTCATTCTCGTGTTACACATCACGTTTGAGCTTCAACAAGAACCAATGAGGTTCATTTTCACGTTACGCAACACGTTTGAGCTTCAGCAAGAACCAATGAGGTTCATTCTCGCGTTACACAGCACGTTTGAGCTTCAGCAAGAACCAATGAGGTTCATTCTCGCGTTACACAGCACGTTTGAGCTTCAGCAAGAACCAATGAGGTTCATTCTCGTGTTACGCAGCACGTTTGAGCTTCAGCAAGAACCAATGAGGTTCATTCTTGTGTTACGCAGCACGTTTGAGCTTCAGCAAGAACCAATGAGGTTCATTCTCGTGTTACGCAGCACGTTTGAGCTTCAGCAAGAACCAATGAGGTTCATTCTCGCGTTACACAGCACGTTTGAGCTTCAGCAAGAACCAATGAGGTTCATTCTCGTGTTACGCAGCACGTTTGAGCTTCAGCAAGAACCAATGAGGTTCATTCTCGCGTTACACAGCACGTTTGAGCTTCAGCAAGAGGTTTGTTCTCGTGCATCAAGCAGGTTCGGTTGAGCTTCTGTTTATATTTACTGTATTATTTCAATGTATAAATAAAAGTCTAAATTCAATCTGTTCATCATATAAAGCGATTGCGTCTCTTCAGAGATTTCTGACTGAACTGCTCAATTCATATGGATTAGTTTTATCAAAACGTCAAAGTGGTAGTTGTGTAGCTGTCAAATTAGGGACAGAAATCTCTCAGATTTCATTAGAAAAAGATCTTCATTTGTGTTCTGAAGAGGAACGAAAGTCTTACGGTTTTGGAACGATTTGAGGGTGAGTAATTGATGAAAGAATTTTCATTTTTGGGTGAACTATCCCTTTAAGATCACCTTGTAGCCTAGGGGGAATTACATGCATTTACAATTGTTTTAAACAGTAGTATAGGCTAATTCGTTATTTATAATGCTGAAAATAAACCCAATGGCGAAAATGTCTATGTAATAACCCCATGATACCCAAAATTATGATAGCCAAAAATGCATTTTATAGACTTTACATCCTAATTTTGTTATTTGCATATTATATTATATTATATTATAAATCACAGGATGGCGTCTTTAATACTCCAGGAATATGTCTGGTGATATTAATAAATAATATGTTCACCACAGTGGAAATGGTCCCATGGGTGCAGTTGCCTGTATTACAGGTTGGAGTCGCTGTGCATTGACCGGGAACAAAAGCAGCGCAATTCCAACACCTTCCACCGACAGACACTTCCGGTGTTACTGTTATTTCATCCATTTGACATCTTAAAATGGGCCTACTGAGCGCCACCTTAAATCCCGCATGCGAACGCACCAAGGTACAAATCCTACTACGATAAAGGCTTATCTTATGAATATTAATGACGCAACATGACGTTCGCCTGGTAGGCCTGTCGGATTGGCTGGAAAGCGAACGCTTGAATTTATTATTTAAATTTTAATAGTGCCAAACAGTTCTCGGTTCTTCTAAAATGTTCGGTATAAAAATAATGAATACAAATAGATTTTAAAAATCTTCCAAGTACACCTTCCTCAAATAAATAATACTACAAAATATAAACCATTTTAAGGACATTTTTATTGTACAGTTACTGTAAAACACCACGTCACATCATACTTGTATTTTTGTGACAAAAATAAAACATAGAACTGCAAAAAAAAAGAAACTTTTTGCAATACTGGAAGGTTAAATATTAGATTTAGATTTTGTATCGGAGACCCAGCAGTAAACCAGACCACTCATTGAATATTAATTAGGTGATGTAAACATACGCTCCCGGAAGGTTACCAGGCAACGTGAGCACGGAGTAATTAATATTCATGAGGAAAGCCTTCACCGTAGTAGAATCCGTTGTTTGGCGTCTTGCATCACGAGTCCGTACATACGAGTCCAGAAGCGGCGGAAGAGGCATGATTTTTCGAGCACAGGCTATTATTTCACCGTCTATAGACAGATATACGCAAGACTAGTGTACACACGACCAGTTTTAGACGCTTTTACCTCATTTCCAAACGCATTCTACTCACTTTCTGCAATATAGACGCATCTGTTAGCTTTAGCCAGTTAGCTTGTAGCTGGAAATTGGGCAAGTATGATCAGCCTGGCAGTGGATTAATCGCTGAGATTGGCCTTTTCCAAAAGAAGATTCATTTTTCGTGTTTGAAACCGCAATGTCACAAACTTTAGTAAAGATAATCTTCTGTTTTTGTTATTCTAAAGGCAAAGCCGTCTGAAGTTGATGTAGGTTTTGCAGTGCTGAACAAAAAATCCAGGAAAACTGGAGATCATAGCCAGGAAATCTGTTCAGGAGACCAGACTAAATACCTTTCTACCTTCAAACTGATCAGTTTAGACCTAATCGAGACCGAACAAAGAGAAACTTAATCCATAGCTTTTTCACATCGTCTACAGAGAAAGAATAAAGCACAAAAACAGGCTGATATGATGTTTCCACAAGCCAGGCACTCGGTAAGTGTTTCATTCTCCTTTATTCATGCTGATTGTCACACAGCAGGTGTTATGGACATTGTATCACATCTATACTGATATAACAGAAAATACCATGTTATTACCATTGTATTTGTTTGTATATGGTACTGTAATGTTTTTGTGGACCTGAACCCTGATTATACCATGTTTTGGGGCATGGACCATACCATGCTGCACATGCACAAAGGTGCGTTTTTTTTTTTTACATGTACAATGGCAATACCATGTTTTTTCTTCTCGTATGTCCACTTACAGAAAATGTAAGTTCTGTATGGAGCTACTAAGTCCACTTAGTTTGTGCACTATTGTCCACTATTGTGCCAGTGTGAGTTTTAAAGATGGCCAGTTTCTCATTGTCTAGTCATCACTAGTGTTGTTCAGTCTGTATCCTTCCTCCTGCAAAAACTGGATCTACTTGTTTTTAGTAGAAGAGTATGAACATTGTTGACATTGAAAGACCTACATGAAGCATATTGTTTTGAAAGCAGTGTCAAAATGAGCAACGATTAGGCCTAACTTAATGTTTATCAATGCAGTGTTGGTCTTTCCAGGAATATGAATCTATACATGAATTTTCACCTGGATTACCAGAGACATTTTAGAAGATGTCTTTGTGTATTTTTGCTGCGCTAAATGGATGGATAGATCACAGTGGCTTCTTAATGTGTTTGTTTATTGATCTTTGGCAGGTTTCTTTCACAGTTTGGCCTATGTCTCATGATTCAGATGTCAGGTTTCCAGGTCGCATGTCTAAATGAAAGCATTTCTGAATGTATTCTGGTTCAGGTAGGGTCGGAGATGCTTGTTTGCACACCAGTTGCTTGGTTCCCTCCCTGTAGAGGCTTAATTGTGTCGTTTCCATGAATTGTTCCTGTGCACACAGTGGGCAGCTTGTGTTAATGAGTCCCCAGTCATTATTTTGTTTGCACTCAAGCCTAATTGCCTTTTCCCCCGTGCACACAGGCATATGTGAACACACAAACACGAGGACGCTAAATGAAATCCCCACAAGTGGATGGATTTGGAGGTTTCTTTAATTGAGGCCTTTTTGCTAATTCAGAGAGTAGAATTTAGGAGAACATTTCAGTCTTCAGCGAACTTGAGATGATGTCTGTGAGAAAGTGAACGGGACGCTCTGACACTTGAACCGATTGCAGTTTGAGCCTGAGCAGTGTCCGTAAAACGATTCCTTACTCTGTTATTTCATATTTTATTTTGAAGCATGTTAATGGTGTTTTCAGTTGGGATTGATATAATGTAGGTCTCTGCCTTATAGTTCCATGAAGTGACACTTTAAAACCTAAAAGAATGAGGGTGCGTTTAGACGAAAACGATGTACTAAATACGTAAACGTTTTTTTCGCATACAGACGACAACGTCGTCAAAACGATCCCCGTTCACACAGATGCGCGAAAACAACTAAAAACATTGTATTGTTCATGCCAGGCCAGTAGTTGGCGATCTCACTTTGACTAAACACATAATATGCATGTGCATGAAGTCATCATTTTCACAAATTAGCGTTTTTGTAGTTTACACTGAGACGATAACGGTATCGTTTTCAAAAACGTGCACTTTGAAACCCGTTTTCAGGCCCCCAAAACGCCGTTGTTGTGTAAATGACCGGCCAAAATATATAAAAAGTGTCGTCTTAACAGCCCCTAAATGCTTTTGGAATTCTTTTATAATTGATACTAGTCCTAATAAGATCAAACAAGGACCATCTAAAAACTAAAGACCTTACATTTATTATTTTTGAATTATATACATAATTTAATTCTAAAATGTAGATATCATATCTATATTTTAATGTTGATTTCCAAGTTTATTTAATAAATATTAATATAAGTGCATAAATAATTATTTGTTTATAATGTCAGTTCATAGAGAATTCCAGATTAATCCCGAAGTTTGGCAGGCAGCATTTCTTTAGGGATTTTGTTGTTGTTGTTGTTGACAAGGCTCTAGTGTCTTAAAATAACAGATTAATACATCAACAGCGAAAACTGACCACTTTAAAGACGTTATTTTCACGTCTTATTGCTGCTGATGAATTCTTAAGTACACTGACCAAACTTTGGTCTTAAACCTCTGAAATTTCAGCAGAAGTGGGAATCAGGCGGAGATTAACTGCAGGATCCCAAATCTTGGATTAGGAGTTACAGCTGACTGCCCCGTTTAATCTTAGCCTCAAAGATTTACTGTGTTCTTTGGAATTCAGGATCTTTGGGATCAGTTTGACTAATCAAACCTCTGAAGTTACTTATCGACTTGTGGTCGACAGATTTGATAATTGTTTCGGGACTAATCCTGAGTTAGGAATTATTTGAAAGGCAGTGGTATTTTGCTGCAGTCAGGATAGAGAAAAATATTTTTTATTCTTTTCTCTTTTTTTAAAAAAAATAGAAAACTCTTAATTCTAAATGAAGAATGTGTGCCACTGTTTCTCTTAATCCAATTGTTGGTTCTTTTCATCTTGTTTGTGGTAATAAATCAGGCCCAGTGGATTATGGTTAAGGATTACAGCTTTAGCTTTGTTTGGTGACCATAAGTAGCTATTCGTCAGATTGCGATGACCATCCTCTTCCTCTCTCTATCTGAACTCTTGAACTCTGTGCTCAGTGAAGATAATGGACAATAACAAACTCCTTTTCTCTTGTGCTGAGATAACACACTGAGCTTTTTGAGGTCTTGTGTTGATATCATTGATATCAATTAGGAAGGTGTTTTTTGTTTTCTCATAAAGTTAAAAAAGCTTTTCACATTTCCGGGGGTTCTCGAAGTAGAAGTCATCATAGTTGGGTACATTTCTATGGTGGTAAACAGGTGGTGCTCCAATAGCAAAAGGAAAAAGTCCATGGAAGCATTTCTATGACTTTTCAAAAGAGGAAAATAACCAGATTGATTATGAAATTGAGAGGGAATATGTCAAGTTTGCCATCAGACGTATTAGAAACACCCTTGCAGTTAGGGATGTCCCATTACCAAAGTTTCACTAGTCTGAACTGTTTAATTAAATACTTTAATACCACAAATCCAATATACTGTTACACATACGACTCATCTCCCAACGGTTCACTTAAGACATAACCTACGGTGTTTAAGCGAATACTAACCATTTTGACACATTTTTCTGTGCGTATTTGACCGTTTAGGCACAAACTCAATGCCCAAAAGTTCAATTTGCTTCTCCGTGTTCAACTCCGTCTTGGAGCGTGCGCACAGAAAGACGCTTGTGGAACAGTCTCACTTTCGCGGCTTAAAGGGATACTTCACCGATTAACCTTAAGCTTTGTATCAGTAGAAACCCGGTAGTATTTTCGAGTGACCGTGCTTCCCTCCCTCATGTCCCCCTGAGACGAGAGATTTCTGTATTGTGTGTCTGTAAAAAAACCTCAGATGATGCAAAAATCGTCATTTAGCTCATCAGAGTCTCTTTTGTCCAGAGGCGAGAGACTCCAGCCAGTAGGAGGAGCTCGTCCCGCATGTGTTCAACCCGCCCATAGGGGGATCTCACCATAAAATGCCGTCTTTTCAGTTTCGAGTCGACTAGTAGCCTAGCTGTATCATTTCTCCCGATACTGCCCTCTGTAACCGGTAGGCGTGGCTTGGGAGTGTCCTCGTAGGGCAGCGAAGCAAGTGCATTCTGGGAGTTGTAGTCTTTCATCCACATGAGCCAAAAATACATTTTCTGGCTTTTCTCAGTCTAGAAGGCACCAACTTCTAAAATAATTTCACATTTCTACTACATAAATGACCCAATTTAAACACACATTCATCTTTCCAGTGGTGAAATATCCCTTTAATGCTTTTTTGATAACCTTTTATTATCAAGCACATTCTGCAGTTTAGCAGCTGTAGACTGTATTTTACGAACAATCACTGATTAAACGCTGGTTTGAATTTTCAGTTTGGGCTTTTAGAAAGCGCACCACTGTGAAATCGCACAGCTCTAGTTTCTTGCTGTCATTGCTATAGAGTTACTCTTGATGCAATGTCTCCGCAAAGAGGTTACAAATTTATTGTCCTTTTCAGACACCTGGTAGAACTGCCAGAACGCAATCAAACTATATAAAGCTATTATCGGCCGATAACGATTGGCGCCCGATCAATCAGAAGCACCCTTAGTGTGGTTGGTTGCTGTGTAAATCGGTCTCTTAGAAACATAACAACACATCTCTCTTCAACAAGCCGAGCAATTGTAGTGCAAAAGAAGTTGCGTGCCAAAGTTAATTAGCCTACTTAGTGTTTGGGTTTGTTCAAGTCTCTAACCCTCAGTATGAGCAATAATAATAGTGATGCTTGACTTGGCAAACTCTTAAAGGATTTTACAGTCTGATGCCATGGAGAACCGTCTTAACTTCCACAAAGGACACTCTAGTGCTTTAGAAAACCATCCAAATACCAGTGCTTAAACAAAACCAGAAGCCAAAATGCTGATCTGAAAAACCTGCAATGCAACATCAAGAACTTTACAGATCTCCATATAACAGCTCAACGATAAACGGCTATTTTTAGCAGTCCACACATCACAGGTCATGTGATGTTTCATCAGGAAATTCGAAGAAACACTGTTGTAGGTCAGGTGGCATTTTCTGGGAAATTGTACATTCTACTTTTGAATTCTGTTAGAAACCCACTAATCAGCTGTGAACGTTTAGCAGGAATGAGTGTGTGAGACGTGTGTGTGTGTGTGTGTACAGGAGCAGGTGCGTGTGTGGTTCTTATGCAGCCAGATATCAGTCACAGGATCTCTTTCTCTCTCATCACTTATCTTTGTTTATGTACGTAGTGGCGTTTGCTAAGGCAAGCATAACTGCTATTATTGCCTATGCATGAGTTAATGATTGAAAGTAGTGCTGCAAAATAAAATCGCTTTTTACTATAAAATTACATTTATAATTTGTTATATATTGCTAATATTTAAGGACTGCACTTCTCTCTGAAACATGTTGTGCATGTTTTTATTTAATTTAAATACATACTTCTTCGCAGTCTTCGCGCTTTGGCACCAAGTTTGACAATCACCATATTCCAATTTCAGTTTTATTTTGATTTTGATTAATTGTGCTGCCCTAATTTAAACAAACATTTGGCCTATAGCTCACCTAGCGCAGTGTATTATACAGACATTAATGTTTCTTCAAATCATGCTTTAGAGTTTGGGCGTTATGGTTAGGTTTACGTTTATGATTTCTCATGAGACGTGTTGGAATATCATAGGAATTTTAGGGCCTTTTCTGACTTGGGCCAGTACGTAGTAACATTTAAAAACTGCATAGCATCCGCCAATCATGCAGAAAACCTTAGCAACCACATAGAAGCACCCCGACAACCACACTGTAACAATCACATGGCAATGTTCCATCAACCACTCAAAACACCTTAACAGCTGCATAACACTTTCTTCAGAGTATCTAGTTTTAAATGTGTTTTCTTTCTGTGTTTCTGCTGAGTATGAGACTCTCTTTCTCAGACACACATACACACACACACACACAGAGAGTAGTCTGGGTTCATTATGTGTGTATTGTGTTGTGAGGGTGGACAGGGGTCTGGAAGACATTATTAAGGACAACTGAATTAACAAGACCCCCCTCTCAGTACAACACCCCCAACAGAGAGAGAGGTTAATCCCCCCGGCGCACACACAGGCACACACGCTTTCATATTCTCTGGAATAATCTCACACACACACACACTCTGGGCTGTTAACTGTGTGTGTGTGCACAACCACCGCCACCACACCCCGCTGCTGCTGCTGCTGCTAATGTGTTTGTGAACCACTGAAAGATCAGTCATACTGTGAAAACACACACACACACACATATATATATATATATATATATACGCCTGCACACATGAGCTGGAGTGTAATTGCGAGACTGTTTTTGTCTGCGCCACGTTCAACTCCCCCCCACTCAAAACATCTCACTTCCTGTGCTACTAACACACACCAGCCGCAATTTTGAAGACAAAAAAGTAGATAAGACCCTGAGGGCTCTAAGTGTGTGTGTGTGTGTGTGTGTGTGTGTGTGTGTGTGTGTGTGTGTGTGTGTGTGTGTGTGTGTGTGTGTGTGTGTGTGTGTGTGCGCGCAGCAGATGTCTGGGTCACTCAGGCCATAGTCCCTCATTAGCATCACAAAGGGGGCAACAGCAGAGCCTTTACCCCCGACAGCCGCCAGAGGAGAGAGAGATGTTTTTTTTTCTTCTAGATATTTTATTTTATTTTATTGAAAAAAAAAAAAAAAAAATTAATCTAGAGGCTTTATTTTATTTTTTATTTTGTTTTATTATAAAGGCTTTATTTATTTATTTTTCCTTTTTTTTTATTTTTTATTCTAGCTTACACACACACACACACGCACACACACGTGGGTGTGTGCTCCGTTTCATTCTAGAGGCTTCATTTCTTTAGTTTGTTTGTGTGCTTTTTTGTTTTGTGTATTGGATGCTTTGGCAATAAAATATTTTTTTCTGTTTAATTCAAAATATTTTATTTTATCATTAATTTTATTATTTTAATTGTTTTATTTTATCATTAATTTTTTTTAAATATTTTTTTTTAGGCTTTAATTTATTTGTATTTCTGTTTTATTATGAAGGCTTTATTTGATATATTTCTGTTTTATTCTAGAAGCTTTAATATACACACACACACACACACACACACACACACACACACACACACACGTCACAATGCTTAGGTGCCCACTGCCCGCTCTATAAGACTCCAGTTTGTCACCGTTAATGTTTTTTACTCTGCAAGAAGTGGCAGATCTTGTGGTGTTGCTCATTGAGACATGCTTCAACTAGTCGCCGGCGCTACGGCAGATTTTCTTCAAAAAGGGCAAAAGAATGCAAGAGGAGAGCAAAGCATCACACTTATCCTTCAAGCACATTTTTCTTTATTTACCCTGTTCTGTGTAATTTAGTGCATAAACGTGTTGTGTGCACCAACACATCAGAAACCTGAGTCGTTAAGTGTGCAGGGCGACGACCTTCTGTCCCGTAGCGTGTGTGTGTGAGGCTTACGGTGTTCTGACTGGAGTTTAGTGTGTCAATAGTGTCATGCCAATAAAGCACATTAAACTGAGAATGATGCTGGAGTGAACGAGGAGGAGGTTCAGGGGTCACAGGTGATGCTGCTGTTTCTCTTCCTCTAATTGATTTCTATTAGCAGCCATAGACTAGTGACTAGAGGGATTTACTGAAACACACGTCTCTCCTCTCCCTCGAGACACTATCATCCACAGGAGCAGAGACATGGAGGGATGGACGGTAAGGGAGGAGAATGGGAAAGGTGTTTTAGTTTATCTTTTTAATGTGTTTTCATGAAACCGATAGGATAGAATATACAGTTTGATAGAATATACAGTTTGTACAGTATAAAAGTTTAGGGGACATTCTATGGAAAGTCCCCATAAGACATGAAAACTGAAAGTGAGTGTGTGTGTCCAAAAATCACACACTTGTCCATCAATTTCTGTGTGTATCTGTCTGCTTTCAAACGACTGTGTGACTATAAAACACGTTGAGCACAGAAACATATCCAGTTTCTCTCTTTCTAAGGTGTGATGGTTTGTGTTGTTCCTGTCTGTCTGGTCTTAAAGGTCACAAGGCAGTGACCCCTAGTAAAGCAGGGCAGAGGTGACAAGCCAATGGCCCTTCTATTCTGTTTGTGCGAAGCTTTAATTTCAGCCTGACCTGAGCAGCTCACCTCAGATACGAGATATAATCAGGGTCTCAGTTGTGGCGTTTAGAAGAACTGTTTTTATTTAATGAAATGCTATTGAGAAGGGACACCACAAGCTAAATATGATCAAAAGAATTGTTATCATGGCTGGGGTTTGCTTTTTGTCTGTGGTCATAACATTTTGTTATGCTTTTATGCACTTATTGCACATTTTAGCATCAGTTCAGTCTTAAAATTAGCTTGATAACTGGAAACAAAGAGTTTTAACAATTGAATTATGGTTCAGTGTGTTAACCTACTTCCTATCTAACGCCTAGCTTGTTCATCATCAGTCACTGTCGAATCTAATCTCTCATCTAATGCCTTTGTTTTTCAGGCTTCGTCTCAATCAGCACAGCCGCTCAAATTCACCACATCAGACTCTTGTGATCGCATCAAAGACGAGTTTCAGTTCCTGCAGGCACAATATCACAGGTATACAAACACTCGTGCACCACCGTCGCAAGGTTTGGCCTCAGTAGGGTTTATTTTTCAATGAAATGAATACTTGCAAGGATGCATTAAATTGAACAAAAGTGGCAAAGACATTTATAATGCTGCTAAAGATTATATTTCAAATAAATGCTCTTCATCAAAGAATCCTGAAACAAATGGTCTCATAGTTTCTACAAAAACATTAAGCTGTTTTCAACATTGAAAATAATAAATGTGTCTCGAGCAGCAAATCATCATATTAAGGATCATGTGACACTGAAGACTGGAGTAATGATGCTTTGATCACTGGAGTAAATCACATGTTAAGATATATAAAAAAATAGAAAACGTATTTTAAAATGCAATAATATTTCACAAAAATACTGTATTTTTAGATTCAATAAATGCAGCCTTGGTGATCTTTTGAATGGCAGTGTAACCAGACGCCGCTTTACAGGCACATACCAAAGCTTTCAGATACACAAAACTAGTTTACCCGTTAGTTAAAGCACATTCAACACAGCCCTGAGAAGCACGGGCACTTTCACTCGACACCCTAAAAACACCCTGCCCGAGTGAATTCCTCTCTGTGTCGGGCAAATGGTGTGAACGCGACCCCTCCTGGAAAAGCTTCCTGTCATCATCTGTCAGCACCAGAGATACGAGCGATCATGGAGGGCATCCGGCCATCACACATCAGACAAACCACGGACGGAGGAAGGAAGAGGGAAATGGAGAAGGATAAACAAACGAGTGTGCTGATGTCTTTCAGATCTGCCGCTTCGACCAGATGACACTGCGGCGCTTTAGGTTTCCACGCTGAATATTCTCTCTCGGTGTGAAAAAGCCATAACTCTGGTGTATGTTTAAAATCAAATCACGGCATGTCACTGAGTATTTACCCAAGAACACACTGAATCATGCCGGTTAATGAGTAATTATTCTGTGGAGCTGCTTGTGATTACATTGTTGTTGTTAGTATTATTATTATTGCTTTTAGTGATTAAAGACCTCATAAAATGGTTTGACAAATGCAATTTTCTTTCCTGTGTTTGTTGATTTTAGGGCGTTGGGATGGGATATAAAAAAAATAATAATTTGTTTCAACTAGTCAATAGTCTTTAGTTTACATCACAGTCATAAACCATGATTTACTACTTGTTTTAGCCGGTGGCAAGTGATGTTGGGGGAAGGACAGTCTCATTCTGGTGTGCATTTGTTCATTTTAAATGCATTTGCATAAGGTTTATTTTGTCAACGTTTAGGAGTGTATTAGCATATAGATGACGTCCAAAGCTAATAGATATCCACTTATGTCAGTTTTTAGTGTAGCTATACATTAGCGCCAGTCAGTAAAATCAGAAATGTTTGTTTAGTAGCAGATCAGCATATTTCAATGATTTCTGAAGGATCATGTGACACTGAAGACTGGAGTAATGATGCTGAAAATACAGCTTTGATCACAGGAATAAAATACATTTTAAAATATATTCACAAATTTTAAATTGTAATAATATTTCACAATATTGCCATTTTTGTTCAAATGAATGAGCATAAGAAACTTCTTTCAAAAACTTACTGACCCCAAACTTGTGAATGGTAGTGTATGTGTTGCACAGACAATTTAACGTAAAACATTATCAAAGCCTCTTTTAGAAAGGGTGAAGTATTATATGAAGGACAGAATCATACATTATTTCATAATTACGTTCTTCTAAATGCATGGCCAGCCAATCACAAGTCTCCGTCAGACTGTCCAGACAGAAAACTTGTTGTCATGGTGATAGAATGTTGCAGAATTCTTCTTGCTTCGAGAGTGAAAGAGAGAAAAATGAGGTAAAGTGCAGCTAACAGCCTCAATGAGTGTGTGTGTGTGTTTTAGGGTGAAATGCAAATATTTAAGCTGTCATACACGCAGACCGTGTCATTCAGACCATAAGAACTTCTCCATCTTTTCCATCACCTAAAGATGCATCATGTCATTTTCCCTCCTAAAACACATTTTACAAGAAATGAATAGTGCATCTCATGCTGCCTTGTGTTTTGCTCTCTTTCTGTCCTAGTCTGAAGATGGAATGTGATAAACTGGCGAGTGAGAAATCTGAAATGCAGCGTCATTACATAATGGTGAGTAAAGCATGAATGTTAAATATTTTATCAGACCTACTGTTATACTCAGATTATGCTATTGTCCAGCATACTGTCTCTTTCTATAGTCTCTTATTTAGTTCTTATATGCACAATTCTTACACCACCCCCCCCCCCCTTTTTTTTGGCTTAATTGTTTGGCTTAATTGTGCAATTTTTTCCATTCCCTTATTCATTTAATTTAGTCTTTTTCTTTTGTCTGTAACCCTGTGGGCGTCTGCAGTAATTCACACACAAGCGTCTCATTGATCAGTTGTATCATGGGTCTTAAGTGTGCACAGGCGTATTGACGTCTTCGTGACGGATCAATGTGAATGTGTGTCAGTAACAGCTGTGTCTGAGAGCGGGAGCGCAGAGATCTGAGTGATCTGCTGCTTTAGCCCAGAGCGAAGCTTCGAGCACCGAGACTAAATCACAGTTTCAGGAGGAATACTAGATAAAGATCATTGATGAATATAAAGATTCTGACTGTCAATGCTCCTCTGTGTGTTTTGCTTTCTTCTCTCCACACTCTTTTGTAATGCCTCTTTGAGACACTGTAGAGGGTGACTTTTTTTTTTTACTTTTTAAGATGTCCTAATTTACCCTACAAAATCCAGCAATTCCATGTTCATATGTATCTGTAAATGTAAATACCTGCTCTGTTCCTCTTTCCCGTTTCTCTGACTGCAGTACTACGAGATGTCATATGGACTCAACATTGAAATGCACAAACAGGTGAGAATATGAATTTTGTGTCTTTTTTTTCTGCCTTATCATAGTTGTCAAAATATTAATAAATATGACAAGAAATGTAGCTCTTTAGATTGAAGGTTGTGCAAAACCTGCATAGTTTCCTTTAAAGTGCAGAAGCCTACTTACGTATGCAGCGTCCTAGATTCGGTAGCGTTCTTCCATCAAACGCGGTCAGCATACATTATCATGACTGACTGTTGTTCATGTGCTTTTGTGCAACATCAGCAGACTGTAAGCGCATCCCCAGCTACTTTATTAATGTATGTAAACCCATGAGATGTGCTTGTGTTCTGTCCGCAGGCGGAGATCGTGAAGAGATTGAACGGAATCTGTGCTCAGGTGTTGCCCTACCTGTCTCAAGAGGTCAGACTGTGTGATTTATTTATGACACTCTCTATAATGACTCTCAGCCTCATTAGTGACATAAATGTGCTGTTGGTTTGTGTCATGGGTTGCTTTTATACACTGAAGAGGGTTTTGGTTGGTTTTTGTGTGCTGTGCTTTATCTTACCTGCAGATATAAATGTGTATGTGTGTGTGTTTTTGTGTGTAGCACCAGCAGCAGGTCCTGGGGGCGATTGAGCGAGCCAAACAGGTCACTCCTCCTGAGATGAACTCAATTATTCGGGTAGGAACTTCATACTGTTCAACATGAGTAGTGTTATGTAGGGCCGAGAGATTATTTCTAAAGAAAAAAGAAAGTATGTATGTATATATGTATATATATCGTCTTGACAGCACACTTGCATAAAAAAAAAGAAAAGAAATATAAATACACATTTTAGAAAATCAGAGGATCCATCATTTTAGCCAATTAGATTCAAATTGTTTTATGCGAGAATTATTTTTTCGCACTGAATGAAGAATATTTAGTTTTTTGTTTTTATGCAAGTAAAAGACCACAATATTATTATATTTATATTCCATGAAATTCAAGCAAATTTTCAAACTGTTGAATATTAGATTCTCATTTGCATCGATTCATTGAAATGGACCGTTCGAATAAGCAACACTATTAAAACAACTCTGTATTAGCGCTCTCATACTCAGAAAAGCGAAATAATAGTGAAAATTATGGCAAAATAAAAAATGCATTACAATTATATTCTTATCAGTAAGTGTTTTACATGCAAAGTTATGTAAAGTTAAATGTAATGTGGCTTTGTCATTGTTAAATGCACATGCATGTCAACAATAAGAAAGTTAAAGCTATCTTTAACCTCCACGGATGTATGTTTGTTTGTTGTTTGATGTGATCACAGCAGCAGCTTCAGGTTCACCAGCTCTCTCAGCTTCAGGGTTTGGCGTTACCCATGAACCATCTGCCCCTGGGCTTGACTCAGCCCTCCCTGCCCGCCGTCACCTCCAGCTCTGGCCTCCTGTCGCTGTCCAGCATCCTCGCGTCACACGCGCACATGGCCAAGGAGGACAAGAGCTCTCGCGACGGGGCTGACGGCCACCGCGAGGATGATGCAGACAAATCCGACTAGCCTTCGCAGAGATGGTTTGATTCTGTCTCATGAGTTCTGTAAAGAGTGGCGGAGCTCAGAAAGAGACGAGGAGAGATCGCCGAAACCTTCCTTTTCCTCTCTTCACACCTGTCTCATTGGATTGGGTCTGATTCAATCTCTCTCTCTCTCTCCTCTCTCCTCTCTCCTCTCTCTCTCTTTCTCTCTCTCTCTCTCTCTCTCTCTCTCTCTCTCTCTCTCTCTCTCTCTCTCTCTCTCTCTCTCTCTCTACAGCGAATCTTTCCTCTTTAATATTGTTTGATTCTTTTGCTTTTCATTAGTGGTGCTTGCTAAGGTTCTATTACTATCATATTTGGGGTATCATATTAGTGATCTGAACAAACCCCTAACCCTAAGTATTAAACTTCAGCATGTAACATACCTCAAATCGTGTGTCTTGTTGAGGAGAGGTGTATTATTACTGTAAATGACTCTTAATTTTTCCTGGCAGATAGAGCTGCACGATTAATCGTTAATACATCGCAATCTCGATTCAAACGCCCGCACAATCTTATTCCTAAATGACAACAATTCGACAAAAATCACTTTGACAAAATCACACAGGAACGTTCAAATCTGCGTTGGTGTTGGGGCTGAGCCAGAGAGAACAGGTGTCATTTATAGGAATTAAAAAGCTTCACAAACAGATTATTCAGCCACACTGTATCACTATTTCTGTGTTACAAATATTCAAATTATCACAGAAGTACTGGGATAACAGTTTATAGTTCAGATATAAACACTGTTGTCTACGGTAGCGATCAAAATAGAGCAAATCCCTTTTTGAAAGTAACGCTGATTCAAATAACGATTATATTGTTATGACCAGTAGGTGGCGACAGGGGACTATTAAAAATGTATTTGTCATTGAATCATTGATACAAGAGATTCGTTTAAAAACGCTGATTCTTCCAGTAATAAAACAAGTGAAGTATTATGAGTGAGTCATTGAATCATTCACTCAAACCAATGTTTTAAATGATTCATTCTAATTAAACATTTTTAAATAGACTGCAGGAATTAATATTTTGTGAGAACCTCTAGTAAATACTGTTATTTTATTTAGTTGTCTGTTCAAAATTGTGGGAGAATTGGGATCTCTATTTGAAACAAAAAAATTATGTTTCTTAATTTATCCCGAATCGTGCAGCTCTACTGGCAGATGATAAAATGGGTGAAAAATACTTCATAGATATTGACGGAGGAACCCAAACCATATCTAAAGACCTGAATATCATAGAGACTAGGTAGTGCACACTTATGAGTCACCCAAAACGCACAGGCAAAGCTCTAGCAACCGCCAAGTAACACCCTAGCAACTGCATAACTGCCCTGGCAACCACCCCATATACATATTGCGCAAACAACCACGCAGGGCTGCGTTTACCAAAAGAATCGTTAGCCAACTATATTCATAAGTTTTGTCGAACTCTTTTGGTAAGGATGGAACTTACGACCATAGTTGCTTTTGGAAAACGCACCCCAGAACAACTTAGCAACTGCATAGCAACACTTAAGCAACCAATTAAAACGTCATATCATTTACATAGCGATGCACTAGCTACCATTCAAAAACCACACAGCAACCCCCTGGCAACCACCCATAATACTCTGATAGTGGCACAGAAATAATTCAGAACACCCTAGTAACCAATCAGAAAGCTCTAGAATTTGCATAGGAATGCACAAAAACATTCTAAATATTTTAGCAACCACACAGCAACACCTTGGTAACCACGCAGATATCTCTAGGTGTGGCAGAGCATTCAGAACACCCTAGCAACCACCTGGTAACTGCATAACTGCCCTGGCAACCACCCTAAACGAATATTGCACAAACAACCACTCAGAACAACTTAACCACAAATCAATGGCCTAGCAACCAATTAAATCTAGCATTTGCAAAGGCAATGTACAAGCAACCATTCAGAACCCTGTGGGAACCACAGAGCAACAACCTAGCAACCACTCAGAACACTCTGGCAGTGGCATAGCAACATGCTCAAAGCATTTAGAACACCCTAGCAACTGTGCAACTGCCCCGGTAAATGCCCCAAACACATATGCTCAAACAGCTACTCAGAACAACTTATCAATCACATAGCAACAGCCTAGCAACTAATGAAAACGTGCCCTAGCATTGTTCTTTAACTATTCAGAACAATGTAGCAACCACAGAGCAGCACCCTGGCAACCACACAGAACATTCTAGAAGTGACATAGCAACATGCTAAACATATTCAGAAAACCTTAGCAACCACCCAGAATGGCCTAGCAAGCACCTAGTAACACCCTAGCAACTGCACAACTGCCCTAGCAACCACCTCAAATACATTGCAATGCGCAAACAACAACTCAGAAAAACTTAGCAGCCCGCATATCAACGGTCTAGCATTTGCATAGCAATGCACTTACAAAAAAACATTTAAAACACCCTAGAAACCATAGCAACGCCTTGGCAACCACCTGGAATGGCCTAGCATCTGATTCCGATGCTTTCACGTCACTGGTTAGTGAAGCACTTCAGCTGGCCAGTGGTCTGTTTAGTGGATCAGAAATGCTTGCAGTTAATTTCCTCTGTTATCTAATATTCAATGTATTTCATGATATTTTATTCTAGGCTTATCTAGTTAAGGGTTTAAACCCCGTAGTGACCCTTTCACATTAATTGATTGAAGTATTTTATATAAAAAGACGGCACACTGTCGATGTTGCCTAGAAAACAAGGTAAAGCAAAGCCTTAAGAGCCCTTGAACTGATCAAGCCCACAGTCTGTGTAAGAAAGTGACAGTCCTGAGAAAAGCAAAGAGAGATTCCCAATCCGGACCCACATCCTCATTTTTTTTTTTTCTGTGTAAAAGGAAGTTTGTTTTTCTGCCGCCTGGTTTGCAGTGAATGTGGTTCCATGTGTGACCAGAAGGTGGCAGCTAGTGAGTGCGTGTGAAAAGTGAAGCCAAAGCATTTCTATCGCCCCCTGGTGGCTGGCTGCAGTAAAGCTCATAAACCCCGCCCTCTCCATGTAATCGAATAGGACGTGAGGCAAACAAAAATTTCCAATTACACTTTAAATACTTTTATTACAAAGATCATTTCGGTCATTTTAACTAGTTCTTATCACAGATGTATGTTCATGGGTTAATTTTCCCAATAAGTTTGGTTTTAGTTAGTTATTTGATGCTATAAAAACGGGGTGTAACGTCATGATTGACAGCTGTGCTTGAGATCGAGTGTGGGCGGGACCTTGATACTCCACTACTTCGCAGACTCGGGCTCTGAACGACGTCATTTTTTTGGCTTCATTTTTCTACAGTGGAAAGAAGCGGAGACTCGCTACAGTCTTTGTTTGTGAGGCTGTAATAGGATGTTCGGAATGGCATACTACCTTTACTGTGTCTGCAGCTGTGCTTCGCAACATCCAAGATAACCATAAAGCATTTAAATGGATGCATTATTATTGATATTGATCAAAAATACAGTAATAAAACACTCAATCCCCCCCCCCCCCCCCAGTAGTTGTTTTTAATTGAATGACGTGCAGTTCCTTAAATTTCTGAAATCACAAAATGAAAATGATCAATACTCCCAAGTTTCTGTTAATAAAAAAACAGCAGATTTGTCATAATTACAGCATAAATAGTTCAGCATGTGCCCTGCATAGTGTGCACGTTTTCTGTGTACTTTGAATACCCACTGCATTTGCCAAATTGTTCAGTGTACAACAAACCACACAGACCTTAAATATACCTGCGATTTGCAAAATAATCATTTTTATTTAAAATGGACGCTGAATTAGGTCTTCACACAGTGTATACTGCACAGTAAGTAGTATGCTAGTATTCCATGCTATTTTAAAGACACGTCGACCTAAGGTTGTACATATGCACTGGTGCATTGTGGGTATTTTCTAATTGTGTGTTCCTGGACATTTATTAGATTTTGTCCCATAATTCCTTTGTGTTTTTCAGTACACCAGTGCTGATGTATACTATGAAGCGTTCGCTATTGAGCCCTTGATTCTACTTTTTCTTCTTTTTTTTTTTCTCTAAATTAAGTTTTCTGATTTTTATCCTTTCCGTTTGATCTCAAAAAACTGCTGGCCAATTTATGTACATGTATAAATATATCAATATACATATAATTTTGTACACATTTTTGTATGTATAAAGCTACATTTATGGTGTATGTGTCCCTGAGGACATTTAGCGCAGGTCTGAGATATACAGAAGTCTATAATCATTTAATAGTCAAGTCAAACGATTACGCTTTTGATTTGTTTAGATGCACGTAACGCTGGCTGCTGGTCTTATAGTTGCTAAACGTTCTGCCTTGGTCTCAGTCTCATGAACATCTGCTGAAAGAGACTAGTTTGTGACTTAAACCGGTATGTAAGACCATCCCTGAAGCCCCGCCTCTCTCCAGACATAAGCCCCTCCCTCTTCGGACATAAGCCCCTCCCTCTTCTGACAGTACTCATCAAATATTTGCCACATTTTGGAGCTTTGTAGTAGTTTTTTAAAATGTGTGTGTGTGTGCGTGTTGTATATGACATGATGTACTTGATGGAAATGTATTTTGTTTGTGTTGATAATCTGCTATTATAACTTCATTTAAAGACAATTGGAAGAAAAGAAAAAAAGGTTAAAACATTTACTATTCATGTATGAGAGATTGAGCAGTAAGGAAGTATTTATGGTGCCTTACAAATAAAAGATTCATTGGACCTTTATTTGTGCTTCTGTTTGTTTCATTTTGTTAATGTTTTTAAAAAAAAAAATCATTCCGCTAGCTCACAAATTATATATATATATTTTTTAAAAATTATATTTTTATCCAGCACGAATGCATTAAATTGGTCAGTAAAGGCATTAATGTTACAAACAATTTCTGTTTCAAATAAATGCTGTTTCTATTCATAAAATAATCCTTAAATGCAACATGGTTTCCACAAAAATATGAAGCAGCTGAACGGTTTTCTACATTGATTATAATAATAATAATAAATGTAGATATAAAGATATAAGGATCATGTGACTCTAAAGACTGGAGTAATGATGCTGGAAATTCAGCTATCACAGGAATAAATTACATTATAGAATATATTTATTCAGAAAACCGTTGTTTTAAATTGTAATAATATTTCACAATATTTCTGTTTTCATCATATTTTTTGATTAAATAAATGCAGTTTTGGTGAGCAGAAGAGACTTCTCAAAAACATTTAAATATGTTAATAACCCCAAATCTTTAACTGCAGTGTACTTACATTTTCTTTGAAACTTTAACTTCTAGAAGCTATTTAAAGGTTAATATTGCTTATTTTAGTATGCTCATAACAGTTCGTCCAGGGCCAGAACTGTCCGTTCATAAAGTCCTTGAACGCTCTTGGTCACTGTATATGCTTTCTCTGTACGGAAAAGAGTTGTGGGAGAACGCCATGGAAGGAAGACAGTCCATCAGGAACGACATGAGGGTGAGTAAATAACGGCAGTGAGTGGAAATGATCCTCACAGTGTCAGTTTCTCTCGTGTACAGCAGGTGCTGCTGTTGCTTTACAGTAATGCAGGCTTTTCACCCTGTGCTGATATTGCAGAAATATGAAGTTGAGTATCAACATCAAGATTATTAAAGTGCGTATTTGTTTACAGTCTAAATTGCTTATGAAGCAGAAACCGTTCGTGTTTGTGTATGTTATGATGAGCGTCTGTGTCCAGAATTGAGCTGAAATTACAGTCATTTTCATCAGGAGCAACGAGACACACAACATTAACCAGCACGCTTCATCAGTTCTGTCTGTCAGCGATTATATCACTCATTACACCACATCACATTCATATCTTACTATCTTTGTGCACCTAAAAAAAAAAATATATATATATATATATATATATATATATACTAGGGCTGTCAATCGATTAAATTTTTTAATCGCGATTAATCGCATATTGTCATGAGTTAACTCGCGATTAATCGCATTTAATCGCACATTTTTTTATTTGTTCTAAATGTACCTTAAATTAATACTTTTCAAGTTTGTAATACTCTAATCAACGTGGGCATGGATACATATAGATGCTTTATGCAAATGTAGCCTATGTTTATTATTGAAAACATAGTCAATATAGAGCATAAAGACAAGACATGTTTCAAAGGTCATAGATGTTTTTCAAAGAACTCGTTCATGTCTATTAGACACGTAGAAAGAACAAAAAAAATGCCAGGTTACCATTACTTCTCTTTCTTTGCACTGAGCAATTTACTAACACAAACATGTTTAGATTTTTGCATGACAGGGCAGCTCTTCTGAAAATGCTAAATGTACATTTGTTATTTATTAGCCTATTACATAGTTTGTCTCTCTCTGTGCCAATTTTGATGAAGCTAAATTCTCAATAAAACTGTTTTCATTGGTATATTTTACTGTTTCTGTTGTCAAACAACGGAATGAATTTGAAATGGTGACTGAAACGCGACCCAATAAACATAACCAGCTCTCCCTTCCAAAATGTTAAGTTAATCTGCACAAAAATTCTGATAATCGAGCCGTCGTCTGGTGAAATCAAATTCACATAAGATAAAGACTATATCTGTGCTCTGATTTCGGCTATACTTGTAAAATTAGAGAAGCAACATAATATCTGTGCTTAACTGAATAAAGCGCTGCTCCTCCGCGCGAGACGCAGAGAGAGAGAGAGAGAGAGAGAGAGAGAGAGAGAGAGAGAGAGAGAGAGAGAGAGAGAGAGAGAGAGAGAGAGAGAGAGAGAGAGAGAGAGAGAGAGAGAGAGAGAGAGAGAGAGAGAGAGAGACGAGAGAGATAGAGAGAGAGAGAGAGAGAGAGAGAGAGAGAGAGAGAGAGAGAGAGAGAGAGAGAGAGAGAGAGAGAGAGAGAGAGAGAGAGAGAGAGAGAGAGAGAGAGAGAGAGAGAGAAGAGAGAGAGAGATGAGAGCGAGAAGAGAGAGAGAGAGAGAGAGAGCGAGAGGTGCGCGCACGTGCTGGAAGAGCAGCCTACCGGCGATTCTCAGAAACTAAATAAGGTTTAGTTTTTTACTCAGAAACTAAACTAAATAAGCGTTCTAAATAACGCTTTGTTGAAGGGAAAAAATCGCTAAAGGGGTCTGCAATGTCTCTAAGTTGGCAACACTGTATCTCCATTTCTCCAACTGGGGTTGGGCCACGGGTCAAACAGAAAAATATGCGCTGCGTTAATCGCGCGTTAAAAAAATTAGTGCCGTTAATATGATTTTGCGTTAACGCGTTATTAACGCGCTAACTTTGACAGCCCTAATATATACACACACACACATTTTAGCTTGTTATCTGATTTGGTTTCCTTGTGACTTCAGATGGGTGTTTTTTTCTTAAACAATTTAGCTCTAAATAGGTTTTTTTTTTTTTCTTCCACTGAAATTGTGCTTGGATGTCTAGTGTTCTGAGCTGTTATTTTTATATTTGGGTTTTTATTATAATTGAGGTCGGTATTATAATTTTATTCATATTTTGAATTTGTCTTTATTTTGAATTTGTTTAAAATGTTTAGTAATGTTGTTGCCATTTTATGTTTGTTTTTTTTAAATGTCTATATAGACTTAAATTTGTTTTAGTTGTTTTAGTACAATAAGTATTTATTTTTCATTTTAATTTGTTACATTTGTAGTGATTTTGTTGTGCGTTTTTGCCATTTTGTTTTTTAAATGTAGACTATAGACTTAATTTTGTTTCAGTTTTAGTTATTTTAGTACATCAAGTAAATTATTTTTTATATTTATATTTTTGATTTTAATTTTTAGTAATTTTGTTGGCTGTTATGTTATTATATAGTCTTTTTTTTTCTTTTTTTTCTTTTTTTTTTTTTGGTCTATACCGACTTATAAACATTTTGTTTCAGTTTTAATTATTGTAGTTAGTACTGTCGGCTACATCAAGCTTCCAAATAAAAATGAGAAATGTGGCCTTGGCAACTGGCTTTATTATATTTAATGGCCAGCATATTATAGTCCCTGCAGAGAGACTGGGCTGCGAACCCTCTCCTATACCAGCTCTTGTCCTCCTCGATACGGGAAATGTAAGCTGGAAGAGGATAATCTGCTTGAAGGATTCTGGGATCAGCACCACATCTGGCCTTAGCAATGTTAACAGTGTTCTTCTCCAGGTCGAGTCTCAGCTCCCAGTGCTGTGCTGTTGTTATCAGCTGGTCCTAACTGGTGATACCTTCTCCCCAGCCCTGATAAAAGTGACGGTCTTCTTCTTAATAACTTTTTTACAACAAAAATGAACCACTGAACATACTTAAGATGGATGTCACTGTAGTTCCTATAGTTTAGACCCGACTCAAATAGGAGCTAAAATCGTTCCTGCGGTGCGAACACGCCAAAATATTCCGCCAATAGTTCTATAGGATCTATGAAAAGGTTCCTCCGGCGCGAAAGCCCCTATAGTGTCGGCCCAGATCCGGCCCACATCCGGTACATGTGGATTCCACTCGTGCCAGATGTGGGCCGGATCTGGGCCGACACTTACGTTTCTGTCTGGGATGTTGCCAAGTGTAAAGCAGGATTTGTTGGTGACCTTTCCTTTCTTCGACACCAGGGATCTGGATTTTGCCGGTTTGAGGTCATCAGCTCTTCAAGGTCCTTCGGGATGATGCTGTCACTGCTGGGTCATCCAGTCAAGCCCTAAGCGCTGGCTGCCGGACTTTGAGACTCTACACTTTTTTTTTTCTTTTTTTACTAATAAAATGACTCAAATTAACACGAAAACTAAAAATATAAGCTAATTTAAAATATTAATAAAATTAAAATAACTGCATGGGGAAGTATTAAAGCCCAGTGTGATTGATATGATGTGTGTAGATCTATACAACTGGTTATAATAATCATAATAATAATAGTTTTATATTTGCCTTTAGGTGCAGTGTAGTGTTCTGAGTTCATGCACTGGGTTGTTTTAACCCATGTTTGGGTCAAATATGGACGAACCCAACATGGTTTAAATATTTTAATGAATCCTTTTCGGTTGGGTTTGACCCAAACATGGGTTGAAACATCCCAGCATTTCTGAGGTCTGCAGAATGAAGGTAATCTTCCTCTCGTTCAGTGCAGAATGTGTGCGCTTCTGTCTCTCTGTTCATTTCCTCTGGTTGATGGAGATGTGGCCTGTGGCAGAGCGCTCTGACATGATATTTCATTAAACTCTGTCAGGCGGTGTGTGTGTGTGTGTGTGTGTGTGTGTGCCCTGTCACTGTCTCTCACTTCTCATTCCTCGGCCTGTCGCCACCCTCCTATCCCTCTTTCATTTCTGCCACACTGCATCACTCATCCTCCTCCTCCTCTTCCTCCTCCTCTTCCTCCTCCTCTTCCTCCTCCTCCTCTTCCTCTTTAGGTCTGTGGGCTCCTCTTCCTTTCTTCCACCTTTCATCTTTTCCCTTCCGTCTTTATCATGATGGAGATACAGGGTTAGTATGTGGTTTTGTTTACACTGTCTCCACGGAAAATGTCACTTCCTGCACGATGATGTAATGATCTGGCTTTTAGTTTAAAACATAAAATTAATAACAACAACTGAACATGATAGGCCTAATGAGGACAAAATAATTAAAACAATATTCCCAAGAAAATATTTTGTAATTGACAGTCTTTCATTGTAACATGCACTCAAAATATTAATTTTTTTAAAAGGAAAATACTCATTCTAATTTAAAATGAATATATGTTTTATTGTATTGTAATGATGTTAATTAATTTTAATTGTTTGGCTTTAAAGTGTGTTGTGATAAAAGAAAACGAATTATGATTTGCATAATTAAATCTGTGAGTTTAATATTTTATCCCATATATTAATATATGTATGATGGGTAATTTATAATGGACAGCCTATATGATATGGCCATGACATTTTTTTTTTTTTTTTTACAGTCTATGGATATGGCATACGTCATAATGAGTTTGGTCAGTTCATGTCATCACTTCCGTTTTTCATTTCTAAATATTATGTGCATGTGTCGGTTTGCGCATAATACCTCTTTTGTACAGATTGTCAGTGGGGATCATTGTCTCATAATCTCATAAATATTCACATTATGTCAACTCGCCTCTTTCACGCTGATTGGCTTTCCGTCTTCATTATGCGGCGATTGAGAACATAAATGACTTCATTACCCACAATGCAACACTCGCGCCGGCGCTGGAGTCCTGCTTCACGATTGGTTTAGATCAAAGTGTATGTCATGACACAACGTGGGCATTTGGGTCACTTATTGGCCTTGACTTTAATCTTGTTAGCCAATCAGGGTCCAGTCTTGAAAAGAGACGTTAAGGCTGCAATGTTTGTACATTATGTTCTGTGTTATGATAATAGCGGCTTGCGGCTTTGTTCTCTTTCAAATAGTATTTCATTTTAAACAGATGAGTTTATAATAGTATAATATATGTCAATGGAATTTGGTTTCAACTGTCTTCTCACTTGCGATTGTTGCATGTCTATCCTATTTATGTAATCTTCATAAACAAATGTAAGCGGTCGACCTTAAAGGCAGCTTTTGCTCTCCGCACTTAAAGTCAATATCTCACAGGCTGCACCGCTGAGAAGAGCTGCTGTGCGTTTTCTTTTCTCTTCTGATCTTTCACCCCTTTCTCTCTCCGACTCAGTCTCTCATATATTTATTTTAGATTTTCAGAAATCCAATACACCCCTCGCTGACTGCAGTTTGGCTCGTTGACAGCCGATTCGCGAACGAATCGTTCTTTTGAACCGGTTCTTTTTAGTGATTCGGTCGAGCCGATTCGCAGAACTTTCGAAAATTGACTAACCTCAACAGAATTTCACCATGCAAACCACTTTACCAAAAAAAAAAAAAAAACGTATTAAATCTTCGAAAAATTGACATTACAAACAAAATGTGATTACATTTGCGTGTAAAACGGGGACTGTGGTAACATTATTTAAACAATAATTCATTTCGGTTAATTTATTTCTATGAGGACAATAGTGACACATACCTCCAAACCCCGTAGTAAAATAAGCATAGTATTTTGGCGGAAACCGTGATTACTATTGTACATGTTAAGGAGACTCAAATGAATCAGTGAATCGTTCAAACGAACCGATTCGCTTAGATTATTCAGACCGCGTGTGCGCGCAGGTCAGCGCTGTTTATGTTCCTCTGATCTCCGACGCGCGCTCTGCGTGCACGCGCCCCGCACAGGATGATCTTGTTACATTGTAGCGCGCCGTAACTGTGCGTCATAAAGAGGAAGAGCGTTCGATCCAGGCGAATAGAACGTTTTTAAACTTTTCATCGGATACCTCGAAATTCTAAGGTTACTCGAGAACGCTTGGAGCGCGGGGAGCGGAGGAGAGATCCGGGTTTACGCAGCGTGAGCGCACGGGGGGGGTGGGGGTTCGGTGTCGGACGGTGATTCCGGATTCGATCCTGACCATCGAGATCCCCGTGGATGACCTCCAGAACAGATGTATCCGCACGGAAGACCCCAGGTACCGCAGCCTAATGAACTCCTTTACAGATCGTTTCTAGCGGATCGTTGAGGGCCCGTTTTAACGTGCATTATGTTTAGTGTTAGGGTCAGGGTAAAGGTCACGATGAAGAGTTAATTACAGCGTTATGGGTTCAGTTGATGCACGGGCTGCGAAAATAGCCATTACAGTCACAGAGCCTAGAAATGAGCCTATTATTAAATATAGCCTACTTTTAGATTGTAGAGTTTTGTTTTACTTTTGATATTTGTAATGGTTTTTTTATGAATAAGTATTGATATTTTGTATCACACACATATATGTATTTTTACTGTACTATTATTGTTTGTTTTTATGAAACTCTACATTAATCTACTTTCAAGAAACCTTAAGACTAGAGGAACCAAAACTCAGTTGGGGAAGCCCTCCACCTCAAGCTGACACACATTTAAACACAATTATATAAAGTTCACATGCACAAATGTTCATTTGAGCCATATTCTTGTCTACAGTATTGCCTATTCAGCAGTCATGGCAATAAAACTCTTTGAATTGAGAGAGAGAGATGGGCAGATGTTCATGTGCAGAAGAAGAGAAATGATTCAAGGCAGAAATGCTGCAGAATGACATTCATGAACGGAGAGATTTGTGAGTTTGCTGTGTGTGGAGGAGGGATGGACAGATGGATGGACGGACGGGTGAATGAATGGTTTGTTCGAGTTATTGCTGCATGTTGCTACATATGGATCCAGGCCACCCCACTCTCTGCTGCAAATGTCATGTTCCATCATCATCACTGGGCAACACGATACCACACACACACACACACACACACTGAGCTGCACTTCAAAGCTACCTTTGCTATGATGGCATGTTATTACAGGCCCATGGAGACCCAGTTTCTGTGGTAGCTCGCATTAGCTTTTAAAGTGAGGAGTTTCAGTGTGCATAATGAATGACCTTTAGAGAGTGTGCAAATGTGGTTAGGTTTGTTAGCGTGTGCTGTTTATATCCGTGTGTTTAGCGGACAGTATGTGGTGATATATTATGACTGTGTGTGCTGTTGCTACAGCGGATGCCTGCTGGGCCGCTGATGATCTGTCTGCTCTCGAAACCCTGTCGGATCTTGATACAGGACGCTCATGACTGCTTTACACCTGGGTTTAACATCTGGCTCACATCCACCGTTATCTTAGTATCATTAAGATACTATTATTATAGTTTTTATAAATATATGGAATTGATCTGATCTGATCACAAGTGGACAGCTGAGAATTGTTTCCAATTTTTTGTTCCAAATTTTTACACTTGTTTTAAGCACAACAGATGATTGACAGTTGAATATGCAGGCCTTTGCTGTTGGTAGTTAGTTACTCTGTTTAAAGGTAGGGTAGGCAATTTCAGAGAGGCGAGCTAGCTTTGAAAGCATGAGATCCCACCCTCCCTTTAGAGCGTGCCTTTTTGGCACCCTAGGCAAGATTTTTGTTGAACTATGCTGGACGGAGTAAAGTTCATAAATGATCGTTCTTTCCCATAAGATTTTGTAAAACTATGTTGGGTAGACCTCTGTCCCACTAGGGGGGTTCGGGGGCATGCTCCCCCGCAAGATTTTTTTTTTTACATTTTAAGGTTAAATGCATCAATCTGGTGCACTTTGAGAGCTCAAAATTAAGAGCTTCAACTGGCTTCAACCCATGAACTGTGCACATAGAACAAAGAAAAAGCATTGACTTGTACCTGGACATTAAAGAGGGCTCAAACATATTTTTAGTTATAGAGTCTCAAGTCTACATTACATTATCACTGGTGTTTATGATTTATATAAGTATTCCTATGATGCACAATCCATACAGCCTATAAATGTACTGTATAAATTAAAATAAAAAAATAAATTAAAATATTTCAAAAGGATATTTTATTATAGTATAGGAAAATTACAATACTTTTGTCCTAATTTCTTCACTTGCAAGAAATAAACCCTTGAGCTTTTATTTTGGAGAAAACACCAGATCACCATGCTGATCGCGTGAGCAAAGTGCGCACTTCTCTTTAAATCACGCAGCACAAACAGAATGCCTATAGGATACTTAATTAAAGTCTTGTGCTGTTTTATAAAGGCACAAAGCCATATCACGGTTTCGATTTTAGTTCGTTGGCAAAATATAACGCTAGAGACCTTTATGCTAGGCTATAAATTGTACATCTCATGTCCTGGGAAAAGGGAAAATCGGCTAAAGGCGGATTCGAACTCGGGTCGAACCGAACGCGTCAAAAGCTACTTTCAAGCACCTCACGCCCAGATGCCACTGTAGATATTTAGTGGTGGGCGTCTTTTTGCCAAAAAGACAGGCACTTAGTGCAAATAATAATACAATATAATTAATAATAATAATACAATATAAAAAAAAAATCTCTTGATGGGGTGGGGGCTCTCACTGGCGCCCCCCAGCTGTTTGCGTCCTAGGCGACCGCCTAGTTTGCCTATGCCTAGAAACGGCCCTGCACACAGCAGAGTGAAGAAAAGAGTCACGAGAAACTACCTTGTGTCTCAAAGCATAAACAACATAACATAAACAACTTAAAGAGCGCTGACCTGTACCACCTGACTGCTGCAGATTCATTTCAGCGTTGATGGTGTTGCCAATGAAACGCATAAAGATTGAGTCACGAAACGCTCTGAGTATAACGTCACGGGTTTCCATCTCTTGCAAATGACAGTAGTTATGGCGTGAACCAGGGGCGGATCTAAGGTCAGTGGATATTCGGGGCTTTAGCCCAAAATAAAATTGGGTATTTGTATTTAAAGGAATTAATTATAAAAGCGATTTAAGGGAATAAAGAAAAAGAAAGGGTTATTGTATTAGTGAAATAATTGTAACTATTTGCAAATAATATTTTATTTTTAAATATGCATTCATTCTCTCTAAATTAATCAAGGAAATTATATCATATTTTAAATTCAAAAAGGCAAAATTTAATAAATAAATAAAACAAGTTGAGTAATTTGCGTCACCGGATACTGTCGGTAGTTGAACATTTCTATTGTAAAACAGTCAAATATTAAATGTTTATCTACTTACATTTTACCAGGCATTCCTTCATTTCTTTAATCATTTTCACATTGATGAGCTAGACCGCTGAACTTTTAGAGCGGTGCGTAATGAAGTGCATCAAAGCAGCATCAAGAATATCAAATACATTGCAGTGAATCTCTTATTTGCATCTTAAGTTTATTGCCAATAATAATGACAGGTTTTCAAAAGTGTAGAACTCGGTGAGCTCGCGCAAAACACATCTTCAGCACAGCGACTCATTTAAATGCCTCTGATTGGCCGATGCGTTCAAAAGACATGTCTGTGATTGGCTACAATGCTCAACGCTGCAAACGCACGTCGTAAGTTTAATGCAAAGGGGAAAATATAAATAAAACTATAATATGCACTTTTCATGATTAGGTAATCGTGGCATCTGTAATCTTATTCACATTTGTTTTTCTGATTAATTGTTTTGCTCTATGGTAACAAAATATTCGGGGCTTTACTAAAATCATTCGGGGCTTAAGCCCCCTTAGCCCAGCCCTAGCGCCGCCCCTGGCGTGAACGCAGCATAAGCTGGTTGTTTTGGTTCAGGAGGAACTGTAAAAGGTCCTGCTGTTTGTTTGTGGCTCTCTGTGACTGGCGTCTGTCTAACTCTGAGCATGAAACGCGCTGTGATGTTTGCGTGAGGTATGGAAATGCATATGTTGACAGGTAGGAAGAACATCGTATCATTGCATTCGAACCGAATTCAATGATTGGACGAACATTTTACGGTCCTGCTTCTTCCACACGCGAGATATATACATATATAAATACATTTAGATCACTGAACTTAGTGATTTACTTTACTTTATACTTTATTAGTCCCATCGCTGGGAAATTTGTCTTGGACAACGTGCAAAGTCCGTACATACAAAACAACATACATTAAAAGCAAATAGAAATAAGTGAAATTAAATACAAAAAAACACAATGGCAGTCAATACATACAATACAACATACATTAAAAACAAATAGAAAATAAGTGAAGTTAAATACATAGAAGACAATATTTTTTCTCTGTTTAACGATTTTATCTCTGTTTAAAACATTTTATCTCTGTTTAATGATTGCTACCAGGAGTCTGTCTCACAGTGGAAAAACTGCTCAGACTACAACTTATACAGTTACAATTATAAAAACAACATTTTAGTTTATTGAAAATACTTAGATATGCAAATATATTTATGTATAGGTGTATTTAAAGTGCGGGGAGACTGGATCACGCCATTCTCAATGTTTCTCGGGAAAGGACGGCACTGCTGAGCTCTTTTCTTTTGGTGGATCTCATATTTTATTATAATACATTTCTGGAAAATTAATGTGATTTTTAGAACCGTACTGTTGCACTCTGCTTAGATCATTTGTGATCGGATCGCTCTCGAGTGTGACGTTAATACCAGATGTAAGCGGCCTCAGACATTGAAGCAGTGCAGTGTGAACGTGTGTGAATGACAGATATGCGCGTGTAAATGTGTGCGAGGATGCCTGCATCTTTCACCATCTGTGCTGTATTTACTGTTTTTACGTTGATGGTGTTAATGATCGGATATGTCTTTAACACACTCTTCTAACACTGAACATATAAAACTGCACACACACCGGGTTTAACATCTCTCAAAGGCCTACCCTGTCAGTTTTACATGCACATTTAAACAATTAATTAGTGTTAACGATGATTACTAATTCTAATGATGACTAATTCATTGAATTAATGATAATTTACTTTTTACATTTATGCTTTTAGCAGATGCTTTTATCCAAAGCGGCTTACAAAAGAAGAACATTAGCAGACTGTAGAAAAATGGATATTTACAGATATTTTCTTAAAGGGGTCATCGGATGCAGAATTCACTTTTATATGGTGTTTGGATATAATTGTGTCTTTGCGGTGTGTGGACACACAACCACCATACAATGAGAAAAATACATTTTTTTTAATCCATAAAAAGCCTAAACACTCTTAATAATCAAGCCGTTTGGATTTTCTGATGCTCCGCCCACGATCGCTGACGAACTGTCTCGTATTAGCATATTTCCCGTATTAGCATATTTCCCGTATTAGCATATTTCGCCCTCAGCCATTTGTATACTGTCCGCCAAGGCATCACTTTACATGTCTTGTGTCGACGCCCCACGGAAGGGGGGGGGGGGGGGGGTTGCTGGGGGGGGGGAGCAGTTGCTCATTATCATTTAAAGAGACATGCACAGAAACGGGTTGCTGTGAACAGAGCTGTTTTTGAGGAGGTAAAAAGGGTTTTGTTTTACACAACCATTGAGGGATTTTAACTAAAGTATGTTACAAACTTTACATGAAGACCATAAAGAATCATACCAACTTGTGGAAAATGGACATCCGATGACCCCTTTAAGCCTAAAACACTTTGCAATGCATAATTCAAAATACGGGTAAAATACCTGTGAAAAATCAATACAGAAAATTCCTTTATATTAACACAGTACCTCAGACATTTCTAAGAGTTCAATTCCTCACAATCACATACCTGTACATGGTTGTCAAAAGTACTGGTACTTTGGTACCAAGTCGGTACTGAAATTTAAAGAAATTGATGATACCAGCATTTCTGCAGTCCAGGTAATACCAGGTGTATTTGGTACCCGCTGATTCTGTGAAGTCCGTCAAAGGTTTCTATTTACGTGTTTTTGAAGCGTTGATCATTGTAGCCAATCACAGAAGGATCTGTTGAACTCGTGAATGCAATGTCCAATCAGAGGTGTTTGAGTTTTGGTTCACAGTGCGCTTTAGAGTTCTGCAATCCTTTAATTTTTTACCAGCAAAGTGTAAAAACGATGTAAATAAGGCCCTGTTTGCACCTGGTATTAAGATGCATTTCAGTCGATCGGATCACAAGTGGACGACACTAAATACAGTTGTAAACGGGGTCTAAAATGTTTTAAGCTTGTCCACTTTCGACCACTTCCAGAGGTAGTTGAAGACACATTCGACCGGATTGCTTTCGTAGTGTAAACGCTCATGTGATTGAATGTGTTTGAACAGCTGCAAAAGACCGTCTACTGACCTAATGCGTAAACATTATGAGAAGAGCTCTAGCCAGACGGGATTTAAACTTTGTTCGGCTGGAGACCCAAGTTTAGTTTGGAGACAAAAAACGTATCAAGCACAATGTTCTCTTTCCATTCCTGATTTCTAACACACACTCACAGCGTTCGGCTGGTCTTGCGGCTGTCAGAGCAGAAACTAAAGCTGATGCTCTCCGTGTGTTTTTCTGTTGTCTCCTGGCACGTTCATATGTAATTTGCGTGAGCTTATTTTGTCCATAAGATCGAAAGATATGAAAAAACCCACACATTTACCCGTCCATAGACCCTCCCCTCGAAGAATTCAGGACAGAAGTGGTTGAAAGTGGACAAAAGAGACGGATTAAAACACCAGGTCTAAACGGCAATGTCTCCCTCGTCTACTTGTGATCCGATCGACTGAAACGCATCTTAACACCAGCTGTAAACAGGCCTAAGAGATTCATTGTGAAGTGTAGACAGCTTTGTTTATTATAGATGGAGTTTTCGCATGAGTGTAGATCTCAGTGTGTGAGTTGCTAACAACACTAATATCATATTTCCATATTTACTGAGGAAATCCCACAAATAGAGATCATTCGAGACATCATTGACCTACAATACATTTTTCACTATTGAGATGTCAAATATCAGAGAGAGGAACTGTGTTTTTGCGTTCAGTCTGCGCTATTATTTGTATGTTTGTGTGAATTCAGTGTCAGACATATGGATTTGGCCATTTAGGACACACCTAACAGTTTTGCTCTCGGTCTCGCACATCAACACTGTTTTCAAGAATTGTCTCAACTTAAAAAGTTAAACTTTGAACTCATTCTGTGCCGTCTGCTCTCTGTAAATGTGTTTAAGTGAAACATGTTGCATGTAGCGGCACTGACTGCAGAACATGCATAAATGCGCTGTACATTTATAATATATATATATATATATATATTTATAATGCTTCAAGCTTGAATCTCACAAATGATAAGAAAATTCCTGATGTATTGCATAAATGTGCATTAATTCTGCCTTACTTTTTATTGCTATTTTTTTTGATAATTAATGGCACCAAATTAGGATGTAAAATGAACATCCCTAATAAAGTCAGCGGCTGCATGCGTGTGTGTGTGTGTGTGTGTTGGTGTCAGTTCTCATCAGAGCAGTATTGTGTATCGAGGCTTTAACAAGCCGCTCATCAGAGCTGATGTACAGTACGGATGCAGTCTTCTGGAATGAGACGATCGCTCCCAACAGATGTGCTTGTTTTTTCCCTCCCGAACTCTCCTGTTTTTGCAGTGATCGGCACAGGAAGCATGGATTGGGAACGCAGCAGGTTCATGTGTCGTTTGCACACACACGGCTGTTACTGCTCTTGTGTTTGTGCCACATGTGCTGAATATTTCAGCAGCCTACGGTTATTCACGGCTCTGTGATTCCTCCCCCTCTCCGTGTCTATCTCTGGTCTGAAAGTGCCCTGCACAGTAAACAGTGTGAGATAGATGACTGCGTTCTTTCAGGGCTGGTGTGAGAGGAACAGTGTGTGTGACAATTCATGGCTCTGTCACGCTGTACTCGGCTCTCTGTACAACACCCTCTCTTGTTTCCTGAGCAAAGCCTCTGAGTCCTATTGATATATCTGCTCTTCACCATATCCCAGCATGCACTAATACTGTATATAGAAGTGCCTGCTAACAGACAAACAGTTATTTTAATGCAAAAGGTATAGTGCAAGATTACAGAATAATTTACTTCCATTATCTAACAAACTAAATTTTATTTTATTTTAGATTTTCTTTTTTTTTAGATTATTTAATTTAATTTAATTTAATTTTTTTAATTATTTTTTTTATTTTAGATAAAAAAAAAAAAAAATTATTATATAATTTTTTTTTTCATTTTTTTTTTTTAATGCTAAAAGCATAGTACAATTCCATACAGCACAATTTGTTGATGTTTGTCTAACAAACAAAATTCCATTGTATTTTTATTATTTTATTTTAATGCAAAAAGCAAAGTACAAAAACAATTCCATGCAGAATCATTTGTTGGCATTATCTAACAGATTTTATTTTTTTATTGTGAAAGGTATAGTGCTGTGCAACTCGATACATCATCATTTGTTTGCTGTCTTACAAACAAAATGTTATTATTTTATTTCGTTGTAGCTTCGAGCTTCATTTATTGGTGTGATCTAGCAAACAAGTTTGTATAGTTTGTAAGAAGTGCTGTTAGGTGACGGCCTGGCTTCTATCACGGGTCGTATCAAGGTCAATATTGAATATGTGCCTGCAGTCAGTCTCGTGTTTTTGATAAAGTTGACAAAATAAAGCGTTTATTGTCAGTGACAGGACAGTAAATTATCTCTTTACCCATGCAGTGAAGCCCCCTTTGTATGGTCAGAGAGTGTGTATCAGAGGATTTGATTGTGTATTACCACTTCCCCTAAAGGTATTTTTTAATGTTTAAGTTTATAATTTCACATGATTAATTCTGTCTGGGATGGATTCAGCCACAGGCTTTTCCCACAATCCTTTTCTTCTCGTTTTAAACTCTTAATGGCATCACCTGTATTCAGTACAGTATTAGAGTGCGGTATCAGAATGTAACTAAAGCATGATAAGCAATCCTGCAATGTTAGTTTAGATTAAGTGTGAGCGGTTGAACTTTATTGTCTGGGTCACAGCTCTGTGGTTGTGTTGTGTCAGTGCGTTCTTGATGGTTTAGTCATATGTAATGCATTACTATAATCAGATTAGGTTTTGTTAAGGGCCTGCTCTCTCTTCTTCCTGTTAATTGCATGTTCACATGTTCATTGCACCTTCTTTCTTTTGGTTAACACTAGAGATGCACAGATGTGTCACAGTGCCTATTTTTAATCAGTTTAAAACCATCGACTATAGCATGAAAAAGCCCAATAAAACAAACCGATGGTTTATAAAATAAGACGGGCACATTCACTCTGTGAAATGTATGTGTGACAATGTCATTTAATTGCTCATTTCCGGTTAAGGCCGTACTAACATAAAGGGACCACAGTATCTCTATGGATTTCTAGCCATGATTCAATGCTAATTTGCTAACAGATATGCGTTGGGCTTTTTAAAATATTTTTTTGGACATTTACCATAGTATGTCTTTATTGGTGAAAGTGAAAATACAAAAACTGAATTTAAAATCTTTAAAATTACTATTTATATGAATATGCTAATTAGCCCCGCCTCCACTTACTCCAGCTCACAGATCCACTCGGCCAACTTACTGAGGTAAACACTGCACAATGGTATCGCTCTTTACAGCGTTGGACACATAAGGGTAATTAATATGATTAACCTTAGGCTTGACTATGTTACAGCTAATAATGTGTTGCTAATTTTACATGAACCATGTTCCCCATGTTCCCGTTCGCCACCTCAGAGTCAGACAGCTGCCTTCTAACAATCAACAGAGCGTCAGTGGAGAAAGGCATATAGTTCATCATAACGTATACATCATACACCCACTATATTGCTAAATCTACCCGATTTTTTCATATCAACAGAAAAATATACCGGGATAACCTGGCATCTCTTGAGACTCCTTGCTAGTTTGCTGTTAATGATATGCTAAAGCCAACCGAGACATTGACGTGATTGGTTACAAGGTAGTTTGTGACGTCAGGAACACCAGCGATTTCAAAGTGTGTTTTTGAGACTGTCTTTGGTTCACTGCAGTTTTAAGGAGAAAATACTCAGCAATGGTGCTGACTAATGCATTTGCACATGGTTAGCCTTAAAGCACATTAAAAACACCACATATAAACAACATTAAAAACTTGATTTTCACCACAGGGGGACTTTAATAGTCTATGACATGATCATTATTGCAGTGATTATTATGCTTATAGCATATGTTTGGCAACAGTTCTTCTAACCCTAATTGATGGAGTGTGAAACCTTTAACAACTTTCATTGAAAGTGTTTGGGATGTGCTGGAGGAGACTAGAGTTGTCAAAAAGAACTGACTTCGGTACCAATTGTAATAAAATTGTGACGCTTTGAGCGGAATTGTAAACACCTCTGAGTGGCCATTGTGTTCACACGTTCATCGGATATGTCTGTGATTGGCTACAATGATCAACTCATGGGAACATTTGAGAGCACACGGAAGTGTTTGAAAGTGATTTAAAAACGGGAAAGCGTGTGAAAGCACAAGCCTTCCGCTGATAAACGCTCCTGTGTGTGTTTAAGCACTCGGTGAAGAGTGTCATTGATGTATATTTACAACACGTTTTTTAAAGGGTTGATCGTTGTAGCCAATCACAGACATATCCGATGAACACGTGTGAACACAGTGGCCAATCAGAGGTGTTTACGATTCTGCTCAACAGCGCTCAAAGAGTCACATTTTTAAAATTTCACTTCCGACTTGGTACCGAGGTCGGACAACTCTAGAGGAGACTTTACAGGGGTCTGGACTCTTGCATTGTCAATACAAGATCTTGATGGAAATATATGTTGTGATGTTATTTCCATCAAGAGGTGCATCAATATTTGGTCAAGATCTTGGATTGGCAATGCAAGAGTCCAGCACTCTGTAAAGTCTCCTCCAGCACATCCCAGAGACGTCACTGCATTTAAGCTCTGGACTCAGAGGATCATCAATTCATGTGTGTAAATGATTATTCATGATCCTCACAACCATTCTTTCACAGTTTGAGCCTGATGAATCTTCACATTATCATCCTGGAATATGGCCATGATGTGTCTTCCTACATTGGTGTTTAAGAAATGAAAAGCTATACACACTCCATCAGTTAGGGTTAGAAGAACTGTTGCCAAACAAATAACATGCTAGAAACATAATAATCACTGAAACAATGATCCAATCATTGACTCTTAAACATTTGCCAATTTAAATCCAAACAGTGACTTGTTATTTTGGCCAGGCAGTGTGTATGTACAGTAGTATCATGTATGGTAAATAAACAGAATTGAAAGTACAATTTGTCATCTATCCTGGTATTGTTCTCCTGAGATTGCCTAACATGATTAATCTATACAGACTAATTAGCAAAGGTAATCCCATTACGATGTAGAAATAGTAATTAATAGTCTGTTTTGGAGTGACGACCCTCACACTGCTCATGTGTTTCCAGGCTCAGCTGGTGTCAGGCCACGCCGGCATGAAATTCACAGTGCTGGAAACACTCGACCACATAAAAGAGGAGTTTCAGCTGTTCCAGGCCCAGTATCACAGGTACACAACACAGGATTCATCACAATATTCACACAAACTCTCCAAATGTGAGCCCAACTGAAGCCTGAAAACAAAGCAAAATCGTAAAGCTCCCCATGTTTACTTCATTTTCTATAATTGCATGTTCATTTTATTCAGTTATGTTGTGATCTACTTCCTCTCTGAACTGCAGTTGGGATCACCTGTGCAAAGCTAATGAGATTATCAAACTGTAATGCTCTAAAATCACTCCAGCGACTAGAGACGCCAGTATTAGCTGATACAGACTATTAGCCAGCCATCCAGTTAGCCTAATCCAGATAGTCTCATTAGGAGCAATTTCAAAAGCTACTAAAAGTCTTTCTTTAGAATAGTAAACATCAATGTACATTACAAAATGTGATCAGCTTTAAGAATAAAATATAAGTTTATTGTTGAAAAACACATATTTAATGTAGAGGTTATGTATTATGTTATGTAGATATTGTGGTGTCCTTCACTGACCAATGAGAGCTGTAGGAGGACGTGTCACATGACTTTGAACTCAGATGAACTGAGTCGTTTTCTGTCTTTCAGTCTAAAGCTGGAATGTGAGAAGTTGGCGAGTGAGAAAACAGAGATGCACAGACATTATATCATGGTAAGAGGGATTTCCAACAACATTACCCATAATTCCAAGATGTGATGAGCTAATATAGTGGTTGATTAAGTGGTTAGTTTATGCACAGAAAAGTTTGAATGTCCTTGTGAAATATTTAAGATTCTGCCAGATTTTCTTGCTTCACTGAAGCTCAAGATGCTCTTTGCAACATTTCATTGATAGCATAACAAGATGCTGATTATGGCAAGCCGTTTTAACTTTTATTAATTTCCAGGATACTAATTCTTGTTACTAATACTAATACTAATTCATTTTCACTAATTAAAATGCTAATTCTTGATATCAACAATTTAATTTCAACTAGTAAAAACTATAATTCTTGATATCTGTAATTGTATTTTCACTAGTGAAATGTCACCATAGGCTGCCATTCAAAATCCATTGTTGATATCAAGAATTGATTTCTTACTTGTAGGGGTGTGCCGGTTTCAGAATTGGTGGTGACGGTTATGAAGTGAGTCAAATGTGACGGTTCGGGGGGGGGGGGGGTGCCTGTCTTACCACAAAACTCATCATCCGCACCAACGTTTTTTGACCACATTTAAAAGCCGCACCCACCCGCCATCCGCTGATTGTTTTGCGATCTATGGACGATGCAATGCTCTGCTGATGCGAGCCGCAAGAAAGCCTTTGTCTGTTCTAGAAAGGATGCAGCAAAGATATTTAATGCTAATGTATGAGGCATAGGCCTACGCTGAGTTTCATTCATTTACGATGAGATGCGCTCTAGTTCAACTTCACAATGCAATGCAAGTGAACGCGGCGCATCGGAGCCTCAATGTCACGGTTATATTGTCTCCTATATTTGCTTTTTATTTATTAAATACATGCAATTGGTTGATGAAACATTTATTAAAATTAAGATACAATTTGTACAAAACGAAATTCGCTTGAAAGAAAGGCTTTCTACAAAGCAAAACTTAATGAAGTGGTAAAAATCATGTCTGACGATTTACAAAACAAAACTTCATTAAGTGGTAAAAACCATGTCTACCGATTGCAAATGTTCATTGCTAATGTTTATTATTGCAAATGTTTTTCATTTGTTTAATAAATCTCATAATGATGGCACATCACTATATCATAGCTTTTATTTCTATCTCAAATGATTGGCGGTCGCTTGGCAAAGAATCAAATACAGTTGGAAACGACGTAGACCATTAATAACACAGACTGTTAACAATTGTTTTTAATTAGTATTTAAACATTCTCTATGATAAAAAATGTTTGTAAAAAATATTTTAATAACACGGTTTTGGCGGTTATAGAGTTGTAATGACGGTGTTCAACTATAACCGTCGGTCTCACGGTTATATGCTAACCATCACACCCCTACTTACTTGTTGAAATTCCAGTGTCACATATCAGAAATTTAATTCTTACTAGTAAAAACCTTTATTTTTGATATCAAGAATTAAACTGTCACTAGTTGAAATGTCTATTCTTGATATCAACAATTCATATGCTGGAAATGAATAAAAGTTGAAACGGCTTGCCATATGCTGATAACATCATTTGTAAAAACAGTACAACATGGTGCTTTCAATGCCAAGGTCATGAGTTCAATTCTCAGGGAATATATAGATAAATGTATAAAGGCATCTGCCGAATGCATTGATAGTAATGATGCTCGACATCAATTAATACGGTCTTTAACTGGGAATATGGGTCATTTCTGGCCTCTGGGAACACATGTAGTGCATTTCTGTCATTTAGCTCGATGTGATTGTGATTTATGTCATGTAATTTAAATGTAATTGAGCTGGCTTTGCTTTCTTCCGCAGTATTATGAAATGTCTTACGGGCTGAACATTGAAATGCAGAAGCAGGTGAGTGACTGATGTGTCATTTACAGCCTGATTTCATTACAGATCCGCATGATCTCTGTGTAATGAGATTTACAGTACGAGGTGTCCTTGTGTGGGCGAGTGATGGGGTCTGGTCGGCACTAGATCTAACACTAATTGCAGGACCATCATCCTGAAACCACATGATCAAGGGCTTGGTAGAGATTGAACCGGGTTTTCTTTTTTGAAAGACGTCTCTTTTGCTCACCGAGGCTGCAATTATTTGATCATAAATACAGTAAAAACAGTAATATTGTGAAATATTATCACGATTTAAAATAGCGGTTTTTATATGTGAATATATGTTAAAATGTAATTTGTTCCTGTGATCAAAGCTGAATTTTTAGACATCTTCAGTGTCACATGATCCTTCAGAAATCACTCTAATATGATGATTTGCTGCTCAAGAAACATTTCTGATTATTATCAGTTGAAAACAGTTTTACTTCTTCATATTTTTGGTGGAAACCGTGATGTATTTTTTCAGGATTCTTTGATGAATAGAAAGTTCAACAGAACAGCATTTTAAATAGAATTTTTGTAACATTATAAATGCATTTACTGTCACTTTTGATTCATTTCTTTAAAATAAATATTCTGAACGCAAAATGTAAGGTAGTTAAACATGCATCAACATGATTTCAATATGGTTTTAAACGTTTTTTACACTTTAGGTGGCTTTTTAACTGTTGGCATTGCCGACAATAAAGAATAAATATCATGTTAGCATAACTATATGTGAAATGTATAGATTAAATATATAGCATTAATACATATGATGTATACATATATATGATATTTACAGCTGCTCTGAACGTGGCTCCTCCAGTCAGATATTTATTTAACACAAAGCTCTAGGTTGTTCTGTTTTCATGTGTTAGTTATTTTGAAGAGGGATGTCTATACATCTGATGTGCATGATTCAGTGTTTTGTTGGGTATTTACTCTGAAGCAGGATTTAATCCTGACTACTTGATATGAGCAAATACACACGCTAGAGTGGGCTAATCCAGATAAGACCCCTGCATCTCCTCGTTTCCAGGCCATCTGTTGGAAATGCCTGGATTTGAGAGTGTATGTGGGTCAGAGTGAGTGGGATCAGCCCTGAATGAAGTGTGTACATATATGAGCTGTGTGTGTGTGTGTGTGTGTGTGTGTGTGTGTGTGTGTGTGTGTGTGTGTGTGTGTGTGTGTGTGCGTGTGTATTAAAATATAGTGCACGCAGTGTATTAAAAGCACCTCGGGTGGTCAGGAAAGTATCTATCTATCTATATCTATCTATCTATCTATCTGTTTATCTGTTTATCTATTAATCTGTCTAAATATCTATTAATCTATCTATCTGTCTGTCTGTCTGTCTGTCTGTCTGTCTGTCGTTCGTTCTGTCTCTTATCTACCTATCTATCTATCTGTATCTATCTGTCTATCTATCCAACTATCTATATATCTATCTATCTATCTATCTATCTATCTATCTATCTATCTATCTATCTGTCTATCTGTCTATCGTGTAATTTCTTTCTTTAGTTTTTTTATTTTAAATTTAGGTACATATTTTAAATTTAGTAAATATGTTGTCATGTAATATTCATTAATTTTACTCTCAATAAAATGGCATGTAATTTTTGACCAAAAGTAATATTTTAGTTAATAAATTGCTAAATGATGTCAAACTATAAAAAATGTATAAACATTTATTAATTCATCGGTCAAACACATAAAAGATTTATCAACATATAATAAAACAAAACATGTGAAATCATCCTGGACTAACAGCACATATAGAGTGCTGAATTATCCTCTCCTGTAGAAGCTGCTGCTGTGAATTCTATTAAAGCAATAAAGTGCATTTAGCCTGACTGTCTTTAGGATGTCGTCTGTTGTGTGATGGGAGTTTGTTTGTGTTGTTTCTGCAGGCGGAGATTGTAAAGCGGCTCAGTGCTATATGCACTCAGATCATTCCACTGCTGTCCCAAGAGGTGAGCGAACACACACACACGCTCATCCTCTCCCCCCGTGGGCTATTTACACATGAATTATTTACAGCAGAGGTGGTCATCAACAGAGAGCTTCCAATCGCCCAGCTCTTCCCTGGATCAATATTTCATACTGTTCTTTTATAAGCCACGCTGAGTGGATTTGGCTATTTTGTAATCGTAACGCCCTGTGGGAACATCAAAGCTGCCACAGAGACAACAGCAACTCTTTTCAGCTGTCCTGCTGTCTGTGGCTCATGCACATCTGCTCTGTTTGTGGTTTTTCACAGTGAAAGGTGCTGTCGTGTAGCAGGTTGTGCATGCATCTTGATCTTTGAATATCTTCTCTGGTTTGTGTTTTATTCATGCTTCATGTGTGATGTTGCATTCTGAATCTGTGTGTCCATGCAGCATCAGCATCAAGTTGCACAAGCAGTGGAAAGATCCAAACACGTCAGCATGGCCGAGCTCAATGCTATCATCGGGGTGAGTCCATTTTGCTTTTTGTCCTCCTATTAACTCTTTCTCCGCCAACGTTTAAAAGAAAAATAAAGTTGCCAGCATTTTTGATCATCTTCACAATATTTTGTTGTGAATACAGGGCTGCCAACTCTCACGCATTGAGCGTGAGACTCACGCAATTGACACTTTTCACACGCTCTCACGCCACACATCCATTTTCTCACGCACAGAAAAATTGCGGAGCAAAGAGGTAGGCTACTTTTAATATTAAACTAATTATCAGCTCTTAGATTCCGTCAATTTTATTTCGAAATTCAGACAAAAATACGTTTGGCGCTTGTAAATGTGACGTGACAGATCGCTGAGCGCCTCAGTTCAAGTGCACGTGAACCGATCATCTGTTACTTTTTTATTTAAAGATGCAGTACAACTTACTGAAAGTATACATAATATCGACCAATTAGTGTTTTTCAACCACTGAAAGAGGTCAATATATAACAGCAGGAGAACAATTATGTCACATAACGTTACATTTACCTCAGGAGAGCCATTTAATGACCATAGCATGTTAATTGAATAGAAAAAATAGCTCGAGAGGAGATTTTGCTGAGCACTATATTACATATTTATTATATTTTTACTTATGTCATTAAATAATTGTTATTATAACAAAAACTGCATTATATTTAATTTAATTTGTTATTTTTAACCTTTAATAATACCAGCAGATTGGGCCCTCTATGTTTACAGCATTAGGTGAGATTCTTTTTTTAAATAAAATTTTAAATAAACATGTATCCAAATTAGTCAATATTGAATCAAAATCGGAATCAAATCACAAGAATGGAATGAAATCTTGAAATTTTTGTCAAGCAATAATAAAAACTGTATCCTACCAGTCATTGTACAATGTAAACATTGTAACATGTTGTCACTAAACTTCATAAAATTCTATTTAGTTACCAAATGTTTTGACATTCACATGTATCGACATCCCCCCCCCCCCCCCCCCCCCCCAAAAAAAAATCTCACTCCAAGCTAAACTCAAAAGTTGGCAGCCCTGGAATATCTGTACATGCAATATATCGAAAGAAAAAGAACAGAGCCAAAACAAAATTTGTTTTATCCTAGCTTCATGCATTCTTTTTTGAATGTGGGTAAGTTTCATTAAAAAGCAATGTTTTGAACAAAAAGCTAAGAGAATCGTGTTTTTGTCGAAGACTACAACATGCATTATCCTTTAGTTATTATTTTGAAATAAATGTGAAAATGCTTAATGAGATTTATAATTGGCTTAAAACAATAGAACATTAATCACTTTGCTAATGTTTATTTACCTGGAAAATGTGACAACGTTTAAGCATAACTGGGACATGAATTTGGGTCATTGACGAATAAGGTTTTTAAAAGTGTAAAAAAAATAGAATGGAGATATAACTATATTTGAAACCATTTTTTTAGTTTACCTAAGTGTTAACAATAAGATTTTGTGGTTTGTACAATCAATCAACACTGTTTTTTGTCATTTTTTACAAGATGGAAAAAATGTCACCAAAAAAGTCATTCGGTTTAACCACTGATTTGAAAGTTAAAAACTGATTTGACATTGATGTTGAGATAGTATATAGTGTGTACCACAGAAGAAATATTTAAAATAAATGATCACTGATCTCATAAATGTAATCATTTATTGGACTACTCTAAACACTCTAACATATTCAAGTAAAACATTGCACAGGGAAAGGAGAAAAGGGGAAATGTAAAAAAAAAAGAGCTTTATCTGCTTTATATTTGTGTTATTGTAGTTCCTTTAGTTATTAAAAACAATATTATTCCATTTAAATATTTACTATATCAGTTTTACAGAATGACCTTTTGACACTTCAAAATCTTTAAAATACCTTTATATGTAGTAAAATATAATTAAAACCTTTTGGATTCAGTAAAAGAGATCAAGTTGTACTACCTTACATGCTTTGGATGTTATATATTTGTTTTTTTATTATTATTAAGGCCTTTGGACAAAAAAAATGACCCGTCACGTCATTGACCCATGTACATTTGATTAAATTTTTTTTTTTTAACTGAGGAATTTGCCTCACAGTATATCAAGAAAGATTTCATATTATTATCAATGTTGAAAACAGATGTGCGGCGTCATACAAACCGTGATACACTACCATTCAAAAGTTAAAGTTAGTTGTTGTTGTTTTTTTATTAAATTGATCAAGAGTGACAGTATGATACAAAAGTTTTCTATTTTAAATAAAAGCATTCTATTCAACAAAGAATTGTGAAAAAGTGAATCATGGATTCCACAAAAATAAAAACCAGGCTGTTCCAGAATGAAAATGTCACGTTTTACATTAGCTTGTCGCTCTCCTCTCCCCTCCCCCGTCTAGCAACAGCAGTTCCAGCATCTATCCCATCATGCCCCGGGCTTCCCTCTGACGCCACACCCCTCGGGACTGACCCTGGGAGCGGGTGCCAGCCTCATGGCTCTTCCCGGGGCCTTCCCGTTCCCCCCGCACCTGGCGCCTAAAGATGACATCACTCACCCCGAGCACCTGGACTCCAGAGGTGCGTGAGAATCCTGTCACATGTAGAAATGCACTGAAGAACAATTTGATGGAATCAGAATAAGAATATTCTGGGTGATTTTCATTAGTGCATTATGATAAAAGTAATGTTTTATTATCAATATAGTAGTAATTATAGTAGTATTTCTTAATTTTTTTTATGCAAAATTACTGTCACTACCATCCCATGAGGCCTCACCACTTTTTTCTTACTATATAATTAGAAATTATGTATAATCAGACATGGACACTGTTTCCATAGAGCACATTTTTCTCCGCCTCAAAAAGGATCATTTAGAAAACATTTTGCAGAAGAATTCATGTAAAAATATATGTTTTTCATTTCTACTCTTTAAAGGGGTCATCGGATGCAGAATTCACTTTTATATGGTGTTTGCATATAAATGTGTCTTTGCGGTGTGTGGACACACAACCACCATACAATGAGAAAAATACATTCACTCCTTTTTTTAATCCTCCAAAAGCCTAAACACTCAATAATCAAGGACATTCTGAGCAATATGATGTCACATTGCTCATGCTCTGCCCACGACCGCTATTAGCATATTTCCCGTATTAGCATATTTCCCGTATTAGCATATTTGCTGTATTAGCATATTTCCTGCATTAGCATATTTCCCGTATTAGTATATTTCTGCCCTCAGCCATTTGTATACTGTCCGCCAAGGCATCACTTTACATGTCTTGTGTCGACGCCCCACGGAAGGAGGGGGGGGGGCAGTTGCTCATTATCATTTAAAGAGACATGCACCGAAACGGGTTGCTGTGAACAGAGCTGTTTTTGAGGAGGTAAAAAGGTTTTGTTTTACACAACCATTGAGGAATTTTAACTAAAGTATGTTACAAACTTTACATGAAGACCATAAAGAATCATACCAACTTGTGGAAAATAGGCATCCGATGACCCCTTGAAACCTCCTGGAAAGCCCCACAGACTTCCATTGTACATGCAATACTGTAAATTTTGTATAATATCAAATTAAAAAAATATAATATAAAATATAATATAAAATGTGTAAATACTGTGATTTTTTTGCTTGTGTTTTTGAATGTCCGTTGTAAGCGACAGCATGCCACAGATTTGATCCATAGACATTAGGTTGAAATTAATCTGGAATATTCCTGTAATGTATTGCAAATGTTCAATATAACAGGATCATCTTTTCTCAATGGGCCTGTCTCTCTTTATTTCTGTAGATGGAGCCCCAAACAGGGTGAGTATTTAAGCCTTAGTTGTCATCCTCCTCCCATTGGTCGTTCCACTAGTGAAGTGTGTTTGCATGGTCTTGTTTTCGGTCAGGATTGCACTACTGATTGGATTTCATATGTTGGATTGGATTTTTGTATATATAGCATCTATGAATAGAAGTAAAAATGATTAAAGCCATGCATTAGATGTGATCATCATGGAAGTCGTTTTTATTGTTTTTCATTATTATTATGTTTAATTTGCTTCTAGAACTGAGTGTTATAATAGTATATACCATCCAACAGTAAAAACACATTATCAACCGATGATATAATGATGGTGTTTTCCATTTTCACAGAAGTCGTGCATAAATGATTATCCATAAACTTACAATATAACATTTTACTTTTCATTTGTCAGGTTACAAAAACAAAAAACAGGCCTAGGATTTTTTTGCATTTGAGCTTCAAATTAAATATGAATTAAAAAAAAAAAAAAAAAAATGAAAATAAGAATTTTTAACGATTTCAATGGTCAAAAAACTGTCTAGGACCAAACAACCCCTTCCTTCTTATTGTAATTCAGAAAACATAATTATTCATGCATATATATTATGTATGAAATTGACTAAACTCATGTGATACAGTATAAATATTCAAAATATCCATATACGAAATCACTCATAATAACCATAAAAAAATGGTTTATGTAAATCTCTAACAGGTAGAGATTTTGCTGTAATGTTTATGCATCATATTGTGAGGTATAGGGTAGGGATATGAGCAAAATCTTATTTCACGATAACGATATAAATCACAATATACATAATTTTTGTCGTTTTATTTTATTTTTGCTTTTAAAGAGAGATAATTACAACAGGACAAATATAATTTAACAAAAATACGAATTGAACAAATTACATTTTCCAGGCACAATATGTTTAGTTAACGTAGTTAGACAGTACATAAATTAATAAAGAATAAAACAGTGCATATATGAATAAAATATAAATGTACTAGTTTTTAATGTATTTTCTGTGTTTAATTCATTCACCAATTTTTGTGTTTACTTTTTTTTTTTTTCTGTTCCAGTTGATATGTGTTGAAATGATGTATTCCTGTGGTCCTGATGAGGAGCAGGGTTGATATGTCACGTTCATGTTAGATTGAGGCTACATTCAGCAGTGTGTGATTATGGTGTGTGTATTTCAGAGTGGCAGTGGCTCTCCGGTGGGCCATCGCTCTGCAGGACTGCGTCTGGGTCTTCCTCCTCCTCCTTCCTCCTCCTCCTCCTCCTCTCACGCTGATGTGGACAGCAAACGGGGCGGCTCAGACCAGACCGGCGCGGGACGAACACGGCGGGTGAGTCGAGCCAAGGCCAAACATGCTCCTTCCTCGCTTTGCAGTTTTTAAGATGCATTTGAGTTCATCCTGAAGTCTGTGTGATTTTCGCTTGTACTTACATATTCAGCTAAATGACATGCCGACTGCGATTGAATATTAATGCTCATCATTTATTCAACGTGATATCATTTTATCCCTGAACACTGACTTGTGCATTCACTCACCAAACCAGAGGAATGTTGCTCTTTTATAGCTTGGGAGGCATAATGCAGCTTTCAGACACAAACGAGTCAATAGCTGTTGTACAGTAAGAGTGTAGAGCTATTAAGATCTGTAATTCAGTTTTGAAATTTGATGAGAAATGTTTGAATACCAATTGAGATCAGTCTTATTATTATTAAGACTAGTAGACTTAGTACTATTTAGTACTAGTATTTAGTATTATTTATATACTAATATAGTTTTTATGAATATTTTGAATTAGCTTTGATTTTTATATTTTCAGTTTTCTTTTTACTTTTAGTTTAAAAATAAATAGTAATTTTTGTAATGTGCGTTTGTCATTGTTATTCTTTTTTATTTTTATATTACTATTTTGGCTTAATTTTTTTAAATTTAGTTTTTAGTTAATTATTTATTTCGGTGAATCAACTTAAACTTATTTCAGATAGTCGCCAAGTTTTTAATCTATTGTTTAAATTGTATTTTATTTTAGCTTTATTTCAGTTAACAAAGATGCTTTTAATAGTTTTAGCTCTATTTTACAATAATAATCCTGATTGAAATCTTTGGTATCTCTATCTCTAGAGGAGACACACGTGAGATCTTAACTTGGGAGAAACATCTAAGAGATTTGAGCAAAGTCTCCATTTGAGACGATTGAGATATTACAGTGATTTTTATTATTAGGAGCTCGTGATTGGGTGGGTCTGATCATGTGTCTTTCCTGCAGGAGAGTGGCGGTAAAAATGAAGACGGTCTCAGACGAGACGGCACTAAAGAGGTGTGAATACACTTACTTTCTTTCTCATTCTTGCAATATACAATGTCTACAATGGATGTCAACGGTGCACCAAAATGTTCTCCTAGTAAAGTTGGATATACAGTTATTCATTCATTCAGTGGCTGAAGAGCAGCCTCCAGCTGATTGGTCAATGTCAATAAACATTCCGAGGCACGACACGTCATTGGTCGCTTCCAGTACTTCTCTGACCTCATAAGAGTTCATGAATGTTGATGTTAAAAAAATGTAAGCCTTTATGAGTTTTTGATTTATGTACCTGGTATCTTTCTTTAGTAACATTAACAAACTTTATTACATCATATAATATTTGATAGATCATTAGTTCAATACTTTAAAAAGTTAGAAATGTCATGATGCTTTGATTCATGTCTTTTTGTGCACTTTCTTATTTGAAAGAACAAAAACCATTGATCAAACTGATTTAATGAATTATTAATGACTGTTGTGATACAATGTAACCACGCTCATAAATCATAGATTTGAGTCATAAAGGCTTCGTTTGGCATAGGAATTAGATTTTTTTAAAATAGCCCAGATCAGCTGTCGTACGTTTGCAGCTTTAATCGGTTTTAAATCACTTTATTTTGGTTCTTCCTAAATAAAAAAGTACAATTAATTAGTATTGCAAAGTTAGTCATACATCAAAATAATCTAACCAAGACCATTATACATGCTTAATGCCTGCAACATACTATACATAGAAAACTCCCTTCAATAATTATATATAGTATTTGTTTAAGGTTTCTCTAAAACAACATAAAGTTTACATTAGCAGAAAAGGAAGAGTTCACAGTCTTTTTACCTGATGAACAGCATCATCACAAATGTAAATAAAAAATGTAATTAACCAATAAAGTAAAAGTAAAATATATATTTTTTATATATCAAAAAGCCTTGGCTCCAAATCTTGTAAAGACTTGCCAAACTTTAACATGAAACTTATGAAAAAAAAAGTGTAAGCATCTCTAAACTGTTCATACAAGGGGTTTGTATTTAACCAACCATTTCGGCACATAAATTGCCCTGCATCATTTGTCTGTTTAAGCTTTAAATTATACTATGTCAATATAATCCTATTAAAGGAGTCATATCTAGATGACATTTGCATGAGCAAACAGTTCGTATTGCTTTTGTGTGATGTGATGTGATTTGACGTTTGTGATGACATCTCGTAGCGTGTGTGTTTGCAGAAAAGTGTGTCACCCGCTGGAGTCTCTCCCAGGTCGACCGAAGGGAACGGGCTGAACATCTCTCCGGTCCTCCGGAAGAACCCGTCTCGGGAAGCCTCCTCTTCTCCACGATCTCAGCCACGCTCACCTGGACTCTGCAAGAGCCCCACTCAGGTACTGGACCATGACGAATCCTCTCATACTAACACTACACCACAAGATAGGGTCTGAACTCTGAAGTGTTTGATATTGAGGTCCTTTTTTTTTAAATGTAAATTATAGTTTTTCAAGCATATCTGGGCCCTGTGAAAAGGCAAATTTACTGCGGAATGTCATGGAATTTGGCTAAATTTGAATAAATAAATCAAAAGTAGAGCTCAAATCAAAAGAAGCTCACTTCAAATCAAATTGCGATATGGACTAGTGACTGAATATTAAAGGGATAGTTCACTTATTACTTAATAATTGACCGTTCGCAAAGACCCGCCCCCTTTAGCTACTGTTGTTATGTCCGACAAGCCACGCCGCTCTCACGCCACACCATGTTCTCACGCAGTGAAAAACACATCGCGGGGCAGAGAGGACACTGACAACGCACTGACAGACAGGACAGACCAGGTCACTTTTGATATGAAACAAAGTGTCAACTTTCAAATTTGGTCATTTTTTTAAACAATAAATACCGTTTTGTGGCTCTTTAATGTGTCTGACAGATCGCTCAGTTAAAGTTGCTCGTGAACTGATCATCTCTTCCTTCTAGTTCATTTATAGCATCAAATAAACATGAATGAACATAAGAAGGAATGTTGTTTTAACCGTGGAAAGACGTCAGTACACACGTTTTTCAAGTTCTAATCCACCAACGTTAATCCACTAACTCTCCTGACTGCTTTGTCGGACAAAAATGGCGGATTCGGCGGATGGTGGATTATGATTGGTCAGATCTCCTGTCAATCAAACTCCCTGCGAAGGGTCAATTATTCACCCTCATGTCTTCCAAACTCGTAAGACTTTCGTTCATCTTCAGATCACAAATGAAGATCTTTTTGATGAAATCTGAGGATTTCTGTCCCTTCATTGACAGCTACACAACTACCACTTTGACAGTTCAAAAAGTTCATAAAGAGATCGTAAAACTAATCCAGATGAATTGAGCGGCTTAGTTCAAATTTTCTGAAGAGACACGATCGCTTTATATGATAAACAGACAGAATTTAGGCTTTAAACTGACCCTTTAAACCACAATAAGACTGCTTTTGAAATCTGAAGTGTGTATGTTCTGCATGTCTCTGTGTGTATGAGTGGTGCAGTGTGGTCGACTACACATAATCAAGCACGCGTGACACTCGCGGTGTTTTCAGGACATGAACGCATGAACTTCACCTCCAGAGCCGCTCTGAGAGTCACTTCACCTGCATTTCACCATCTCATTTGAGAAAAACTATTGTCAAATACACACAGAAACTCAAAAGGTCTTCACGACAACCCGTCAAAATAAAAGTTCGGTTTAACTTATAAAAAGACAGAAATGTGTGACTGTTGTATTGAATGTAGTTCTCAAAGTTATTATAATAAATAACAAAACTACATTTTTTAAGGAATATCACACAATATCACAATTTGTCATTCGTGTTTTAATTTAAAATGCTTTTTTTGTGCAGCACTTTGTTTGCCAAAATAATGTTAGTAATTGCTCAGATTTAATTTAAACAATTTAATTAATCTTTTAAAATGTAATTAAGTTTCATTCACTTAAATTACCTCTTTTTTGGATAATAAATTTGTATTAAATCATAAAACACAGAATCCAGAAAAATTAAAACAGACAATACAGAATTTCTGAAGAATAAAAAACATTATAGGGCCCTATTGTTGTTAAATTTTTTGTTTTTTGTTGTTAAAGTTGTATGAATTCCATTGATTAGACTTTATTTTTGATTAATACAATTTAATCAAATCATTAAAAACTTAAACCAGAAAAAAATTAAATGGAAAACATGGAATTTGGGAAACATTAAATAAAACTGATTTAAAAAAAAAAAAAAAAAAAAAAAACATTTCATAGGGCCCTATTATTGTTTAAATTATTAATCATTTTTACATTGTTAAAATGTTGTGCATTCAATTGATTAGATGTCCTTTTTGATTATTACAATTAATTAAACCATTAAAGATGTAATCCAGAAAAAGTGAGGTAACACTCTACAATATGGTTTCATTAGTTAACATGAACTAATAATGAACTGCACTTCTAGAGTATTTATTAACATGTGTAAATGTTAATTTCAACATTTACTAATACATTATAAAAATCAAAAGTTGTATTTGTTAACATTGATGCACTGTGATCTGACATGAACAAACAACGAACAGCTGGATTTTTAATAACTAACATTAACAAAGATTAATAAATACTGTAACAAATGTATTGCTTGTTGTTAGTTCATGTTAGTTAATACATGAATTAATGTTAACAAATGAGACCTTATTGTAAAGTGTTGCCAAAATTAAAACAGAAAACACAGAATTTGGAAAAATAAAGGGCCCTACATATCTAACGTTTGTTCTTCTAAAATAAACGGTAGAGAGAAGTTTGTGGCTCAGCTCTTTTACTCTGTGTGTTTCAGGAGAAAGTGAGATCTCCTTCTCCTTCAGCGTCCCATGAATCACTCTCTCCTGGCTCTCCCGCACCCCTGTCCTCCTCTGCCCGCGGCCCGTCTCCCGTTCTCAAACACTAGGTAAGTCCTGACTCACGCTTACAGTAAACGTGGGCGGCCGGGGGATGGTTTTCCACTCGTCTGTGATCTCATCTCTCTCTCAGCTCCAAATGTTTTTTCCAACTCCTGCAATTCATTTTTAGCGATGAATCTTTATATACACCTTGACGTCTGGTTTCCCTCACAGGACCCACTCCTTCCCATGGAGTGAGACTAGTGAAAGACTGCCGCTACCCCTCCCCAGCCCGCCCTTCCCAGAATGCACAGGGCCAGTCCCAGAATGCACCGGGTCGGCCCCTGAACGCTGGGCCTGGGCATCAGGTGCCTTGTCAGAAGCCCTTCATCCGTCCTCGTGGCCCTCGAGCCGAACTCTGAGCGAACCGCATCTGTTCTTTCACACGCCGGGCGTAATCAGCCAATCAGCTGTCTGACAGCTCTCTCAGCCAATTAGAAAGCAAGCTGAATATTCTGGTGAGCTGCCACTCAAACTTCACAATTACAAACATATATAATGTATATATTCAACCTTATATATGTGTGTGTGTGTGTGTGTGTGTGTGTGTGTGTGTGTATGTGTGTGTAGTATATATTACTCATCCTTTTATTTATTTCAAATATGCAAATTTTTATATATTAATATATTTTAAATTGTTTTATTTTATAATTTTTACTTTTATTTCATATAATATACTTATAGATTCATTTTTATTTAATTTTTTACATATCATTTTAATAATATATACTTTGATGCATTTAAAATGTAAAACTTTTTTGCATTTTTTGTTAATTTTTCCAACAACTTGTACAAAAAAATAAATACATTTTATAAATCTTATTATTACTAATCTTTTTATTTATTTCAAATATATATAAATAAAATTTTAAATGTTTTTTTTTTTAACTTTTATATAATGTAATATACTTATAGATTTATTTTTTTACGTATATTTTTAATAATATATACTTTTTTGATGCATTTAAGAATTTAAAACTCAAACTTTTTTTAAAACATTTTTATGGTGTCCAACAACTCATAAAAAAAAATACTTTTATAAAAAAAGTACTTTTTACTTTTGTAATGAGACAAAGAAAATTGAGTAAAGTAAAAAAGCATTGAGATTTTTTTTTTTTTTGGGGGGGGGGGGGGGGGGGTGTTATATTTGTATATCAACAATTTGGTTGTTGTTATGAAATAGAATATAATGCATTTTCTATATGAGCAAAATCATCACTTCAAGAAAATTCCTTCTTAAAAAAAATATATTTACTTGTTGTAATGTCCTAAAAATTCCATGTTTATGATTTTAGGTGCTATTAATTTGGATGTTTCCTAAAAGCATGGCAACTGTAAAATATTGCAGAAAATCCAACCAGAATCATCACTTGCGTCCGCAGTCTTGCTCTTAACATGCCCAGCCATGCTAAAGTGCACAATAACTTAAGATAATATTCTCTTTCTGTTGTGTAATCCTCCTGTGCTTATTTTGTCTTTCAGCGTGACAGGCATATGGAGTCAAGATACGAGTTTCTCCGTATCATCTCCCACACTGAAATGGACTGAGATGCTTTTACTGCCAATTTTGTCAAAACGAGTTCAAAAACAAAGACATGGAAACTTCTAGACAAGTGGACATTAAGGTGTTCCTGTTTTACCACCGTTTCACTTTTCCCCCCAAAAGCTTTTAACCGTTAGTAAAGGGTTCAAAACACCCTAAAGTCATTGCATTGTTTCCCCTGACTTTAATAAAACTGTCATTTTGAGTGAATATAGCATTAGTTTCACACAGTGTTCAAAGAGGAATAATGCTGTTTTTGCTTGTAATATACCAGCCTTTGTTGTTCATACATGAAAACTCACTTTATGACACTGAATTAAGCAATAAGGTTTGTGAGGCTGTGCTGTATTGAGAATATAACATGGTTAAAGGATGTTGTTGTTAGTGTGTTTATATTCACAATACAGCACGACATCGAGTGCCTTATTGCTTTTTAATATGGATAATTAACACGTAATACAGAAATATTATGGACACAAAGTTAGATTAAAATATCATTTTATTAAACAAATGCATTTGTGTCATCCTTCCACTGGAAAGACCTAGTTGTTGTCAAGTAAAGATCAATGATATTTTTTAACCCTTATTTAAATGTAACAGCCAGGACATTTTTAAGACATTGCATTTTAAAGAAACATGCTTTCCAAAAACATGCTTGAAGCGGTTGACCAATCACAACACACTAGTCCAGCCAACCAATCAGAGCACATTGTGCTTTTCAGAAGGCGGGACTTCATAGAGACAGCCAGGAGCGTTACTGACAGACTTGGAAGAGAGGAGCTGCAACAATGTCAAATATGAGAAAAATAATGTTTTTTGAACATTCCAGCATGAAAACCTATTCTAGTAGAGCCCAAAAACTAAATCAAGACTTTGTAAAAGTGCATAATCTGCCTCTTTATAGGACACTGCGTTCAGTCTGTTCATGTACTGCTTGATTTAACCACTAGGTTGTGCTATAATCAAACAAATCAATCAGAGCACATGTGGAACTAGTAATGGGATCTTTACCCCCCAGATAAATATAATGGATTGACTATCTTTTCCAAAATGCTATTGACAAATTGTGAAAAACAAATCAATTAAACATGTGAAAGCTGAAGTGTTGCTCAGTTGACGTCAAACACTGATAGATTTAGTGCTTCTAAAATCATTTAACAGATGAGCAAATGTTTTGGATGAAGTGGCCAAACAGTCTTATCTGACTGATGTAAGACAGCAACATGAAATATCGCCGGTCAAACGCGGGTCATACAGCCCAGAATGCTTTGAGAATGAAGCACTGGAAACATTTTGGGTCGTGTCCTCATACTGATTCTTGAATATCGGACAGAAGTGCAAAATTAAAGGTTTATGTATCATAGGACTGTTCTGGATTAACATGTTAACATTTGCATTTTGGCAGAACCTACTTCAATTTTCTCAAAATTTTCTTGTCAGTCACTCGATGTGTGTCAACAATAAACGTCCATACAAATATTCATGGAGAAATCTAGATAGCATTTGCTAGAGTTTCCGGCTAATGCTTCTGCATTACGTACAAGAGACATTTAGTTTTTCTGGTGTTATAGACAGGCCTAGGCCTACTAACAGGATCCTCTTAAAATGAGGGCCAATATCTAAACATGTATTTCAGGATGAAGGCTGTGATTTAAACAAAATATATGCGTGTATGTATAGGCTAGGCTATATAATAATAATAAAAAAAATCTATAAATCACGATTTCGGTGGATTGTGAAATAACATTTCCCACAATACAAAACAAAAGGAATATGTTTTTTAGTTCTATAAATATTCAGAAAACAAGACCAGTTCTTAAAAAAGTCTAAACCTAAAAGTGAATTATTTCAGCTAATGCTAATGCAATTTGTACAACAAAGGGGTTTGTAGATATTGTGTGTGTGTGTGTGTGTGTGTACATATGCATAATGAAGTTCTGAGGACAGTTAGTATTAGGGATACTGAGTGACAACGACACACAATTTTGATCAAATAAAGAGAATCTAATTGAATGGTAGGTTTGTGTTAATGTGATCATCTCTGATTCATTTCAAAGTGGAAATCTTGCTTTAAAAAAAAAAAAAAAAAAAAAAAAACAATGTGGGGTGTTTTCTCCTATTTTTCCAAGAAGAATCAGTGTGCTGGGTGGAATCGTACGTGCTTTTGTTGTATCACATGACCTGTTACCTGTAAATAAAGCGTCTTGTATAGTAGCAGGATGTCACGTGTCCACGACACATGAATGAAAACAGGCAAACGAGCCTGAAACCAGTCAGACCTATTCATAGACGCAACGTGAAAGGATTTTAAACTTACGCATTACAATGAACACTTTGCCTTGAGGACATTAAATGTGAATTTAAGGTTTGTTAGAAGTTTCAAGCCAGAGAAACATGCAGTTACTGAAGCTGAAGGGAAGTCAACAGATGCCTTCGCTGTCCTTGAGCACGAGTCTGATGAAAACCAGCTGGATATATCTGTGACACTTTCAGCTGGTTAAATTCCCATGAATCCCGTGTACAATCATCTCTGTGTGTTAGATAAGGACGAGTTTTTGGCTGAACGGCATCTGACTGAATTTCACAAAAGTTCATCCAATCAAAGACACATGCAAAAATATGAAATCAAATTCTTAATGTATTTACAGCATGTTCATATGGGTTTTATTATTTTGAAAAGTTGCTTTACTGCACGTATGTTAGTGATTTGAACAAACCCTTAACACTAAGTGAAAGCAGGAGTAGTATTGATACTTGGCCAAGCAAACCGATAACATGGACGTTAAAATACAGTGTTTCCAACTGATAAGGTAAAAGTATTGAAGACATCTGCTGTGTGAACTTTGAGCAGTTTTTAAAACTTTTCATAAGTTTCTGTTTTGAGCTTATTTACAGTGAGAGCAGAAAGATGATTTTTTATTTTTTTTATTTTGAACATTGTAGGTATAAACAAATATAAAACATACCAAGAAAATAAAAAAATTATAAGTGCAACATTCATATGCTATACAATCAAAACTTCTTATAAAGTCACTGATACCAATCATTACAAAATAATAATTGGACGAGATAATTGGTTTAGATAAAAAAAAAAAAATGTTTTGAGCTCTAAGCATAAGTGGTTTACAATTATTCATTTTCAGGAAAAGAATAAAAAGTTCAGTAGCTTTAATTTAACCAATTAGACTTTTTTTTCCTCCCAATGTGAAAATCAAACTCTTGATTTTGACATGACACTATACTGTGTTCATGAACATTAGTTGATATGCTCTCATGTATTACACGTCTAACCAATTTTGAAAACAACAATGTACTATTCTTATCTGATACACTGTTCAAATGTTTGGGGTCAGTAACATTTTTTTTTTTTTTTTTTTAGCAAGGATGCATATGCAGATATGCAGCACAACTGTTTTCAACATTGATAATAATAATAAATGTTGATATTGAGCAGCAAATCATCATATTAGAATTATTGGGATCATGTGACACTGAAGACTGGAGTAATGATGCTGAAAATTCAGTTTTGCATCACAGGAATACATTACATTTTAACAAATATTCACATAAAAACTATTTTAATTTTTTATTTTAACAGTTATTACTTTTTTACTGTATTTCTGATCAAATAAATCCAGCCTTGGTGAGTATAACTTATTTCAAAAACATAAAAAAATCTTACTGACCCCAGACTTTTAGACAGTAGTGTATATGCACAAACTTACAACAATCCTGCAAAAATACTCAACATTGCTCTGGGACATTCAACTAAACAATAGTTGCATTTTACATATATAGGCAAAAGTGTAAACATGAGTCACAATCTTCTTCACATTAATTGTGTAAGTCATTATGAGCTCAGTCCTCATTTATTTTAAGGCTGTCTGGTTTTCGGTGACTAAACCAGAGTCACAGAGAGTCTTGTGTTCCTCAGAAGAAAAAAGAGGGACACATCATTCATATTCACTAAATATAGAGTCCATAAAAAATTGCAGCATTAGAAGCTCACAGTAGACAGCAGGTTCTGTTGTACAGGGTTTATATGATTGATTGTCAACAACTTTAAAATAAAAATAATGCTTTTTGTTTTCAACAAAAAAAAAAAAGAACAGGTAAGAGGGGATGAAAAAATTGTTTAAATAAAATAGGAATTGTTTTTCCTCTATAAATAACATGGGTGAGATATAAAAGGTTAAAAAAGAGATTTTTTTTTCAGCCATTATTAATAACATGCCTATGGCAAGCCCTTTTAACATCTAAAAGCTAAGCTTGACTCTCCGGAATTAACATTGTAGATATAAACAACGTATTTCTGACTAATCGTAATTACATTTTGGATAGTTGGAATTGTCATTCAAGATATCTGTAACGTAATTGTGACTAGTCGAAACGGCAGATTGAGATATCTGTAATTCAGTTTTGACTAGGCAGAATGAAAGTTAAAGATATCTCAAACGTCATTATGTCTAGTGCAAATTATTGTGCATGACGTTGCTCTATTTTAGATGTATATGGGGGGGTGGGGGGTCTCTCAAATATTGGCAACATGCAATGCTTGCCATGCATTTCTATGTTTATGATCATGCTTAAAATTACTGTAGGTTATTGTTGACCTAAGATTTATGCGTGAGAGAGATGCACACTAATAATAAAGATGCTGACATGCATGCTATACTTGCCACGGAAGTGCAATAACATTAACTTCCTTAGATGAGAAAAATAGTTCTTAGTTCAGATTAGTTCTTTTTTTTTTTCCACAGTAAAAAGCCATGATAGCCTGTAGGTATTGATTTCAGGATGAAACAGTATAGCTAACAGCATTAAAAAGACGATTAAAAACTCCTTCGCCCTCTGGCTGCTCCCACATGGTGCAAATCAGTGCTAATTACAAGTTAACAGTTAACAGATGCTATGTGATTTTGATGATTTGAACAACAACACGCTCTGCTCCCGCCTAAAGTGGGATGCGGGCCTAATTTGCATACAGATATCTGCCATGTCATTTTGCCTAGTCAAACTTAATTTAAGATATGTAACATGTACAGTAGATATCTTGAATTGGAGTTATGACTAGTCAGAATCAAATTGTCGATATCTCAGACTAGAATTACAGATATCTACAATTCAGATGCAGATATCCGTAATTCACATGAACTGAATTGTAGATATCTGTAATGATAAACCCCATACAAATGAATGGCAAAAGTGACGTCATTTGTCATAGGAAGAATGTCTTTGTGGATATCTGAAATGTTCTTTTTGACTAGGCAAAACTGAATTACAGATATCTGCAAACACACAGTCAAACTGTTAAATGTAAAAAATGGCTTGCCATACATGCCAGAAGCCTATAGATATATACATATCTATGGTGGAAACATTCAGCATGATGATGCACAACATGGCGCAATTCCATTTGAATGGTCGTTTGTTTTGTTTTTGGGTAGCCCCGCCCCTTAGTGAAACCTCATTGGTTTAGAATCTGCGTACAGCTTTATGATTGGCTGTGATTTTAACACTACAAGCAGCGTTTCACGTCGAGACAGACGGCTGTTAATATACAGCTAGTTGATATTTTTGTTACCTTTTGTGGACAGGTTGGTTAGTAAGATTAATTCCCAAAAAAAAAAAAAGTATATATAGCCTATATATATGTATATATATATATATATATATATATATATATATATATATATATATATATATATATATATATATATATATATATATATATACAAACACATACACACACATGTGCCTCGGTTAGCTAGTGGTAATTATAAACGCCGTCCTTATGAGAGATTGCTAAGCTGTCATGGATAAAGACTTTAGTAAATAAAGCATTAAAATAAAGTAGTATTTTATAAAAAATAATCATGCTATGCAGATGTGTCTGGATATAACACCAAATTGTTGTCATGGCTATCATGGTTATAAAAAGCTATAAAGTCCCTAAACCTACCGCCACAGGAAAACATTTCTTTACATCAAAAAATAAAGTCACTATAATCCAGTTATATATATATGAAGAATCCAGATGCAAAAGCCTCTAAGTCGGTCTAACGTTTTAATATTAACATTTTAATCAGGCTCTTATGTATAGGTTTCTACCCAAGTACCGGCATTTCTGAATGGGCTGAGGCTGGGATTTAGTGAGTTTGAAGGGAAATTATTTGATGAACGTATACTATGTGCGGAGAGCAATTCACTCAATATTGTTATCTAATTTTTGACATAGGTGGCTTTTGCATCGAGGGCTTCATATATATATATCATCTAATTACCAATGTGAGAAAGACCTTTTTTGGCATCTGTTCCATGTTCATACTTTTCTTCCTGGATTTCTTACTCAGGGAACCACAAACTCTTGTCTTCTGATGACTTAGAAAAGTTCACTTTCTTTCCCATGCCGAAAGAATCGCTTCCGACAGCAGAAGTACATCTAGTCAGTAAATGTCAACCGGTGGTTTTGCGGTTGTCATGGAAACGACCAGTTCCCTTTGAAAAAGTTCGTCTTTGTGCTCCGATACAATAAAGTCCCTCAGGGTTCATTAGATGTCAGGCGATCTGTGCTCTTGGCGTATGTGAGCGTGCATAAAACAAAAAGCGGTATAAACACGATCAGCCGTCTGTAGAGGAGTATAAAATCTAATATTCAGTGTTAGTTCATGCATTCACTTGCTCTCTCTGAAATGTGAGTGTTGTCCTGTGGAAGAGAGCGCGGTCAGTGCCAGTGTACAGTGTGTGTGCAGCAGCGTGTGTGTGGCTGTCTGTACGAGACGTGGTGCAGCATCCAGTGGTTTCTGTGTGTCTGCCCTCACAGGTCAAAGGTCAGGCTCATACAGGCCTGCTGTAGGGGTAAATATTGTTCCTGTCCGTGTCTACGATCTGAAGGCTGGGTTTGCGTTCGCTGTCTTCGTTTTCAGCGTTTTCGACATCCTGGCAGCGAGGCGGGCGCTCTTTGAAGAAGTCAGAGACGTATCGCACCTGTGACGGAGAGGAGAAACACTTAATGCAACTTGCAAAATAGACCATTAGTTCATATTCCACTCTAAATAAAAAAATAAAAAAAAAGTGATTTATACACTGCTGTTCGGTAAGATTTTTAATGTTTTTAAAAGAATTCTCTTATGCTCACCAAGACTGCATTTATTTGATTAAAAAAAAATAAAAATTGTTAAGTATTATGACAATTTAAAATAACTGTTTCCTATTTGAATATATTTTTAAACGTAATTTATTCCTGTGATCAAAGCTGAATTTTCAGCATCATTACTCCAGTCTTCAGTTTCACATAATCCTTCAGAAATCATTCTAATATGATGATTTGCTGCTCAAAAAAATGATTGAATACAATATTGAAAACAGTTTATTTTATCCATATGGGTGCTGAAAAAATGAGCATGCTTTCTGCTTTCTGTTTTTATGACCAGTAACAGAATTTTGGGGGAGAAATTTGATTAAATTACTGTAATATAGAACAGGAAAAAACAAAAAAACATTCTAATTAAGTGCAAAATTAATTTCACCAAATTTTTCTCTTTTTTTTAGCATAAATCTAAATTCCTGAAGATTGAGGGAGGGTATTTAAATGGATTTAATTATCATGAAAATGCAAACAAATCCAAGTGGTTCTACAACAGGACATTTTCCTTCATAATTTTATCTTTTAATTTTGGGGTGAAATATAAGCTGGTATATCATGAGATTATTCCACTCACCGTGAGGACTGCGATCAGCGCCCCTTGCAGAAGACCCACGACCACGTCGCTCCAGTGGTGTTTGTAGTCAGACACACGTGTGTATCCCACATAAATGGCAAAAGCCACCAGGAAGAACTGAATTGTGGGCCGGAGGAGGCGGGCCCACTTGGATGCCATACGTGCCTGGACATACAGCTACACAGGGAAAACAACGACGGATTACACAATATTTTAAAAGAGGATATGGGAAGAAAAATGGAAATTCAACCTTGTGCATTCAGCAGCAGGAAACGAAGAATAAATAGTCTTTAAAAGTTATGGGAAAGCACCTTGTCTGAATATGACTTGTCTTAACTACAGACACGTCGGAACATGAGTGAAGCAACCAGAAAACTTTAAGTGTTTATTGAACACCCTCATGTAGCTCGTATGACTTTCTCTCTTCGGTGCAGCACAAAAAGAGAAATTCAGAAGAGCATTCATGCTAAGAAAAAAAAAAAAAAGTTATGCAGGTGTGAGGGTGAGTAAATGATGTCAGAACTTAAAGAGGACCTATTGTGCTTTTTCACATCATGCCAAGATACAAAGCACAAAGTCACTACAAAGCGAGTTATTCTCTATATCAGTGTCACTGTTTCTGAACTCCTGGAAACGCCTCCATTGTAGTCTTGAGTTTCTTCCGGGAACGAACACGTCACAATATTCCTCATTTAAATAATTAATACGCAGAATAAAGAGCTGGGGTCTGATTAAGTTAGTTAAGCCCCAGAAATTCCGGAAAATACACAGATAAAGTGACATGGGATTTGACCCGGGTTTGTTTGATTTTGGTTCATTCACACTGCCAGTGATTTTCCGGAATCAGAGAGTGCGTTCACACACAACCCGTACAAATCCCGTAAAGACACGTGACATCGATGTGACTTAATGTCTCAGCAGCGTCTTAAGTTTGCTTATGAGCTGAAACCACGCTTGTGCATTTTTTTCTCTGATTTGATCATAAACTTGCGCATTACGTACCGTTTAACAGCTGGCGAACTATCCCGGCTTCAGCGGCATCACTACGACACGGCATTATTACGGCTTTTGTTCACACAGCGCGCCTTCCGGGACTAAACATGGCAATGTTACTAGGTCCCCAACCCACAATCCCGGGTCGTGTTTGCGTTCACACAGAAGGCGTTCTGGCAATTTCCCGGGATCATCGCGCTGTGTGAAAGGGGCTTTAGAAGTGTGTAGAAAGTCGCAGTTATGGTTAGGGGGCGGGACTTTTCCTAAACATGCTCAAAGCGGTTGTCCAATCACGAAACACTGGTCCAGTCGACCAATCAGAGCACATTGTGCTTTTCGGAAGGAGGGGCTTCATAGAGACAGGATGTCAACAATGTCAAATACGTGAAAAATAATGTTTTTTTGAACATTCAAATATGAAAACCTATTCCAGTAGGCCCCAAACAACAAAATCAAAACTGTTTTAATAGGTCCCTTTAAGCATTGCATACTATCTGGATTTAAAGCTTGAGATGTTTGAGGTCATAGTTTATTGTCTGTATGATGTTTCCTGTTGCTCTGAGAGGGTCTCCTTTATCTGTCTACACAAGTCTTCTGTGTCAGCATGATTGTAGAAGAGGAAGACAACTGTGACCACTCACCGCCAGAAACAACATGCAGTACATCCCGAAGGAGGAGTGACCGGAGTAGAAGGACAGCCTGGTGCAACAGAACCGACGGAGGAAGGGCGGATCGGACAGACAAAACAACAGAGGGAGAGAGGAAAAAGAATCATTTTCACAGTTCATGCATCATTTAGGACAAAACGTTCATGGGTCATTCTTCACTTTAGGGGAACTTTTTTGTCAAATTATGTTTCAAGATGACGACTCGACGCCTGTGAAGAGACGACTCGACGCCTGTGAAGAGACGACTCGACGCCAGCGATGTTATGCCCTAGATTAATACATGATTAATTAACTGTATTTTTCTATGTACATTTCTGAAATGCACTTTCTGTAAAGCTGCTTTGAAACAATATGTATTGTGAAAAGCGCTATACAAAAAAAAAAAAAAAAAAAAAAAAATGATGTCAACTGTGTTAAAGGAGAACTCCGGTCAATTTTAACATTGAGCTCATTTTTTTGTAAATTTGGAGTGCTGTCAGTACAGAGAACAACGACAAAAATCGGTGTTGCCTACACCGAGTTATCCTCTTTTTAAAATTTGCACCCTGTTGACTTCAATGGGGCAAGTTTTAAACCTGCTTTTAGCCTCTTAACATCCTTGATGTGTCATTACAAGTGCACAGGTCATGTGAGTGATTCCTTCAGAGTGAACACGGGTGAATCTGACTGCAGTAGATGTGAAAGATATGAATAAAAGTGATGTTATTTCAGCCAGCGCACATACCTGTGTTTACATCCTGTTTTCGGCTGAAGTCCACAGTAGTCGACTGTCGAGTTCGGGCGCATGATCGTACGTACTAAACCTATGCGTGTGAACTCGACAATCGACTACTGTGGACTTCAGCCGAAAACAGGATGTAAATACAGGTATGTGCGCTGGCTGAAATAACATCATTTTTATTCATATCTTTCACATCTACTGCAGTCAGATTCACTGTGTTCACTCCGAAGGAATCACTCACATGACCTGTGCACTTGTAATGACACATCAAGGATGTTAAGAGGCTAAAAGCAGGTTTAAAACTTGCCCCATTGAAGTCAACAGGGTGCAAATTTTAAAAAGAGGATAACGGTGTAGGCAACACCGATTTTTGTCCTTGTTCTCTGTACTGACAGCACTCCAAATTTACAAAAAAATTAGCTCAATGTTAAAATTGACCGGAGTTCTCCTTTAAAACATTTATCACATGTCCATAATGGCCTTGACCTTCAAATGCATTTTGGTACGTGTGATGCCAATGACCTTTTTTATGTTTTGGAGAAAGAGCTTTATAACTCTTGGACTTGCAAGTTCATCAAATAACTTTTAATTTATAAAATAATGAAAAGAAGTGGACTTCTTAATTAAAATGCTAAAATACTGATCAGTTAGGTGATAATACTCAGAGCTAACAGTAAATCTCAGATTATTTAAATATAGTGATACATGATGTTAAAATATTTTGAAGGATTACAAACAGGGACATTAAAACCCGCCAAATGCGGGTGTATTTCAGCAGTGGCGTGTAACGCAGTCACTCCTACTAGACACTTTGACGGGTTGAATTGTATATATAATATACTTTTTCAATTGAAGTCTTTTAAAAAGGCATCTGAAATAATAAACTAAGTGCAATGTAGTGTTGTCAAAAATATAGATTTTTTTTAATACATATCGATACTGAAATATCTGAAACACTTCCAATACTAATTTTCAGCAGAATAGATAGACGATACCAGCTGTGCTTTCTCTCATCTCTCGGAGAGCGAGTGGCACGCAAACCTGTCTTTCCTCACTCACTCGTTTCATTTGTTGTTACAGGGCTTGAATCTTGGCGAGGGATTGCGCATATTGTGCATAATTCCCACAGATTTTGTGCTCAAACACCCAAAGTGCGGCACATAAAGCCCCCTCTCAGGACTAAACTGAGTTCTTTTGCTCTGCTCATTACGCTCAAACCGGCATTTTGACATTATTTTGTGTCTTGGTGAGTATTCATGTCGTAAACACAGTCAGTTATGTTTAAAGTAAACATAAACAGTTGAGAAAGAAAACACATGTGTTACAGTATAATAGGTCTTAAAGTGACAGCAGCCTAATATACCTGCTGCCGAATTATGAGATAAAATCAAAAATATCTATATGCCAGTTTTTCCCATGTCAAAATTGTGGCCAGTGAAAATGCAGAGTGGCTAGTAACTTCGGAAAATCACTAGCCACAGTGGCTGGTGAGCAAAAAAGTTAACGTCAAGCTCTGATTACAAATAATAATAATAATAATAATAATAATAAAATATTTCAATAATATTTTTAATTTTAAAAAGTTCCCCTAATTGACAAATCGCCCAGATAGAACTGAAATATTTTCTTAACACTGGTCATGCTTTGTGTTGCATGTATAATCAAATCTATTTATACTTCAAGCCTCTTGAGGAAATATGGCATTTTGAAAACTTTGGACTGCAAAGGTCACAGCATAAGAAAGCACAAATGTACTGGACAAACAGGAAGTGAAACAACAGGTGAACAGCAAAAATAAACAAATACAGGAAGTGAGGTTAGCAGTCTATGACCTCTGACACCGGCCCTTCCCGTTCCCAGCTTCTGTACCTGGATTCTGTCACGTTGCGAGGGCTTCCCGTGCAGTTTATCTCCAGCATGTAGCCGTTACACGCTTCTGGAGCACAAACCGCCATGAAGTTGGGCCGCAAGCGTCCGATGGTGTACTTGGCCATATCGGTCAGAGACTGGCTCACACACGCGCCGAACAGAAACGTCCCCACCACCTTGTAGAGCGCCACAGCGTACTGGTTAAAGTCTGAATTGGAGTAAAGCCGTTTGGTGTAGACCAGGTAGGCCTCTCCGGAAATGATCTGCAAGTGAGGAAACAATGAAGCATTTTAGGCTTAATTCTTCTAAGGGTTAGTCAGTTAGACATTTAACCCCAAGTATGAGCAATAGCAATAACGATGCATGAGTAAATATTGGTACATTGTAATAGTTCAGCATGGCGTATTGTTTTTTATATAACATTTTTAACTGTTATGTTAATCTATTTTGATTATTTTGTCAAGCACTTTGAATCCCCAGTGCGTAACTATCAAATGGTACATAAATAAACTTGCCTTAAGGTTCATTCTCAGTAATAAAACTAAATATATGAGTCTGTCGGATGTAGATGACTCATGTTTTGAATTGTACTCTGATGAATCATACTGAACTAATCACTATGTTCTCTCAGAACATGTGGCCACAATACAAAACCAACCTGCATCTTTTCATAATCAAATACAGCACCGAAATTTCACAATTACTACAACTGGTTGGTTCTCAAAAGTGCTTCAACAACAAATCCCTTTAGACAGTTTTGATGCTTCTTAAACAAACAGTTCACAGAAAAATGTGAACTATGAACAGTCACTATGAACTAAAGTCACATATGTCAAACCCATTAAAAGTAGTTCATACTGAATTGTGTGCTACAGTATATTCTGAATTCTGCTTCTGAATTCATATGATAGATTTGTGTGAAGAACAGACAGATATTTAAGTTGTTTTCAAACAAAAACTTCCCCATGGAAAATCACTTCCCCGTGAGCTTCATGAGAACCACAGTGAATCACTGAGTCAGTGAGTTAAAAGCATGAAACACATTAGTTTGATTCTTTTGGTCTTCTTTGGGTCCTTTTTGAAGCTTGACAGCCACAGTCACTATCCTCTTTTTCCAACATAACATTCCATGTTTTCCAATGGAAAAACATGCCTCTCGCTTATAAAAATACAATTCACTGGAGGCAGTAAAACACCAACAACTTTTATTCCTTTTCACACAAATTATGATTACAGTTGCAGATTATTGATTAATAAAGACGTATTTTCATGTGGTTCATTGCACAAAACTATGGCATGACCTCAAAACACTTTTACCATAGTGCATGATTTGTAAACTGATACATTTTGATGTTTGCATCACATAACCAGCTCAATATGTTTGGCTTTTCTGGTGTAGTAAATTTGCTCAGTAGCTCACCATTGCAAAGCGGAGGGCTCGGGTATGAGTCCTGTGAAACACGAGTCATGATAAAACAGCTCAAAGACTTGTAGAAACAAGCTAAAATTACATGGTTCCTGCACCAAATTCATTTTAGCTCACATTTGCTTTTGTTTACACTTAGGGGCTGTAAGCACTACACCATTTTCAACTAAAAAAGGAAAAATTGTATGTGTTTTGGCCGTTCATTTACATGACAACAGCGTTTTGAGGACCTGAAAACGCAAACTTTTGAAAACGGGTTTATGAAGATGGGTTTTATGAGAATGACACCATTATCGTCTCAGTATAAACTACAAAAACACAAATTTGTGAAAACGGTGTGTGGTAGATTTTTTTCTTCTTTCGCACCTGAAGTCTACCTGGTTCTCGTCTACAATCGTCGTCCCCGTTCAATAGTATTTATACTCCTCATCGACGTCGGCTGAGTCCCCTAACCCTAACTTGGTGCGCATAAGTACAACAACCAGCACTATTAAAAACATTAGCAGATTACCACGTTCAACTGTTTTGGGGAAAATCAAATGGACTTTTAGTGGCACACTAGACATTACACTTTAAGGGCCCTATCTTTAACTTGACTTTGTACACCGATGCATATATCATTCCTATTTTGCACCCTACGCACAGCGGACTTTTCCCTCCACAGACGCACGTCGGTAAATGGTTAAGGAATGAACTCGCGCTCCCGGGGGCAGTTCAGCGCAAAGAGGAGTCGTGTTCCGGCGCAAACGTTCCCTGGTGCTATTTTGCAGTTTCAGAAAACAATTCCGCCACTGACCAGGAAAAACCTAGTCTAAAGTCAGTGGCGCATTGCGCATGTCATTCAGATGCTATTTTAAGTGCGCATGCTTGGCCATAATCAATGTAGCGTGTGCACAACGCGCATACACTTTGCTTATCTCATCTACACACAGACTCAGCAGTTCTCATTTTTGCAAACCATACATTATTACAAGGAAAAATATTAACAAAGACACGAGGGAAATCATTGTTGTTTCCATGAAGATGTGAAAAAAATAGGCATAAATCTAGCTTACACATTTACCCAAATTATTATACGCCTGTTTAACCATGCTAATTAGGGTGGGTTTCTCCATCACCAATGTCACTTCTCTGTGTTTTACGGTCCTGACGAGAACGTCGGTCTCCTCGGCTGTGAACCGCTGCTTCCCGCCGTTATAATAGGAATCCGCCATGGAACAAGCGCGCCTGCTCTTAAAGGGAATGTGAGATGACGCTCTGATTGGCTTATTTCACGTTACGCCCAAACCACACCTATGAATAATGAAGCTACTTCAGACCAACCCATTTTAGATTTGCGTCGGGCGCAAGAGTCATTTATCCCGCCGTTATAATAGCAATAGCACCCTAGATCCGCCCACAAAGTTACTTGCGTTTCGCGTTTGATACTTGCGTTTCAGATCGTTAAAATAGGGCCCTAAAAGTGTCACAAACTGCGCAAGAAGCAACATACAATCATTTACCAGAAAGGATGCCACAGGCACATTTTTGCAATGAGTCAATTGCTTTAAGCGAGAAATGCCCCGCCCCTTTCCATAACCGCGAGTTTCAACACACTACTAACTAAAGTCCCTTTATTTTGCATATTCATTGGGCGGGAATGATTTAAATGGGGAATATTGTAACATGTTCATTCCCAGAAGAAACTCAAGACTACAATGGAGGGGTTTCAGGAAGTTCAGAAACAGTGACACTGATATAGAGAATAACTGGAGGGACTTTGTGCTTTGTATCTTTGCAGACCTTTTTCCATGTTCAAACAGCAACATTACAAACTAAAGAAAGCTGAAAATGTAAAAAGCATAATAGGACCCCTTTAAAGGTTTGCTCAGCTGTCTGATTGGTGGAGACTTACGATAATGATGGAGCAGGAAATGGTAACGGCCGCCATCATTTTGTGAGAGATGGTGTCTGGTCTGTAGGGGTAACGAATGGACTCGTCATCACAGTAAATGCCACGCTGGTACGGCCGGAACATGATGGTCATTATGATGAATGGCATCGACACTGAAACACAAACAACAGCGTTATTATTGGCCTCAGATGGCTGGCTCAGTAACACACATCAAACAAATCATCTAGCGCACGTCTTGTGTTGAATTTTCCATGGGAACAACAACAAAAAAATGCTTTTATAATAGGAAACAGATGACATTCAAGTTCATCAGTGCTTCTGCGAATCATGCAGGAAAAAAAAACTGAAAATCAACACAGATAGTGTACAACAGACTTTTCCACATCAAGAGATATTATTGACCAATCATAAATGTCAAACACATGTTGTGGATTCAGTAATGCTGGATAATCTTCCCCTTGCCATCCGGATACAGGAAGCCAGTGGGAATTATCGCCAGGGTCATGGCACCAGATGTCAGTATAACAGATGCCCACAACAGTATCTTGTAACCAGGAAAAGCACTGATTTATGTCTCCAACATGTGCAACTCCACTATTTTTTTTAATCAAAAGTCATGAGAACCAGGAGAGGGAATATTTATAACTCTGGTCATGTTTCTCAAAGCCTGAATATTCCACGCAGCTCTTTTCCCATCGGACAGCAAAGATGCCAATCAGTTTTATCAGGGACCGTCGAGGGAAAATAATCTTTGGATATTGAGGCAGAGTGAAATATATTTGCTTCATCATCAAGTTCATCAACATATTTTCTATTCCCACAGCAACGGTAACTTTCCCAAGATCAGGACCTTGGAGTCCAGTCATATTATATTACTTGAATCCACACACACATGGAAGCAGATGTACACGACCAAATGACAGGTTCAAAGCAGCCTTAGTCAGAACGAGTTTAAAGATGTGCTCCCAAAAGGACTAAAGGCTCCAAAATGTGGCGCTTAAAAGTATTTGGACACTTAAAAATTCGTGAATGTCATTGCATTAGATATATCAAACCAAATAGCATTTATGTTAAAGAAAATTAAAACATGCACACTTTAAGCAAAATGTATTCTTATTATACTATTTATTCATATAGCACAATTTTAAACACAAAGATAATTCCAAGTGCTTCACATAGGAATTATATAGCAAAGATGAGAGAAAAACATGTAAAAATTGTTAGAGAAAAGTCAGTTTTAAAATAATTTAAGAACATACAATTAATAAGAAAAAGACTAATTAAATATATTTATTTAAAAGATCTTTTTAACTTAAATGCTCAAACTTAAAGATTTAAATTCAAGTATATAATATTTAACATTTTAAGTTTACAAAAAATAAATAAAACTTTCTTTTGACATTTATCTAATGCAACACTGTATGTCAGAGTGCATTTTTTTTTTTTTTTTTTTTGGCAAATGCATGTTTGGCTTTTAATATATAATAATTATTTACGAAGCATTGTTACTACTGTAGGTCATCCATACATCATGTTCTATTTCCAGAAAGAAAAATCCCCATTTTAAGATCCAACAAGACATCCTGGGAAAGGTTTAAAATGTGTTGAGTAAGCATGCATTGTTTTCAGACACAAAGAATACAAGTTTTTTCTTGCACAAAAGGAAATGTCCATAAACCCAGATGGGCTGTAAAAGAAAAAAAAAAAAAAAGGCTTACATTCATTACATTGACACAATGGCACCAGCAACCACACACATTCTCACAATGATTTTGACTGTAAAGCTGTCTTTTAACGGATGCGAGGGGATGACAATGAGCTTTGGGGGTCGTCTGTTGGAAACTCATAAAACTTTAATTAGAACCTTACAGTGTCAATGAAGGCAGAGTTATAAGCTCAGCTACTGTTAACCTCCATGTCAACTGCCTACATCAGCAGCTGCCTTCAAACTTAATGTATGCATGCAAATAATTCCACATTAAATTACACAGAATGAACAAAATGGGTGGCTAACCGCACACTGATCCACTCAAGTCTGGAAAAGTCTACAAAAACATTTTGTTTTTTTTTTATAAATTGCATCGTGCAAAAAGTGCACGTGAGTTAAAAACAAATAGACACCAGCAAGCAAACGTTTCAGCACATTAAATTACACATAAATAAAAATCTGCTATTCTAAAAGAAATTAGACTTCCAAGCTGGCATATATGACATAAATATCTTAAAATTGTATCAAATAAATCAGTAACACTTTACAATAAAGTTCCATTAGTTAATCCATTAAAGGGTTAGTTCACCCAAAGATGGAAATTCTGTCTTTAATTTCTCACCCTCATGTCGTTCCAAAACCGTAATACTTTCGTTCATCTTCTGAACACAAATGAAGACCTTTCAGAGCTTTCTGTCCCTTCATTGACAGCTACGCAAATAATACTTTGATGCTTCAAAAAGTTCATAAAGAGATCGTAAAACTAATCCATTTGAATTGAGCGGCTTAGTCCAAATTTTCTGAAGAGACTACAGTAAAAGTTAAAGGAAAAGTTCACCTTTTGGAGTGAACTATCCCTTTAACTAACAATGAAAAATGCTGAAATTAAGATTAATCAATGCTTTAGAAGTATTTTTCATTTATAGTTCATACAGCTAATGTAGTTAACTAATGTTAACAAATGGAAGCTTTTTGTAAAGCGTTGCTAAGAAATCAAATGACGGCATGACTGAACTGTTATATTCAATTAATAATTTTACATTTCTCTCACTTCCACCAAATTGCATCATTTTTTTTCAATTAGCTTGTTGCAAAGCATTCTGGGATTGCATTCTCTGCAGCGGATTAGGTCTCTTAAAAAGCAACATAACTAGACTTTTAAAACGTGCGTAACATGCTTCCTAAGTTACTATTTGTGAGCAGAGCCACATTGTGACTCAGACTGATAACATTGTTATAAAAGGGTTGAACCTTTAGTTTCAGAAACGCAGCCCCTGATTTAAACAAGTTAAAGGTTACTTTACACGAGACTCGCAAATCATGTGTGTGAAGGACTGTCCTAAAGGAACACGACCGTCCACTATTACAGGACATTGAGAGCCTTGCGGATCATGAAGGCACGTTATCAGATCTCTCTCTGTATGTCAGACTGTAAAAACAACCTTCAACCTCCTTCCACTCAAAGCCTTTTCTCTCCCTTCCTTCTTCCATCGTTATCTGTCTTTTACAAATCTCCCTCTTCCTTCTTGTTTGAAGAGACCACATCATTTGGTTTTCCTCAGTTTAAAGACATTCATGTCATCTAGAGCAAAGCCGCCCACCAATATAGAAGATAACCAAGATGAAGTTCAGGAAACAGGTTTAAAAATAATCATCTTTGCAGCTCCATTTCGTCAAATTAAACACTTTAACCATAACATTTGAGTTTATGTGACAAAATATGCATTTATTTCAGATTGCATGATTGATAGCAAATCTCAACTTGTTTATATTATCGCATAATTTAAACTTAATTATCATTCAGGGATATAGTACCTGCATACATACAGTACTCACATAAAGCAATATATATAGCAAAATCTCAACTGCTTGATTGCTTGTATCATCATAATGTAAAATATATTTTCGCCCAGTTCTAATCTGCTAAATGCAACTATAAGGCATGAAAAAAAGACGTATAGTCCAAAATGCCGCCGCTAGAGTTCTTACTAGATCAAGAAAATATGATCATATAACACAAATTTTATCATCACTGCATTGGTTACCTATAAAGTCCCGTATTAATTACAAGGTATTGCTACTGACTTATAAAGCCCTAAACGGCTTAGCTCCAGTCTATTTAACGGATCTTCTATCGCCCTACAATCCATCGCGCTCTTTAAGATCACTAAATTCGAGGCGTTTGGTTATACCTAGGATATCCAGATCCACCAAAGGAGGGAGAGCATTTTCACATTTAGCTCCAAAACTCTGGAATAGTCTTCCGGATACTGTTCGTTGCTCAGACTCGCTCTCCCAGTTTAAAACTAGATTAAAGACGCATCTCTTCAGCCAGGCATTCATATAATATTTTTAATCTTACAGGTAAATCCGACCTCTAGTTCATAAACGCCAGAGGAGAACTGGTCCCCGACTGAGCCTGGGTTCTCCCAAGGTTTTTTTTTTTTTCTCCATAATGTCACCTGATGGAGTTTTAGGTCACCATTAGGTCACCTGATGGAGTTTTTTCGGTTCCTTGCCACTGTTGCCTTTGGCTTGCTCAGTTGGGGATATTTAATTTAATTAATCAATCAACAATACTATTGATCAGCATTACCAAACGTGGACGTTTTCCACTAGAAACAAACATTGATGTATTATTTTAATTTAACACTGTGAAGCTGCTTTGATACAATCTGTATTGTGAAAAGCGCTATATAAATAAACTTGACTTGACTTGACTTGAAAACGATATTCTAAGCACTAACATCATGATTTTCTGTAAAGCTGCTTTGAAACGGTGTGAGCAGCGCGATACAAATAAAAATTGAATGGAAAAGTTCTCAGCTCACAACAAATGTGTCACAGGTCTATTCTGAAAAACAGTAATAATAGTGAGCATATAGTTAGGTATTGTTGGGATAGCAAAACAAATATGCTTATCAACTTTAAGGGTTTGTTTGCTTCCAAATTCAACTCTCACCTGGTAAAAGCTAGACTAAGGGTGTGTTCACACTTGTAATTCGGTTCTCTTGATTCAGACCAAAAAAGAAAATAATACTGGTTCGCTTAGCATTCACCGCTCATTTAAGACCAAACCTAAAAATAAGCTTTTATAACATATATCTTTTGGTGAAACTTTTGGATTTCTTTTTTTTACTATAAACAATTGTAATACCATGTCATATAACAAACACAGTGTAAAATACTGTGTAATGAAGCAAAACATCTTGAGTTGTGTTTGTGAATGCTATTCTAGTAGACCATATTGCTATGTGTATTTACATTATAATGTGTTTTTTTACAACAAATTGTGAAATTGATGTTTGTACATTTGAATAAACATGAAGAATAACACGCAATGATCTTTGCCCAACATATGCACTTCTAGAGCAGCTCTGATATTTAGCATGAAGGGAACGGGAATGAAAGCAATACTTCACTGCAAAAATCTAGGGTCAGTTCTTCCTTTCGCATCCTGACGGTTAATGTATATCGAGGTGTCTTCGATCAGCACGCTCACTTTCGGCTTGTGCTGAATGCTGGTTTAACCTGAGGGATGTGAAACTCTCTCATGAGAAGATCACTGATGTGGTTTAGAGAACTGAGATGAGCATTTTCCACAGAGCAGATGAAGATCTCAAACTGATCTCGAGGCTGGGATTCGATGGAGAATTGCAGTCAGATGGCAGAGTTCAAGCGTTGGGGTTTTAATAAGAGTCCATGTGCAGGAACTTTCCGCTGGCAGAGGATCTGCCAACTCAGAGGAGGCGGATCGCAGCGTTCAGACTCTACAAGCTTCTCACCAGTTCAAGTAGTTAAACTACAAGGCAGTAAAAGTCGTTAAAAAAGTTGTGAAGTTACTGTACTATAAAAAAAGTTATCTACATTGAAGCTATGATAGTAGCAATAACCTTTTAATTGCTACTATCAGATTGCACAATTTATTTAAATAATCCATATTTACGTGGCCTAAAAACTATAAATACTCAATACAGTCAAGTAGGGCTGCAAAATGAATCGAAACCAAACCAAAATCGTGATATGGCTCAGTGCAACATCAAATCACAAAGTTGCTTTAACAGGCATTTGGGGACGCAAGACACGCCAACCACCTTCCCATACTTGTGTTAAAAAGCTCTTATCAACAGAAGAGAAGATACCAATTTGATTTAAAGGAACACCTTTTTGTGACTTTATCTTATTCACCGTATCCCCAAGAGTTAGATAAGGCCATACTAGGGCTGAACGATTAATCGCAAGAAAACCGCACGCGATTTGGCAAAGGCAATTATTTTATGCGCAGCTTGTCAGTGAAGTGGGGTTGATTGGTAGTAAATACTGCCCCGTTTGAACGCCAGAGGACACTCTCATGCAAACACGATAAATATGCCCTGCCGCAGAAGTACAATAATGCGCATCAGGAAATCCCTATCACTGTGGCTGAATAAACAGAAGATTGAAACGCTTTGATTATACATGACTTATAAATACACGACTGCCTTATTCTGTGTAAGAAGGCACATCATCTCACAGAAGGATGAGCTCAACTGTCGTTATGAATGAGTTTGGAGTAAATGCATGTTATTAAATGTTGTGTGTTGTTGGACAAGAGGTTCATCGATGCTTCTCATGTGTTTGACTCGTGTTGTTTTTTCAAATGCGCGTTATAAGTGACTCAAACTCACAGTGCTTTCAGATGGAGCAGCGTTTACAGAGCCGTACATCAATGACAAACTGCACATAAAAAAATAAATCGCAGCCTTTGCGCTTTTAAAATCGCGATAAGCCATCTCAATTTAAGTGCGATTACATGTAAAGTGCGATTAATCGTTCAGTGCTGGTCCATACATACCATTTTCATCTCCGTGCGAGCTGTAACTCTGTCTGACGCGCCCACCGCTAGCCTAGCTTAGCACCAAGACTGGAGGTAAACGGCTCCAGCTAGCATACTGCTCCCAATAAGTGACAAAATAAGTGATTTGCTCGCAGCACCTGAGAATCCCCGTGGTGAGAAGCAGAGAGTTCGCTCAGAGTTGGAGTAAATCACTCTGCAGAAGTAGCAGTGCTTCGTCTTCTGAATATAGTTCCCATGTATGTATACGGTAAGAAGATGGCTGTGTGTCATGTGACCTTGTTATTTGTACACGCTGTGACTATACAAATCACAACATGTAACTAGGAAAATGTTGTCGTTATTTTGTCACTTATTGGGAGCAGTATGCTAGCTGGAGCCGTTTACCTCCAGTCTTTGTGCTAAGCTAGGCTAGCGGTGGGTGCGTCAGACAGAGTTACGGCACGCACGGAGATGAGAAGGGTGTGTATGGACTTATCTAACTCTGGAGGATACGGTGAATAAGATAAAGTCCCAAAAAGTCGGCGTGTTCTTTTAAGCACATCATACATCATGATAATACTTTTTTAGACGATGTAAAACCATCTAAAATATCTTAAAATATGCAAATGGTACAATGATATATAACATACTGCCATCTCATGTCATGCTAACACCATAGTACATTTGTAATGCCATTTATTTTTTATTAATTTGAATTTTATTAATGGTTTCGAAATGTCCAGCATGTTATATTTGATGGAGCACACCAGCAGAATGAGGCCATGATGGTAAACAGAACGTGCAAAAGAGCCGGAGTGCTTCAAAAATGTCAACAAATGATAACATTCAGCTTACAGTAGTATCTTTGTAGCATCAGGAAATGTCTGTCTAGTACAGAAAGACAAGCTCAACAGGTGTCTCACTTCATTTGTGTGTGTGTGTGTGTTTAATGTCACCTGAAATAAACTTGCACCAGATGGGATCTTTTCTGGAATTTTCTTCTAAACTAGTTTGTGAGAGAATTGTGTTCCAGCTTTGACTAAATGTGCTTCAAATATTGACATGACTTTAAACCACATGTCCTTGTGTTGCATTCAAATACTGTTAACCGTTTATGCAGTACAGCATTAAATATGAATATAAATTCATATTAAATATGCATTTAACAACAAAACAAAAACAAAACAAAATGCGGAACAGGGACTTATGTAAACGCTGTTGACTGATGACTCAAATATCATATTTCATCTCATATTTTTTTGGATCAGTTACTAAAAAAGAAACGGACTAACCTGCTAAAATGAATTGAACTTGCTTGCTCAGTTGTAAGCGTAAAATACAATTCAAAACCATCAAAAATTGTGTAGCTAAAAGCGTTTGCATTCACATGCATAGAGTTACACTGATTTCTACGCAACATTCGTATCAATAAATCCGATTTGAGGGTTAGGACTGGGTTCATTTCTCTCTGGTTTTAGGGCTAGGTTATGGTAAGCGTTAGGATAGTTTGATGGGAATACTGATCCAGGAACACATCCCACTGGACTAAAACAAACTGTGCCAGAAGACATGTATAAAACACACCTCACATGTCTTTTCAGTGAGAACATGCTGCTATGATTTTGGGATCTAAAATGCTTTACATAAAGTGGATGATTTTTTAGATTGGTTTTAACTTTCCTTAGTTGTGTTAGATGACCTTCAACATGCAACACTCATTAAATAACTACTGAATGATTACATATAAGCGCAACACTTTAGTGTAAAACATATTCAGATTACCTATGTATCAAGCGGCAACCTCCCCGTCTCTCTTTTGAAACCAACACGGAAGTGAGTTAAACTGCAATTCGTTGACTGGCCGCTTGAGGCTGGTGTCAAAAGTGAGTCAAATCTGTATCTCCCCCATGTTAAAATGCCACATTTTACAGCAGAAAAAAAAACGTGTTTACAGCCTGGTGTCTGTATATGGCTTTGGTCTATACAGCTAATTTTGCCCTTCATGACAACTGTGAGGGGGGTGAATTTTTTTATAACTCATCCGTTTAAATTATATTAAGCCTTCAAATTTCTGCATAATTAAGGGTGTCCACTTTTGAGTGACAGGTGGATTCCCGCTGCTGTGGTCATTAGTCATCATTAGCCGTTTGTCTGCTGTCTGTTAGCCGTCACGTTACCTCAGCTAATTGTCTGACTGTAAAAATAAATAAATCTGGGAGTGACGCGCTAAGATGGCGAAGGTCGGCCACGCCCACTTTAGGCTTCAGAAACCTACGGGTGACGACACGGACACTACGTCCATATTTTTTTACAGTCTATGCTATGTATACACTAGTATAGTGTATATTATCAGTAAGATGTGTTAATGTTTTTGAAAGGAGCCTCTTATGCTCGCCAAGCCTGCATTTATTTGATCAGATTTGATTTGTTTTCTATTGTAATATATTGTAAAAATGTAATTTATTCCTGTGATCATAGCTGGATTTGCAGCACCTTCAGAAATCATTCTAATATGCTGATTTGCTGCTCAAGAAACATTTATTATTATTATTTTCAACGTTGAAAATGCTGCCTCATATTTTTATAGAAATATTTTGTAGCAGTATAAATGTCTTTACTGTCACTTTTGGTCAATTTAATGCATCCTTGCTGAATAAAAGTATTAATTTCTTTACAAAAACAAACAAAAGAAATCTTACTTGCGACAAACTTTTGAACGTTAGTGTACAATGGGGCACTGAGGTTGCAATGCCAAGCATTTCTGTAAATAGTTTCTGGCCAAAAAGTTCTTGTTTGTTATTTCTGCATGTCTATTAATGGAAACCCTCCATCCAACTCCTGTAGGGGATTTTATCAAAACACTCTCAAACTGTTAATAAATGAATCCAAATGCCACTCAAAAGAAACGCCTCCACAATCACAAGAAAGCTTGAGAACAGCTTGTTTCTTATTCATCGCGATGGTTTGTCCGAAGCAAGGTCACGGAGGCGTTGAGTTTCTGCCAATCCCGACATCTCAGATTCCTCCCCGAAGAGCCGGACTCACGCACAGCTCTGGCCTTATAGTGGATCGACTGCATGGCAGGCATATTTTGAAGTTATTACAGTGCCGAGTGATCGGGAGCTGCGCCAAAGGATCGTTTGTCTTTGCGCTCGCATTGGATCCCAACTCACGGAATAAGAAGAGCTATTGTCTCCGGGGGCCTGTCGCAATGTCATCTGGCTCTCACGTTTCAATCAGGATGAAACTGGATAAAATAAACAGGCAAGAATTCACAATTGGACACAGTTTGCTATCCTTGTGGCCTTTGACTCTGTTCTGTGTTTCCCATGGCCAGAGAAATTTGAAATTATACATGTTATTGGTCTTCTCAAACTCTGCAATGCCAAAATACACATCATATCACAATAATGTCAGTGTTTAACACCAGCCAAGGAGAAACTTACAAAGACAGCTGGTCAGGTCTCAGATTTGACAGAAAATCTCATTTTGTTTCACAATCGCAGAATGTGGCAACATTCAGCCAAAAAAATTAAGATTTGGTTTTACAGTGATGGAAAACGAAGTACATAAGCGAGAGAGAAAGTGCTGCTGCCGCTCTGGAAAGATAAAGTGACACGACAACATTTGAAGGAATGTTGGCTGAGACAGAGGTGATAAAAATCTTTTGTGGGAGATTGCAAAAGATGATGAGCCATGACTGAAAAAACCTCTTGCATCAGCTTCTAACTTGCTTAGAGAAGTGACATTTATTGACTCATCATTTTGGCATGACTTAGTTTAATAAACTTTAATAAACCATTTTTGTTCGGCTATTCAGCAAGAATGTATTGATCAAGAGTGATAATGTTACAACATATTTCAAATAAATGCTGTTCTTTTGAACTTTCTATTCATTAAAGAATCATGAAAAAATGCATCATGGTTTCCACAAAAATATGAAGCAGCACATCTGATTTTTAAAATCTATAATAATCAGAAATGTTTCTTGAGCAGCAAATCTGCATATTAGAATGATTTCTGAAGGATCATGTGACACTGAAGACTGGAGTAATGATGCTGAAAACTCAGCTTTGCATCACAAGAATAAATTCATATTCAATATTACTGTTTTACTGTATAAATGCAGCCTTGGTGAGCAGAAGAGACTTCTCTGAAAAACTTTTTAAAAATCCTACCGACCCCAAACGTTTAAGCAGTAGTGTGTCAGGTACTACTATATATTCACTATAGAAAATCTCCAAAATTATACTAATTTCCATGACTTTTCCATGCTTGTACTGTAAATAACAATTTCAAATCAGATATTAACAGGTTTTTCTATGATAATCTCTACCCCGAATCTCAAACCACTGAGTTACGAGCTCGTCGTGTGCATGTGAAATCTAGATGTCTCTCTAGACTGGAATCAGTGTCATTTTCACACGAAACTGCTGACACTGACCACAGAGAATATCATACAGTCTCTGCATAATATCAAAACAAACGTGATGGCGGAACGCACATCCAATAGATCACACACTTACAGAGGAAAATGACCACGCAAAACTCGTTCACATTTCAAGGGTGTGAAGGGTGGTTTCTAGGGTGTTGCTAAGGTGTTGCATATTTTAAATGCAGTTGCTAGGGAACTTCTACAAAGTTCTGGGTGGCTGCTACACTGCAAAAAAAAAAAAAAAAAAAAAAAAAAAAAAAATCTTAGTACACTCTAAAAAATGCTGGGTTGTTTCAACCCATGTTTGGGTCAAATATGGACAAACCCAACCATTGGTTTAATTTTTTTTTTTAATACAATTTTTAACCTCATATTTAACCCAAACATGGGTTGAAAACCCCCCCAAAATTTTAGAGTGTAATTTTGGGTCTTGTTTTTCATTACAAATATCAAACAAATTAAGATGCATTTACTTGAGAAGCAATGAGCAATGTATCCAAATTCAGTTTGTTTTTGCTTAAAACAAGAACAAATATCTCCCAATGGGGTCAGAAAAATAATATTGTTTCCCTTTTAAATTAGGTTTATTTTTCTGACCCCATTGGCACATATTTTCTCTTGCTTTAAGCATTTAGTGACTTATTTTTTTTCAGAAAACAAGCATATTTCCCAGAGGCTAGCATATTTTTCCAACTGTTTTCAATGGGAGCGCCGTGTTTTTAAAGCACTGAGGCACTGAGCGTCGATTTCATGCTGTACGCTCAGTTTTTTCCAGTTGCTGAGTGTTAAATAATGTTCAGCTCTGGGCAAAATGCAATGCTCATCACTGAAACTTTTTACCCAGCCATCCAATCATAGTGAAGGAGAGGCGGGACAAATACCACTCCGACATCCTGCTCGTACAACATAACAAACAACAGCAACAAGCTCATCTCTTCATCCAAAACCAGTGCGTTACATTGTGTCGACATTTTTATATTCAGAAACAAACTATTTGCAAAATTAGATACTAGTAACTGTTCCGCGGATATTCCGTACATATCTTAAGTCTGATCTCTCAGTACAGTAACAGCACAACTTTTCTCAATAAAATGTGTGATTTGAGGGATCATTTTTATACTTGATCCGGGACTAAATATTGCCCAGGATTGACATTTGTGACCCTGGACCACAAAACCAGTCATATGGGTGAATTTTTTTGAAATTGAGATTTATACATCATCTGAAAGTTGAATAAATAAGCTTTTCATTGATGTATTGTTTGTTAGGATAGGACAATATTTGTCCGAGATACAACTATTGAACATCTGGAATCTGAGGGTGCAAAACAATTGAGAAAATCTCCTTTAAAGTTGTCCATTTATGTTGGCGATTGTGCTGCATTCACTCACAAAAATAAATGTTTTATATATTTACGATAGGAAATTTACAAAATATCTTCATGGAACACGATCTTTACATAATATCCTAATGTTTTTTGGCATAAAAGAAAAATCGATAATTTTAACCCATACAATGTATTGTTGGCTATTGCCACAAATATACCTGTGCGACTCGAGACTGGTTTTGTGATCCAGGGTCACATTTGACGCACAGTAAAATGAAAAAACTAAGGACTTTCTTTTTCATTGAAAGACAACAGCAAGAGATGACAAGAAAGGGTCCAAAAGAATGAACCAACTAATTCAGAGGAAATGACAGAAAAAGACAGAACAGAACATACTTTGAACAGTTAAGTCAGTTCACTCAGATTGATAAAGGCCATGTCAAATGTGCTGCCCTCAGCATCACAAATACTGACACAGTGTTTAAACTGTAAGATGATGAAACATCAGAAGGAGTCGACGAGTATGTATGGAAATAACATTAGAGGAACTCTTTAGCCAGAAATAAATGAATGTCCGGTCAAGTGCAGACTGTGAGGAAGCACACTGAAAAGATGATAACCTCACAATATTTAACAGAAAAGCAGAAGGAAGAGCAGAAGTCAACACTCTTATCATACACTATAGGAACTCTGATGTCTATTTGCTATTTTTATTAGTAGTTAAAAAAAAAACACTAAAAAAAACAGACTTGCATTAAATAAAGATCCTGAGACATATCTAGAAACCATGCATTTGAGCAAAATATGAGGCCAATTTCTTTAGTTCTTTAAGTTTATGCATATTTTACTACACAGAAATTGTGTCTTTATTTAGCATTTAATGGATCCACAAGGTTTTATTCACGTGTGCATGCTTTGAAACTTCCCACTTTTGTGAAAATGCACAAATCGTAAGCACTTCTCAGTGAACTTTAGAAGCTAAGAGGGTAAATCAGTGCATCACTCCTCCTTAAAGGTTGAGTGACTGACAAACACTCTTCAAAGACTCTGCACCAATGACAGAGGAGGATTTTAAAAGGGGTCACTAAACAACAAACATCTTTCAGTGGCCCTGGAGGAATATTTGCTGTTTTGCAGCTGTTGTCATTCAGGAGGAAGTAGACAAGCTGGTCAGAAGACCGTGAGGCTGTGACCCCGAGATGGACACTTCAGCACAGGTTAAAGGGTAACTCTCACTCTCACTCAACAACTCTGCAGTATGTGTCCGCCGGCATTTTGACAGTCAAAAATAGTCGATCTCCGAATGTGAATGAACTGACTCTGAATTTTAGTATTGCTTCTCATATGAGGATCATTTTTCAAATACAAGGTCAATATTGATTTTCACTAACGACAAAACAACAAATTATCTGTGAATTTATATGGAACTAAGCTTTAGGAGCTTTCCATCTTTACTCTCCTCCCTGTTACGTTGCATTCGGAGATCGATTATTTTTGACTGTCAAAATGCCGGCGGATACAGCTACAGTGAGTTGTTCAAAACCTTTCTTTTTAGTAAACTCTGTGTACACAAACAATGTTCTCAATGCTGGAGTTCATGTGTAGAGTCCCTGGTGATACTTCCAGCAAAGTTTCATGTTGTGTCGAGCCTTCTTAGTGTTTTAAAAATAGTGATTTTTGATGCTATCATTGAAGTCACATTCAAAAGGCAATTTGACTGAAAACGAAAATATAGTAAAACTTAAAATTGGCGTTTCCATTCTAATTATGCTTTTAAACAAAAGTTTGCCTCGGGTAGATTAACAAAAAGACCCTAGGTTTCATTTTGCCGAGAGTTACCCTTTAAGTTTAAATATTAAACGTCTGCGGATTAAAAGAGAGAGGACTGAATGAAATATGCTAACAGAGGAAATTGTTCAGGATTACAGCAGAAGGACTATTAAAGAAAGCATTTTATAGAAATCACGTTCACAAATAGCAAACATTGAATGTAGCAAACATTAAATATTAAACGTCTTAAACGCAGACGTTTAAATATTAAACGTCTGCTAATTAAAAGAGAGAGGATTGAATGAAATATGCTAACAGAGGAAATTGTTCAGGATTACAGCAGAAGGACTATTAAAGAAAGCATTTTATAGAAATCACGTTCACAAATAGCAAACATTGAATGTATATTTAATTATAGCTAATTAAATATATACTATCATTCAAAAATTTGAGATCAGTACGATTTATTTATTTGATTGACAGAAGTCTCTTCTGCACACCAATGTTGAAAACAGTTGTGCTGCTTAATATTTTTGTTGAAACCATGATATATCTGTATTTTTTCAAGATTCTTTGATGAATAGAAAGTTCAAACGCATTTATTTGGAATATACATTTTGGGAACATTATAAATGTCTTTCAGCAAAATGTTCAGGTTTTCCAATGAGGATTAAGCTCTGCCTTTTCCATTCCTTGGAAAAGGCACATATCAAAAAAAAGAAAATTATAATAATTCAATTTATTACATTTCCACATTGGTAATATTAAGCTCCACGGCTCTTCATCAGACCATAATTAAAACATAAAAAAGAAAAAAGAAACATTATATAACCACAAATTCTTTCAAATTAAACCACATGACTCAAATTAACCAAGCACCAGACCTATACAAACACCAGATCCACCTTGAAAAAGAAAAAAAAAAGTTCCAATCCTTTGTTCCAATCAAAGTTCCACAAATAACTTTCTATCCTCTAGTTCTTTAGAACACCAGCAACACACCAGCGCTTTAAAGAACCCAGAAACCAGAACACTGATCTGAAGAGCCAGCAATAAATCATCGAGATCCTCTCTGAGATCATTCAGGTGTACGGTATTCTAGCGCTCCGTTACAAAACCAGCTCCGTTTTCTTGCTTGCTATGACGTATTAAAACTGCTGTTTACGTAGGTTTGCTCATAGGTTTTGGATGTACAAGTTCCACTCAAACAGTTCCACTCAAATGAACCTTTCAGTTCTTGATCTAGTGTGTGTGTGTGTGTGTGTGTGTGTGTGTGTGTGTGTGTGTGTGTGTGTGTGTGTGTGTGTGTGTGAGAGTGAAAGTGTGTGAGTGAGTAAAAGTGTGTGAGTGAGTAATACTCAGAGGTATGTGCTCATAGAAATGGCAGTTAAACCTGAAACATCTAATCCACACAGACGAGACCACCTCCCTTTTCTTTCTTTCTTTCTTTCTTTCTTTCTTTCTTTCTTTCTTTCTTTCTTTCTTTCTTTCTCTTTCTTTTTTCTTTCTTTCTTTCTTTTTCTTTTTTCTCTGTCTTTCTTTCTTTCTTTTTTTCTCTTTCTTTCTTTCTTTTCTTTCTCTTTCTTTTTTCTTTCTTTTTCTTTTTTCTCTTTCTTTCTTTCTTTCTTTCTTTCTTTCTTTCTTTCTTTCTTTCTTTCTTTCTTTCTTTTTTTCTCTTTCTTTCTTTCTTTCTTTCTTTCTTTCTTTCTTTCTTTCTTTCTTTCTCTTTCTTTCTTTCTTTCTTTCTCTTTCTTATCTCCAAATATCTCTTCTCCTGCTCTCTTTTGATCCCTCGTTCTGTCGGTCCTGTGGTTTGTGGTTTTGTTTCATGCATTCTGAGTGTTCAGCAGAGTGAGGACAGACCAGATAATCTGATTCATTCATTCCTCAGTCCACTAAACCTGACACAGCTTAAGCTGGTAAAGCAGTTTTCTCGTGGGGAGTATGTCACATTTGTGAGATACAACCACATCATAAAATTAAAATAAATAACTATCAAGATGCAATATTTTATAATAATTAACTTTTGATTAACATTTGGGTTTACCATTCAAAGGTTTATGGTCAGTACGATTTTTGTTTTGAAGAAGAAATTTATGCTTTACTTCAGCAAGGATGCTTTAAATTGATCAAAAGAGCCAATAAAGACATTTATGTTACAAAAGAGTTATATTTCAAATAAATGCTGTTCTTTTGAACTTTCTATTCATCAAAGAATCCTGAAAAAATGTTTCAATGGTTTCCACAAAAATATGAAGCAACAACTTTTTTAACATTCATGATAATCAGAAATGTTTGTGAAGCAAATCAGCATATTAGAATGATTTCTGAAGGATCATGTGACACTGAAGACTGGAGTAATGATGCTGGAAATTCAGCTTTGATCACTGGAATAAATTACATTTTACAATAAATTAAAATAGAAAACAGTTATTTTAGATTGTAATAATATTTCACAATATTACTGTTTCAACTGTATTTTTGATCAAATAAATGCAGCCTTGGTGATAATAAGAGGCTTCTTTGAAAAAAATCTTACCAACCTCAAACTTTTGAACAGTAAACAGTGGAAGCTTGGAGACCTCGTACTTCACACATGCTAAGTCAACATGAATTTAAAACTGACTATTTACCCGTTCTCACTGTGAATGATTTATTATCAGTGCATGTCATTGCAAAGGGGAAAAAAAGGATTTGCATTGATGCACACTTCGTAGCCTAAACAGAGAAATAATACACTATCCAGACACCTCTGGCAGTTTGGCATGATATTTTTAACATACTATGATCTGGAAATCCTACTTTCGCTTACTTAATATATAGATAGTTTGCAAATTGGGATGAAGCCAGTGAGAATAACTGCATGACATGAAAAAACAGAAAGCTTCCAGCATGTCCAATTATTTTAGCCATTTGTTGCTCATTTGTGCCCACAAACATAAACACAGTGAGGAAATTTTGTCAGATCTGGGAGACTTAAGCATCCGTGCACAGATGGGAAGTGAAAATTGAAGCATGACTTAAAAGAAAAGGAAGGAAAGCATCTGATAAGAATTAAATACAGAGCCTTTAAGCATTTAGCACAACAGCTTCTCTGAAAATCAGAGGATTTGGGTTAAATCAGTTTGGCATGTTATCTGATGTTATCTGGCCAAGTCCATCCCATACTAATTCAGAGAGAAGAGAACTAAAAGAACAAAACACTCCAAATCAAATGTCAAGAGCTCGTTCTCACAACGCAGCCTCATCAATATGAAAGAAAACTAAATATCTCATGCAATATTTTGCAGACATTTTGTACTGAACCATCACAAACAGACCTTTCTCTCAGTTACTCACATATTTGAGGCAAACAAAAGAGTTTTGGAAGCACGCAAACTTTCTCAGACCCAGATCATGCCTGAAGGATTTGAAGATTTTTTTTTTTAAACTATTAAAAGGATAGTTCACCCAAAACTAAAAAAGTTACACTTTATTTCCATAGTCTACTTTAGACATTCTACTAACTTTGCAACTAAATGTCAACTAACTCAACTCAGCATACTTCATATTGTGTTCCACAAAAGAAAGTCACACAGATTTGGAACAGCATGAGGGTGAGGTAATGACTAAATGTATTTATTCCATAATTTTCTTCTATTTAAAGTCTATAGTCCGATTAGGTCGAGGAAATCCTGTCAGCTTTGAGAATTCTATACTTGAAGTAGCCGGAGCATTTCCAATAAGTCAGTAGGAATCATGGGACATACAGGAAGAGGAAATACAGAACAGCAGAGTTTCTTAACCTCTGCATCCTGTGGAGGCAAAACACAAACATGAACTCACGAATTCTTCTAAAACTGCTGATGCATAAAAGGAAAGATAAAATCAAGTCATAGAGATGAAGCTTCACTGCCTGTACACCTTAAAAATTCAGGTTCTTCATTGGCAGTGATGGAGAACCTTAAACATCCATGGAATCTTTCCATTTCACAAAAGGTTCTTTATAGTGGAAAAGGGTTTTTAGATTTTTTTAAATGTTCTTCACACTAAGAAAAAGTGGTTCTTATAAGTACTGTTCACTGAAAGGTTCTTTGAGGAACCAAAAATGGTTCTTCTATGCTATGGCATCACTGTGAAAACACCTTTTGGAACTGGAACTTTTATTTTTAAAAGGATAGTTCACCCTAAAATTAAAAATTAAAGGGATACTTCACCGATTAGCATTAAGCTTTGTATCGGTAGAAACCCGGTAGTATCTACCCGGTAGAAAGCCGGCGAACGCACGGAGCCGTGTCCACTGAGGTATGTATGATACACAGAAGGCTAGCATATAAATGTTTAGATAGTGTATGTGTGCAGTGCCGTAAAGCAATTCGTTACATCACGTGATATCAGGTCTCCTGACGCTGAGGCCGGCCCAAAGTTGCAAGGGTGGTTTTTCGGCTCACAGGCGCTTGGGGGGTGCGAGACGACCACCATTCAACCCGAAAAAAGTCATATAACTATTCCAATGACTCCGAAGCTGTTCGGTTAAGGTAAAAAAGTTACTTAGTTCACCTTTAAGGACCACAAAAGGAGAATAAAAAAAATAAAAATGCATCGCTCACATTTGTCCACATAGTGGCAGTGAATAGCGAGCAGCATCAAGCTTTTTTAAAAAGAAGCAAAAGTTCATTCGTTTCTTGTGACTCAAAAAGCTGTGAGGAATCAAGCTTAACAAAAACCCGACATGAAATAAAACCCATGTACCTTCTTCTCTGAGTTGAGGTGAATATATCCGTTGTGTTTGTCGTAAGTTATCGCGTTCACATCTGTCAACTGTCAATCCGACTGTCATCAGACAAGCGAGTTTCGGTCCGGTGATATTTGACTCAGTGAAGAAAGTACACGGATGCTTTTTTTGCTTTTGTTATTCTTTATCTCTCACAACTTTTGCTTTTCTGGACGGAGTGAACTGCAGCGCTAATAGACGATGTGTTCTCGATGTGTTCTGCATGTCTTCCGGTTTGTATTTCCACAGCATGAAGGAAAGATCTTACGGATTTATGAATGAACAGCACGTTTTAAAATCTTCTCGGTCATCTGACATTTGTTATGACATCCACTTCAAACATTACAGTGCTCATGATACCATTAACTCTACAATAAGTAAATTCAATTCACCAGCTGTCGTGCAGCCGTACAGAGAAGACCAATGGACAAGATCAAGAATTTCATTAAATAATAGTCCTACATTAAATTTCGGATTATTTTTCACCAAATCTTATACCCCAGAACACTTGTAATATACGGCACATGTCGCATGGGATCATTCTGTGATACTTTTGCATCTTTTTTAAAAAGCTTGATGCTGGTCGCTATTCACTGCCATTATATGGACTTTTTTATTCTCCTTTTGTGGTTCATAAAAGAAACACCACGGAGCTTAAATGATGACTTCATTTTGATTCTAGGGTGAACTATCCCTTTAAGAGTGAGGCTTTAATACAACATTCAGCATTTCAAATCTCACATTTTCACTACCAGTTTCAGTATGAAGAGCTTTGAAATGTTTCTACATGTGTATGAAGTTCTGAGGGGTGTGGACATCTGCTCAAATGTCACAAACAATGCAACCTGCCAATCCCAACACTGCAGAGATTTTCCAATACCAAACCCTTCAAAGGTCTACCAATGAGCCGTGAAAGAAACTTTATCTAGAAAGGCAGGATATTAAACAGGCAGTGAATCATAATCGTGGAACATTAGCTCCAGAGCTGGACTATATAATGCAATTTCAGAGCCAAACGTGAACAATATCCTTTGAAAATACAAAGACAAACTGAATGAAGAAAGTGGCAGTTACGTCTTCTATATCAGCAACTATGTCAACAACCGTTATTATTTTCCCCTCAATTGCTTCTCTATACAGATCCAGATGGACGTGACTGGTGTCCGTGAGAATCATTAATGAATCTAGGACATTGATATTCAGTTGCTAAGCCAAGTGAAAAGAGTTCAGCCACAAATACCTATTGGCTCAGAAGATCTACAATTGCACGATTTAAGGAAAAAATTGTAATGCAAAAAAAAAAAATGTTGTTGATAAAATTGTCTATTAAAAAAAAAGGTGTGTGTGGGGGGGGGGAATGGGGGAAGTTTAAAAAAAAATCAATAATAATATTAACAATAATAATCAAATTGATTAATCGTGATCAATCACATCTAATATCTAAATCACATCTAAATCACATTTTGATAATATCAAAGTAAAGGTATCCCAAATAATAGCTGTGCTGCATAAAGTTAAAGATTCTCTAAATAAGAATGCATTGTTTTTGTTGTATAACTCATTGATTGTTCCATATCTGACCTATTGCATTGAAGTGTGGGGAAGTGCCTGCAAAACATACATTAATCGCTCTTTTCTGTAAAAGTAAAATTGGATTAGAGTTACCAGTGGAAGTGGATACAGAGATCCAACTAATCCTTTATTCATACAACTAAAAACACTGAAATTTATTGAATTAGTAGAGTATAACCTTCTAAAAACCATGTATAAAACTCATCTGGAAAGTTTACCAAACAATTTGCAAAACAGATTCACCAAGAGGAAAAGTAGATATGAACTAAAAGGTACTGAGGTTTTTACAAAACCCAGGTTCCAATCGGCTGTAAAGGAAAAATGTGTCACAATCAAAGGAGTCAGTTTGTGGAACAGTCTTGATTGTAAAATGAAAACTTCTAAGTCCATTTATGTGTTTAAGAAGTATGTTAAATTATCAATGTTGCAGAAATATAATACTGCGGAGTAGCAGATCAACTTTATTGATGTATTTTTGTGTTTTGATGTCTTAGAAAAAGAGACGGCTGCATGAGACAGCTCAAATGAACTGGAACTGTAAATGATTTTGTGTTGATAGGGGGCAGACATTATAAGTTTTTACTTCTTTCTGCTCCTTTTCATTCATGTTAAAAGCTGTTGTTGCATTTGTTTTAAATGAATGAAAAAAAAAAAAAAAAAATATATATATATATATATATATATATATATATATATATATATATATATAAATAAATAAATAAATATATATATATATATATATATATATATATATATATATATATATATATATATATATATATATAAATATAAATTATTATTAGTGCTGTCAAATCGACAAATCGCGATTAATCGCATCTGACAAAAGTATATATATTCTTATTTTGTATTATATATATATATATATATATATATATATATATATATATATATATATATATATATATATATACAGGGTGGGCCATTTATATGGATACACCGTAATAACATGGGAATGGTTGGTGATATTAAAGTCCTGTTTGTGGCACATTAGTATATGTGAGGGGGCAAACTCCTCAAGATGGGTGGTGACCATGGTGGCCATTTAGAAGTCAGCCATCTTGGATACAACTTTTGTTTTTTCAATAGGAAGAGGGCCATGTGACACATAAAACTTATTGGTAATGTCACAAGAAAAACAATGCCAAAAACGTGCCAGCTTCAGTGCATAAAGAGGGAAACACATCATCATGTAGCAATTTCAAATATCCAGTGGCCTTGAGGTCTTTATGCACTGAAGCTGGCACGTTCCCTGAGTTTTTCCAGCAAGATGGTGCACCACCACATTATGGGTGCCAGGTCCGAGCATTCCTAGATGAACAGTTTCCTGGAAAGTGGATTGGTCGTCGTGGGCCAGTTGAATGGCCCCCAAGGTCTCCCGATCTGACCCCCTTAGACTTTTATCTTTGGGGTCATCTGAAGGCAATTGTCTATGGTGTGAAGATACGAGATGTGCAGCACCTGAAACTACGGATACTGGATGCCTGTGCTGGCACTTCTCCTGCGGTGTTGCTATCAGTGTGTGAAGAGTGGGAGAACAGGGTTGCATTGACAATCCAACACAATGGGCAGTACATTGTACACATTTTATAAGTGGTCAGAAACTTGTAAATAACTCATGAACGAATAAAGTTACGTTGAAACCAAGCACACCATTGTTTTTCTTGTGACATTACCAATAAGTTTGATGTGTCACATGGCCCTCTTCCTATTGAAAAAACAAAAGTTGTATCCAAGATGGCCGACTTCTAAATGGCCACCATGGTCACCACCCATCTTGAGGAGTTTGCCCCCTCACATATACTAATGTGCCACAAACAGGACTTTAATATCACCAACCAGTCCCATGTTATTACGGTGTATCCATATAAATGGCCCACCCTGTATATATATATATATATATATATATATATATATATATATATAACCACTTATAACCACTTCTCAATACAAATTTGGGAAGATGGTTGGCGCATGTTGTGACTCAAACGCATGTCATAAGCGATCCACAGATCTGCAAACTCAGAGCAGATGCAGAGTTCATGTGGAGCAACATTTACTATGAACTGAGATGCTGAAAACACAGGCTCAAGTGTAAAAGAACACAGTGCCATGATTCATTCTGAAACACGCAGTGCATATATTCAATTAAATCACAGACTTTGCAAGTTGATAACTGAAATTTCATTTTTATATTAATTAATCATGCAGCCCTACTCAGTGTATGAGCATCAAACTCCACACTAATCGGCCATCAGGTCAGTGCAAGTCACACGCTATTCTCTACTGTTAACACCGGATAGGGATTGACAATAGAATACTGAATACAGTAGAATACAGAATACTGGTTGACAGTTGACAGTATTCTCTACTCTCAACACCGGATAGGGATTGCTCTCAAATCATCTACATTTACATGTCTGTCCAGACAAAGGCAAATATTTGTACACGTGTATGATGGTTTGAGAGCAATCCCTATCTGGTGTTGACAGTAGAGAATAGCGTATGACTTGCACTGACCTGATTCTACAGCAAGCCTTGACACGCAGCGTCACAGCACTTTTACAGAAGCAAAGAGTGCAGCAAGAATGTGCAGACAAACACATGCTTGAGATTTATAATTTTGGCCCACTTTGTTTGAGTTTGTCTTTCCTGACAGTGTACACTATCATCTTCCCGCTGAATGGCACAGGTGTGGTTTACCTGTAGGCCACACCCACGCCCAAATATATCGATATGGAAACATATCGATATTGCAAAAACTTATATATCGCAAAAAAGTTTTTACGCTCGCATGAGGTGACTTTTCAGGCAATCAAAAAAGGAATATTTAGCAAATTGCAATGGAAACTTTTTTTTTCGCATTTACAGGTCACCGGCGTACGTTAAAGTCGATCATTCTTTAAAGATGACGCGGTATGTTTGGACAGAAGATGAAACAGAGTTCTTTATTAAACTCATAAAAGACAAAAGTATTACGGGAATACTGGATTCTAAACAACAAAGAAATGTTGCTTGCTTAAAAAAACAACAATTTATCAAGACCTTGAAGCAGATATGAGGGAGAAACACCAGCTCCCAGTATAAGGGGTTTTCCTTGCCATTTCCTTGGATACACGCCTAAGTCTCCTTCCATTAAAGGGGTGGTTGATTATGATTTCACTTTTCTAACTTTAGTTAGTGTGTAATGTTGCTGTTTGAGCATAAACAACATCTGCAAAGTTACAATCAAAGTTCAAAGCAAAGGGAGATATTTGCTTTTAAAGAAATTGCTTTTTAAGGACTACAACAAACGGCTGGTAGAGACTACACGACATTCTACATGTTGTCACTTCTTCTTGAGTCTCTCCATCATTGTCTGAATCTGGTTTGAACATAAAAGGCTAAATGTTTTTGAAATTTTCAATGCATGTCTGTGTGAGTGCAAGCTGTTGAAGCTCCGCCCCCTGTGCCGGGAGCAGCAGCTCATTTGCATTTAAAGGAACAGACACAAAATGGTGCGTTTTTGCTCACTCTCAAAAAATGACAATTTTAACATGCTATAAAATATCTGTGGGGTATTTTGAGCTGAAACTTCACATACACACTCTGGGGACATCAAAGACTTATTTTACATTTTGTGAAAAGGACATTATTCCACCCCTTTTAAAATAATGTCTAGTGCGGTGGCTGCGATATACGTAAACCTATCAACATCCATCGCCATGATTTATTGTGAGAGGAAAAAATTACGTTTCAGTCGCATAACATCGGTTAATGGAAACACCGCCAATAGCTTTTTATCGACATTTAGAAAATATCGCAACAGTTTTGTGCAAATTTGTAATGGAAACGTGGTTACTGTCAATCTCTGTTTTCTATAGAAGAAATTGGCTTTGTTTACATTTTTTTTAAAAAGTAAGATTTAACCCATAATGTTTCATTTCATTGATTATTCATTTCATTTGTTGTTCATTCAAATAACCAAGACCAAAATTCAGTTTCAGAAGTAAAATATCCCATTTATTTTCTCTACAAGGGGAACTGTTTATTATAAGTTATAAACCATTAAAACCAGATTGTTAATCAATGGTATACGCTTTTTGTTGAAGCAGTCAGACCGCATTATTACAACATTTTTTACAATAATCTTGTTTAACAGCGGAAGTGATGATAAAAACGATAACCAATATATTGGCATATAAATCTTAATTCAATTTTAGATGGTCATGAAGGTGTAACTTCATTTTGGATGCGCTTATCCTGTAACAACGTGATAAAACATGGGTGTACAAAGAATTCACACCATTCTTTCATGAAAGTGTTTTCATTATAATTTTTTGTGTAGCCTATAAGACAAATTTGCGTTGCACATTTTGCACTTAACCGTATTTTCCTTTTCAAAGTGATTTCAATCATATTTCAAGCAATTCAAAACCATCATGTCGAACAGTGAGCATCTGGAGTGTTTCAGCTGAAGGAAATAATCCATTATTTATTGGCTTTAGAATATAAGACAAATTTTCTTATCGGGTAATTAACGATAACATTAAAAATGAACATATCGGCCGGTATATAGTGTATCCCTAAAATTTTGAAATGATGTGATTCATTAGTTAGTTTGTTTCATTGTTTATAGCTCTTTTAACAAAAACTTTAAAAACAAATCTTATGGGAAAAATACTTCTAGAACCAAGGCAAAAGAAAATGATAAAGTGGGTGAGCACTGTCACACATATTCCAAGTTTTTTTGAAGCAGTTTGTTAGCTTTGTGTGAGGAATAGACTGCAATTCACTGAAAATCTTCCCCTCCATCATAGTCAAACCTATCATAAGTCATATGTACCACGTTTACAGTGCCTGTATAGTTCTTTTTTTTTATGTAAATTATGACAGGATTGGTATTTTCGGGTGAACTATTGCTTTAAATGAAAACAGATCCCACTACACCATTACTGGCACAGATTTAATGATTCTGAGACTCATCAGTCTTCATCTGTGAGAAAGTCTGCAGTGTCAGCAGCAGTTAATGAACACTTCTTGGATGTAAATCTGACTCACGCTAAGTGAACCAAGTACAATTAAATTCTCCTCATCACATTCAAAGCACTGGATAATGGTCTTGCCCCCAACTATCCTTCTGATCTCAGTCATAAATACTCCCCATTTCGCACACTTAGATCTTCCGATACCGTCTGTTGACGATCCGTAGGCACAAACTATCATCGTTTGGTGGAAGGGCTTTTTGTACCGCTTCTATTCCCCAACACATCTTTCATCATTACACGATTTCAAAACCCACCGTAAAACATATATTTGATCTCTATTGACTCTATGATCAGATTTTTACGTATATGTAACTATCTATTATGTTATCCATCTCAGTTTATTTGTATCGCTTATGTCTATGTTTATTTGTACTTTATTATAAAGCAACCTTGAGTTTTCTGAAAGGCGCTATATAGAATAAACATATTATTATTATTATTATTATTATTATTATTATTATTATTATTAAAACTGATTCACTCTATGCTGAGTCATCTGGACAGGTTTACTAGACCACACAGAGGAACTGAAGCATACATGAGCTGCAGTAAAACTGTCTTTTGGCATTGTTCACTTCAACTATAATTAAGCATGGAGACACTCCTAAAGGTCAGCATTGTTACTGTGATATAGCCTATATGCTTCAATAGAGGAGCGCATCAGATAATGCTTGCACATTTCATTTTACCGGTGTAATATTACAGGTGTTATTATGTGCTGCCTCAAATAATAGTTAGTGGTAAAATACAAAGCAGAATCTCACATCAAAGTTACAGTAGCAAAGAAACCATATGAGAAGCAGGAAGAGTAAAGGGAACATGTCACCAACAGTTATTATGATTGCTGCATCTGAACTAATAATTATGGAAATGAAGAGTATCAGTCCTTTTGTAACATAAGATTGATTCATTCAAATAAAGCACTGCATGTGTGAACAAGCTCAGAAGTTACAATAAGTACCACGGTGCAATGATACATCATTTCTTTATCAGATGGTAAAACTATGGATTGATGGAGACTTCATTTTTTTGGAAAACAGTGTCCTACAAAATATCACGTTTTATACACGTATTTGTAGGTTACTAACCAAATGCAAACTAGTGACATTGATCATGTGACTCTTTGTATGGATGGGCAGATGTTCTTCCAGTGACGCTCAACATCTCAAACCATGCTGGAGAACATGATCATCAGGTTTTGTTCATGTCATAATTTAATTGTAATGAAAATGTTAGTATTTAATTACAAAAGAAGGTATTATCATATTATTGTATGATGGTATTAAGACTGTACTGCCACGTAAATACCACCAAACAAGACCCAGTATTATATAGGATGTAAATCATTATGTACATTATTGAGGGAGACACAATATTCAGAATTATTTTCAATGTCAGATTTCTACTTTACGTTTGGTCCCCCCAATCTTGAGAATTTGGTTACATCCTTGGTATGTTCCCGTAGTTTTGCTTTAAGTGGCATGAAATACATAATTATCACTTATGTTAAACACCAGACAAATAAATGTAACACTTCAGATTTTAAATTGCTCAACATTTACCTTGTATAAACCAGCCACTTAAATAAAGGTAAATTAGAAAGATGAAGTCCTATGCTCATAAAAAAGAAAATAATGTATTAGTCATTGACGCATTTAAAATGCAATTAAAAATGCAATTTATACCAAATAATTATTCTATTATGAATATGTTTTTAATTTCTGGAAACAAAGTCATTCGCTATTTTTGACCTTTCCATTAAAAAGGATATTTTTTTTCAGGTCAAATTGAGTAGCCATGAGAATTTGCAATATACACACTTTAATTATCCTGATTTGGGAATGTTTTGATAAAGTAAATGTAAGTAAGTGTAGGAAACAGTGTGAACTTTTAAAAAAAAATGCATGAAACCCAAATAAAAACTGATATTATATATTAATAACTGGGCACTGGGCATATTGTATTAACAAATGGGACATAAAACTTTTTATGTCAGACAATGGTCATGTCACTGACCCAGATATAATGTGTTGTGTGAGATGTGCTTGTATCCTATGGGAAGAAAAAGAAGTTAAAGGTGGCAGGTGAACTTTGGTGAACTCAGGCTGGATTTCACAATCTTCGGCTTAGAACATGTTAGACAGAAATGCATATGTAATAAAAGATCAGACTTACCCACGAGCACACACACAACATCCATCAGCACAATAAACAGCTTGTTCTTCTTCAGCTCTGAGTCTGGCATGACTGTGATCTGTTGAGCTCTTCTGGGCTTTATGGAAACTGAAGCGACTCGTATGATATTCGATGCGCGCGTTCTTCCGGGTGTTCTGTGTCACCTGCGGTAAAGGTGAGCTGATGATGTAACGCGTCCTCGCTCACGCTGGCAAATTTCACGGACGTGAGCTTCACGCGAGTGAACAAACGCTTGAAAAGTGTAGACTGAACCGCAAACTGTTGAACTGACTTTACTCGCCCAGGTACACGCCCACCGCTGACGTCAATCTGTGTTCTCTCTCTCTCTCACACACACACTGACACACCGGAGTAGAAGAGTGAAATATAATAGGAGATTAACTCGTTCAGACTAGTGTAGCCAGTGTAACGGTGTGTTGGCACACACAAATATAGCCTAATATTGATAATATTTCTTGTGTCGTTACTTAAAGAAAATGTATACTACAGCTCGTAGAGATTAGGCTAATATTTTGTATATTAAGTGGTAAATTATGTGGTTTTTTTGCAAACAAAAGCACTCGCGTTGCTTCATAAAATTGAGGTTAAACCACATGGATTACTATTTTAAAGGCAGGGTAGGCGATTTGTTCCAAAAACATTTTTTTGTTACGCTAGTTGAAAGTCTCTTCACATCCTGATAGCAATCTTCGTAATTGCTATCAGGAAAAGTTAAGTGATCTAAATGTGTGTGTATATATATATATATATATATATATATATATATATATATATATATATATATATATATATATTGTCTAAGACCATAAAATGTTCGTCGTCCAATCATCAGCGTGTTTCATGCTCAGATTTAGACAGACGTCAGTCTCCGATCGACGAAACAGCAGCAGCTTTTACAGTTCCTCCTGAACCAAAACAACCCGCTTATGCTGCATTCACGCCATAACTACTGTCATTTGCAAGAGATTGGAAACATTGTGACGATATACTCAGAGCGTTTTATGACTCAGATTTATGCGTTTCAGTGGCAACACCATCAACGCTGAAATGAATCTGCAGCAGTCAGGTGGTACAGGTCAGCACTCTTTAAGTTGTTTATGTTCATTATTATTGCAATGTTATGTGCTTTGAGACATGAGGTAGTTTAACGCCATCTCTCGTGACTCTTTTGTTTACTCACTGTTGTACGTGTTCATGTGTTTTTAAACTTTTGAACGAGGCGTGGCTTTGGAGACGCTCTGAAGGGAGAACAGGATCTCATGCTTTCAAAGCTAGCTCGCTATTGCTAGCCTCTCAGAAAATTGCCTATACTACCTTTAATGATGTCTTTATACTACCTTTCTGGGGCTTGAAAGTGGTAGTTGCGTAGGCTGTCAATGCAGGGACTGAAAGCTCTCAGATTTCATTAAGATCTTAATTTTATGAAGCAACACCAGTGCTTTGTTTGCGCGGAAACAACAATTTACCACTTTATTGAAAAATATGAATCTCCAATGGTCATTCACGAGAGCACCACGATGCATGCGTGTTGTGTTGTGTTAATGCGAGAGATGTTGTTGCGTGAACGCATGTTGGAGATTAATATTTTGTAAATAAAGTGGTAAATTATGTTTTTTGCACTAACAAAACACTCAACATAAAATTGAGGTTACACCACTGGAGTCACATGGATCACTTTAATGATGTCTTTACTACCTTTCTGGGACTTGAAAGTGCTAGTTGCGTAGCAATGGAGGGACAGAAAGCTCTCAGATTTCATTCAAATGATCTTCATTTGTGTTCCAAAGATGAACGAAGGCCTTACAGGTTTGGAACGACATGAGGGTGAGTAATTAATGACAGAATTTTCATTTTTTGGGTGAACTATCCCTTTAACAGTATCCAGTCTGTTTGGATGTAGTTTGTGGTTTATAGTATTTTTTTCTTCTGTTAATTACACTGTATATGTGTAACCCTGATTTATTTTACATATACCATCTGCCTTTCACAGCAGCTCGCACTGCTTTTTTGCCTCCTGAGTAGTTATTTATACTTCAACAGGAAAAGATGTGCAAACTTGTCTCACACAATACAAAATAAATACAAAAGATTGTTTACATATCCAGATTATTTTAGTTCTTAAGTAAATGAACCCTAATAATCACTACGCCCTTTTATGAATCTTATTCCTTTGTCCCTAGGATGTTTTGTCAAGTTGTGCTATTGCTCTGATAACAATAGGGAAGTTAAATACAAAAATACCCAAAGTTAACAAAATGTCTACACAGAGAGAAAAAGCTAACATGCACTTTTTACTTTTTAATTTCTCCATACATGAAACATGTACACAGAGCAGTCAAAGTGCAAAGGAAATAGCTATGATCAATTCCCACACCCAAGAAATATCAATAAATATAACCAAAGTCCAATGTATGCTGGCATTTCCAAGAGCTCAACACACTCAGCGCATGTATAGTCTATGTATATGCACATATTTCCTCAAATTGAGTAAGATATAGAGTTTTTACTTTCAAATATTAACCTTGTGACTTGAGATAACAATAACACAAGGTGATTTTCTGTCCACTTTTTTTAGTGAATAGAGAATAACATGTGCTTTATCAGAATATATACATACCCTTGAGAACATTACTACAGGAATGACAAATTGTGTGCTAAGCATTAATCCATTCCTTTTTGAGCCACATTCGCAGGCTGACAAATTCCTGAAGGACTGGTGGAATGCAAGGAGTATGTTAGCACTGTTCTGGCAGGTCAGCGTGAATATCCATCTATTGTCAACAATAGCACATTTCATCCACAATAAATATTGCTGCACCAGCTCTGGCACACGGCCGATCTGCGCTCTTGTCACTGAAGATCAGCTCTGTGGAGCCGGATGTGTGTGTGTGACACTGCCCTGGCCCGTCTGTCCAAACAAAGAGGGACTTTGTCGGGAATTCCAGTCGCAGGAAAGATGGACCAGCGGTGGTGAACTCTGGTCTAAAGCCACAACATTCCCAACAAAATGTTCCCAATGCTCGCGACCCTCTCGCTGTCTTTTCCTCTTCCGTAGTCTGGTTTATCTTCAGATGCAGCTCACAAAAATGAACTTTTAACATTATTTTACAAGGGGATTGCTTAATTCTATTCATTTGTAAATTAAACAATACTTGACACTTAATTAGGTACACCTGCTCAACTTCTCCTTAATGCAAATATCTAATCAGCCAATCACATGACAGGAACCTAATACATTTAGACATGGTCAAGATGATCCGCTGAAGATCAAACTAAGCATCGGAATGAGGAAGAAAGGTGATTTAAGTGACTTTGAACGTGGCCTGGTTGTTGGTGCCAGACAGGTATCAGAGTATTTCAGAAACTGCTGATCTACTGGGAATTTCATGCACAACTATAGGGTTACAGAGAATGATCTGAAAAAGAGAAAATATCCAGTGAGTGGCAGTTTTGGTTCAAGCTGAAAGAAAGGCAACAGTAGCTCAAATAACCACAAATTACAACCGAGGTCTGCAGAAGAGCATCTCTGAACACACAACACGTCCAACCTTGAAGCAGAAGAGCTCTAGCAGCAGAAGACACACACCGGTGTCACTCCTGTCAGCTGAGAACAGAAACGGAGGCTACAATTCACACGGGCTCACCACATTTTGTACAATAGAAGACTGGAAAAACATTTCCTGGTCTGATGAGTCTCAATTTCTGCTGCGACATACAGATGGTAGGGTCAGAATTTGGCGCAAACAACATTAAAGCATGGATCCATCCTGCCTTGTATCAGCGGTTCAGGCTGCTGCTGGTGTAATGATGTGTTATATATTTTCTTGTCAAACTTTGGGCCTTTAGTATAAAACCAACGCATTCTCAAATCATATCAAACTGCTTTCTTGAACATGACAATGAGTTCGATGCTCAAATAGCCTGCGTGATGCTATCATATGGACCAGATGTTTCCAGCACCTCACCTTGTTTAATCTATGCCATGAAGAATTAAGGCAAGTGGGGGTCCAGCCCAGTCAGCAAGGTGTACATAATAAAGTGCCCGGTGAGTGTATATATATGTATATAGAGAGTATAGTATAGTATGATCACATACAGTAGTTCAGATCAGGTGGGTTGTGTTGTTTTTCTCATCTGAACAGTTTACATCCATATATATGGTTAATGACACAAATGGTAATTTGTAAAAAGACTGGATAAAGATGTATATTATTTCTAGGCTAGTTAGATCCAGTCGTGTTACCAGATCCTGTCAGATGTTATTTGTTTTGTTTGGATTGTTCTGTCTGATATCCAAAACCAGTTAGAATTTAGTTTGGTCTGATATAAAAAAAAAAAAAAAACACAGTTAGAATTTAGTTCTGTCAGATATCCAAAACCTGTTAGATTGAGTTCTGTCTGATAACCAAAATCATAGAATTTAGTTTTTTTCTATTATCAAAAACCAGTAAAAAAAAAAGTTATTCTGTTTGATATCCAAAACCTGAATTGAGTTCTGTCTGATATCCAAAACCAATAAACATTGAGTTCTTTCTGATATCCCCCAAAAAAATCAGTCCCGTCTGATATATAAATATATAAATTGATATCAAATTTCCAAAACCAAATAGAATTGTTCCGTCTGATATCCAAAACCTGTTTAGTTTGATTTCCAAAACCAGTTAGAATTGAGTTCTGTCTTGTATCCAAAACCAGTTAACAATATATTTTGTCTGATATCCAAAACAGTCATAAACTGAAAAAAAAAAAGAAAAAAAGGACAGAGTAAAGCAGGAGACGACAGGTTTAATGCAAGCAGCAGCGTTACAGTAAAGACCATCATAAATACACAATGCACAATAACAAACAGAAAAATAAGTTAAACAGGTCTGTATAATTCCAAGATGTGTCCGTGATGTAACCAGTCCCACGAAGGGGAAAGTGTTGTCCCATCTGGGACTGTTTGTCCTTGACTTTGTCAACAGAAAAAAACACTATTTACAAAATGTAACAGTAAACCAAATATCACAAGATGAAAGTAACATAATGTGAATACTTAAGGTTTTCAATGCACCATAAGATAATAAAAATGAGAAAAGCAATATGCTGTCAACAGCACTGTTTTAATAAGTCTCCATGCAACGAAAGCAATTTTCCCACCTGGCACATTTTTTCATGCAGTTTATAACTGATATCAGTGGTTTATGCACATTTTTTTTCCTTCTTGAGATCAAAGTGGTTTAGTGAGAGGTATCGCATGTGGAAATGACTAGTCCTTGACCTAGACGAGATCTGACGGGAGGAGCTTGGATAAAAAGTTCCTGCTAGGTCACAGTGTCAGGTACCCTGGAAATCCAGAGTTCTTGCGAGAGCACAATTTGAATTTGCTCAGCGAGTTACTCAGGCATTGAGTAATGATGCTCATTAACTATGCCCTTGTATCCGAGCTGCACCAATCACATCGGGTTATCTGATATAGGCGGGCCAGAGGCGAGCTAAACATGACATGACAGCGCTAGTGGGCGCGCAATCACGACAGTAGGCACGTTTCCATTACAGATTTGCGCAAAACTCTTGCATTTTTTTTTTTTTTCTTCTTCTAAATGTCGACAAAGAACTATTATGAAATGACGGCGTTTCCACTAACCGATGTTATGCGACCAAAACTTCACTTTTTCCTCTCGCGATAAGTCATTCCAAAAATCATGGCAACGGACATTGGTAGGTTTATGTACTATATCCCAGCCACTGCACTGGCCATTATTATTAATCAAAGGAGACGTATGTGTGTTTTCCAAGCATTAATGGCAAGGAATGACCCTTATACTTGTGAGCGGCACATATGAGGTGTTTCTGGGTGTTTCTCACTCATTTCTGCTTCGAGGTCTCGATTGTGGCATTTCTTTTGAGGTTTAGAATTCTTCTGTCTTTTATGAATTTAATAAAGAACTCAGTCTCGTATTCTGTCCAAACACACCGCGTCATCTACGTCAGGTGACCTGTAAATGTTTCCATTGCAGTTTTGCTAAATATTTATTTTTCGAATTGCCTGAAAAACCCCCTCATGCGAGCGTAAAAACTTTTTTGCGATAAATGGGAGTTCTTACAAAATTGACGCGTTTCCATTGGGCGTATTTTCAATTGCCAATTTCAATTTGCGCAATTTGAAGGGTAATGGAAACGCGGCTAGTGATTGGTCGAAGTGTTATCCAATTGCGTGCAGTGAGATTTTCAAATGCATGCTCGAGCTGGCTGATTTTCATTACTCAATGCCAGATCCTTAATCTTCCGGATTTGGGTCTGGATAACCAGACAGTGAGCAGACCCAATCTCTTGAACCTGCCAATGAAACTTCAGTAAATCCAGTGCAACTACAATTAACTGAGGCTGTCTACACCGGACAGTTTGCAGACCAGTTATCGGATTCCATTGCATCCGGCTTTACGTCCCAACCAGCCTTATGCCGTTTCAAACTATCCTGTTACTTCCCAAGCCTGTGTATATCTGTCAATCAGAATGCACACAAAGATGACGTTTGATATGAGGGCACATGTTTTGGCGGGCTGGCTGGAGAGAGTGGGATTGTGAAACTCCAGTCACGTAAGACTTGTTGTTTACGCTGTGATGTTGGTGTCCTCCGGTAAACCTACAGTTCTGTATGCGTCTACGGTTGTAACAAACGGTACGTAGCTCTGGGACACATGGACGTAGCCGTTTAAATCTACTGGATTCCTTTCACAGCTGAAGAGTGAATCAAACAAGAGATCGGCCGATGAGGGCTCCAAGTCTTCTGTAAATCCAGCAGGAATGACTTGGTCTGGTTTGGTGTAGCTCTGGTTTAGGAAATGTGTCGTGAAAGCTTGAGTTGGTGCCGGTTTGGGGTCCAGGAATGTTGCAGTGCCGTTGGTCTTGGTTTCGGCCTCATTGTCTTCATGTCGAACAGTGTGGTAGGATAATACCTGAATTGGGTCATAGTCTTTCTCAGCATAGCTTGTAGCTTGACCGATAGAGATGATGGAGCTCATGGTGGATGTTAGCTTATGCTGTTGAACATAGAAGAGAAAACTTCATGAAACTGTAGTATTGAATATATATATAATTTGAAAGGAGTCTCTTATGCTCACCAAGGCTGCGTTTATTTGATCAAAAATACAATAAAAACAGTAATATTGTGGAAATATAATTACAAATTAAAGAACTGTTTTCTATTTGAATATATTTTAAAATGTAATTTATTCCTGTTAATCAAAGCTGAATTTTCAGCATCATTACTCCAGTCTTCAGTGTCACATGATCCTTCAGAAATATTTCTAACATGCTTTTTTACCTTTAATTAACTTTCTTAATTATTTCAAACTCCAAACTTATAATATATTAATAATAATATTCTATAAAAATATATAAAAAAAAAATTTCATGTTATGGATGATTTTCTTTGACACTGCTGTCTACTACTTGGTATTAGTGGAAACTGAGTACTGTATACAAAAACTATTTTTGTCCTCAGAATTTTTTGGTATATGTTTTCCAGTAAAAATATCTAAATATACTTAAATCAAGATACATTTACTTGAGAAGCAAAATGAGGAAACTACATGTTTTTAGGCCACATCTTTGGACATTAATGTGGAAGGAATTTTCTTCCAAGACTGTAGCAAGAGATACAATTAATTCGCCAAAAATTATAGTTTAAAGATTATATTGATACCAAGTGGTGTATATATTTCCTATATAACTACAACTAGGGTAATGTTTACCTGACATGGTTTAGTGTAAGACCAGACGGACAGGCTGCTTTTTGAGGGGTCTGGTACGGTCGGACACAGACACTGTTTAATCCTAAAAAACAAACATAAATACAGAGACAATAAGTACTGCATGCTAGTATGTTATCATATTAAATAAACACTGACATTTTTATTTAAATAAAAGAACATACTGCATTGCAAAGTGTTTTTAATATGCTATCTCCATTTATTTGAGGTTGTTCATATTGAGATGTATAAACATTGGACCATGTTTATTAATGCTCTCCTTGAATGAATATAGATTTAATAACTGAATCATGATTTATTTATAAGTTCTCTTACCTCACTCTCAAGCATAATGGGATTATTAGTATCAGAAAACTCAGCAGTAGTGAGCACAGCAGTATGGGGATCACTTGTACATCCTCAAGTCCTTTGGACACACACAAACAGGTTTAAAGATAACATTGTGTTTATGCAGGCATGCATGAATGAATACAAAATTCAAGCCAAATGGTGTCATACCCACAGCCACCATGTGCCACGGCCCAGCGGCGCCCCCTACTGCAGTGTGAGCCATTACACAGATGTTATAGGTTCCTGCTGTTAGTCCATTCAGGGATATCTGTTCAGCACGAGTGTAAACCTTCTCACCTTCAGATACAGACACAAACTCTTAAATGAAAGTTCTGCTCTGAAATAGTTCTGATATAGCTTTTTAATATTTTGCAAAGTGTGCGTCTTACTTTTGCCATTTATACTGTACAGAACAGTGTAATTCTGGATGAAGCCATGAAGTTTCTCTATAGGAACCGGTTCCCATTTCAGAATAATGACGCTGCTGCTCGTCTTCTTCACTGTCATCGTTGGGCCGACAGAGGGCGCTGATACACAGGAACACATCAGTAAAGCCGGCACACCGGCAGCAATGATTTTGATGTGCCCTTGTTTACACTTACAGGCTTACTTTAACTACACGAACACACAGACGCTGTTCATTGTGTTCATCTTCATATTTAAATATCGGTATTGCCATGAGCTGCATTGATGAGTACAGTAGTCGAACGTAATGCAAATTCATGAGTAGCTGCACTGTTTTATTATTATGTTGCCGTAACTGTCAATGGAGATACATAAAAACTCTCAGATTTCATTAGAAAAAAAAAAAGATCTTAATTTGTGTTCCGAAGGTGAATGAAAGTTTTACGGGTTTGGAACAACATGAGGGTGAGATATAAATGACAGAATTTACATTTTTGTGTGAACTATCCCTTTAAGGGTGAATGGGGCATGTTGTCACAGTATATGGGGTAACATATATGAAATATGACATTCTATATAAAATACTACATATATACTTGCATATATAATATACTTGCATATACACTCACCTAAAGGATTATTAGGCACACCATACTAATACTGTGTTTGACCTCCTTTCGCCTTCAGAACTGCCTTAATTCTACGTGGCATTGATTCAACAAGGTGCTGAAAGCATTCTTTAGAAATGTTGGCCCATATTGATAGGATAGCATCTTGCAGTTGATGGAGATTTGTGGGATGCACATCCAGGGCACGAAGCTCCCGTTCCACCACATCCCAAAGATGCTCTATTGGGTTGAGATCTGGTGACTGTGGGGGCCATTTTAGTACAGTGAACTCATTGTCATGTTCAAGAAACCAATTTGAAATGATTCGAGCTTTGTGACATGGTGCATTATCCTGCTGGAAGTAGCCATCAGAGGATGGGTACATGGTTGTCATAAAGGGATGGACATGGTCAGAAACAATGCTCAGGTAGGCCGTGGCATTTAAACGAGGCCCAATTGGCACTAAGGGGCCTAAAGTGTGCCAAGAAAACATCCCCCACACCATTACACCACCACCACCAGCCTGCACAGTGGTAACAAGGCATGATGGATCCATGTTCTCATTCTGTTTACGCCAAATTCTGACTCTACCATCTGAATGTCTCAACAGAAATCGAGACTCATCAGACCAGGCAACATTTTTCCAGTCTTCAACTGTCCAATTTTGGTGAGCTTGTGCAAATTGTAGCCTCTTTTTCCTATTTGTAGTGGAGATGAGTGGTACCCGGTGGGGTCTTCTGCTGTTGTAGCCCATCCGCCTCAAGGTTGTGCGTGTTGTGGCTTCACAAATGCTTTGCTGCATACCTCGGTTGTAACGAGTGGTTATTTCAGTCAAAGTTGCTCTTCTATCAGCTTGAATCAGTCGGCCCATTCTCCTCTGACCTCTAGCATCAACAAGGCATTTTCGCCCACAGGACTGCCGCATACTGGATGTTTTTCCCTTTTCACACCATTCTTTGTAAACCCTAGAAATGGTTGTGCGTGAAAATCCCAGTAACTGAGCAGATTGTGAAATACTCAGACCGGCCCGTCTGGCACCAACAACCATGCCACGCTCAAAATTGCTTAAATCACCTTTCTTTCCCATTCTGACATTCAGTTTGGAGTTCAGGAGATTGTCTTGACCAGGACCACACCCCTAAATGCATTGAAGCAACTGCCATGTGATTGGTTCATTAATTGCATTAATGAGAAATTGAACAGGTGTTCCTAATAATCCTTTAGGTGAGTGTATATATATATATATATATATATATATATATATATATATATATATATATATATATAAATAATATACAATATACTTTAATATACATAAATATAAATCTCCCACAACACGTGTAATGGCTTTTCATCTAAATGTAAATAGCAATACAATTATGTATTTGGACTTTTGACTCAAAACCTTACAGTTATACATCCTACTAGCCCCATTCTTCTCTAAAGTTCATGTTTCTGTGTGTTTTTTTTTGTTTTTTGTTTTTTTGGCATGGCATGGCATTTTTACAAAGGAAAAGAGCTGACAAATACACTATTGCAGTACTACCACACCTTCAGTTCCAATAAATGAACATCTTTCAGTGTAATATCTGACCTCCTTCCCGTGTGAAGACAATGACAGACTTGTCACTTCCTGCTCGTCGCCCATACAGATTCACGACTGACAGATTATATGGAATTTCTGGCAGAAGACCTGAAACACACATACATAGACATGGACTAAAACTATACTGTTCAAGTTATTTGATTAAACTATGATCATAGTAGTAAAAGACGGCAGTATGTTTGTTTTTTTTCATCTAAGGACGAAAAAGAAGGAAAACTTAACACTTCTTATGAAAGATGAAAATAAAATAAAAGTCAATAAAGAAATACATATATGCCACCAGTAACTATGAACTTGAACAGGACACTGTCATATCGACCAGCAAAAACAAACAAAAAATGACTTAGTGCGTATTCTATTGGAGTATAAATGATTGATCAGACCTGTGAGATTAAAACTTCTTGCAGTTTTATTCATTTGTTCCCAGTGCAGACTAGCTGGTCCACTGAGAGGCACAGAACTCCACTGCAGCACAAAGCCGCTCTCTGATTGGTTCAGTGCAGCTGTCCATTCCACCTTCAGACGAGTGTCGTCCAATGGGGTGACGCTGATACTCTGAGGGGGAGGGAGTTCTTCCAGGGCAGGAAATGGGAGATAAGTTTGGGATAAATGAACGTAAGGTTTCTGATAATGATGGTATTTTATGAATGCTTGTGCAGAATTTCCCATATAATCATCACTATTTCATTAGACGTCCACAAGGAAGTTGCTTTGAGATTTTTGCAGGATGTCATGAATTAAGTAGAAGAAAGCAAGCGTTTTGTTTTTTTTTGGGCAAAAAATTAAATAAATAATTTGTCTGTTTATTAAATAAAAATGTTGCGGTGCCTATTTTTTAAACAAATCAGCTACTTAATTATTCTCATTTGATTATTTTCTCTTAATTTTTTAATTTGAGTTAAATGCAAAAGACTCAAAACAGTAAAACTAATAAATATTATATTATATTATATAGAAAAGATAACAAATTCAAATTAATTGAATTCATCAAATTCATCAAATATGATATATGTACACCTGTGATGCACATTAAATTCTACATTAATGAAGCAAGTTGCATTAAGACCAGCTAGGGCCAACTAGCGACCATAAATGACCACCGGTTTGGACCAGCTAGAAACCATGTAAACCAGTCCAGTGGTTATTAGCTGCATTTTCCAACACATCAATTCCACTGAAACTCCCAAACACGCTGAAGCATCACATCAGTGATTTACCTGCATCTGTGTGCGCGGGTATGTAGAGGTGAGCTGGAGGTGACGTCCCGGCAGAGTTGGTGGCCGTCAGGTTACACTGACAGGGATCGGTTGAAACGGCGAGGACGCAGGAGCTTCTGGATGCGTTTAATGCGCCGCAGGTCCACTGAGATGAATCCAGCTCACTGCGACAGGACACTGAGTAACTCAGAACAACACCATTGACCTCAGGCCAGGAGACAGGCTGAAACACACAGACAAATCCCAAAGATATTAATTATTATAATGCTTAAAAGCAGGTCATTGAAGGAAGATGCATATGCAGGCAGATCGTGTAGTTACAAGATCTACCAGCAGGGGCTAAAAGGGCCATGAAAAGCTGACACACATTGACCCCTTCATCACAGTCGCAGCAACAGAGCAAGTATGGACTTGCTAATGCTAAGACACACTGCTGTACGCATGTAAGAGATGCTGCTTTTGCTTAAATAGACATCCATAATTCTGGTAGCAGATCTAGGCAGGTGGAGCTGGGGGAGGAGGAGGGTTTCAGAGAAACTGCAGGACTAGCTTAGCCTGGGTGCCAGTCCGAACCCCGCCCACAACATTTTTTGGTCGGGAAGTTCGGTCTGGACTCGATCCGTTGAGGAGTAATTATGCTCGGCTCCCAGAAGGCCGAGCCAATCAAATTGCCAGGGCGGGCTTTAATCGATGATGGACAGATGATCTGAGGTTACGTAATCACCCATGTCACCAAAGAGCGCTTGATTTGATTAGTTTACAACAAAGATGACTGCAGCTGGAGAATTGAGATTTCACACTTACAAATAAGTCAGATAGAATAAATGCGTAGGCTATATGAGATTTCACGAGTTCACACAAATAAGTCAGATATGCGTATATGACGTGCTGTCCGAGGAGAGGGCTGTGGGCTCGGTAGCCATACTCCCCCCCCCCCATACTTCGGGGTGGTGGAGGGATGCTGAAAAACTGTCAAGGAGTGTTAGGTAAGTTGACAGAGTGAATATGCTTCCTCATGCTGATATAGGGCAACGTTAGACATGGTATTGTTTGATGACAAGTTGATATTGGATTGATTATTTGTACGTGCTCCTCCCGAACTTTGTTTATGAAACATCATGTGTAGATTCCGCCATCGCGTCTGTTATAGAAGATATCCACAGCGCATTCATTTTAAAAGAGGAACAGAGAGCCGCGACATTTTGTTGGTTGAAAATATGAATGAAGAACATGCGTCATTTACTCCGTTGCTCTGATTGGTTGTAGGTCTATCCAATTGAGTGCAGAGTTTTTTTTTTTCCTGGTTCGGTTGAGACAATAATCAAATCTCTATGGAGCAGTATCAGACTCACATTCTGACTAGAATATGAGTATGACGAAGTCAGGCTAGGACTAGCTTACAGCAAACAATAAACCAGACTATTTAAATGCTGAGCAAGCAATCTCATTGGCTGCAGGATCAGCAGAGGCCAATCAGCTTGTGCCATGCAGTAATGTGATTGCTTGCAGATTGCATGTAAAGGATGTAAAAGATTGCATGTATCAGCCTGCGCCCTCTAGAGTTTCATGACTGAACTATATTTATAATGCTTATCAATTCATTGTTACACCTTTAGAAAGTATAATGCATTTAAAACACATAACAAGTAATTTACAATTGATTAGTTAATGATTAACTAATAATTTACGAAACATGACTATGCATTCATAAATGATTAATCAGTGATATGTTCATTATTTTATGTATGTTATGTAGATTCAGTTATAAGTCATTTCATTAGTTAATGATTAACTAATCATTTACAAAACATGACTATGCGTTTCATAAATGTTTAATTCATTTTTAATTTTTTTTTTGTATGTTTTGCTCACATCAGGTGCACAGTGGTTAAAGTGGACTCCATGTGTTTCAGAGAAGACAGCTGTCTATACCCTCACCAGTCAGCACTTACACTGCAGTACACACTACAGTGTTCAACACCTGTTATAGATGATGTGTAAATGCATGAATAAATCATTTACAACACTTTCTGCATCCCCTAATCTAAAGTGTAAACTATTCATCACTTGTAAATGTCTTACACATCATTCGTAGATACGATTCGTTGATCTTATGCCTTGATTGATTCTTGAAGTGGTAATCTACGAATGATGTGTAACACATTTACAAGTGATGAATAGTTTACACTTTAGATTAGGGGATGCAGAAAGTGCTGTAAATGATTTATTCATGCGTTTACAAATCATTGTGTTGAATACAAGGCATTTACAACACTTTCTGCATCCCCTAATTGCTACATATATACAAAAAAAAAAAAACATAATTTATTAAACATTTATGAAACGCATATTCATGTTTTGTAAATTATTAGTTAATCATAAACTAATCAAATGTAAATGACTTATAACTGAATCTACAAAACATACATACAATAATGAACATATCACTTATTAATCATTTATGAATGCATAGTCATGTTTTGTAAATAATTAGTTAATCATTTACTAATCACTTGTAAATGACTTGTAACGGAATTTACAAAACATACATAAAATGTTAGTATATCACTTGCAAATCATTTATGAATGTTTTGTAAATTATTAGTTCATTTACTAACCACTTATAAATGACTTACTGAACGTTATTATAAAGTGTTACCATTTATATATTTGATAATCCCTGATTTAGATAATAAGGATTTCCTGAGTTTATTTTGTTTGTCAGAACAGATTTAGCCCTGCTTTAGTTGATCCACACTAAAACAGAGTGACTATAAAGCAATGAAAATGACAAACATGTAAAGGAGTAAACATGCATGACACACTTCTGTCTTTAATTAGCACTGGGTTCTGTGTTAATTTCCTGCTCCAAATGTTTCTCTGCAACAAAATGAGCCATATCACCTCACACCAGATCATATTAATCACAGTAGCTGTGAGACTGGAATCATTCTGAGGTTATTATCCTTCTAAATGTTATTGCAAGCACGCCAAGCAGTGAAAGACGAGAGACAAAACCGCTTATTAAAACCTATTAAGTTGAACTGAGGCCTCATTAATTATTATTCCATAAAACTCAACGAGTAGATGAGGGTGCGGACAAGTCAGGGACTAGATCTTGTAGAAGGAGATCTTTACATTGGACCCCATTGACTTTCAATGTATTTTCAGATTATCTTTTTTTGTGTCAAACAGTCATACAAGTGAGGTGTGACCAACATGAGGGTGAGTAAATGATGACAGTTGTCAGAGTTGTCATTTTTAACAGGATTATCAATTTTGGATGAACTATCTCATTAGCGTGAGAAGCAATCTGGTATAGAATACTATACAGATTGTCTAATCACTAAATCAGCTGCTAAATGTGCTAAATTCAGCCATATCAGTTGATATGTGGAGCCCAGAAGGCAGGATGTGGTCGTGCTGTTTGTCAGATTTAAGCTGACAGGAAAATCTGAAAGAGTGTTATTAAAACAGGAAGTGCCTTGATGCACAGGAAGTGAGTATAAATAAGTCTTTTATTACAGTCGCTGATCTGCTTTACATCTCTATATTTATGCTGTTGATTTGTTTTTGTCTGTATGCCAGGTGGGAACATATAAACATATATTAAATATTAATGATCATGTCATTGTTAAGTTTAAATACGTTTTCCAATAAATTCATCCAGAATGGTCCATCTCACAGGAAAGAAAAGAAAAAAATATCACAAATTAGGTCTTTTTTACATCTCAGATGCCTCTCGATGACATTAAATAGTGATGTTTCTCCTGCGAAAAAGACCCCAGATATCATAAACTGTGCTCAGATTGTGCCAAGATAAAGTCTGCAATCAAAGTCAGAGATCTCAATAACATCTCGCTGTATGTCAACAGACTAATTTTTGTATGCTTTGAATTCTCATTTCAAGGAATTATAGGTGAATCATCTTTACAAAAAGCTAACGCAAAATAACTGAGAACTACAACAATGCTCTATAAAACAGATGCCAGTTTTTCTGTGGGCTCAGTGCTTTAGCTGCCTTTCGCAATCATCCTTTAAATCACATGCTCATGTTTAAAAACAGATTTCTTTAGAACAAAAGCAAACCTTCCAGAGCAGGGTGAGGCGTCTCTTTCCAGCTTCTTCTGCAGGTTGGATGTGTCTCCAGAGCCGAGGAGCCGCAGACGGGGCTGAGGAAAGATCAATCTTATTACTCATATTCATCCATATGACCACATTTAACCACACTACTAAACACAAATGACTCAAACTGATGTCTATCTTTGCCAGCAAACACTGAAACTAATCATAACGAGTGGACTAGAATTGCTTTAAACAAGTGTCTGTTTGGTGGGATGTGAAAATGCACGCTCGTTTGAGAGATTCAAGCCAGAAAGTGCCCCTGTTATGCTATTTTAATGGTTTCTAATTAGTTTTGGAGTCTCCTACAATATGCGTACATGCATCCAAGGTCAAAAAACACTTTAATTTTCTAATAATATTGTAAGGCTGGAGAAACTGGAAGAACTGGAAGAGAGAGCTACTCTCTGAGAGAACAAAGGAAATCAACATTTGAACTCTCTTGCTATATTACCATCCCCATTCGAGACACGATCACACTTGAGTTGACCACCTCCCAATTTACACATCATTCCCTTCACCCATCCCTACCTGAATTCACCCAAAAATCTATATGGTTTAATATGAACAATTATCATACAGTAATACACATTTTTGGTATCATTTGAAATGTCTCAGTGCGACTGGTACAAAGGTCTCATTCCCAAAGAAGTAAACCAAAAGGTAATAAAGTATTTAAGAGTTTAGAGATAATTCGCACACATAGGAGGGTGTGTCTTCCAGGCAAATTGCATCCTGTTCTCAAAGGTGTAAACTCCGCCCTCAGTAAGTCTTGGACGGTGATCAATGCAAATTCCCATTGTTAGCATATGTTTCCATGTGAAAGAAGTTTCTGTCTATATAATGAAATGCAACCAGAGGATCAGGGCGATTCTGTACCTCAGATCAGCCCGTGATGCAGAGAGTCGCAGAGACTCTCAGCATCATGTATTTCCTAATGTCGGGTTCGCATCTCTTCTCTTTATTCCAGAGCATTTGATGTTTTGTATTGATTATCTTTGAACTGATTATGTAATTGGCATGATACATTTACCTGCAGTGTTGGGAAAGTTCACTTTCTACATGAACTAGTTCAAAGTTCAGTTCACAAATTTTAAAATGAACTAGTTCAGTTCATAGTTCATGCTCAAAATTTTGAACTAAGTTCACAGTTCCAAAAATGAACTAGTTCATAGTTCTTTTTTTTCCATGTTGCTGCGAGATATTATTTTTCAAAATGATTGCCACAGCCCATATAGAACCACAGACAGTTATTTTATCAGTTTTAACACTGAATGTGTCAGATTTTTCCCATCCTCACCGACCTTGTCATAAAACTCGTTTAAATGATCATACGACGCCTCCTTGATGCTTTTTGTTTTGATTTGTAACGTAAGTGATGAGTCGTTCATGAATGATCCATTCATTGCGTCTGTCACGTGACAAATGAACGAAAGACTCGGAAGGTAAAGTAATTATTTATGTTCCGTGTAAACGATTTTTTTTGACTGCATTATAATATTTCTTAATTCAGAATATGATCAAGATTGCATAGGTGGATGTGTTCTGGGAATTTGACAGTTAATAGTATAACATTTAAAGCCCCTTAAATGAACGAAATGACTCGAAAAAAGATTTGTTCATTTTGATGAATGAGATCGAACAAGAGAGTCAGTAGACACTGGTGGCTAGTGTTGCCAGATTGGGTGTTTTTTCCTCTACATATTAAGACCGGTTTACGGTGTGTTTTAAAAATGGTAAACATTTGATTTTATTCTAATCGGCTCTGACATTATTTTCAGTAAAGAGTTAAAAAGAATAGCAAAACATTCGCTCACATTTAATGATGCACACGACAGATATCATTAAAACCTTTTCATTTGTGGAGTCAGATGAAATAACGAGAAAATACATATCTAAACGTTCCTCATCCTATGGAAGCGCAGCAAAGTGGATTTGCATTCACAGCACAGAAAACAGCATCTTCTCCACATCTTGACTACACAAACCAAACTATTCCAGTCTCAGCTTCAACTACAGTGTCTGAGGGTCAAAGAAGACCTTGTTTGCAGGCAGCCAATGAAGACAATTGGCTTGCATTATGCAAATTTGTTACAAACCTATGAAGGTTCATGCATGAAGTGAGACTGGAATTACCGGCCACTCGTCTCGGCAGTTCAGATTCAGAATCAGGTCTTACTTTTGAAAGAATTTGTTGTTCGCTTTGATCTTTACATTTCGCTTTGATCAGACATTTTACATTCACAAACAGCTACAGTATATTATACACTACAATACATGAAAGGTAATACTGAAAAAAGCATAACAGGGGCACTTTAACAAGGGAAATAGTGCTGAAGGGATGACGCATTTTTGGAGGTCAAAACCCGGAAATGAGTTAGTATTTTAGCACTTCTGGCTCAAGTCAAGTCAGTCGTTTTTTTATTTTTTTTATGGGTTTTGAGTTAAATGCCTGAGGTCACCGTGATCTTGCCAAGTAAGACATGTTTTTGGATCAGCAAATTTTGTAGATCCTGGAACAACATTCCTGTCTGAAAATGTAGTCCTAGCCCCATAATTTCCCAAAATCAGAGGGAAACAATAGGTGAATAACACTGATGTAGAACAATCTAACCCTGGTTGTAAGCCTAAACTTGACATAAACTGTAAACTTGTCCCTCAACAAAGATGTTGATCACGTTCACCGGCAGACAAAAGGTTTGTAGTTACCCCAGACTCAACATATTTTCACGTTTTATTCTACAACATAAAACACATCACAATACCCCTTGTGATTTTTTTCCAAAGCTTTTACTTGTTTTGAAAAAGGCAGTTTCTACCAAGTGTCTAAATGAGACTGCAGAGTTTGTTGGTGATTAATTAAACATCATCACACTGAAGTAAACTTTCACAGCCTTGTTGTGTTTATAATCGCGCTCTTGCAAACTCTCCTTACTCAAACTTTCAGGTGGCATTTGAGTCTGTGGTATAGTGTAGTTCATTTATAGCCTAAGTTTAGCTTTTTACTTCTGCCGATTGTATTTAGGCTTCAAAAGTTAATTTGTCAAGGTTATCATGATGAACAAAACATGTAAGAATCATAACCTTTCGCTTATTTTATACAATCATCCAAAAGCCAATGGAAAAATCCTATGGGGTCTCTGTTGTGGGAACCTGGGGCCTCATTTATAAAACTTTGCGTAGGATTTGCATCAGAAGTGGCGTACGGATGAAACATAGGACGTGCGTACGCACAGAACTATTCGGATTTATAAAACCATGCGCACGCACATCCTACGCAGTTTTCCCTTAGTAAATCACAATCAATTCTAAATGTAGCGCCGCTTTTGCGGCTTCATGTCACGCCCATAGTTGCCTATAAATAGTCCGTGAAACGCCCACAAGTTAATATTCATCATTTGCCACATCTTCTATGAGCGCAAGATCAGCCATTGTGCGTCATTACGCATTGTGATGGCATCATGGCATTTTATTACCATCCATTTGATTGCATCTGACAAGTTACAGATGTGTTATGAGGATGAATTGCATAACACGCCAATATTATTGCAGAACATATTTCACTTTTCTTTTTGCAAATATGTGTTAATTTGCATTTCTGTTGTAATCTTCGTTTGATTATGTTTATTTTACACTGCAGATCGACCAAACGGGTGTTCGTGTAGGCTGTTAATTGTAAGACTTGCTTTGTGAAGTCTTCATGTTATTTATGAGACGCAGTATTGCCATTTCTTTTACACAACGGTCTACAGTTTCACACACTTTCACGTGTTTCTTCCATCTGCCGACGGTGTCGCCATTTCTCATTTCACCCATTTTTGTGTGTACGCCTGGGTCAGAGTTTGCGTGAAGGACCGCACATTTTCCCGTCAAGTTTGCTATTTATAAATACCAATTATTGTGTAGAGAGCGGCATACGCCTTCTTTTGTGCGTACGCAACGTTTATAAATGAGGCCCCAGGTGATGCTAACTTCTGGGCTGGCCTACAGAAATACGTCATCCCTGCAGCGCTCTATGTCTGAGTTTTACCTTTCTCCGCTGTGGTGGTGTCTGTAGAGGTCCATGAGCTCCAGTGAGCCTTTGCTCGATTGTCCTGAGCTCTCAGTCTCACTGTATACTTGGATCCAGGGTGTAAGTCACAGAGCTCCAGTATCTCATTGGAATACGCTTCTACAGTCTGTGATCGAGTCTACAGGATCATAGGAGAGAGTTTCATTATAACAACCACCAAATATAAGTCTAATCTTATATTTGGTGTAATCACATAACAGTTTTGTTAACCTTTGTGAAAAAGAAGTAGACTTTAGCAACTTTTAAAGAGTGTTACATGTAACACTGAAGCAGTGTTGAAGTTAATGAGATATTTAAGTGATTAATTGAGTGATGATTGAGCATTATTGAAGACACCCGATGTTAACAAGCAGAATCACTGAAGGAGAAAATCACAAATTGTAAATCACCATTATGGTAATCAGTGTGTGCTTTAGTTGGGCTATTGACCCTTACATTTTTAACTTTAGATTTAGTTTTGCTGCTGTAACTGAGTAATAACTGCCAGATGAACAAATAGAAAATGTGATCTGGTGGTGTTGGTTATGTTTTAACGTAATCATTTTTTGACCTGAATCACTGAACTCATTTAGAGCCTAATCTCTGAGTTAGGTTTACTTTATTGATTAGAGCAGCACTGGCCTTGTACAGTATAATAATGTTAGCATTTTCAATGTAATCCAAAGGATTTCTTAAGTTATTCTGATACACATACACAAAAACTTTAATTTACGCACACACAGACATCAAGATTCATCATATGAATATCAGCAATGGTGATAAACAGCATATTCAGATAAACAGATCAACTCTGAACATTAGAAAACAAGCGACTAAAAAGTCACATAAAAACAGCAGAAATAAAATAAAATAGTAAGAATAAAGGAAATTAACAAGAAAATTAACCTCATTATTTATTCATGCAGCAATGCATGACGGGAGCGATGAATGAGTTTTGATTGGTGGTACACAGAATACACTGCAACATGCTTTATAATTGTCACCATTGTTGAGATTTACAGGCTGATTCTTGATGTCTATGTGTCTAAATGAAAATAAGAAAAGAAAAAAACTTTTGGTTTCAGAACAACTTTAAGAAATCCATTGGATTACATTGAAAATGCTAAAACATATATTATGCTATGCAAGAACAGTGCTGTTGTAATCAATCAAATAAACCTAACTCTCTCTTTAGAGTTAGGCTCGAAATGAGAAAATGATTGTTAAAGGGATAGTTCACTTTGAAATTAAATTTTGGTATGTTTTAGCTTACCTGAAGGGCATCCAAGATGTAGGTGTCTTTTTTTCCGCAGTAGTTTCAATTTTGATATTTTTAGGTCAAACCGTTCTTGTCTGTCAGTCATTTCATGCAGGTATATGGATACTGACTCAAAGAGCTTGCACAAAGTCCAAAATAAAACAGTTCCCCATCGTCCAAATTAAACAATTCCCCATCGTAAGTACACATTGATGGCCTAAGACACGAAACGAGCGGTTTGTGTGAGAAAACGAACAGTATTTATATAGTTTTTAGCTCTTATAACACAGCCGCGTCCAAATGATCTGAGGGCTCGGCGGGTATAGATATATACACTAGATGTCGCCTTGGTTACTGCAGTTCATTGGAACGAAACCGTAGCCAAGCGACATCTAGTGTATATATCTATACCCGCCCTTGGGCAGGTATAGATATATACACTAGATGTCGCCTTCGCTACTGCAGTTCATTGGAACGGAACCGTAGCCAAGGCGACATCTAGTGTATATATCTATACCCGCCGAGCCCTCAGATCATTTGGACGCGGCTGTGTTATAAGAGCTAAAAACTATATAAATACTGTTTGTTTTCTCACACAAACCGCTCGTTTCGTGTCTTAGGCCATCAATGTGTACTTACGATGGGGAATTGTTTAATTTGGACGATGGGGAACTGTTTTATTTTGGACTTTGTGCAAGCTCTTTGAGTCAGTATCCATAGACCTGCATGAAATGACTAACAGACAAGAACGGTTTGACCTAAAAATATCAAAATTGAAACTACTGCGGAAAAAAAGACACCTACATCTTGGATGCCCTTCAGGTAAGCTAAAACATACCAAAATTTAATTTCAAAGTGAACTATCCCTTTAAAACACAACCAACACCATCAGATCACTTTTTCTCTTTGTTCATCTGGCAGTTATAACTCAGTTACAGCAGCTAAATTAAAAATGTAAGGGTCAAGAGCCCAACTAAAGCAGACACTGATCTCCATAATGGTTAACATTTGTGATTTTCTCCTTCAGGCCGCTATTACTGACGTTGGCACTGAGACAGAGAGGCACTCGCACGTGTTTTTTTTTTTTTTTTTTTTTTACTGGAGTAAGCATGTGACGGCAGCGTGCACAAGTCATGGCTCTGCTCCTACCCAATGACAGAGGCACGCAGGGTTTTTTTCCACTGCTGGAGTACTCACGTGAAGGATGCGTGCACAACTATCATCATGCTGTTAGGCAGTAGCACCCCTGCGCTGGGTGCGCCCCTCCCCCTATAACTGTTCTGTCTCGCGGAGGAGCTAATTTGTGTGCATCTGTGTGAAACACGCATAGGAAAAAAAGAACGACAGAAGAACGGCTCCCCTCCAGCCGCGACTCGGCTCCCATCGTTCATGTTTATGAGCCGTTCAAAAGAATCGGTTCGTTCGCGAACGTCACAAATCTACTTCAGTGATTCTGCTTGTTAACATCAGGTGTCTTCAATAATGCGCAATCATCACTCAATTAATCACTTAATTATCTCATTAACTTCAACACTGCTTCAGTGTTGCTTATAACACTCTGAGAGTGTGGATTAGCGGTATATAAACACTGAGCAGTGTTAATTTAACACTGGGGATTTTGCTGTGCAGACAATCACCAGATTAAAGTATGTCAATTCTCAGACAATCCACAACCTTTCAAACGCCAATTCAACATGTTGAATCAGGGAAAAAAAGCACAGACCAATGGCAACAGATGCTGACAGGGGTAACAACACACTGATCCTGTCACGACTAGGCAGATGAAGCAGACAGACGAATGTCGATTTCAAACGATAACAAGATTTAATGTAACAAGAAGATGAAGACACGAACAATAACCGACAAGGGACTGAACTGAACGGGGAGAATATATACACAGGGTAAACGAGGGAACTAACTAGACACAGGTAGATGAAGGTTAATCAGGGACTAACAAGAACAGGTGTAGACAAGACAGAACATAATTGTGACAGATCCGACAAAACCCTGACTGTTGGCGTCTGTTGGCGCAGTGTGAATTGGGCTTAAAATAGTACTTATTATGGACATAATACTTTAAAAGAATATATATTACATTGTATGAATTTTGAATTACATTGGGAGAATACAAACTTGTATGTCATGCATTTAAATATATTTTTAATTGCATTTATTTGTAGTGATTAAGTGGTAGTCTAGTACATTAAAAAATTAAATTTAAAAGTACTACAAATAAAATGATAATCTTTACATGTGATTTAGTATGTTAGTCAACACATCAAAATAAGTGTGCTCCTTTAAAGCATGACAATATGTTTGAATATAATGATTTTAAATGTACTGTAAAGCTTTTACTTTGACATTATTGCAATGTGTACTTTTTAAAAGTGTACTTAAAGGGTAACTCTCGCCAAAATGCAACCTAGGTATTTTTGTTAACCTACCCGAGGCAAACTTTCATTTAAAAGCATATTAGAATGGAAATGCCACTTTTAAGTTTGACTGTATTTTCGTTTTAGGTCAAATTGCCTTTTGAATGGGAGTGCTTGGGGCACTTCTATGATAGCATCAAAAATCGCTATTTTTAAAACACTAAGAAGGCTCGACACAACATGAAACTCTGCTGGAAGTATCACCAGGGGCTCTACACATGAACTCAAGCATTGACGACATTGTTTGTGTACACAGAGTTTACTAAAATGAAAGATTTTGAACAACTCACTGTAGCTGTATCCGCCGGCATTTTGACAGTCAAAAATAGTCGATCTCCGAATGTGAATGAACTGACTCTGAATTTTAGTATTGCTTCTTATATGAGCATCCTTTTTCAAATACAAGGTCAATATTGATTTTCACTAATGACAAAACAACAAATTATGCATGAATTTATATGGAATTAAGCTTTAGAGCTTTCAATCTTTCCATCTCTCCTCCCTGTTACGTTGCATTCGGAGATCGACTATTTTTGACTGTCAAAATGCCAGCGGACTGTCAAAATGACATCTTCTGAAGTCTTTGTGCGCGAAATAGACAAAAATATGATTCATTATTATAATCAAATAAGTTTGAGTTTGGGATGATATGAGGATGAGTAAATGATGACAGAATTTTCATTTTTTGGTGAACTATCACTCTTATATTTTTGCTCATTATAGACATATGTATAAACCTGGTCATGTGTCGTGAACTCCACTTGGAGCTGTATGTGGTTTTTCTCATCCTTGGGAAAGCTCTCAGTCATTCCCCAGACCACATGCAAACATCTAGCTGATGGATTGAGATGTTTTATCTGTGGGGGAAGAAGTTTCACTGCAGTAGAGAGAGAAAACATAAGGAGAATAGAAAAGAAAAAACTCTTTATTGACAGGTTTTTGTTTCCTGTGGTCAGAAATGCCCTTGGCACTGAATACAGGTGCAAATAATGATGAATACTGACTGTAAACATAACAATTGATGGAAATTAGTCATTTGCATAATGCGCTCTAATGACATTTTTTGAGACATGTGTCACCATCATATGAAAGGAATAAACAATATGTGCATGTGCGCTTTTGTTCTCTTTTATTTATTGCTTGTTGTTTGCGTTGTCATGACCAACCTTGACCTGACACAATGGCAGAATTGAATACTAGCATAATGCTAATTGCGCTGTATGCCTTAAACAATTGCATATGAAATTGTGTGGATGACTGGATATGGATAAGTCATGAACATTTAATACATTACTATGCTAGGTATCTAGAATATATACACTACCATTGAAAAGTTTGGGGTCGATAAAGCTACATTTATTTGATTAAAAATACAGTAAAAACAGTGATATTGTGAAATATTATTAAATGTAAAAATAACTGTTGTCTACTTGAATATATCTTAAAATGTCATTTATTCCTGCGATGGCAAAGTTGTGCTGCTTTACAATTTTGTGGAAACTGTGATACATAGTTTTTTTTGATGAACAGAAAGTTCAAAAGAACAGCATTTATTTGAAACTGATATTTTTGTAATATTATAAATGTCTTTACTGTCACTTTTCATCAATTTAATGCATCCTTGCTGAAAGGTGTTTATTTCCTACTGACCCCAAACTTTTCACCAGTAGTGTAGGTTGTCTGGGCATTATATGCATAATGGAAGTTATTAGGCACAAAATACACCCTAAATATACAGTAGTAAGTAGTAAGAGATGTATAGTGGTATGCTATGTCCAAAGTGTTCATACCTCCAGTTTCAAAGCTACAGTCGGCACAGAGATGCACATTAATGTTGTTCAGTGAAGTGTTGTACCTGACTCGGAACCGTTGAAGCAGTACGGCGGTGAGCGTATGGATCCAGTGTGTGTGTCCGCCAGCACGTCCGCGCGGAAACAGTGTAACGCTGAATTGATGTACTGAACGCCGCAATTGGACCCTCTGGTATCACAGACACCCACATCATTGAACCTTTCTTTGCTATCACAATTGGTTCTGTTCAGAATAACACAAGAATATTCACAATCACTTACATGCTTGCATATTAAGAGCCAACTGTGTACTGGTGATTTAAAGGGGTCTTATTATGCTTTTTAACATGTTCAGCTTTTTTTAGTGTGTAACGTTGCTGTTTGAGCATGAAAAAGGTCTGCAAAGTTACTGTAGGGGCATTCATTATTTGATATTTATTATTGGTTATTCACTGTCACGTGGGCACAGGTGATCACTTCCGTTTTCTTTATTATTTCCTTTTGGCGGATTGTTTGATGCTGTGTTTGGAAGGGGCGAGTTACGGGAGCCAACTTTCTGTTGACCGTATTGCGTTGCCTACCTACTACTTGCGTACTACATAGCCTCTATGTGGCTATTGGATGCCTGAACATTAGTCAACAGAAAACGGCGCTTTGTTTTCAAGGATATTTCATTCATGCGCTGCATTGGAACGCAGTTGTGGATTGCAAGAAGAAACGGACATGAGATGCAGAGCACTTGGACCGGTATGAGGTTGTGGAAAAAAGAGCAAACAGCTATGGTGATTGTTTCTATTTTCTTGAGCAGTATACCTGAGGTCAACCTAGAGAACTTGTCAGATGTTGTCAACACATGACTTCCACGCAGGGTTACATGAAAGCCAAGACCCTACTTAAGGAACAATTCGGAAACGAACTCAAAATCTCTTCAGCATATATGGACAAAGTGCTCTCTTGGAAGTTCATTAAACCTGAGGATACAAGGGCTTTACAAGATTATCATCTTTTTCTTAGAGCTTGCTGTAATGCTATGGAGGATGTTCGTTATATGAAAGAGTAAAACTTGGCTACCAACATGCAAATAATTCTTTCAAAGTTGCCTTTTAAGCTCAGAGACAAATGGAGAGCAGTGGCGTGTGATCTGCAGGAAAAACGTAAGGAACCAGCAGCATTTAAAGACATTGTGGATTTTGTAGAGAATTGCAACATACCCTGTGTTTGGAAACATCATCTTAGAGGCTCCTTTTGGTGGAGGTCGAAGCATGATTCGTTCTAAGAATAAGGGAAGTAGTTTCGCTACCACTGTTACTGTACCAGGTATGGAAGATGTTGGGAAAACTAATAAAGGAAGTGCATCCTGTCTTTGTTGTGTACTGTGCTTGCTAAAAAATTCCCTAAAGAAAAGCTGGACTTTCTGAAGAAGAAAGGAATCTGTTTTGTCTGTCTATGTACAGGCCATATTAGCAGAGATTGTAAGAAGCGCATAACATGCAGTGTGTGTGGCTCTAAACATCCCAGCATCCTTCATGTCTTTCAGCGAGATAAAACAGAGGAACCAAAGCAAGCAGTGGACAGTGCTCTGATCTCTGTTCAGTCCAGTAGTCTTACTGGGGCCGGTGAAGATGCTTGTGCCTTGTCCATTCTTCCATTATGTGTTAAATCTAAGAATGGAAACAAAATTGTGGAAACTTGTGCCTTTTTAGATCCAGGCAGTTCAGCGACCTTTTGTACAGAAAGTCTTATGAATAAGCTTAATCTTTCTGGCAAAAAAATGAATATTCTGCTTAAAACCATGAATCAAGAGAAATCGGTTTCCAGTTATGTTCTCAAGGATCTAGAAGTTGCTGGATTGGATCAGACACGTTATTGTTCACTTCCTGAAGTGTATTCCCAGAAAAGTATGCCAGTTTCTAAATCCAATATTCCCATGCAGAGCAATCTTGTTCGATGGCCTTATTTAAATGGCATACACTTGTCCTCAATAGAAGCAGGAGTTGAGCACTTAATTGGAGCAAATATACCAGAGGCACTGGAGCCATGGCAGGTTGTTCACAGTCAAATGAATGGACCGTATGCGGTAAGAACCATACTTGGATGGACAGTGAATGGACCGCTTAAAGGAATGGAAAGGAATGGAACTTTCTGCAATGGCCAATCTTACGTGACTGTTAACAGGATTTCTGTCTTAAAATTGGATGAGCTTTGGGAACAACAGTTTGAGACCGATTTCCCCGAAAATGCTCTGGATGACCTGGTAGGGATGTCTAAAGAAGATAATCAGTTCATGGACCTCGTGTCTCAGTCTGTAAAACTTATAGATGGTCATTACTGCATTGGGGAAAACCCTCAAGAATAAAGATGTGGTCCTACCAAACAATAAAATAGTTGCAGAACAGCGGGCTTTGAGTCTGCAAAGAAAATTCAGAAAAGGCTCCGCATTTCAAGAAGATTATACTGCTTTCATGGAAGATGTGATTTCCAAAGGATATGCGGAAAGGGTACCTGTGGAGGAACTTGAGAGGCATGATGGTTGTGTGTGGTACATACCTCATCATGGGGTTTACCATTCGAAAAAGAAAAAGATCAGGGTTGTTTTCGACTGTAGTGCCTCATTTCAGGGAGTGTCATTGAATGGACAACTACTTCAGAGACCAGACCTAACAAGCACTTTAATAAGTGTTCATACAGGATTCAGAATGTATGCATGTTTTTTTTACATGGACATGCATACACACACATACTGTATATGTAAATATTTTGTATATTTCTAAAATGATTTGTATTTTGTACAATTAATGTATGTATTTATTATTGTTGGTAATTGATGATTATTATCTTTACTTTGTCTGTAATAATCATGGGGCCGGAATGTAGCATTAATTATTTGATATTTATTATTGGTTATTCACTGTCACGTGGACACAGGTGATCACTTCCGTTTTCTTTATTATTTCCTTTTGGCGGATTGTTTGATGCTGTGTTTGGAAGGGGCGAGTTACTGTAAGAGCCAACTTTCTGTTGACCGTATTGCGTTGGTTGAATCATGTCTGCATATGTCAAGCTGAAAATAAAAGTAAAATCAAGATAAGATCGCCAGTCTATTGTTTTGTTAATGATATGACGACCGAGTGCGAGCGAGTCACGAGCCATCCCGCTACATAGCCTCTATGTGGCTTTTGGATGCCTGAACAGTTACAAAGCACAAAGTCACTTCAGCGGGAGTTATTCTCTATATCAGTGTCACTTTTTCTGAACTCCCTGAAACACCTCCATTGTTGTCTTGAGTTTTCTTCCAGGAACGAACACGTCACAATATTCCTCATGTAAATAATTCCTGCCCAAGGCAAACGCAAAATAAAGGGCCGGGGCCTGGTTGAGTTGCGGTAAGGTATGGGTAAGTTATGGTAAGGGGCGGGACATTTCCGAAACAGGCTCAAAGTGGTTGACCAATCACAACTCACTCATCCAGCTGACCAATCAGAGCACAGTGTGCTTTTCAGAAGGAGGGGCTTCATAGAGACTGTAACTAAACTGAACTTTACTGACAGACTGGGAAAGAGGTCCTGCAATAGTTTAAAATATGTGAAAAACAAAGTGTTTTTGAAAATTCAATCATTAAAACCTATTCTAGTAGAGTGCAAAACAAAATCAACACTTTGGTTTGAAGAACCTGTAATGAAACACCAAGAACTTGTTTCATCTATATAGCAAATGAAGAAAACTGTACAGCAAATAAAAGTGCTTTTAAAACCATTGCATATTATATTGAACGTAAAAACAAACTTGTGTCAAAACAACACTGACATATCCTTAACCACGATCATTAACCACTTTCAAATCAAGATAACAAGTTTGTAAAGCCCCTAAAATGCTAAAAAGATCTGTTTTCATGTATATGTAAATTAATTTCAAAAGAAAAAGCGAATTAAATGTGAAGGGACTTTTCAATGAATGAGACTTGAATAAAGGATCTTTAACACGATCATGAAACATTAATGCATATTGGTTGACAGTAGTGACGCCAATAAAAACCAGGAAGAGCATGTGATAAGAAATCTAAGTACTGTGGTGGTACTATGGTATCAGATGTTAAAGGGATAGTTCACCCAAAAATGAAAGTTATGTCATCACCCTCAAGTTGTTCCAAACCTGTATGAATTTATTTCTTCTGTTGAACACAAAGGAAGATATTTTGATGAATGTTGGTAACCGAACAGAAACCCCATTGACATCTATAATAGTTTATTCCATACTATGAAAGTCAATAGTGCCAATCAACTGTCTTCATCAAAAATATCTTATTTTGTGTTCAGTTCAGGTTTGGAACAACCTGGGGGTGAGTAAATGATGACAGAATTTTCATTTTTGGGTGAACTGTCACTTTAATACCAAAATACTTGCAATGTCATGCTGCTGAATGATATCATATTCATACAGTCATGTGACAAAGAAAGGACACCCTTTTGAATTCTATGGTTTTACGTATCAGGACAGAATAAAAAATCCTGGTCCTTGGTAGTCAGGCGCTGCTAATCAAATGTCTTTAATTCGTTACATTTATATAGCGCTTTTCTGGGTACTCAAAGCGCTTTACATGGAAGGAGGAATCTCCTCAGCCACCACCAATGTGCAGCATCGCCCTGGATAATGTGACGGCAGCCATATTGCACCAGAATGCCCATCACACACCAGCTTACAGGTGGAGAGGAGACAGTGATGAAGACAATCAGTATGTCTTTGATTAATTGATCATCAGCAAGCATGACCAACTCTATAGAAGCAGAAGTTTTGGCAGTTTGCTGGTCTGGAGCATTCAGGTGTGTGTTAACACAATGACAAGGAGGAAAGACATCAGCGATGATCTTAGAGAAGCAAAATGTCGCTGCCATCAATCTGAAATGGTTACACGGCCATTTCCAAACAATTTGAAATCCATTATTTTACAGTAAGGAAGATTATTCACAAGTGGAAAACATTCAAGACAGTTCCCAGCAAATTCACCCCAAGATCAGACCGTGCAATGCTCAGAGAAACTGCAGAAAACACAAGAACTACACCTCAGACTCTACAGGCCTCAGTTATCATGTTAAATGTTAAAGTTTAAGACAGTACAATTAGAAAAAGACTGGACAAGTATGGCATGTTTGGAAGGGTTGCCAAGAGAAAGCCTCTTCTCTCTAAAAGGACAATGGCAACACGGCTTAGGATTGCAAATGTGTATCTGAACAAACCAAGGATTCTGGAACAATGTCCTTTGGACAGACAAGACCAAAGTGGAGATGTCTGGCCATAATGCACAGCGACACCTTTGGCAAAAAAACAAACACAGCATATCAGCACAAACACCTCATACCAGCGCTCAAGCGGTGGCGGTGGGGTGATGATTTGGGCTTGTTTTGCAGCCACAGGACCCTGGCACCTTACTGTCATTGAGTCGACCATGAACTCCTCTGTGTGCCAAAGTATTCTAGAGTCAAATGTGAGTCCATCTGTCCGACAGCTAAAGCTTGGCCGATGTGCAACAGGACAATGACCTCAAGCTCACCAGCAAATCTACAACAGAACGGCTGAAAAAGAAAAGAATCAAGGAGTTGCATTGGCCCAGTCAGAGTCCAGACCTCAACATGATTAAAATGCTGCGGCGGGACCTTCAGAGAGATGTGTATAAACAAATGCCCACAAACCTCAATGAACTGAAGCAACATTGTAAAGAAGAGCAGGCCAAATTCCTCCAGAACAATGTGAGAGACTGATGCAGTCATATAGAAAATGATTACTTCAAGTTATTGCTGCTAAAAGTGGCTCTACAAGCTACTGAATCATAAGGTGTACTTAGTTTGTCACACATGGCTTCTCCATTTTGGTTTTTATTTTTGTTAAATAAATAATGACACAGTGTAGTGTCATGTGTTGTTGTATTTAGCATTTGTCATTTTAAGACCTGCTGACGACCAGATGATATTTTATTATATCCTGATACGTAAAACCATAAAATTCAACAGAGTGTACTTTCATTTTACATGTATATCATGATATTAATGAGTTACCTTTAGGTACTTTAACGAATACCATGTTACTGATGGTATGATACCGGTCCATAAACATGCTAATACATTTTAGATCGTTTTGTTAGTGTGAAATGTCTTACTTGTTAATCTGCAGTCTGTAGCTGCTGGCGTTCAGGTGGTGGTCGCTCGTTTCCCAATAACAGGTGATGTTGATGTACTGCAGAATCACACACTGTGTGATGGACAGCGTCAAAGAAGCTGCTGCTGCTGAGAGAGTAATCACATGTTTAATGGTGTTTCTGAACACAAAGAAAGTGTCTCTGGGCTTATTCAACTGCATAAAATAACAACATATAAAACATGTGACAACTTGCCCCACCCTGGCATCATGACAAGTAAATACCCTCGGACCTGAGAATATAGTTCAAAATCTTTCCATTAAAATCTGTTTCAATATTTACTGAGCATGTGTGTAATTGGATCTTTTGGTTGAAACTTTATAGCTACTGGGATTGAGCCCTCAGTGTGACAACTAGCCCCGGTCTGCCCGATTAAACCCATTTTAACACAAAAATAGCAGGTGTGCAACAACAACATACAGCAGGTGAGCATCAACCTTTGCAGCAGTCTGTGTGTGTGTGTGTGTGTGTGTGTGTGTGTGTGTGTGTGTGTGTGTGTGTGTGTGTGTGTGTGTGTGTGTGAGTGTGAACTGAACTCAGGCAGCCACAAAACAACCAGTCGTATGGATTAGATTTCAGCTAAAGGGCAAGAAATAATCCAGTGCTGGGAATCATGAAGAAACTGAGTGGGACACACACACTGAATGATGTCACAACCACAAACATGTGTTTAATTTTTACGTCCGTTTCGCAACATGGTTGTGCCGTTGTTTTGGGTAATGGGTCGCTCAATACTTGTAATACAGTGTCAGGTATGAGACATGTGAGAACCAGTGGTGTTCAACCAGCACCATATTTGCATATAGCTTTGAAAGATCTTCAGCAAATAAAAATTTAAAATACCGGTCTGTTCTTCAATGAAAACTTGCGTATGACTAACAAAATGACTAACATATGAACTACTGTTCATGCAGTGTGTTATGGTGCTTTTCAGTCACTGTATTTAAAAAAAGCCATGTGACGATTCTACAGAAATTCTGTTGTTTTCTAGTGAAAAAAGAAAGCGTACAAAACTGGAAGAGGATGACACTGAATTTTTTGGGTGCCTATTCATTCACTTACAACTTACTGTGGGACTGTCCCACCACGGTAAACTGTGGTTAAACGTCTAACTTGTGCACATCAGAGATAGTTCATCCCCTCCAACCTGTCAATTACACAAGCCCAGATCTTTAACCACTACACTAAACCTTTGTCACGGCCAAGACGCTCATTTTAACTTAGTAGAAAGTCAATTTACATTTATTATTATTATAAAAACTCTAACCTGTGTCCAAGAACTTGTTCATTACGTACATCCAGAGCAGGAGTCCAGCTTGAGCAAGCTTCCTTCGGCTCATTTCTGACGTGAAGACTGTCCACTGCTGTGAAAGTATAAGATCACGACATCTCAGCTGAACGTGAAGTGATTCCCAAATCAAGTCAGCAGAGGCTCAGAGGTCCGGCCGAAAGTTTGGACACTACTATTTGTGATGTTTTTGAAAGAAGCCCTTTATGCTCATCAAGGCTGCATTTATTTGGTTTTGTGCAATGTATAATACATAAAAGGAATAATAAGAATAAGTCGAATTACCAGATGAATGGATTCAGAAAAGTACATTTTAGAGGCTAAAAAGAGGGGAAAAAATAACTAAATATGAATATGGTAATTTTATTATTCTTGTTATTAATATTGGTATTAATAATAATAATAATAATACATTTTTTAAATATTAAGTAGAAGAAGATGTCCAATCAAGTCCAGAAAAGTATATTTTTAGAGGGTAAAAGGAAAGGAAAAAATTTAAAAGGAAAAGCAAAATAAAAAATCAAACATTAATACGGTAGCCTACGTTATATATATATATATATATATTATATATATATTGCAATAAGAAGAAGGGAAAGAAGAAGAAGAAATAAGAATGCGCTTTTTACAGGTAAAACGGACAGGCAAATCATAAAAAACAAGTATAACACTATATTTTCAAGTCGTTCAGTCAAAACAGATTCACATTTGGCATGCATGAAAGCGCAAATGAAGCACAGATTCACATTTGGCATGCATGAAAGCGCAAATGAAGCAACTTAAATGGCTTTTATGGCGGATTTCCCAAACAAAGCGAAAGCAAGAGTAACATCGTAAAGTCGCCATGAGCGCGAGTTTACCTGTGCTGGATGAAGCTGGAGAAGATGAAGAAGCGGAGAAGAGTTGAATGCTGAATCCAAGATTTACAGTCTACCCTATAAGTGTCCGGTGATGAGCGCCGGGAGGAAGACAGTTCGTGAGTTGAGTGGTTGAGGTGTATCTTCTGTAAAACAGGCTACATCATCATTACAACTAATGGAGTTGGCTATACATCTGGATAATATCGTTCGGTATCCTATTGCTGAAATGGGCGGCGCTAGGGCGCAGGTGCTAGGACCCAGACAGCACCCCCAAAAATCACTTCTGGAAGCAATTATATTCAGACTGTATTCTATGGAAGCCCAGAACCGCATGGTGAATAAATCAAAATAAAACTTATCTTGTTATTTCGACATGATAAGTCGTTATTTCGACATAATATCTCGTTATTTCGACATAATAAGTCGTTATTTCGACATAATATCTCGTTATTTCGACAGAAGGGGACATTCTAATTAGCATTAAGCCACATTAAGCGTTCTTATAATGGTTTTCATATGGGAGGAAATTAAACACGTTGCATTCATATTCTGGGCTCATCTGATATAGCCTACTTATGATTTTAGTGTCATAATGATAATTATCAGTGAACTTGATAAATGATAAATGACTTGAACTTGACAAATGTTGCAAATGTTTCAGCCTGAAATATATCAAACATAAAAAAATATCAAACATTTATTTAAATTTTTCTTATGCAAATAATAGGCTACAATAGCTAAGACAAAATGATGACAATAATAATAAAACATTTATGTAAATATTTGATTGGCCTATAAAAATGTAAAATGTATTTCAATGATGCATCAAACAATAATATAAAATAAAAAGTACATTTAATTTGTGCATCAATGATGCAAAAATGGGGTCTGATTCTATTTCTATATTTTTTTCAGTGGTTATGCATCAAATATTAATTAAAAAATAAATAAAAATAGGCCTACAACAAAAACAAAACCTAATATTTAAATACAACTGTATGACTAAACTATGACAGAGCTACAGTGTGTTATGTTTATCTTTTCAATCCAATGACTCACAAAGCCATTCAAATACACAGATAGGAAATGCTCATTACACACTGAGATTGTTAAAAAGAGAATGATCGGAACATTTAATGCAATCATGTTTTTCAGTGCATTTTGAACTTCATAACATTAGTGTGATCATAGTTTTGGGAGTCTTTCTGTTGGAAAAGCCAGTTTAAGATATTTGACAATTACAATAAAGGAAAAATTGCAATACTTTATAAGGAGTCTTACTTCTAAAAAGAGAACTGATTGAAAATGGTGACTGAAACCAAGTGAAATCGAATCCTCCTACGACACAGCTGATGTTTAGAGGTTATAGTGCATCTTCTTAAAGGATATTTGTACGAGATCAGATGTGGTTTCGAGCGGTTTATACTGCTCAGAGAGAGAGAGAGAGAGAGAGAGAGAGAGAGAGAGAGAGAGAGGGAGAGAGAGAGAGAGAGAGAGAGAGAGAGGGGGGAGAGAGAGAGAGAGAGAGAGAGAGAGAGAGAGAGAGAGAGAGAGAGAGGGGGGGGGGGGGGGGGGGGGGGGGTAGAGAGGGCAGGTTTGTTTTCAATTACATCAGATGGAAAACATTCATTGCAAATCCCACTCAACACCACAACCTCAAAGCACTCGTGTGGAGATACAAGTGATGATGACTGAACACACAAACAGGTGCATTTGGTCATTATTAAGAGTCGCCAGAGTTCTAAATGCTTGCCATCCTTGAAAAATGCTAAAGGATGCATGTAATAATTGTGCAAAGCAAACATTTTAGTTTTCAGTTTGGCTGCTTAATTGGAATTAGGAACAATAGAATAAAGGCAAAATGACAAACAAAGTGCAATATGTTTAAAAAGCTGCTTCAAATCTCGTCTTAACCAAATATTTGCTTAAAAATGAGAATATACTAAGATATTTTAACAAGAATCATTCATGCAGTAATGCTTATTTGAAGACTTTCATTTTGTTTTCTGCATGGCATTGTGTTATAACTGTTTTTGCAATTTGTATTTGTCACATGGAGTGATAAAAAAAACAGTAAAAGTACATGAACAACAATAAGTCAGAGAAATAAACTGTATAAATAAAGAGATCACAGATTCAAATGAGTAAAATCATTTTTGTGAAACCCTTAGTCTGTCATAAACGGATGTTAAATAATCACTCCTGCTCAGAGGAAGCGCATTTAAGTTCTCAACTCCCCTAAAGTCCCATTAAAACAGGATATTGGAACACGTATGCTACGGATTCTCATTCAATAACATTGCAAATGAGCGTTTCACCTCCCCTCGGAGTTCTGCAAAATACAAATATAACATTACGTAAATTGTGGTTTGTGGCACAGCCTGGAGAAATAACACAATTATTGATCTTCAAACACAACAGTACCTTTAACTTAGAAACAGTTTAATATTACAGTGCGAAGCTGATCCAAATAAACTGGTTAGCCTATGTTTACAATAGAATAGCTTACGTCATAGGCAAGGCAAGTTTATGTAGCACATTTCATACACTATGGCAATTCAAAGTGCTTTACATAGAAAGGAATGCAAATAATCACAAAATAAAAGCAAGGAAAATGATAACAGTTATTCAAACTGCTTTACATAGAAAGGAATAAAAGCAAGGGAAATTAAAACAGTTATAAAAGGAATTAAAAGAGATAAATGATAGCGTTATAAAAGGATGATACACAGAATAAACTTCTCATCTGGCAAAACACTGGTGTATCTTATTTTGCATGTAGTTTTACTCTTACACTGTGTCTGTGGTGTTTATTCGGCGCGCCTAAGAATTTCATTGGACGTCTCCAATGGACCCGATTTCCCCCTAAAATCGGACTGGAGGAGCCCTAGGACTGATCTCGGGTTCACTGTCCCATCAGTCCGCACCCTCAAAAAAACTGTATAGGCTACTGAAGATTGTTTTCATAAATAAAAAAGTGAAACAATTTTTATTATGTAACAATAAACATTCCAAACACTGTAATAAAGATTAAAGTGCGTTTTACAAGAAAATACCATTTCCGTTTTTCTACTCCAAAATCATGTTTAATTCAATTATTTGTGAAAATTACTAGAAATTAAATAGTAAATCACATAATGTGCATGCTTAATTCTGCAAGTCATGTCATCATTTTATAGGATTAAATATGTATTGTGAAAAAAAAAATGTATTGTGCATTGCATTGTGGGATACAGTACGGCTACAGTGTGCACTGTTGTACTGCACATTTTGGCAGTACAGGTCACAGATTCTATGCTTACAGAATATTTGTGTGCACACAGATACTGCAGAATGGCAGTAACATGGCAGAATATATGAATAAGGAATATGATAAAGGTAGCCTACTCCGGGTTTGGACAAAGACCACAGAAAATGTCCACTAAGGAGTCGAGGTTGGTGCTGAGGTTCAAAAATATTGAATTTCGCGCAAAGATGCACTTCATGTGTTTTTCATGTGAAGAGAAAAAAGACTTTCCATGAAGACCTGACAGAAATTAGCCTATATCAACCACACATGTTGAGGTCTATAATGACATAATGGACATTGACTCACACTATTACAATCTAATGGAAGCATTAATGAGTCTCTCATGAGTTCAGTTTTGATGAAGAATTTAATGGAGAAGAACTTAAGATGACATAAACACATAGGCCTACTGTACATCAGCTCAAGTAAAAACCTTCAAATGAGTCATTTGCTGTTTTCTGAATATCAAAACGAATCATTTGTTAAACTGATATTGGCCTATAAAATAACACTAATTTGCCCGGTTTCACAGACTAGGCTTAAGGTTTGAGCTGTTTTAACTGAAAGCAACTGATATATCCTTAGCGATGTGGAACTCCCGATCGAACGTGCTCGCCGGGTTGGGAAGAGATCACCTGGATGAGCGTGACGGGTGGTTGTCCGTTTCACCAAGTGGAAGGATAAGGACGAGATTTTATAGAAGTCACGACAGAAAACACAAGAATGGCGTGAACGAAGCAAAAGTGAAGATGATGGATCTAACGGGCAAATTCGGGTGTCAGAGGACTTGAGTACTCGAGTGCGTGAGATACTGAGAAAGCTGGTTAATTACATGCAAACTCTTCGTCCAAATCAACCTAACACACGGATGTCGCTTCGTTTTGATAAACTTTTTGTGGATGGTAGAGTTTTCACTTATGACACCGAATCTGAGTCTGAAATTGTGGACTGAATAATGAAGAAACATTTGACACTCGAGTAAAGTAGGCCTAGGATGACGGCCTCGGCCCAGATGAATTTACTATGATCTCATGGAATGTTCAAGGGTTAAAGACGAAAGTCAATAACAGTGAGTTAATGGATACCTTATGAGTCATATGCGCAAAAGTTGTTGCTGTTTCTAGTAGTAGAATCCTGTTTGCTTTGACCTCATATTTGGTGTTAATGCATATGCTTTTAATGTGTTGTAGCCTGGAATATTGTGTTGGAAACTTTTATTCCTTCATCGAAGCAAGACCAGGAGACGTTGGGATCGCGTTCAAACAGAAGTTATTCTTTTATTGAGAACCTCGCTGTGCGTTGCTGCAGTTCGTCCAACAATCTAAATCTAATACAGTATGCATTGTGGCTATATACATTCCAAGGGGGAGGGATTACATAGAGGCGGAGACTCTGAACAAAGCATGCAAATGGAGTAGGAACACACCCTACTCTGAGATCGCTACCAATCCCAATTGAATCAGCGTAACTATTCAAATGCTGATACTGGCCAGGAACTCCGGTTCTAAGAGCCATCCCAGAGCCATTAAAGACAAAAGGTGAAAGTCTCCCCTACAGCTAATCCAATCAACCTAACGATTCAACGTCTGGGACTGGGGCTCGAGCCATTAAAGAAAAAAGGTGAAACAGGAATTGTAACTTTGCTGAGCAGAATCATTTGTGTGAGAGTCATCTTAACCTTAAAAGCTAAATACAATATTCTTCACCGTAATGTTATGTAAGGAAGCATATCTGAAATAGATTCTTAAATTTGTAATCCTTCAATTGTCACATTTTATATTGAGATACAATACATTGTATCTCTGTGTTAAGGATTTAACTTTTCAACTAATATATCTATACGAATTATTTCTGCGGTAGAAAACGTTGTGGCACCAAGATAGGCTACTATGAAGGGGGCCCTTGGGTTGGCTATAGCCCCTGGGCCCTATGTGTGGGGGCCTGCTTATGAGTCTGGGTTCTGTCACTTATTGGCTGGTGTTGTATTACAAATTTATTAAATGTTTAATTTAGGTTTCCAATACAATAGTATATAAACTGAGAAAGTTTAGTAGACTGAATTTAGCATATGAGGCATAGATGATGATATTCAAAGAAGATTAAGTCAAGCAATCCAGGTGTCTGACATTAACCTTTTGTCTTTTGTCTTTATGCACCTCCTGAATAGTGTCATTGTCCCAAGTTAAGCTATGATAATGTGAAGGTATGGGTGATACTGTCAGGCTGATTAGATTAGCATTTATGCATGCTGTAATGCTGATGAGATCAGGAAATCTCTGTAAACGAGCTGACTCATGTAGGCTACTTCATTTGCATGCTTTGATCAACCTCAATGTAAATCCTTCCCCCTAAATGTATATATTGCAAGGCAACGCTCCTTAGTTAGACTTGAGTTGGATGACTACAGCAACGCACAGCGAAGTCCTCAATAAAGAATAACTTCTGCTTGAAAGATATCCCAACATCTCCTGGTCTCTGCTTTGACGAAGGAAAAGTTTCCAACACTGGTTAAACAGGGTTTTTTCTCATGCACAAGCAGCATTTGGACGTAACATTGGAGGTATCTGTGTATATGTAGCCTACATGATTCTATATTGTGAAAGATTTTTCGGTTATACTTTATTTGACACTTTATAATACACTTTATTTATAAATTGGAAAAGAGTCGGTTATGCAATATCAGTGTAACAAATGATTCGTTTTGATATTCAGCAAACAGCAAATGACTCAAAAACATACATTTTAGTTTGGGACTAGGCTTTAGCCTTGTCTGTGAAACCGGGGGAATATGTAGTCAGTAAATACGGTTTATTTGAAGTTTGATACTTTAGAATTTGATAAAGAGCTTTAAATTTGTAATATTAAAAACAGATGATTTGTGGATTTTAATACTGACACATTACAGATGAACCATAGCCTACTGATGATCTTCATTCATTCTGTGATCTTTATCAGCAAACGCATAACAGATAAATATAACCTATGACAGTTGCCTTAAGGCTTAAGGAGCAATTTCAGATGTGCAGTAACATGTCATTGATCACATCGTATAATTTCCCTCAAATGAAGACATTCCATGTTAGCATGAAGTGCCTTCAAAGCACTTTTGAAATAATTTTGCATGGTGAATATGAGAGTCTGAACGTCCTTATTTTAGAAGCAACAAACCCTGACTAACATTACAAGTCTCTTGTGCTCACCAATGCTGCATTTATTTAATCAAAAATAAACACAATAAAAATAAAAATATTGTGAAATATTATTACATTTTAAAAAACAGTTAAAATTGTAACTTGTACATTTTCAGCATCATTACTCCAGTCTTCAGTGTCACATGATCCTTCAGAAATCATTCTAATATGCTGATTTGCTGCTCAAGAAACATTTTCTGAATATTATGTTAAAAATAGTTGTGCTGCTCAACATTTTAATGGAAACCGTGATGGAAAACTTTTGTGAAAAAAAAAAAAAAAATACTTTTAAGAATGCATTAAGCTGATGAAATGTGACAGTAAAAACACTTAGACTGTTAAAAAAAATCACGATTATCCACAAAAATATTAAATGGCAAAATTTGTTTTTAGCATTGATAATAAGAACCATTATTAATAATTAAGCACCAATAATAACTGATAATATCTGAGCAGCAAATCAGCATATTCGAATGATTTCAGAAGGATCATGTGACACTGAAGACTGGAGTAATGATGCTGAAAATTCAGCTTTGATTACAGGAATAAATTTCATTTTGAAATATAATCACAGTTATTTTAAACAGTAATAATATTTCACAATATTATACTTTTTTTTATCAAATAGATGAGTGTAAGAGACTTCTTTCAAAAACAAAAAAAAATCTTAATTATTCTAAACTTTTGACCGGTAGATTAAAGGATAACAAACAAACCAGCCTCACTAAAGATGGAGGGATGATGGTGTAAGCTCGCGCTCGATCGGCCCAAAGTCCGGCATCCGACCAGCGCGGAAGGTCTTTACGTGTTACTGTCTTTTTCTCGAGGCAAAGTATTTTTGATTAAATGCAATACAAAATAGAATATGTATCCTCTCGTTATTTCATCTGACTCCATAAATGAAAAAGTTTTAATGATATCTGTGCATCATTAAATGTGAGCAAATGTTTGACTATTCATTTTAACTCTTTAATGAAAATAAGTCAGTTAGAATAATCAAATGTAACAATTTATTATGTCAGGTAAATATATCATGCCAATTACATAATCAATTCAAAGATAATCGATACAAAACATCAAATGCTCTGGAATAAAGAGAAGAGATGCAAACCCGACATTAAGATACATGATGCAGAGTAAGTTTACTTTACTCTTAAGCAAGAGTCGCTCTTAGCGTCATGGGCCAACTTGAGTTACAAAAAGGCCCCGAGCCCTTTGCTGCATTCCATTATATAGACAGAACCTCTTTCACATGGAAACATGTGCTAACAATGGAAATTTGCATTCAGAGGTTACACCTTTTGGGGGTATGAGACCATTTGCCAGGAGACCACCTTCCTTTGTATGCCAGCTATCTCTAAACTCTTAAAAACCTTATTACCTTTTGTACCTTATGACACTTGTACCAGTCGCACTGAGACATTTCAAATGATACCAAACATGTGTAATACTGTATGATAATTATTCACATTAAACCATATGGATTTTTGGGTGATTTACATGTGATCTTCGCATGGGGGAGAGGGAATGGAGGATGAGGGATAGAAATGTAGATTAGGATGACTCGGATGTGAGTCTTTCGTCTCGATAGTGCACAAGGGGGAGTTCAGATGTTAATTTCCAGCAAGCTCCTTTGTCTTATCGAGGTCCTGGAGGGCCACTGTCCTGCACAGTTTAGCTCCAACCCTGATCAAACACACCTGAGCAAGCTAATCAATGTCTTCAGGATCGCTAGAAACTCACAGCTAGGTGTGTTTGATCAGGGTTGGAGCTAAACTGTGCAGGACAGTGGCCCTCCAGGGCCGAGTTTGAGAAACCCTGGTTTATTGGCTTTTACATTTGCGTGGTAAGGGTAAAGACAGCTCAATCAGTCTGGGGGAGGCGGTGGCGGCCCGGGCGGCAGGACTGACCCGGTAGGGGTCGTACCCCTCAAACAGGGCCTGGCGTGTCTTGGGTCGAGCCAGCGTCTGCAGACTCTCACTGGCTACAGCCTTCAGGACACGATCTGGAATCGGCCCAGACACCGGCCTGGCGAGAGCGTGCTGTGCGTGAACCTGTTTAGGAGCTGAGAGTGGAAAACATGAGAGATGAACAGAAAATTACTATTCAAAGCTCTCCAAACGTGGTGATATGGACTCACAGGCCAGCTGCAGTATTCGTGAGGAGGGTGGGGTGGGGATGCCAAACGCGTGGGTGCTTGAATCCACACTGGGTGCCTCAGTCAACACCATCTTCGCTGGCTTTGGTTGAGCTAAATGGCATATCCTAGGACTCGGCTTAGCCGTTTTAACCGCAACACTCAGCTGTAAAGGCACAATAACCAGATCTGCCACGTGTCATGCAATAAACCGTAAACACATTCTGCAGAATGTGCTTGAGGGCTTGTGTTTCAACACTTTAAAACTGTAACACAGAGCAACACACTTAGTAACTGAAAGAAACAAGGAGAGCACTGACAAACGTTAGAAGATCTGACCACTACTGGTGGTCTAATTTCTGGAGTTTAAAGGGTTAGTTAACCCAAAAATGAAAATTGTCCCATAATTTACTCACCCTTAAGCCATCCTATTTTTATATGACTTTAAAAAAACACAATTGGAGTTATACTGAAAAATATCCTGGCTAGTCCAAGCTTTATAATGGGAGTGAGTAGCCTGAGATTTTGAATCCCAAAAAAAGTGCATCCATCCATCATAAAAGTAATCCATACGGCTCCAGAGGGTTAATAAAGGCCTTCTGAAGCGAAGCGATGTGTTTTTGTAAGAAAAATATTTTTTTAAATATAGGATTAATACCTGATATTTTTTAACCTTACTCCGATTGTGTTTGGCTGAAAAAGGAAAGTCACATACACCTTGGATGGCTTGATGGTGACTAAATTGTGGGATAATTTTCCTTTTTGGGATTAACCCATTAAAGAGGACCTATTATGCTTTTTTTAGTGTGTAATGTTGCTATTTGAGCATGAAAAATGTCTGCAAAGTTACAAAGCAGAAAGTCCCTCCAGCGGGAGTTATTCTCTATATCAGCGTCACTGTTTCTGAACTCCCTGAAACGCCTCCATTGTAGTCTTGAGGAACGAACACGTCACAATATTCCTCATTTAAATAATTCCCACCAAAGGCATACACACACAATTCTAGTAGACCCCAAAAACAAAATCAAACTAACATTACAAGTCTCTTCTGCTCACTAATGCTGCATTTATTTAATCAAAAACAAACACATTAAATATTGTAAAATATTATTACATTTTAAAAAACAGTTAAAATTGTAACTTGATCAAAGCTGAATTTTCAGCATCATTACTCACATGATTACTTCAGCGTCACATGATCCTTCAGAAATCATTCTAATATGCTGATTTGCTGCTCAAGAAACATTTTCTGAGTATTATGTTAAAAACAGTTGTGCTGCTCAACATTTTTGTGGAAACCGTGATGGAAAACTTTTGTGAAAAAAAACAAACTACTTTAAAGAATGCATTAAACTGATGAAATGTGACAGTAAAAACACAGTTTTTGTTAAAAAAAAAAAAAAACTCGAAGACTTGGGCGATCACTAAAAGTATGTACTTCCCGTGTGGTGAAGTGCTTTAATTTATACATTCATAGCTCAGATTGCCATCCAGCTACATTTACTAAATCACTTCAGTCCAGGAAATGGCTTGATGAACGTAGGATTTTTTCCTGTGTCGTCAATATATTTCATACTGAAACAGGAAGGTGGGGTGGCAGACACTGAAGGGGTTGTCCCAATTTTAAAATAGCAAACTCACGCATGAACCAAAATGTGCCTATAAAGCAAACACACCAGCACACTTTCAAAGTATACTAGAAACGGTATAATATAATACAGTATGAGTTTGGGAAAATGCTTCTATTTTGAATTACTTGTAATTTCATTTCATTTTTTTAAGTAATTGATAAATAATATTTAAATAATACTTTCCCCATTACATTTACAATTCACCATAGATCTCCAAATTATAAAACAAATGTTTTATTGTATTATTATTATTGTAACATCTTTCAAAATATCATTTATTCCTCAGTCTTCAGTGTCACATGATCCTTATCCAACATGATCTGCTGCTCAAGAAATATTTATTATCAATGTTGATAATATGCTTTTTTTATATAAATGTTTTGTAACATTATACATGTCTTTCTTGTCATTTTAATGCATCCTTGCTGAATAAAAGTGTTAAAGTCCAACTGAAATCAAAATTGCCCCTATTTACTTTGTTAGTGCATATTACTAGTCTTGTGGTGAAAAATTAATCCGTGCAAGTTAATACACAGAAAAAAATAGTTTGCCGTCGTAATCTTTAATCAAAGTCTGAAAAGTTACTTCCAGTCTGGAATGGCTGATGATGTAGGTTTGACGGCTTGGGTTGGGAAACGCTTAACCACTCCCCTCAAACCGTTAGTCTGCATGAGCAGAGATGGAGAGGAGGAGCGCTAGAGTAAAACCCTGCCCTCTGTTCAATATTCCGTTTCACTGGGAAATACGTCACAACACTGGAGACTTCCGGTTCACGCAGACTTTAATTTCTTAAAAACACTTTACTATAAGGTTTCATTTGTTAACATTGGTTACTTAGTTGAATTAACAATAAAAAAACACTTATTAATCTTAGTTAGTTAATTTCAACATTTACATTACTAAAATCAAAAGTTGTACCTGTTAATATTTTAATGGACCTGAGCTAACATGAATGAACAGTAATATTTTGTATTAACTAACGTTAACAAAGATTCATATAAATACTGTAACAAATCTATTGCTCATTGTTGGTTAATATTAAGTAATGCATTTACTTGCATTAACTAATGGAACCATATTTAAAGTGATACCAAAAATCTTAGCTGGGGAGCACTTCGACTCGGCGCAGTAAAAAGTCACTCCTGAAAAATCCTCTCCCCCTCACTTCTGTCATTAGAACCAACGTGACTTTTTACTGCGCCGAGTCGAAGTGCTCCCGAGTCCCAAGTGCTATTTCGCCATACATTATAGTTATCCTTTTTACCCGCTTAGAAAAGCGCCACGTTTTATTTTGTGTCACCATACTTGGTCGTGTAACTACTCGTGTAACTGTATTTAAATAGGAAAAGCGTGGAGGTGTTTGGTCGCTTCTAGCTTCATCTCTGTGTGGATCCTAATGAATGAACTGGGCTAAGCTAAGTGCTATCAAAGTCTCGCCGCGCGCCAGAGCGATTGAGTGCACGCACTGAGACGAGAGAGGCATGTAGGTGGGCGAAGTACACAACTTCCTTACTTGAGTGAAAGTATAGATACTACTGGTCAAATATTACTCCGTTACAAGTAAAAGTTGCAAAGACCTATTTTTACTTAAGTAAAAGTACAGAAGTACTCGTTTTTAAAAGTACTTAAGTATCAAAAGTAAAAAGTAAATGTCAATGCATTGTTTTATTATTGTTGCATTGTTGTGTGTAATACTTACAGTACCTTATGCCTCTGAATCTATGCCTGCACTTATATCAATATCACATTTAATTCTAGAACACAGTTCAGTAGTGGGATTGAATATGAGATTGAATAAGTGCACTCAATAACATCCACAATGGTTTCGGACACCCAAATGGCTGTTCCCTCAAATATTGCCCTATTTAAAGTTTTTTGGCTTTTAGTATGAATATGTTAGCCTTACTGTTATCTATAAGCTAGTGTGCTCCAAAAAAGTGACAAAATTCGCATTTAGAAAACCAAACCCAACGTTGAAAATGAAAATCAGGTTTATGTCAAAATCCAATGTCAGATTGACGGTGATCTCCAACATTGGACAGACGTTGTATTGTGGTTGAAAATGAAAATCGGGTTGACGTCAACCCGACTTTTATTTTCAACCAATATCCAACGTCCAGATGCAGGGTTCTGACGTCAACCCGACTTTCATTTTCAACCAAAATGCAATCCCTGCGACCAAAATCATGCATTGACAGATGTTACTTTCTACTCAAGGACCTTGACAGAATTGTAGTGGAGTAAAAAGTATGATATTTGTCTGATTATAAGTAATGATACCCGAGTATTATTTTTTCCAGAAAAAATAATACTCAAGTAAAGTACAGATACTCAAAAAGTGTACTTAAGTACAGTACTCAAGTAAATGTACTTTGTTACTGTCCACCTCTGTGTATCAACTCGTCTTATAGTTAAGGGAATAACATAGTTTAATATGAAAAAAATGGTGGAGTATCCATTTAAAGAACAGAGAAACCAATATAGTCCAATATTAAATTCTCTAAAAAATATTTTGGGATTATAGTGTGGGTTGTGGTCATATTTAGTCATGGTAAAAAGCGTTCAAGGTTTTCCTCCAGAGAGGTGAGAAACACTCATTTGTAACCACTCAAAGTGTTTGGGTGAAGTATTGATGCTGATAAAGGTTACAAACCAGTTATTGAGGGGGAAAAACACTTTTTTTATACATCTTGATACTACTATGCCATTTTAAAATAACTAATATGCTTTAGTTTACATTACAGACATGATGGAATCTAATGCATATTAGATATGAAAGTCATTCTCCTTTGAACAACTCAGAACGTCAGTGGAGAAAGGCATATAGTTCGTCATAACATCATAATATACATCATATCAAGTTCAAGTTCCGTTTATTTATAGAGCACATTTACTACCGGCTGTCAACCGACCAAAGTGCTGTACAATAATTACAATCAAATACACAACGAAACAATCAATGATCACTTGTAATCAGTAAATACAAAAATCCAATTACATATTAAAAGCTGAATCAAACAGATGAGTTTTCAGAGCAGATTTAAACTCAGATAAAGTGGAAGCCATTTTAATTTGGATTGGGAGTTTGTTCCACAACGTGGGGCCAGCCACTTCAAACGCTCTATTACCCCTGTTTTTCAAGCGGGTTCTGGGAATCTGAAGGAGGAATTTGTTTTCCGATCTAAGCCCTCGCTTAGGGGTATATAGGTGAAGTAGGTCTGACAGGTATAATGGTGCAAGATTATTTAGTGATTTGTAGACCAATAATAGAATTTTATATTCAATTCTATGCTGAACCGGTAACCAATGTAGGGATCTCAGAAGGGGTGTAACATGCTCAAACTTTTTACATCCCTTCAGGAATCTCGCTGCTGCGTTTTGAACGACTTGTAGGCGTGAAAATTCACCCGAAATATCACCCGCTATATTGCTAAATGTACCTGATTTTTCATATCAACAGAAAATATACTGTGAGAACCTGGCTTCTCTTGAGACCCCACTGCTTCACAGCAGATAATGATATGCTAAAGCCCGCCGGTTCGTTGACCTGATTGGTTACAAGGTCCAGACGTCAGAAACACCAGCGATTCCAAACCGCGTTTTTGAGACTGTCTTTTTTAGCGCAATTTTCCTACGGACAAAATTGCGATTGTTAACTCATGATTTCTGTTCTGTCTGTGCGCACCAATCTTGCACTTCTATCTCCTCCTCAACCAGACCACCTAGAGACTTCGGGTTTTCGGCATTATGTTAAGGAAGGTCTAATCTCGGGAACGCACAAAAAAAAAAAAAAAAAAAAAAAAAAAAAAAAAACATAAAAAGATTTACTATCTCTTAGTGTTGTGATCCCATGACGTCAGAAAATTGCGCTAAAACACTCACTGAGTTTTTATTACTTGTTTCACTGCAGTTTTAAGGAGAAAATACTCAGCAGTGGTGCTGACTTATGAATTTGCACATGGTTTGTCTTAAAGCATATAAAAAATAGACATCTAAACAACATTAAAAACTTGATTTTCACTTTAACTAAAGCATTATTATTATGAATCCTTGCAGAACGGCTTCAGCTCAGTGACATTTGTAGGATTTCTCACGCATGAAGATTGCATGCTTGAAACCTTGCAAACAAAAGAAACATGCACCAAACATAGTGTACGTTTTACCACCAGACTCTAAATACTAAACACAAACCAAAGGATAATCTGACAAAAATAAAATGTTAAAATGTGCACAAGCTCAGGCATTAAAGTAGGGTAGGCAATTTCGGAGAGGCTAGTGATAGCAAGCTAGTTTTGAAAGCATGAGATCCCACTCTCCCTCCAGAGAGCCTCCAAAGCCACGACTCCTTCAAAACAAATGAACGCCGATGAACTGTGATGTCAGAGACAGCAGGTGCATGGAGGAATGGAAATACATAGGTTATGTTGACAGGCAGGTAGGATATCGTATCATTGCGTTCGCACCAAATACAATGATTGGACGAAAGATTTTCGGTCCTGAGACTTCCACAGAAGATATACAGTACAATTCTTTTTTATATTTATACCACTTCTATGAATGATTGCTATCAGGATGTGAAGAAAGTTTCAACCAGTTTAATACAAGTTTAATCTATTTAATATCTTTAGCATTTGTTTTTGCCTGTTTGTTTGTTTTGTATTATGTATATGTGTATTTGGACCCTCTTGAAAATGAGATGTTGCATCTCAAGGGGCTATCCATTAATAAATTGAAATTGAAATCTTGTCTAAAAGTTTAATAAACTATTCCATTTCAAAAACATATATTTTAAGGAGCGCAGGCCTAATCTGAAATTGTAAGATGAAGTGTTTTTACTCACAGGAGCCAGAAGGGGGCGATCAGGCTGCCATCCATCAACAGGCACACGAGGTGAAGCCAGTGAACACACTCTTTGAGAAGGACATGCTTTTAGCGCTGCCGCACTAACCATCCACTCCGGTGACCTTCTGTGAGGACAGACATGTGTGCTATGTTAAGGAAAGCATACTATCATAATACTATTTCTGCTGTAGGCTACTCTGTGCAGAGTGTGCAAAAATAAAAGGTCAAGTAGCACTCAACTGGAACTTCCATTTCATGTGAAAACGTCTGTTGCTGCATTATGTTTTCTGTTTCACATTCATTTTTCTATCACTATATCATTATATCACATTTAGATTTAGCACTGCCATGAATCGTGATCATGATCTTCTAGCTTCTTTTCTTCAAATCAATTAGATGATACCCGAGAGAGCTGGATTCATATTTGCTTATTAACTAATTACAGATGCGCTCATCAGTTGAGAACGCAGCCAATACAAGCCCTGTGATGAGCTTTGAGACTGAGTTTAGCGTTTGAATGGAACCAAGAGGACAGAGAGCGGGAGAGCAGTTATTGCATGAAGACGTCAGTTGGTGTTCTGTCTGCGTTATTAAACTGTAAACGGAAACTGAAATTATGAGATAAGCATCCTGGGATATTTTGGAAGTGAAATTACTGTTTGTGTCCTTTAACGATGATAAAATGGAATGAACATGAGCTTAACTCTCATAGGTTGCATATACACATGAATGAAGGCGGAGGTGTGTAATGCATGTGAAACAGTTTAGGTGGCTATAAGAACTCCATATACACACATTCAATAATAAAAAAAACTGTTATTAATATTAATACATGCATATATTCCTATAACATTACATTTGTTAGTATATTGTGTAACAGGAGAATCTTATTGGATTTAATATTGAATTGAATTACATTATATTGAAATGGCTTGTTATGCACATGGAGTTAAAATGCATTTATACAGCCCTGTGTGGTGACTATTTCTTTAAGAACTGTAGCTTTACATTAAGAAGTTTTAATGGAAATAACATTAGTCACCTGCTCTCCTTAAAGAAACGGCTTGATTGTTTGCTCTGGGCGAGCTTCTCCAAGCGAGGAGTCAGTTCTGTGGAGACAATCTCAATTAACTTTTTAAATGAACATCTTTACTGAAAATATTTTCAATATACACAACAGTACAGATTGTAAACTTTCACACTCTAAAAAAAAAAAAAAAGTCCTATACCTTAACTTTTTAAGTAAAGCAGAAGAGGTGCCAGATTTGCAACCTCGCGTTCATTAAAATCATGTTAACATTTTCATAATGCTTCTAAGCGTTCGGTAAATGAAGTGATTCTCATACCAAAGGCAGTTGTGGAGATGTTCTTTGACCTGGTAGGTAGTTCATCAAGCCAGTATACTGAGCGCCTGTTTTGATATTAAAAGAACACAATTAATTATTGCAGAAAAACACAAAGATAAATGGGTTATTGAACACATTTAGCTGCTGTATTTCATCATATACTCTTAAGAATCAAGGCATTTGGCTCCATGAAGAACCTTTAACATCCATGGAACCTTTCTAATGCACAAAAGTTTCTTTATAGTGGAAAAAGGTTCATTAGATTACTAAAATGTTCTTCACACTAAGAAAAAGTGGTTATTTTATGAACGGTTCACTGAAAGGTTCTTTGAGGAACCAAAAATGGTTCTTCTATGGCATCACTATGAAACCTTTATATTTAAAGATGTACATTTCCAAAACTATTGTTGGGGTCAATGTCACTGCAGTGTTATTACAGGAATGCGGCAGAGACAAGTTAATGTGAAAGCATGAATAATTCACGAAGTTATGTGCTGCAGTTTGAATGAGTCAAAGAGCCCCCTTGTGGGCAAACACGCCAGTTCATTTAAAAACTAGGTCAACAAGCACAGACAGAGGTTTTGACCATGTGAGAGAATGGCAGTCTTTATTTTCCTGGGACACAGCAATTCAGTTTTGTCCTCTGTAGAGGATGTTGCCAAATATTGAAGTCCTTGTATGTCTTGTATATCTATATTTTCGAATGACATTCAAAGCAGAGTAAGATGTTCTTTACATATTCTGAATTATTACTCATTATTTATCTATATATAAATATATGGTAACTATTAACTATGACTTTTGCCTCAGTAAAATCCTAATTACTGCTTATTAATAGTTAGTAAGGTAGTTAAAGTTTAGGTATTGAGAGGATTAAGGGATGTAGAATATGGTCATGCAGAATAATATGTGCTTTATAAGTACTGATAAACAGCCAATATGCATGCTAATAGCAATGGACCTTAAACTAAAGTGTTAGCAAAACATTTTTTTCTCTGGCCCGTCTTTGACTAGCTTTTCTTTGATTTGAGTTAATCTTGAAATCCAACTCTTCATCCTGTAGACTTGACCCCGCATCTACTTCTCTCCTGAAATTCTGCCACTCTGTCATCTTTGCACCTGTTTCTTACTTCATTGATACATCTCTTACCTTTGCTTCATTTCGAAACTGCCACAGTTTCCCCAGTTCTCAAGAAACCCAACCTCAACCCCTCAGTTCTATCTAATTATCGTCCTCCTATTTCAAATCTACCATTAATTGCCAAATTACTGGAAAGAACGGTTGCTTCCCAGCTTCAGTCTTTTCTAGTTGAAAATAATCTCTTAGATCGCTTTCAATCTGGTGTTTGCCCATTTCATTGAAACTGCCCTTGTAAATGTAGTAAATTACCCACTACTTTCTGGGGACTCTGGCTCTCTCTCTCTCTCTCTCTCTCTCTCTCTCTCTCTCTCTCTCTCTCTCTCTCTCTCTCTCTCTCTCTCTCTCTCTCTCTCTCTCTCTCTACTTCTACTACTCAACCTCTGCATTTGATACTATCTGCCATGATTTACTTATTTCTCGCCTCTCAGATGTGGGTGTTGCTCTTTCTTGGTTTTCTTCCTATCTCTCTGATAGACAATTTTACATTTCAGTGCAGGATTTTAGATCTCAGACTATCCCTCTGAAGCGAGGTGCCCCCCAGGGAACCATTCTAGGGCCATTACTATTCATCATTTACATACTACCTCATACGCATGGTTTTATCATTAGCTGATGACATCCAGATATACACAATGTGCAAGCCTGCTTTATCTGAGAATGGCTCAACTCCAACTCTCTGAAACTAAATATGGACAAGCCTGATATCATTATTACTGGAACCCCAGCACTTACAAGCAAAATTCCTACTGACTTTGCCTGTGAGATTGCAAGTAATGTAACTAAACCATACAGTACTGTAAAAAAAAATCTGTTATTTTTGATTCCTCTCTCACATTTGAGGCACATATGAACTATCACCAAATCTGCTTTCTTCAACTTAAGTCACATTGCCCATTATTGCTAATAATGTATAGGCCATAGCCTATAGGCTACTATACATAATGTATGTACTAATATATCAAAACACTTATTTTGCCTATATTCACACAAATTGAGTAAGAAAATTGTAAACATTTATTTGTCAAGTAAATTATGTCATGACTTGGCACCGGGATGTTGTATATAAACACACGGCCATATATAGGACAAACCCCGCTGTCGATGTATATAAAGGGATGTGCTGTACCTGTCTGGGAATCTGAGCAGGTTTGGTTTGGGCAGCGCGAGGCGGTCTGTGCGCGTGGCCATGCTGAAGCGCGTTCCTGCTCACTAAACACAACAGCTTACAGTAGTTATAGCCGAACTCTGGAACTTGTGCTTTAACCTGTATAAACACATGAAAACATTCCAAATATATCTGCATACACATGTAGGCTAATCGAAGAAAAATAAAGTGAATGTTGGTATATGCATAACAATTCGTATGTAAAAAAATAAAAAATAAAAAAACAAAGCGAAAGAAGCCTAACCCACAACTTCAGACAATACCGTTAAATACCGTTTAAAGGTGGTTTTATTAGATGAACAGAAACTTCCACACCTCACTCACCGATCCAAGCGTCAGTGGCGCGTTACGTGACACCATAGCGACCGGTGACGCGAAGACGCTCTATCTACCCGGATCTTCATTTAAATGCAAAAGAAAAAATCTTCAAATTTGTACATATGGAGAGGTTTAAAGTCATTTTCTGTAGGAGTCAGATGTTATTACAAGGCTATTAGGAAGGACATTTCAAATCCCTCACGTTTTAAAGAACAGATTCTCTCTCAATTACTCACTCACTGGTTGTGGGGACTTTATAATTTTATACTGAACAAACTGTATATTATTCTATCCCCTTACTCTAACCCTACAGAGAACTTTCTGCATTTTTACATTTTCAAAACACTTCACTTCAAAAACACTTACATTTTCAAAAATTCCCCATTTAGTCAAAATGTACTGGTACCTTTGTGGGAGACAAAAATAATGAGTCCCCATGAGTAAAAACACACACACACACACACACACACACTTGACAAATATCCTATATATAGGGTATAATGTAGTTGCCTAAATCATGCATATACATATAGGCCTACACATATTATAGCCTACAAATATACATAGCCTGCCTTGTCCTGGAAAGACAATTCAACCTAACAGTTAAAATCAACCTTAATCCGTCCCTGCCCTGAATTAATGCTAGTGTGGTTTTATTGTGTTCATAACACATACAAAAATATGATATTACAGTTTTAATTTGGACAAAGTTGTGAGGTGAAACCAACATACATAACCACAGCTAGAGAAAACAGACATTTATGCAATTGGACTCACTTTAGGGTTGCAAAATACAGACCCCAAGATAATTCATTAAATGATAATAAAATCAATTCACTTGACTTGCATGAAATAAACAGTTTGAGGTGTAGCTAATTCTGCTCACGCGGGGAGGAGCTCCAGATAAATAACAGTGTCAGTGTGTGAGAGCTCCAGCACAGCAGCAGATGGGAGTCAGAGCTTAGCTTGCGTAATGATCACCAAAGTCAAATGTTAGACTGGTAACTGAGCCCAGCAGAGGGTGAACCAAGAGCACAATGCTGGAGATTAGAAAAACACAAATGCATCAGAAAAGAAGGCCATCAGCAGCTGTGTGTGTCCTCTTTCATTCAGCTCTCACTGCATCTCCTGCCAACTCAACTGACCATTTATATCATATTCGGATTGGTCAAACGCACTATACAATGTTCGTGCAGTGACCTCTAAAGTGGTAAAAGATCACTGTGCTAGTTTCACATCACTGACTCCATAGTCTCTTCCCTTGTGAAAAAGTAGTGCACTAGCATACTTTGAAAACACACCTTTTTTTTTTCTTCTTTTTAATTTTTTTTTAAATAAAATTTTCATTTTTTTGACAATAAACATGCCAGAATGAGAACATGAAAACACGGATGAAATCAACTGCACCAACCAATCCCTCCCTCCCCACCCACCCACCCCACGGTCTCTTTACAAAGGGGGTACATAATGGATAGATAAGTCAACAGAAAATCAGCCACAGGAATGATAAAAAAAAAAAAAAGTGGGATAAAGTGTTAAGATATTCACTCTGAGTCCTGATCATTGCTTTGCACAATATACTTGGAGACCTTCTCATCAGCTATAAAACACACAATTTTTTAGACTCTTAATTGCATGTTATTTACAATTAAATATAAAATTATTATTGTTTAATTAATGCTTTTAGTTTAACATAAGAATGCTTTTTGACCCATTTAAGTATGCAATTTCACAATTACTTCTATTGTGTTTGAAATATGTTTAAAGTGCACTGCCGTATGGACTGACAAGCGTTTATGATAAAGTAAAATATAGGTAAATTCTGGATAATTGGGACATTTTTTCCCTCAGTCATCTGAGAGGCAACAAGTGTCCAAATTTAGCTGAATTCACCTGTATTTTACTTATAGGCCAATTCAAGTAATTTGGGACGCTTTGTGCCACTGAGACGTCTGTGAAAGAAATATCCCAATTATCCTGAATTTACCTACTTTAATGCAATTTCTACTGAAACTTGTTTTTGAATATATTTGTAATGAAGTTGCAATTTAGTACATTTAAAGCATGACAACATATTATTAAAACAATGATTTATGATGTACTTTAAAATAAAACTTTTAATGTGACTGTTACAAAGTGTGTAAAAAGTTGCTGTACATTAAGTACAATCAACTTCGATGTTTAAGTCATATCAACTTAAATTACATTAAACTGACTTTAAAAAATGAGTTGAGTCTTGTATAACTTATTTTGATGAGTTAAAGCAATGAAAAACATGTTGTCATAACTTATTAATCATAATCTTTTTAGTGTACACACTCTTAAGTGGCCTTTTATTTCATTAATATATTATCTGCAAGAGTTTTTTTTTTTAATTGTACACTTAAGTACACAGTAAGTACACATTCAATACATTTAAGTGCACTTATTTTCACAAGGTAAATATAGTCAAATAAATTAAACTCATTGCGATATTTCATGTCTACTAAGCATTTGTGCAATAAGCTGGATGATATTAAGTATCAATGTAATAAGTTGGATAATGTACATCGTAAATCAATCCCAACAGGACACAAGAAACCTAATTCCTAAAATAAAGAGGGTTCTTTGCTGAATCATACCATTATCACATCATAATGAGGACATAAGTATAATCTGCTACACCATTAAGCTTGTTAAACCCATGTGAAGCTTAAAGATCTTTGAAGAATAAAGGTGAATGTTAAGGTTCTTGAGAAACGACCTGTACTGTCACTGCAGGGCAAAACTCTGAACATCAGTGTGTTTCAACATGCTGAAGTATGCCAGATGAGCAGAAATCACTGTACATGTAGACACATGTTAAATATTTACCACGGTATTTGTCTTGCTCGATAATGCATTACCAGGGTGAAATATTACATATTTCTAGAGTAAAATCCACAAAGGCATTTAAAGAGATAGTTCACCCAAAAATGAAAGTTCTGTCATCATTTACTCGCCCTCAAGTTGTTCCAAACCTTGTATGAGTTTCTTTCTTCTGCTGAACACAACAGAAGATATTTGGAAGAATATGAGTAACCATACAGTTGATGGACACTACTGACTTCCATAGTATGCCAATAGGGCCCATGCATCAACTGTTGGGTTACCGACATTCTTCAAAATATATATAATCCCTTAAGGAAAAAACTGCAAAATGTGATTTATGGTCAGGCATAATACATTCTTCACATGTAAACCTCATCCTTTATCAAATTCAAGTACTTGATCTTTAAGCATACAGAAAATGAAGATGTGTACCTGTACAGAAGTCACAATCATGATGCAGTCTTCAGAGTGATTGCTTAAAGGGGTGGTATAATGCCCTTTTCACAAGATGTAAAATAAGTCTCTGATGTCCCCAGAGATTGTGTGTGTAAAGTTTCAGCTCAAAATACCCCTCATATATTTTTATATAGCATGTTAAAGTTGTCACTTTTTGAGGGTGAGCAAAAACACACCGTTTTGTGTCTGTTCCTTTAAATGCAAATGAGCTGCTGCTCCCGGCTCAGGGGGCGGAGCTTCAAGAGCTTGCATTCACACAGACATGCACTGAAAATTTCAAAAGCTTTTAGCATTTTATGTTCAAACTGGAGTCAGACAATCATGGAGAGACTCAAGAAGAAGTGACAACATGTAGAAGCAACAGGACGTTTCTGAATGGTTAGTTGATGAATTTATGAAGCTTATGTGTAGTTATCTTCTAGTCATTGATTGGCATATTCTGTCTTGATAATCTATAAATCGTGTTCAGGGGGCGGGGTTTATGTAAATTCTAAGGTTGGTGATGTCACTAACCCGGGAGGAATGTGGTGTAGTCTCTACCAGCCGTTTGTTGTAGTCCTTAAAAAGCAGTTTCTTTAAAAGCAAATATCTCCCTTTGCTTTGAACTTTGAGTGTTGTAACTTTGCAGATGTTGTTTATGCTCAAACAGCAACATTACACACTAACTAAAGTTAGAAAAATGAAATCATAATCAACCACCCCTTTAAAAGCATGATTTGAGATGTTGTCCTCTTTGTAGCACAAACATCGCAGGAGAAGTTTAATAGTTTGGGTTTAGAGCAATAATAATAATAATAATAATGATGATGCTTAACAAACACCAGTAATAATCTATTACAGCACTTACACTGACAGAAAACAGTTTTAAATAATTAAGATTTTTTTCTTTCTGTTTTTCTCTCATGCTCACCAAGGCTGCATATATTTGATCAAAAATAGTTATATTATGAAATATTATTTTAATTTAAAATAGCTTTTCTATATGAATATATAGTAAAGTGTAATTTATTCCTGTGATCAAAGCTGAATTTTCAGCATCATTACTCCAGAAATCCTTCAGAAATCATTAAAATATGATGATTTGCTGCTCAATTTATGATTATTATGAATGTTGAAAACAGTTGTGCTGCTTCATATTCTTTATCAAAATCGTGATACACTTGCATTCAAATGTTTGGAGTAAGATTACATTTTTTTTATAATAATTAAACTGATCACAAGCGACAGTAAATACATTTATCATGTTACAAAAATATTTCTATTTCAATTAAATGCTGTTCTTTTGAACTTTCCGTTCATCAAAGAGTCCTGAATTATTTTCATCATGATTACCTTCATTTATATGGTAGTAATTCTGCAGAAAGTCTAACTTGTCCACACCCTTCGGTTGCCCTTTTCTGGTCTTGCCGGATCAGGCCGAAAGGATCAGCTGTTGCCGTGGTGATCAAGGTGGTTTCCTGGTGGTTGTCCAGGAATTTTCTTTGACCCGACACTGATGAAATGTTCCAGCTTCAGCAAACAGTACATCTACACACTCACACACATACACACTCACACTCATTCTTGTACATCTATCTTTATGGGGACATTCATTGACACAATGCAATCTCTAGCCGCTTACCCTAACCTTACCTATCACAACTAAGTGCCTAACCCGACCCCTGACCCTAAACCGACCCTTAACCTCATTATAACCTTATCCCTAAAACCAAGTCTTGACCCTCAAACAGGCCTTTAAAGGCTCTCAGAAAGTGAGGACCGGCCAAAATGTCCTCACTTTACTCTCTTTGTCCTCAATCCAATGGTCTAAAACTCAAACTGGTCCTCACAAAGATAGTTGTACAAGTACACACACACACACACACACACACACGAATGAAATTACAGCCTTCTTGGGGTTGTAAGGCTGTAACGAATGAAGTTACAGCCTTACAACAGTTAATAAGGAATATTAATCAGAAAACAAATATTACAAACAACATTATAAATAACCAACTCAATATCAACCCCCAATTTACACGAAAAAAACAAAACAAAAACAAAAACACATTAATGAGTAGTTGAAGTGTAACGCATCCATCGACATTTTAGGATAAAAGTTGTATGAATGTTTATGGGAAAATGTATATCCTAGACCTACTATGTCATCATGCCTTTTATTTTTCCCAATTTTAATCACCTTTTGCCTTCACTAGTTTATAATAATTGTTTAATGATAATTAATAATGATAATAAATAACACAATTCTGTTTAAAATAGTTTAGATAGAGTGCAGCATGTCAACTACCCAAATGTAAACAGGATTATAATAAACAGTGATGCAGCAAGACATTCTCAGCATACCGACAATAACACAATAACACAATAACACAATGCAAGGATGCAGGACGGGTTCTTTACAGTGTGACTCACTCGGGACAGTGTTGGCACTGGATTCCTCAGGACAGCATGGCAGAATGTTTCTATGGTCATGAGACGCAAGGAGAACTGAGAGAAACTGAGAGAAAAAGTCAATGACAGCGAGTCTATCTGGAAGTAAATCACACCTGCATGTTGCCATCATTTCAGAAGCTCTTTCTGCCACATTATGATTTGGTAAATCATAATTATGACATAAAATGTCCTAACTGTGACTCGAGCCATTGACCTCACTTTTTATTAGTACATCATAATTTTGCATTTGTCATGATTTATTTTTTTATCTCATTTATGACTATCTTATAATTTTTTACTTATTACTAGTATAAATTTTGACCATTAATTTCAACTTTTGCAGTAATGTCATTATTATTACTGATTTGTCACAATTATGACTAATTTTTGACTTGTCATAATTTTGACTTTAATCATAATTAAGAAAAAAATGCTTTGCTAGATCATAATTTTGACAAAATGTTATATTCATGACCAAAAGTAAAAAACAAAAAAACAAAAACCTGATACTAAGTTATAATTATGCAAAGTCACTGACAAAAATTGACTTCAATTGATCTCATAGTTAATTTTTTTATGAATGTCAATTGATTTTTATCTCAATTATGGTTTAGTATCTCACAATTTCAACTTGTGCCATAATTATTACTGTCTTAGTTTTGTGCCATATTAGTACTGTCAAAATCATGACTGTTTCTCGTCTTTGACTTATCCTATAAAGAAAAAAATGCTTTGGCAGATCATAACAAAACGTTATATTTATGAAAAAAAGTCAAAACGAGATACTAAATCATTATTATGCAGTCACTGACAAAAATGCCTTCATCTTATAATTTAAACAAATTTTTACTCATAATTTTGATTGTCAATTGATTTTTATCTCAATTATTTTATCTCTTATTATTTGTGTCAATTTTGACCATTCATTTCGACTTGCAATAATGCAATAATGTCATAATTATTAGTCATAGTTGTGATTTTTGCCATAATTATGACTTTTTATCTCAGTTTCGACTTCTCGTCATAATTTCGACTTATCTTAGTATTTCATAATTTTGAATTTTTATGACAATTAAAATAGATTTTTCTAGACTTTCATTCCCCATTACTTATTACTGAGAATTTGCCAACGTTATCCTACTTGTCATTGTATTTGCGGCTTACATCGTTTTTTAAATACATCAAGATATGTGGTTTAAACACCACATATCACGTATATACACTTAACCAAGCATCTGCTTTTTTGAAGCAAACCACCATTTATTGGTCTCGAGATGCTGAAGACAAAGGCGTAAGAAGAATTGAGAGCAAACTAATAGATGGCGCTTTAAAACAGTCACAGAGCTGGTTCTTATCATCTTCAGATATGAGAAACATTTCAGATGTCATTTCAGTCTTGACAGCATAAATCAGCCGTGTTGAGCCCGAGTCTCAACACACACATACCCAGAAGCGTTAGAGCTCAGAGTCAACAACAGAGTGTGTATAAGCTCGGTCACATGGAGGAGGCCTGACCTATTTTTTACAGTGTTGCATGAACGCTTTATAAGGCAGGACCCTTTCGCTGCCTTCCGCCTCTCCCTTCAGCCCAGTAATGTCACATCCAGTCTAGATTCAACTGTAAAATGGGATAATAATTCAACACACTTCTTTTTTTTTTAAGAAAACAAAAAACTCCTATTTTATTCCAAAGAAAAGCTGGAAAACAGCAAATAGAAAAATGTATACAGTCATCATAACAAAACATTATCTACCGTGTGGATCTCTATAGCGAGTCAAAATGCAGTAGTGTGTGTCACGTGCAAGTAAATCAATCCCAAACCACGTTAATATGAAAGCTGTTTATCATAACATACACTATAGAGTGGGAGATTGTGTTTCTTCAGAGGAAAACGCTAGATTTCACCTGCAAAAACATACAGTTGTGGTTTACGATTCTGGGGGACGTGGTCAAACTGACCTTATTTCAAACATCACGTTAACCGAGATAACAGTCCATGTAAGGTCACTCATGAAGCTTTAAGTATTGCTAAGGAGTCCTCGGAAACGACCCGACGGCACTGAGCGGTATCATGATGGGTCGCATTGTGACAGCAGCCTCAAGTGAAGCGAAATGCCACAGTAATGAAGACTGCTTCCTGTCATACTACAAGACCGGAGCACTGAAGCCAATAAAAGTGCAGCATTAGATGGTCTGAGGACATCACTTCCTGTTTTCATCATCCTCTGCTGCCTGGGATTCTGGGAACAGAACAAATCTCTGCGCAGATGGCCATCCGGACGAGTGAAAGTCACATTCGGAACATTCCAGTGTCGTATCCTCACTTCCCTTAGCATTAAACAATGATTCATCGCTTCTAGTTACTGACAAAAGGAAGTCAAGGACCGCTTTCCTGTTCCTGTTCCTAAAGAGAAGCCCTGATTTTCACCTACAGTCACTCAAAATTTAAATTCGGTCATTATTCACTCACCCTCATCATGTCGTTCCAAACCAGCATGATTTTATATCATGGAACAGAAAGGGAGGAATTTAGTAGAATAGTAGTAAATGTACAATGGACAATGAAAGAGTGAAACTAACTAATGAAAGTACCGTAGATTGTGACCATCACAGCTAAGCTCTAAAAAAGACAATAAATCACCATAAATGTAGTCCATATGACTTTTGAAGCTAAGATTTAAGTTTCAACTTTTTATTATGTCATAATTTTTTCAGATTTTAATTATGGCTCAACTGCAACCTTTTGTCATACTTTTAACTTATCTTATCATGATTTTGTGTCAATTTCAACTTTATCAACAGACCAAAATTGAAGTTATTTGTATCTTTCCCTCTGCCCTAGTTTTATTAATGCAGAAATACAAATGAGAATTGAGAGCTGCAACATAGTATGAAAAATGTACATAACTAAAATTGTGGTGAAAAAGTCCAAATTTACATGAGATAAAAAGTCTAAATTATGACAAGGCATAATTGCCAAAAAAAAAAAACTGACTTATCTTATCATTTAGACTTTGTCATCCTTTCAACTTTTTATCTCATAATTATGACCATGTATGTCAATTTTCGACTTTTTATCAACAGTGCAAATTTTAAGTTGTTGTTTGTATCTTTCCCTCTGCCTTAAGTTTGGGTATGAGGAAACTCAAATGTGAATTAAGAGCATAATGAAACATTTATGAATAACAACTAAAAATTGTGCTGTTTTCCTCATACAAAGCTACTGTATGGCTTCAAAAGACTTGGAATATTGTGCACAAGTCATATGGACTATATTTATGATGATTTTGTCCTTTTTAGTGCTTAACAGCCACGGTCATCATTGAATTTCATTGCATGGAAAAGAGCAGCTTAAAAAGCATTCAAAATATCTCCTTTGGAACGACACGAGGATGAGTAAATGATGACAGAATCGTCATTTTGGGTGAATTATTTCACTTTTGAAAACAAGGACCTCTACAGAGGATGAGATTTGTAGTGTACATCATTGCTTTTTTTTAGTATTGTAAATCTTTATAAATACTTTGGTCAGTTTACATTTTATCCTCAAATCTTAAATCTATTATTTGAAGAGTTTGAAGCAGAAAACAAATATTGCAGTTCCCACAGTGATGCAAAGAAGCATTAAAGTCCAGCGAGAACATTCTTCATATGCACATCAATACAGCGTCAGACTCATTACAGGCCCACTGTGTTTTCGTTCGCACCAGGGTTGGTTTCGATCACGCTCCGGGAAAAAAATCAAACGCGCACTCCGAACACAAATCAAACTCTGAAAGATCTGCTCGAGCCTTCAATGTGTGATTGAAAATGAAGCACTAAAGTAGTCGTCTGAGTTAAGCCCTGAGTGTGTGTGTGTGATGAGTGTGTGTGGCCTCAGAGCGTCTGCACCAGCACCGGGAAGAGCAGAGACAGGTGTTCGGCTCCGCGGATGGGCAGTTTGTTTGTGGTGTAGTAATGAATGACTTCAGGGATGGAGTCGAACGGAGGACTGTTCTCTCCCAGGATGAACTTCCCATCACGAGACTGCGAGAACTTCATGTGCATGAACCCGTGACAGCTCCTGCAGAGAGGCCGAGACAGAGAGACAAAGCCATTGAGTTTGCATGTTATTTTTCCATGGCATGCAATGCAACGGTAGAAATGTGTCAGCTGGTAGAGATTACGCTGTACTGTTTACACAATGATATGCTGAACGTCATGTACAAGTGAAATAGTGTTGTTGTTGTGAGTGTGACCTAAAACTACTGAAAATCATTTTAATTAGATGAAATAAAGCTGAAATAAAAGACAATGTAAATATTAGAAGTTTGCCTGCCTTGGCAACTAAGTGAAATACAATTATTCAAAATAAAACTTGAATAAGATTTAAGTTACATAGAAATACAAAACAAAAATGAAAAAAAAAAAAAGCACATAAAATGACTAAAACTTAAGATAAAAATTTAAAAAATAAACGGCAATTCAAAATATTAATACTATAAAAGTATATAAATAATATTAAAATAACCCTGAAGTGAAAGCAATAAAGAAATGTGGAAATATGCATTGCAAAAAAGAAAACATCCCAAAAAAAGGGAAAATAATTAAATGAGATGAAGCGAATTTCATTTGTAAAGTATTAAATTCACCGGACCATTCATAAAAAGGTCATTGCAACATGAATACATTTTATACACTTATTATTTTAAGGTGACAGTTACATTGTACTTCCTCAAATAATTACTGAGTAATATTAGCTAATTAACCACATCTACTTACTATAGAGTTACGGTTAGGGTTAGGTACTTGTAATTATGCATAATTTACTGTTATTACCGTAGTACGGACATGTGGTAACGTGTAACTATGTCACCTTAAAATAAAGTTGTTGTTTTTTTTAGCAAAAAACAACAACATAAAAAAACGATATGGTGATCTATATCATTTAAAAAACTTAAAATGTTACATAAAAAAAATCTTACATAAAAGATGCACACCATGATGTAAGATTTTGGTAATTCTGCTCACACCAATACCCACAGCCATGCTTTTTAGTGGGCACTACATTATTAATAGCATGCTTAACACATTCACACACACACAAAACACCTCAAACCTGAATAAATTACACATTCAACCAGAATAACTAGATGTAACTCCCCTCCAGCAGGAAAATATCAAGGTAGTTACAGAAGAAAAAAAACCCAGATGGCTGCTAGGGGATTGCTATGTGGTTGCTAAGGTGTTCAGGCTGGTTGCTAGGTGGTTGCTTACTGGCCTAAGTCCAAACAAAACCAGCCTCAGATATTCTGGTTTCTAGTTGAGTCTGGGCCTTCCTTCAATGAACATCTTGGATTACATTGTCAAAATATAAATCAGAAAATTGTCATAAAATCTTAATATCAAATGTTTCACTTAGATTGTTTATGTGGATTTTCATAAACCTGTAAATATTAATGGTGGTCATGTGTTTTGTGTACACAGAAACACTAAAGACTCTGGCCTTAATAACCACATAAACATTTGGCAAAGACGCAGAAACATGAACCTAGTTTAGCAGGAACAATTTGAGCTATTTATAGAGACAAATGACTCCAACTGTTTCATGAAACAAAAGCGAATATGGGACACGTACTTCAGTTATTATACCTCTGAAAACAATCACAATAGACAGTACAAAACAGTGGACATTTTAATGGACAATTATACCACACTAAAAGAGAGACACAGAAAACAGCAGTCATTTCATTTGCAGCAGAACGGGATATGAAAATCAGAAGAACAGCACTGCGTACTTCAGAAGAAATGAGTCCACTTTAACTGAAATGATGTCACTGAATCAGTTTATTGGGTTCTTACAGTGAGTTTACCTGAGAGAGAGCGAATAGTCGTTTCGGATGGTCTGGCTTTTCCTCACCAGATAACTGCACTCCTTACAGAGCGTGAGCAGAGATTCGGCTTCTGAGCGTGTCAATGCACCATGGTACCACCTAACACACACACACACAGGTCACTACTAGGGTTTTCATGATACAATATATTCAGCAGAAGATACAAAATACCTGGAACATTTCACGATACTCATAACTTCTGTTATTTGAAAATGCAGAGAGATTGAATACAATTTATTTGACCAAATTAGAATACACACACTATTGTTTTTTTGTTGACATAAAAAACAAAACAAGGGTAATGAATGGAGATAGATAGATAGATAGATAGATAGATAGATAGATAGATAGATAGATAGATAGATAGATAGATAGATAGATAGATAGATAGATAGATAGATAGATAGATAGATAGATAGATAGATAGATAGATAGATAGATAGATAGATAGATAGATAGATAGATAGACAGACAGACAGACAGACAGACAGACAGACAGACAGACAGACAGACAGACAGACAGACAGACAGACAGATAGATAGATAGATAGATAGAATGACAGACAGAAAGAATAGATAGATGGATAGATAGATAGATAGATAGATAGATAGATAGATAGATAGATAGATAGATAGATAGATAGATAGATAGATAGATAGATAGATAGATAGATAGATAGATAGATAGATAGATAGATAGATAGATAGATAGATAGACAGACAGACAGACAGACAGACAGACAGACAGACAGACAGACAGACAGACAGACAGACAGATAGACTGATAGAACGAAAGATAGACAGCCAGATAGAATGACAGACAGACAGAAAGAATAGATAGAGAGATAGATAGATAGACAGATAGACAGACAGACAGACGGACAGACAGACAGACAGACAGACAGACAGATAGATAGATAGAATGACAGACAGAAAGAATAGATAGATGGATAGATGGATAGATAGATAGATAGATAGATAGATAGATAGATAGATAGATATAGACAGACAAGAACGATAGATACAACGATAGACAGAACGATATATGGATAGATAGATAGATAGATAGACAGATACAGACAGACAGACAGACAGACAGAACGATAGATAGAACGATAGATCTCAGATTTGCAGATGTGAATACCTACACCTGTTTCTCCAGGGCCAGTGTGGGGTCCACCCTCTCACCCAGGATGCAGTGGGAGTTGCTGGTCTTGCTCAGGCTGGTGGCTCTGCTGGACGCTGGACTGATTCTGGACACTCCGGCTTTCCTCAGGGAATCATCACAGGGCAGAGTACACTGATCCCAGTCTCCCGCTTCAAACGTCACTACAAACATTACAAACACACTACAGGTTAGCTTTAAGGTCTGTACCTTTTTTTATATAATTTTGAAAGAAACCTCTTTCTGATGATCAAAACCATTAATATTATTGCAATTTAAAATAAGTGTTTTCTATTTTAATATATTATAAAATGTAATTTATTCCTGTGATGCAAAGCTGAATTTTCAGCATCATTACTGAGTTGTAATCATAAATATGAATGCATTAAATTATATAGTAAACATCTTGAAATTACATCTTTTTATGACAATAAAGCATAACTCCCCTACTTTTTTGCATGTATAAAAATTCACGTTTATTATATTTTATAGTGAAGGGGGTGGATTGGAATCCACTGCTGCTTCAATGTATATGTAATGAGTGATTATAATCAAGGTATTAATCAATATTTTTCCTTCTAAATATCAAATGAGTTGAATTACTTCTCTGAAGATTTTTATTTTGTTATTGAAGTTACCAGTGTGATCACTGAAATGTTCTTTTCATGTATTCTTTAATGTCAGTATTTGATATTTCCAGAAATGAAATAGGGACTTGTTTTGTGTTTGAGAAAGGTCTTCAACATGTTAAAACACAGGGGTCATTGAAGTCTATAGTTTAAGGGACCATTTGTCAGTTAAAGCCTATATTTTTCATTTAGACTAAAGTGTCCTATCCTGAGAGACAGAACTTATCATCTTGATGTTTTGAGACGAGACTCCTGTTTATAGTTAGAGCCTGGCCATATCCAACCTTGGAAAAGATGTGTGTCGGTGTGTGTGTTAGTCTTCTAGCTTACAGGTTAAGGAACCACTGGCATTGTTGGAGATTGAGTGAGTTGTTGTTCGGGACATACTGGCACCCAGCAACCCAAATCCCCGACCTGGAAGGTCACGACGTGCCTAACTTCAGGGTCCGAGTGTCAGCTGCATAATCTATGGAGATATGCTTCAGTCTATCTGTATATGTGTGGAAAATTACTATGTTTATCAATTTCTTGGCCAATGAGAATCATTCAACCTGTGAGCAATGACGTAGCTTAGACCTTGGAAATGGTCTAACTGCTGTGATCTTTGTAACTGTAAGAGGGGCGGCCTACGAACTCCTGTGTGAGTCTTGAAGCTGACTTCTGCTGATGAAACTGCAAACTATCTTTAGTAAAACTTTTCTTCAATTTTTTAGAATTCTGACTCCGGGTCTTATTTCAACATCTTGTCCTTGGGTCCTAAACTGTTAACCCCTAACAATAGAGTATCAGACATAAGCATAAGTAGGGGTGTGCCGGTTTCAGAATTGGTGATGACGGTTATGACGTGAGTCAAATGTGACGGTTCGTAACATAACGTCGTGGGGGGGGGGGGGGGGGGGGGGGGTGGCGACGTTCGTCTGTTATAGGACAACTTAGTTTGAATAAACGGGCAGACACTGATTAGCTATTTGATCGCCTAAATTAAAAAAAATAAAATTAATATTTGTGTAGTGTTCAATGTTGTTATCGATAGAGATATGCGGATGGGGTATTATTTCATCTGCAACCACATCACAAAACTCATCATCCACACCAACGTTTTTTGACCAAATTTCAAAGCTGCACCCGCCCGCCATCCGCCGATTGTTTTGCGGTCTATGGACGATGCAATGCTCTGCTGATGCGAGCCGCAAGAAAGCCCTTGTCTGTTCTAGAAAGGATGCAGCAAAGATATTTAATGCTAATGTATGAGGCATAGGCCTACGCTGAGTTTCATTCATTTACGATGAGATGCGCTCTAGTTCACAATGCAATGCAAGTGAACGCGGCGCGCCGGCGCCTCCATGTCACGGTTATTATATTGTCATTTGCTTTTTATTTATTAAATACATGCAATTGGTTGATGAAACATTTATTAAAATTGATATACAATTTATACAAAACGAAATTCGCTTTAAAGAAAGGCTTTCTACAAAGAAAAACTTAATGAAGTGGTAAAAATCATGTCTGACGATTTACAAAACAAAACTTGCGTTGGTACTTGGCAAAGAATCAAATACAGTTGGAAATGACGTAGACCATTAATGACACAGACTGTTAACAATTGTTTTTAATTAGTGTTTAAACATTCTCTATGATAAAAAAATGTTTGTAAAAAATATTTTAATAACACGGTTTTGGCGGTTATAGAGATCTAATGACAGTGTTCAACTATAACCGTCGGTCTCACGGTTATATACTAACCGTCACACCCCTAAGCATAAGTCATGTCCATAGTACAAACAATGCAAGACGAGTTACAGATGCATTAACGTTAATACTTGCCGTGAGAGTCAAATCACTAACTGAGTATAGAATAAACATTAATAAGAGTGATAATAGTGAATCTTGCAAACAACACTATTTGCTCTTTGTCAGCACAGCTGTTCCTGCTGTGAGAGTTATTGTAGAGCAGCAGTGGAGGATTCCTGGTCCCTCTCTGCCATTATGAGAAGCTCTTGTCATGTTTGTGTGACAGACCGTGAGCAATCCATGAGCAACTGGCAATCTGATCAGAAGTGGTGAAATGACGATCTGAGTGTGTGTGTGTGTGTGTGTGTGTGTGTGTGACGCTGATCGTTCTGCACGACTGCTCCTCTCTGGTCTCCATCTATCGTGTGCCCCACATCCCTCTCCCCACAAGAAAATCCAACAGAATAGAAATCTTCCTTCCTCACATGCAAGATAAAAGACAGACTGTAATCTGTGCTTACCGATTAATCCGTTAATGCGTTAAATCACGGTTCAAAACCAACATGCCAATGGCCGGTGACTTGAGAATTTACTGGCCAAAAATATATATATTTTTAAATTGGCCACAAAACAGTATTTGCATTATTTAATTAAAAAACATACAGCTACTACTAAAACTAATACTTAGGCCAGAAGGATTTGGGAAATAAACAAGTAATAATAAAAATAGTTAAAAAATTATTTAATAGTCTATAATTAATAAATGTATTATTATTCAATTATGTACACAAAACTACACAAATCAATAAAGATATATTACTAATACTATAATTCTATCAAGTAAACAATCAATGCAACAGTAAATTGAGTATTTATAATTAATAATAATGTTTTATTATTTTATTATTATTCAATTATTATTATAATCATAATTATTTATTTATTTTTAAACTACACAAATCAAAGAAATATTACTACTGCAATAATACTATCAAGTAAACAATCAATGCAACAATAAATTGATTGCATTGATTGCAATAAATTGATTGTATTTATTATTATTTATAATAATATTTGTATTTAATATTTTATGTGTATTAATTATTTTTAAATTACACAAGTCACACAATAATAAACTGAGTATTTAATAATAATAATAATAATAATAATAATAATAATGTTATTGTATAGAACAACAGTAATTAAAAATTCCAATATTTATGGACATCTCAATTTATTTGCTTTCAAATGCTAAACCACAGAGGTTTTATTTTGGCAGAAAACTGTGCGAACTGTCACCGACCGACTCTGTTTCATATACTCGCATTTGCTACTTGGCGACTGATAATTTTGGACCCTGCTTGTAGAGTAGAAAACCACATTGTCAAAAGTATGAAAATACACTGTTGAGGAACAGAGCCCAGTGCTACATCTTACCAGCGAAGGCTTTGGAGATGTTCTCCTTCTTCCACTCCCAGGGCTGGTCGTACTCATCGGCGGGCCTCTCGTCGTCCTGGGGCAGATGGCTCTCTCTCTCGTCCTCTGCGGGGGCCTCCCGGGGCCGAAACCTGTCCTCATACGGACTGTCGTAGAGCTGCGGGCTGCTCCTGCCCCCATCTGAGCTGTGCTGGAGCTCTGCACAACATCAAACACAGTCATTAGCACCAGATGACTCGACGATATGGCGGTGTGTATTATGAGAGTGAATGAGGACTGGAATTGTCAAGCTTTGAAGAACATGCAAAAAGGACACATACCACAGACCAGACCACAAATTAAAGCGATAGTTCACCCAAAAATGAAAATTCTGTCAGTAATCACTCACCCTCATGTTGTTCCAACCCTGTAAGGCTTTCGTTCATCTTCAGAACACAAATGAAGATATTTTTGATGAAATCTGAGAGCTGTCTCACTCCTCCATAGGCTTCTCTCTAAGGGATCGAAACTTGCCGGCCCAGAAAAGTTATTAAAGACATCATTAAAATAGTCCAAGTGACTACAGTGGCTCAACCACAAGATTATCAAGTGACGAGAATACTTTTTGTGCGCAAAAAAACAACAAAAATAATGACTTTTATTCAACTATTCATTTTCGTCTGTGTTCGATCCCTT